>NC_052049.1:68640311-69840311 GCF_903992535.2 Arvicola amphibius | reverse complement strand
AAGTGTATTATATCTTTAACTACAATATTATTCATTTTTCTTTATGTTCAGGGAAACCATATGATCCATTCTCTGGATTTTGATTTTCATACATTATGTCTTAGAGACTAGTCACCAGTGTGCTTGTTTATATCAGTGTGTGAATGTGTCTCCCCAGTGTGCTTGTTTATATTAGTGTATGAGTGTGTCTCCCCAGTATGTGTTTATATCAGTGTGTGTGTCTCCCCAGTGTGCTTGTCTATATCAGTGTGTGAATGTGTCTCCCAGTGTGTGTGTTTATATCAGTGTGTGAATGTGTCTCCCCAGTGTGTGTGTTTATACTAGCATGTGTGTCTCCCCAGTGTGTGTGTTTTATGGGTGTGCGAGTACGTGTCTCCATTATAGTGGAAACACTATGAGTTGTGTGTTGTGCAAGGTCAGTGAAATAGGAATTTTGCCATCAAAGCAGGACCTGGAATCAGGATGCCAGTGCTGGGTTTTCAATGCCAGTTGTTAATAAGAGTGCAAAAGTACATTTCCAAAAGAGACCCTGGTAAATCAGGGAAACAGTTTCTGCATATTACTCACTGGTGGCAATTATAGAACTAAGAATGTAAATGCTTAGGAGAAAAAGAATGTGGTATCAGTTAATTATTAATAATTAAATTTGGAAAGCATTGGATTCATTTTTTCCTAGTTGAAATTGTCTCTCTTAGATCACACAATGACCTCAGACTCATGTGTGTAAATCCTATGTAGATGAAGAACCTGTGAAATATAATTTTCAAGTCACTGAAAACTGACTGCTGTGGTTTTGTTGACTCCAGTAACTTCTTAAACATGCTCATAGCCACAGTGTCCTTAAAGCCAGTGAAAGATGCCTACAATGAGAGACAATGGAAAGATGTGCTGATAAGGTTTTCATTGAAGACATTCCTTAAGTCAGTTAGTAGAGTCAATACTTTGCTCTAGCTGGGTAGTGTCAATCCAGCTTACATGTTGGAAAAGTGAAGCATAATGTTGTAAGTAACTGACCCAAAGAGACATTCCAGGATGTGGTAGAGACAAGACCCAAACCCACATCCATAGCCAGGACACCACCATGCCATCATCTCACTTAGAAATGCACATGCTAAGTAGCTAAGACTTGTGAAATGCACTCCACTCAGATTTTCCTGACTTAAACTCAAACTTAACTTTTCATCTAGCCCCGAAGAGGCTATTTTAAATATTTGTCTGTATACAGATGTTTATAAATATTATTCAGGCAATATTTTAGATCCTTGGAAAGTGTCTGCCCTATAGATATTCAATAAATTATTAGTATTATTGACTATTTTCCTTCAATATTCAATGATTCTAAAAGTTATAAAAAGTTTTTACATTGATGAACATATAAATGAATAATTAACCACTTGTAAATATGTTACAGAAAATAAAAGTTGATAGTAATCTTGATTAGTTCAAAAGTAAACTACGAAAAAGGCTCAGTGAATGAAGTTTAAAAATATGAGACATTCTTTTGAAAATTTAAATCTCCAAACCAACAGAAAATAATTTCCAAGATACCTCGACTCCTGTATCAGTTGGGAGCTACTCATTCAGATATATCAAAAGAAAGAAACACTGTACTGATATTTGGGTCATTGCTTGACCAAATAAATAATGATGGCCCAATAAAATTATAACCTAGTTGAAGAATACCTGAACTATTCCTGTTAGTTAGTGACATTAGTACCACTTGAGTTTGTATAAGTACATTCTGATGTTTCCACAGTGAAGAAACTTATGAGGACACTCCATCATTAAACAGCATAATTATTTTATTTCTAAAAGATATATGTGTGTATATACAAAAAAAAGTACATACATATGTATACATACATATATATGTATACATATGTATATATATATATATGTGTGTGTATGTGTGTGTGTGTGTGTATATATATATATGAAATAGTGGCAAAAATAAACACACTGTGAGTTTGTTTTTCTCCTGATATTTGTTGGGTCTCTGGCAGTATATGTCTTTCCCTTGATTGTTTCCATTAATATCCAGTATGTTGTCCTTTATACAGTGGAGGTTTCATCAATAGTTAATGACTAAGCAGTAACTGTCCCCTTTGTGAAGTATGATAAAAATTAATCTGAACCAGGAATAAATTATTTTATTCTTTTATTATTAATATTATTTTTTACAGCCTGACTGCAGTTTCCCCTCCCTCCTCTCCTTCCAGCCCCTCTTTAACACATCCCCTCTGCACTCGTCATTCATTCTTCCTCATTTCTCCTCAGAAAAGGGCAGGCCTCCCATGGATAACAACTAAACATGACCAAAGTTGCAGTAAGACTAAGCACATCCCCTCGTATTAAGGCTGGTTAAGGCAGCTAAGTATGAGGGAAAGGGTCCCAAAAGCTGCCAAAGAGTTAGAGATATCTCCTCCCCCACTGTTAGGAGTCCCACAAGAAAACCACACTGTGCAGCTATAACATATAAGTAGAAGGCCTAGGTCAGTCCAGTGCATGCTCCCTGGTTGTCATCTCAGACTCTGTGAGCTCCTCTTGTTATGCCTGTGTCGCGAGACCCTCCTCCCCATGACACCACCAAGGAGCCGGTTTCTGATAGAAATACACAAAGGTCTTTATTAACAAGCTCGAGCCTGGTCTGCAACCCAAGATTCTAACACAGAGGATGGAGAGAATGTGGCCCCGAATTCAGGAGATGGTGAGTTTTTAAAGAAAAAAAAAAACAAACAGCAGGGAGTTCTATGTGTTGTCATTTCAGGATTGGTTCAGGGAGTATGGGGCAATGCAATTTTTAAAATCATTGGTCAGGCTGTTGGTGCAAAGCCACAAACTGCAGAAACACTGTCTGAAGAACATCTGGACTGTAAAGTGTATTTTCCTGGCTTTTGATTTGCTGTTTCTAGGAGGTTTGTTTAAATTTTGCTGCCACAGCACAGTCCTTGTTTTGTTTTGTTTTGTTTTGTTTTGTTTTTTCTTATTTCTTTTTTTGGTTTTTCGAGTTGTTTTTGTTTTTTCCTGGGACTGAGTTCAACCCCTGGTTACCAGATGTCTTAAGATTGAGGCCATTTTTCAACATGGAGTCTGTGGGGCTGAGTGGATTTTCCTAGGTCCTCACATTCCTCCTCTGACTAAGGAGTGGACCCAACAGGGTGGAAATTAATGATAGTGAGCCAAGGTGATGAATTAAACCAGGACTTGAACCAGCCTTGGTTCTCACATTCTCTTGTGTTTGGCTAGCTCCTCTCTGACTTTGACCATGGACTCTTTAAGTACTCCTGAATGATCAAGTTGAAACAACATTCTTCAGCCAGTGCTGTACATAGTCCCCCCTGTTGGAGAAAGATGAGGTCTAGAATTCATCTAGTCTGCATCACAACTTCTGCTAAAGATATCGGTGGGGGACAGAGTTTTCCAACCTCTCTATATCTAAAT
This sequence comes from Arvicola amphibius, assembly GCF_903992535.2. Taxonomy (NCBI): domain Eukaryota; kingdom Metazoa; phylum Chordata; class Mammalia; order Rodentia; family Cricetidae; genus Arvicola; species Arvicola amphibius. The sequence goes on along the minus strand of NC_052049.1, from coordinate 69,836,870 downwards.
CAGTGGCTTCGTGCAGGTGGGTAACCAGGTAGGCAGCCCTTGTCCCTACCCTATTAAGCTATCTTCAAACAGTGTGCTCAGGGTCAGGGCTGTCACAGGGTTTCTCTTAACCTTGGAGGAGGTACCTTCAAGTTTGCTATATAAGTCCTCCTCCACGTAGTAAATTAATCTTGGAATCAGTTGTACCATCACACAGAATTCCTTAGTCTCTTTTAGGACCAAGGCATGGGTACACTGTGCCAGTCCCATGGATCAGACACACCAAGTGTCACTGCGGGGAGTCAGATATTCCTAGAAGCTGGGGAGCATTAGGGTCTGATTACAGAGGACCTATCATCAACTGGAACCTTCCTTATACAAAGGCCTTGGCCTGAGATCTGCTGGAGGGTCAGCTGTGATTTGGATTGCCTGCAGCACTGGGTAGAATCTGAGGTCTGGGCATAGTTCCCAGTTTCCAATCCCTCCCCTCCTCCCATTCCCTCCACCTCCCCAGAGATGGGAAGGCACATTGTTCTGAGAAGGACCAAGGCCCTCCCACTATACCCAGACCTAGCAAGCTATCCATCCAGAGGGAATGACAAATCCTGGTGCCACTGCCCGGACTCTGCCCCAGTCATACAACCGTCACCCACATTCAGAGGGTCTAGCCTAGTCCTGTTTTGCTACATGTCTTGAAAGAATCTCTGTGTCCCTGAGAATTTTCCTTGTAGTTTTTTATTACTAACAAGTTGCATATATATATATATATATATATATATATATATATATATATATAAATTTGTAATGGCAGAAGAAATACAATAAGAACATAGAGACAGAAATAAAAAATGTAGAAGAGATTGAGAAGAAGTAAGATGGAAAATTAAAATAATAATAAGAAAGAATGTAGAGTAATTAAAACAAGAATAAACTGGAACAGAGTATTGAATTGAAATTAGAATTGAGACAGAGAATTATTAGAGCAAAGAAATTACAAACAATTAAGACAAAATGTTAGGGTAGAGGGAGTAGAATAAAGAGAGAAAAATAAAGAACACATGAATAGAAAGAACATGTGTGAGTAGATTCTGTTTCTATAATCTTCAGACTTTAGTTTCTAGGTTTATTGTGGCTTCTCTTTTTGAACCCTGAGTGAAGAAGACTGTTAAAGGCAGGCCCTTGAAAGTTTTCGATAGTCAGTCACATCTGATCAGAGAATTACTGACCCTAACTGGGCAAAGGGAAGGAGAACCACCCTGTCTGCACCAATTTCCACGGTCAATTTAGTTAGGGTGTCTTTTATAGTTCTGCGCATCCTTTCTACCTGTCCTGCACTCTAGGGTCTGTAAGCACAGTGCAACTTCCAGTCACTCCCCAGGAAGGTAGCTAAACTCTGGCTTACCTGGGACACAAAAGCCGGTACATTGTCTAATCCTATCATGGTTGGAAAGCCGTACCTAGGCAGTTTCTTCAAGTAACTTCTTCACCACCACCTGCGTTGTTTCATATTTGGTGGGGAAAGTCTCTGTCCACCCTGAAAAAGTATCTAGAAACACTAGCAAATACCTGAAACCATACTTTCCAGATTTTATCTCAGTGAAGTGTAGTGATGGGAGCAGTGGGCTGCATTCCTGCCCGGCTCCCAGCCGCCTGGCTAGCTTATGCCCCGAAATAACAACATACAAATTGTATTCATTTAAACACTGCCTGGCCCATTGGTTTCAGCCTCTTATTAGCTAATTCTCACATCTTGCTTTAACCCATATCTAATAATCTGTGTAGCACCATAAGGTGGTGTCTTACCGGGAAAGATTCAGCATGTCTGACCTGGTGGCTGGCTTCATGGCGACTGTCTCAGAGAGGAGAGGCATGGCAATTACCTGAAGCATCTTGCCTCACTCCCAGCATCCTGTTCTCTCTACTCCACCCACTTATGTTCTAATCTATCAGGCCAAGCAGTTTCTTTATTAATTAACCAATGAAATCATCAGATAGATAGAAGACACACCTACATCAGTGAAGTCTACTTCTCAGTAGGCTCCAGGCTTCTTTCCTCTGAGTGGAGACCTAGAGCTTTTAGGGTTGGCAGCAGCATTGGTAAGCTGACAGGCTTTACAGTTGGTGACAATATTTAAATTTTTTGTTGTACATCTTTGATTTTGATTTTTGACTGTCTAACTAAGTGCTGCTTCCTCCATGTTTCCATATGATAGGACTGATAGATCTTGTTAGACAGTCTCTTTCCCAGTTGGTCAGGCAGGATAATTTTAGTGACTGTGGCTCTCCACCACCCGTCTAGATACTGGGACACAGGGAGGGTCTTAACCTCGGTAACATCTTCCTCAGTGTATGCAGGGATCTCAGGTAGATTAGGTGCCCCTGGGTCCATTAGTGCATGTGCAAAGACTATGTTAATCTGAAGTGCCACCTGTTGGGTGGTTTATCTGCCAGGATGTTTCCCTGGGTGATGTGTCCATCACCTCTCTGGTGACCTGGGCAATGAATGGTGGCCAGTTTCTTGGGTAGCCATAGGGTTTTAAGGAGGGCCAGGATTTGTTCTTTAATTTTGATGTTTTTTCTTCTGTGGTTAGCAGTCCCCTCTCTTTGTACATTGACCCATGCACAAGCGCTGTGGCACAAGCATACTGGCTGTCATTGTAGACACTAACCTTCTGCCCTTGCCCCACTTCTAGTGCTTTAGTTAGGGCTGGCAGCTCTGCCTCCTGGGCAGAGGTCCCAGTTGACATTGGCTCTGCCCATCTCTTCAGTTGTAACTGCCACCCCCGCATACCTTCTGCCATCCTGCACAAAGCTGCTGCTATCAGTATACCAGGAAACTTCTGCATCAGGCAATGGGTGTCCTACAAGTCTGGACTAATGCTATATGCCTGGGCCAGGATCCCAGAATGTCATCCAACTGCACTTCCAGGTCAGGATAGAATAAAGTAGCCATGTTCAGAGCTGAGGGCACCTGGAAAGTTACTCTGGTGGGGGTCAGCAATAGAGTCTGATAATGGGTCATTCTGGCATTGGGGGTTTCTTGAGAATTCCCTCAAGTACATGGGGTGGTTATGGTTAGACTTTGTCACAAGATCAGCTTGTCAGCATCTTTGGCCAATTGGGCTATGACTGCTATTATGCAGAGGCAGGGTGGCCATCCAGCCACTACAGGGTCCAGCTTCTTTGACAGGTAGGTTATGGGCCATTGCCAGGGGCCAAGTGTTTGGGTCAGAACTCCCTTGCCTATCCCTTTGTTTGTATCTATATAAAGGTAAAATGATCTGGCCACATCTGGCAGACCCAGTGCTGAGGCCAAGAGCTGGCTTTGTTTGAGTTTATCAAAGGCCAACTGGTGGTCCTTAGTCCAGGTGAAATCCTGCCCTTCTTTGGTGACCTCATATAAGGGCTTGGCCAGTTCTGCAAAGCCTAGGATCCACAGGTGATAGAAGCCTGCTGAACCTAAGGACTCTCTCACTTGCCTGTGGTAGTAGGTGTTGGGATCTTAAGTACTGTCTCCTTCCGAGAGCAACTGCTGCCCTTCCTTTAAGATGTACCCAGGTACATTGCCTGCTGCTTGCAGATTTGAACTTTTTTGCTGAAGCACAATACCCTAGGTCTCCCAGGGTTTGCAGCAGCCACTCAGTCCCAGTCAGGAAAGTGTCTTGGTCTTCAGCTGTAATCAGTGGATCAACAACATACTGCAACAAACTGATACCTGGGTTCTCTGCCTGTTACTCATCCAGATGTGGAGATCCAAAAGTGTGAGCCTATTTCATCTTGTCTGAAGGTCAGAGAGTTTGAGCTTATTTTGTTCTCTAAAAATTGTTGACAAGTATGGTTATATATCCTGGCCTAGGATGTGGTTACTTGGTGTTTTGAACATTAAGATGACACGTAGAGGTAGATCCGCTCTATCCTGACCGAAAGTCAGAGAGTTCAAGTGTTCTTCTACTCCTTCTTTTGAAATAGGAGGTTTGACCTAGGGAGTGGCTAACTGCAGGATACTTGGTCTAGGGTGTTTTTATTGCCCCCCAAATCAAATACTTTTCTCAAGAATTAATGGCTTGATGTCTCAAGTATTAGAGCAAATGACTGTTCTGGTTGTCCTTTATATTATGTTAAAGCAGTCTTTTGCCTTCTTCCTCCCTTTTGTATTGAGGTATAAAAGCATATGCAAAATAAATGAGGTTGAATTTAGCATTCAGTATTTGTTGAGTTTCTCTGCCATTACTATCCCATGTCTCTGTGATTCTTTCTTATCTCTGTTCCTCCTACTTACCATTTCTATTTATTTTTATTTATTTATTTTTTTTATTTTTTGGTTTTTCGAGACAGGGTTTCTCTGCAGCTTTAGAGCCTGTCCTGGAGCTAGCTCTTGTAGACCAGGCTGGTCTTGAACTCACAGAGATCCACCTACCTCTGCCTCCCGAGTGCTGGGATTAAAGGTGTGTGCCACCACCGCCCGGCTACTTACCATTTCTAATACCTCTGCTTCTACCTTGGAATGTACAAACCTGCTGTGGGTAGTATCATGGCAGAAGTCACCTCAAAAAGGTTGTTTTTTATTAACCAATGAAATCAACTCAAACAGAAGACTGTCCCACATCAGTTGTTCCCAACACCCAGGTCCTGATGCAGAGCTTCATCGAAGATGGAGGTTTTGAATCCATGTGGTAGTCTGGTCCATGTCACCTTGTCACTGTTGCCAATCTCTGGATCGCCACTCAAGGCTAAGTATGGTTGACCCTTGGAGGCTAGAGACAGACTGAAAAGGGGATCTTTTAGGTCCAAGACAGTAGTATACCACTGCCGGTCTGAGGACATTGAGCTGAGTGGGGTATATGGGCTAGACACTGTGGAGTGCATGTCAACCACCCTCTTGTTGACCTCCCACATGTCTTAGAACAGTCTGCAATCCTTGGTATGAAGCTTCTTGACAGGGAGCAGGGATGTGTTCCAGGTGATTGCACAGGCCTGAGGACACCAGGTCCAGTAGACTCCTGATGTGTGGTGTAATGTCCTTCTCAGCCTCCAGGGGCATGGGATACTGACAGATCTTGACTGGGTCTGCCCCTGTTTTAACTTCCACATAGATGGGGGGAAGTGAAGCTACTCCCAGTCCCCCTGTTTTGGTTGATGGGAACTCCTTAAGCCATCTCTCCAGCTGGGGGTCAGGCCCAGTGGCTATGTGATGCAGCTTGTACTCATCAGTCAAACTATTTGTCACTAGTATGTGAATGGGTTTCCCATACTCACTAAGAAACTTAGCTCCTCCATTAGAGAAATGGATCTCGGTTTTCACTTTGACCAGTAAATCATGGCCCAACAAGAGGTATGGCATTCTAAGATTACCAGGAATGAGTGGGTTACACAGCCCACTCCCAAGTTCACCCTTCTTGGGTAGTCCATAAATAAGGTTTAATTCCAGTGGCACTCTGGACCCATGTCTTTTTTTTCTGTCATGGGTTCATCAGCCCTCAGTAACACTGAATTCTGAGATCCTGTGTCCACCAGCAACTGGTTTCCCCTCCACTCTTAGGGTTCCCCTGGGCTCTGGGAGGGAAAACAAACCCCATCTCCCCTAATCGCTGTCCATAACCCACTGGCTTAAGGACCTAAGTGCTGCCTCTAGCTGCCTTCTAGGAGTTCATTTTGGTCCAATGTACTTCCTCTTTACAATATATGCATTGATTTTTTCCCAATCAGGGCCTTTCTTTGTTACCTTTTGGTTTTTTTATCCTCCTCTCCAGCCTCCTGCACTCCTCCAGTTCTGTGGTTATGGCCAGCAACACAATAGCAAGGTGTTGGTTCTTGTGCCACTCCTTTTTAATTTCCTTTTCCTCTGCATGATCCCTTACATTAAACACTTTCTCAGCCACCACTACTAAATCCTTGATACTCTTCTTTCTAAGGCACTCTAGCCTCTTAACTTTATCTTAATATCTAGAGCTGACTGGTTAATGAAAGCTAGGGTCATTGCAGTGGCATTTTCCTAGGATCTAGGTCAAAGGGTGTATATCTCCTGAAAGCCTCCTGGATGGGTGCCAGGAACACTGCTGGGCTTTCATCTGCTCCCTGTCTTATATCATAGACCTTACTTAAATTACAGGTCATCTTGCAGCTGCTTTGAGACTCACCAATAGAGTCTGGCAATGGACCAGGAGGCTACACCTACCTTCAGCCATGCTGTAGTCCCACTGTGGGCACATCAGGGGGAAGGCTGCATCTGTGAGAGCCTGGTTAATGGTGGGTTCTCTGATAACCAACTTCTGTGCTTCAGTCTGTAATCAGTCTCTCTCCTCCATCATGAAGAGGACTTGCAAAAGGTGCTGAAAATCATCCCAAGTGGGTTAATGGGTAAAAAGAACTGTCTCAAAGAGGCCAATCAGTTCCTTAGGATTTTCTGAATGGTACATTTTGGCTCTACAACTGTAAAGATCACTCACAAAGAGCCAGTAGTGATGTGACTGATTCCCATCCTAATCCCATCGCCACCTTGAGGGGAGATATCATGGTCTTTGGGTCAGGGGTGTAGGGAAGAGGGGAAAAAATCTCCTCTGTGTTGATTTCCTGGAGGTTCTCTGCCTCGTGAACCAAAAGGGTCTTGGTGGGCAGATCTTCTTTGGCAGCAGCCAAGACCTTAACCTGCTTAGGCAAGAATGGCTTAATCCAGAAAGGGAGGTCCTCTACCAGGTCTCTCCAGATCACTGTGTGGCCTGAAGACAATTTTCTCTACTGCACCTATGAGGGTTAGGTCAAAAGTTTCCTGTGGGGTAGCAGCCATCATTGAAAGTTAGCTTTTTCAACCTGCATAAGGTGACAAGTTTAGACTTTTTAATCAGGACTGAGAGTTTGTGAGTATGTGTGTTGTCATACTTGTAATGAATCAAGAATAAGTCTACCAAACCGGACTCTCTGAATGTGGCTGACGGTGGAGGAGGACTGAGAAACCAAGGACAACGGCAATGAACATGAACTATACAGCATGGACGGGCTCACTGTGAGCCTTGTCAGTTTGGTTGCTCACCTTCCTGGACTTAGGGAGAGCTGGGAGGACCTTGGACTTAACATAGTGAAGGGAACCCTGATGGCTCTTTGTCTTGGAGAGGGGTGGAGTGGGGGTATGGGTGGAAGGGAGGGGAGGGAAGGGGGAGGAGGAGGGGAGGAGATGGAAATCTTTAATAAAAAAAATGAGAAAAAAAAAGAATAAGTCTAAGGGAGAATATGTCATCTATCCCATAGCATCTACCCCAGTCAGGAATACAAATACACACAAATTCAGCACAGGAGACCGAGAGCACAGATGTTTTCCCCAACAAGACTGAAAGCAAAGTGACAAATAGAAAGACAGCTTGTCACACTGTGGGAGTGACCCATTTGTGTGCCCAAACATCACCCAAACCTGAGACTCTCTGTCCTCAGTTAAACAGATGTAGGGCTCTGTCACCACCTCCAGAGTCTGGAACATCTTCCAGCCCTTGTGATCGTGGTTGTCCAGCATATCTGCTCTAACCACTGTCAATCACAATTATCAATTCAGGCACACCACAAGAAGTGAAAGTAATGAAAGTGAGTGTGGACAAAGAACAAAGACACTTACTGGCCAGTTGGAGATCCTTTGGACTGGGACCCATGGGGTCAAGGGAATTCCTAGACATTTCACCAAATGTTATGCCCATGCCACAAGAATCCCAATGAGACCACCAAGTAGTCAGTTTCCGATGCAAACAAATAAGGGTCTTTATTGACAAGCTCGAGCCTAGTCCTCAACCCAAAACTCCAACACAGTGGATGGAAGGAATGTGGTCCCAAACTCAGGGGAGAGTGAGTCTGTAAAGGAAAAAAACCCACAAGCAGGGAGTTACATGTCTTGGTGTTTCAGGATTGGGTCAGGGGGTATGGGGCAGGGCAGTTTTTAAAATCATTGGTCAGGCTATTGGAGTGAAACTAGAAACTGCTAGCAGGATGTCTACAAGAGCATCTGGACTGTAAAGTTTATTACCTTGTCTTCTGATTGGCTGTGTCTAGGGGGATTGTTTAAATTTTGCTGCCACAACACATTCTGTGGTTTTCTTCTAGAACTGAGTTTTACCCCAGGTTACCAGATGTCTTAAGATGGAGTCCTTTTTGCAAAATGGAGTCTATGAGACCACATAGGCTTTCCTAGGTTTTCAGACTTTGAGCCCAGAATAGTTGTTTCTGTGAGTTTTCTTGTGTTGTCGTTGGCCCATTTGCCTCCTACAACCCTTCCTCCCTGTCTTTAGCAAAATTCCCTGAACTCCAATTAATGTTCGGTTTTGGGTCTCTACGTTTGTTGCAACTGATGGAAACAGGAAAATAAATCTTTAAAGAATAAGAGGAGTTAAACATTAGCAGGCCCACTGTGGGTACTAGGATCCTGATTATATCCCAAGTGAATTATGCCTGGTCCCCAAGGATCGAAGAAATAAATGGAAGGATCATTGGTTTTTTCATTCTTTGTGCCATCTTCAGGATCTAATGCAAAGCCTTGCACAGAACTGATGTTAATGGTTGTGCTTGGGTCACAGTTTGTTCTTTTTTAAAGTTCCCTATAAGATAATTTAAGATAATATTCCTGGTTTCTATTCTTTGCTTCAAGATTATTTTGTATTGTTTTGTAACTTTAACATATTAAGTGAATTTGAGCCCTGGAAAAATTGAAGCAAGTTCTTCCCCATTAAGCTAAATGAGCTAGCCAGGCCTCCTGGGCTTGGGGGCTTTCACAGTTCTCTATTTTTATCCTACTATATTGTATTTTTTTGGAGAATGTTATAGAATAAGACTATCACATCAAGCTTTACGTATTCAAAATTGCCCAAGGCAAAACAAAATAAAATCCAATATCCTCTGACCTTATAAATCAGGATAATCTAAATCTCCTAAGCTGTTAGAGATGCTTGCCATGGAGTACATACTTCCATAGAACATCTGTGTCTAGAAGACAGGTTATTTCTACCCACTGTCCCAAAGAATTTTTAGTCTTCAATTCAGTCTGTTTAAAATGTTGTGTGATCCTGGGACTATCTCCTTCTGTCCCTTGCATTGAGGAGTCACAGCTGAATTGTATTGGTCTGAAAGACTGTGTTGGTATTTGTAGAATGAAGTCTATCCTCTACTGTTTGGCACCTAACAATTGTTCATTTAGCTGTACCGTCTTTTCATTTATGCTTCTCTTTCTGGCACAAAGAATATGGGTTAGTGCCTGTGTGAATAGTCTGAAACTAGCCTCCTTTCCACAACACAGCGCTAGGTCTCCAGTGATCCCTGTGAATATTAGGTGGGAGGAGGAGCTAGAAGCCCTGGGTGGTGATGTCCACATTCCAGTATGATCCCAAGAGAACACTGATGCTTGTGACCTATGTCTAGTCACAGTCTTTGAGTCCTATGTGAGTACACATTCACTGACATCATAATATCTTAACTCTTTGATTTAATGTCTGCTTTGGCAGGCAGAACTTTATAGGAGATGGACAACTTTTCAGTTTGGTTTAAGAGGCTAGAAGTTTACTTATTTCAGACCATGAAGAAAAGTTCTTGCTTCATGCACTTTTAGTAATATACAAAAATAATCTTTTGACTTCTAGCTCAGATCCTCACTTCTCCAAAGTGAGGATAACTTTATGGATATATATATATATATATATATATATATATATATATATATATATATTCATATATTCACACTGTTGCTTTGTGCTTGAAAATAACTCCATTTTAAAATAATTAATAGACTTATTTGGTATTGAACGTATTTCTTTTCCATATTTTATTTTATTGTGATAAATTTCAAAGTTAAAGAGAGAGTTATAAAATTATATCTTGATGAAATATCAGTATTTAAATTAACTGTTGAATGGAAGAATCTAAAAACATAGACACAACACGCACTCACCAGGATTCTCCTCTTACTGCAAAAACTCAGGTTTAACTGGACATCTCTCCCATCTTTTTTTTAGTAAACAAGAATGGTAAATTTTTCTGTGTTCAGAAATTATACATTAAAATTTCAGCCTGTGGTCATAAATTTAACATGGGGCTCTTGAGAAAACTGGCTGCAAGTCCTTTGTTCACCAGAGCCACGGCCCTCATTGAAATTACCTGGTGTGAGTGAAAAGAAGACATGGAACATGCAGCAAACCCACTTAGGAGTTTTTGGGGGGTATGTACAGGCCTGCTGAAGGTTGGTGTGCAGAGAGAGATCTTGAAGATGGTGCATCCAGCTTTTAAAAGCTGCCTAGTGCATGCGCACGGAGGGGGGTTGTATGCCATGTCATAAGCAGAAGATGGAGCTCACACATGCCTGCAAGGGCTCATGCAGCTATGTCATATGTAGATGATGCAACCATGCTGCACATAGGTCATGCGGGGTCCTTTAAGATTCCTGGAGCCATTAGGCATGTCTGCCTGAGGGCTTGTCTGCACTTACGTGGCCCCGAACCCGGAAGTATCAGCCATGTTGCAAGGCTGAATCATTACTTTCCACCCTTTTTGTTTATTATAAAAATTTGGGAGTTTGGGGTCTTTAATGGGTGGAAATGCGGCAAAAATTTTGGGAGTCTGGGGTTTTTATTGGGTAGGAATGGGGCATTGTAAGGTCTCTTGTGACTGCTTCCTGCTGATTTTGTGGGCATCGTCAGGTCTCTCAAGACTGCTTTTTGCGATTTAAGGGCATCAGAGAGTTGAGATGTGTGACCACTTCCTGGGGTCGCTGATTACATCTGAGTTGTTTTTTTTCTGGTCTCTGGGGAACTGGCTGGCTGGCAGCTTGGAAAGGTAGAAAATTACGTCTGGAAAAAAAATTGTAGATACTGTTGATTGAGGGAGGAGAGTCCCAAGATGGAAAATAGAGGGGGATTAGGGGGGATGGAGGAGGGAATTTCCCAGGAGTTCCTGAGACCAGGAATGATAAGGTAAGAATTAAATGATACTTATTCTGGGCAAGTCTGGTCCGTTTAGATAGGTCTAATTGGCTCCCTGGAGCTCATGAAAAAAAAATGTTTGAAAAAAATAAATTTTAGACATATAAAAAACTTATGATTACAATGATACAGTGTTGGAACTGAAGTTGGTGGGGAGGAGGGAGGAAAAGAAGCAAATCTTAAGGCACTTGTTCTCTTTAGCATCATGGTATTATCTTAACATCCAGGAGACACTGCTGCAGTCAGTGATAAATCTGTTATGTTAAAGTCTGTTTTATGAGTTTTTGGAGTTTGGGTCTGTGAATGTCCCCAAATTCATTATTGGGGCTGTGAATGTCCCCGAACTTATTATTGTTTCTTACCTCCTTTGCTCTTGGCAATCCTTGTACCTCCCTGCTCTATGTTTAATGATGTTCCCTGTAATAACAGCTGAGTGGTTAATTGGAAATTTAAGCATGACATTGGAGATATTGAGAAGTTGGTAAAGCAGATAGGAGAAAGAGGAAGAGGGAGAGTATATGGAGTTTTTGGAACAGGAAGGTTGAGTATGGTGATAAAACTTTTATTTTTCTGGAACTGGAGATAAAGTGGCTGATCTGGAGCTTAAGAGAGCAGGGCCCTGTTTGAGTTCCCATATACGAGGGGTATCTTGAGTGGAAGAGTAAAAGGCTTAAGGTGGGACAGGTGGATCCAATGAGAGAGGCCCTCGAGCTTGGCATCTGTGGGAGTTACAAGAATTACTTTAAAGGGACACTGACATTTAGGGGAAAGGGATGAGGGGTGTTGGTCTGGGGGAGAGAATAGTACCTGATTTCCTATTTTAATCAGTGGTGGGCAAGAACTGGCACATGGTTGAGGTAATGAGTAGTCAGTAAAATCCCATAATAGGGAGCAAAGATGGGATAACAGCAGAGTAAGCAGGTGATCAGAAAGGGGACAGGCTTTAGGTGAGTCTGATAGTTAAAACCAACTACCCATACATGAGTTCAAAGGGCGAGATGGAAAGGGGGCTTTTGGGGAAAGCCCTAAGCCTAAGAAGGGCCAGAGGCAAAATTTTTACCCAGTCAAGGTGAAGCTCCTGTGACATCTTAACAAGAACATTTTTTAAAAGAATGGTTAGTTTTTTCTACCTTCCTTGAAGACTGAGGATGATATAAGATATGAAAATGCCAAGGAATGTTAAGAGCCTTAGATAAAGTTTGAGAGATCTGGGAAGTAAACTCTGGGCCATTATCTGACTGAAGAGAGGTTGGGATTCCAAACTGGGGGTAATATCTCAGAAAAGAACACCAGAAACTGTCTGGGCCCTCTTATTAGTGGTGGGAAACACTTCAATCCACCCAGACACAGTGCCACCAAAACCAGGAGATACTTAACTTGTCTGACCATGGGCATATAGTAAAATTAAGCTGCCAGTCAGTTTCTGGAAGGAAGCTCCTGGCCTGGTAAGTGGGAAAAGGGAAGCTACAATATTTGGTCTTGGGATTTGACTTTTGACAGATTTTACAAGAGGCAGTGAAAGCTTTTAAGAACTCTAAGTCCTTAGGGGTAGGTTAGAGGTGAGCCTTGACAAAATGAAACAGAGCTTTGCTATTAGGCTGAAAGAGCTGATGTAGGTAGGACAGAATTTGCTGGGTTTCAGGGGGTGTCTGCGAGAATGTGGGCTGCACTGTATGAATCCCCCTGAGGTGATTTGAGGTAGGTTTGGGCTCTGAAATGCTGCTTTTCTAGCTGCTTGGTCAGCCCAGTTAAGGCAAAGATATTTTGAGATTGAGAGCTGAGAAGAATTGAGAAAAAAACATCCTTAAGATCTAGAACAGAACTGGGAGGTTCCTGGGGGGATAGTAGAAAGAAGTGTGTAAGGAGCAAATGAAATGGAAGCTCCTACTTTTGCTAAAAAAAAAAAAAAAAAAAAAAAAAAAAAAAAAAAAAAAAAAAAAAAAAAAAAAAAAAAAACCTCTTCCTATAAGAGGTACTGGGCAGGTTGGCATGACTAAAAATGAATGGGTGAGATAAATACCCTTAAAACCACAGTTAAGTGGTGGAGTCTGCTGAGGTAAATAAGACTGTCCCCCTATCCCAACAATAGGGAAGCTAGAAGTAAAGGTAGGCCCCCAGCATTCCATCAGTACCGAGAATGTGAGTCTGGTATCCAAGATAAAGGAGATGGTCCATCCTGATACCGTGATGTTTACCCATGGCTCTCTGTTACAGATGATGGTTGTGATCAGGTCAAAGGAGCCCAGGCAGCCTCATTCGTCCTGCTCAATGTCTTTCTCTATGGCATCTTGGACAATGTCTCGTGGGACCAAGATGAGGATTAGGGCATGCTTGGGCCCAGTGACCAGCTCTACTACATTTGAAACATAGGCCTGGTGGTTCTTGAGCCCCGGGGGACAAGGGAGCAGCACAGACAGCACAGATCTGGAGGTCTGTTGCCTCAAACTGTAAGAGGGCCATGGCTAGCATGTGACAGTGATGATTGTGGGTTTTGTCATCTTGCATGGTACACCTTAAAAGACAACTCTAAGCCTTCCACCTGTGGGGTCAAGGGGCCTTTCTTCAAATGTCTAAGTTTAGCCTTAATGACAGGGTTGTGCTGAGAAAAAAAAATAGGTCTGCCTTCTGTGGTTTCTGGGATCTAAGTTAGTATATTGTAACAGGTTTTAGTGAGGCATTCCAAAAATGCAGAATGATTTTCTTTCATATCTTGAATGACCTCTGAGAGCTTATTATAGTTTACAGACCTGAGGGCAGCCTTATGGAGACCTGCCAGAAGATAAGTCAAAAACTGGTCCCTAGCTAAAATTCCCATCTGGGGTGTTATAATCCCAGTGAGGTTCCTGCTTGGGGACCACCTCTGCCCCCAGAGGGTGTGTTGAATGTGTTTGGTGAATCTCGTCTGCATGTAGTCTGGCCTGCTCCCAAACTCTTCAGGAAGTAGGTTATTAGATAGAATCATATAGATAGCATGAAAGGTGATATTATAAGACTGGGTAATATATTGAAATTGCTTTATGAAAGAGGTAGAATTAGCTGTATAGGACCCCAGTTTTTGTTCTATGTGGGATAGTTCTGACAGAAAGAAAGGAACATGTACCCTAATCAATCCATCTACGCCAGCCACCTCTTGCAACAGGAGAACTGCAGCCAGCTTGGCTTGGTCAGGGTTGTGTTTTGTAGCAGAATGTGAGTGTGTGAGAGGAGGGGTAAAGGTGGGTGCCAGAGCTGGGCAGCTGCTCTGGCAAGGCACTGGATAGGAAGAATGATCCGGTGGGGGCTAATGGAGTAGTTAGTGGAGGGGGGGAAATCTGAAGAGGCTAGTGGAGCCTGCACAGCACAGGTGTAATCGGAGGGAGGTAGTGAGGCAGCAGGAAGTAAAGGAGCAGAAGTATCTGTCTGCTGAGGTTAGAAAGATATGGATTCCTTAGCCGAGTTCAGAACAGGAGTTGAAGGAATGGGGGTAGGACTTGAAGGAACAGGGGTGGGACCTGAAGGAACAAGGGTAGGATCTGAAGGAACAAGAGTAGGAGCTGAAGGAACAGGGGTAGGGGGGAGAAATGGGGGGAGGAGTTGGAGTAGCCGGAGTAGAAGCTAAAGGAATGGGTGTAGGAGCTGAAGGAACTGGGGTAGGAGCTGAAGGAAAGGGGGTAGGAGCTGAAGGAATGAGTAGGGGCTGGAGAAATGGGGGTAGGCATTGAAGGAGTGGGGGTAGCTGCCCACTGAGGTCAAAAAGGCAGGGGGTTTGTTAGCTGGGTCCAGAGCAGACGTAGAGGGTTCTCCTGGCTCAGATGGCATAGCTAGGAACATGTGAGCAGGCAAACAATTTTCAAGGACAGAGGGCTTAGGCTTAGAGCTTAGATAGTAAAAGGCTTGGATATAAAGAAACTCCTTCCATTTGCTTGTGCGCTGACAGTAGTTAGAAAGCTCCCATAGAATATCGGGATAAAAGGTACCATTAGGAGGCCACTTTAGATTGCTATCTAAGTTGTAGCAAGGCCATTTTTTTTGAACAAAGATGGACAAGCATGGGTATCTGTAAGTAGGGCATTAAGGCCTGGGGTTTCAGGGCCTCTAAAAGGCATCCCAGGGGGAAGGCCTGGGATTGATGGTCTTGGATGGCTTGTTACCCATAGCTGAAATGATGAAAACCAGTGAAAACAGGACCACAAGACTTAGAGGGTGATGTCTCCCCTCTATAGATGGGGTGTGAAATGGTGGTGAACACCGCAGGGCTTATAGAAGAGCATTCTCTATCTACAGGCAAGGTGTTAAATCCTGACTGGCTCCAGTCCAGGTAACTGGGAATCCAGAGAGGCTAGAGACCAAGCTGTCTCTCACAACAGGAACCACTGATGAGTAGTCTGAAAGAAAAGAAAAAAAGAGAATGAAAAATCCAAGGGACCCTGGACCCCAAGTCATGGGAGGACTGATTCTGGGCTGTCCAAACATGATTTTAGCTAATGGAAGCAATCCAGAGATGAATGTCAGCAAAGGGCTCAACCATATCCACAAAGGCCATGGTTGGGGGCTGTCTACCAGTTTCTAGGAACACCAGAAGATTTCCAGAAGCACAATGGTTAATTCCTTGGGTTCTGAGAAGCAGTTAAGTTGACCAGAATGGGGAAACTCACCAATTGAAGCCGGTGGTGTGCATAGAGGTCTCACTCAAGCAGATGGAACACATGGCTGTTGTGGAAAAGATACCTGGTTCCAGATCCTGACCCTGGGAGAGGGGCTCAGGGTGGGAGAACCTCCCGAGTTTCATGGCACCAATGAAATTACCTGTGTAAGTGAGAAAGAAACACGGAACATGCAGCAAACTGGCTTAGGTTTATTGGGGGAGGGAGTGTACAGGCCTGGTGAAGGTCAGTGTGCAGAGAGAGAGAGAGAGCTGAAGATAGCATGTGCAGCTTTTACAGGCTGCCTAGCACATGGTACAGGGGGATGATGTGATTGTGTCATATGCAGATGACGGAGCTCATGCATGTGTGCAAGGGCTCATGCATACATAGATGGTGCAACCATGCTGCACATGGGTCACACAGGATCCTATAAGATTCCCAGGGCCATTAGGCACTTTGGCCTGAGGGCTTGTCTGCACATGCATGGCCCTGGAACCTGAAAGTGTCAGCCATGTTGTGTGGCTGAATCATTATACTCATACCTTCTGTTCACCAGAACCATGACTCTCATACTGGAGATCCATCCATTATGGAGATATTGACTCTTGAAATGCCTAGACAATGGCAGCTTTTTGTCCTTAGATTGGAACTAGAAAACAAGAGTCTAACTTGTAAAAATACATGAAAAGAATAACAGGAGAATATCTGGAGATTTAGTCAACTACCAAAGTATTTAAATCACATAAAATTTTAGATTTTAAGATATAAAAATCATCTTCCTGAGAAAGCTTGTGAAAACTTGAATTACTTCACCAATCTGAGGTGAAGCCAAAGACATTGCTTTAGAAACAAGCTCAGGAAGTTGATTTAAGTAGGCTACATTTTAGAAATTGCTTATTTAAATTATTTAGAGGAAATCTAATTCTACAGTGCAGCTCACCGATAAAGTGCTAAACTGAATCCCAATATACCTTAGGATGGATTGAGAAAAATAATTTTCTTACTTTCCCCAAATTTCAAACAAAACTTACATGGACACTATGTGCAAATGAATTTTCTATAGGCTACCTCCTTGTGGGTTATTTCTTCATTTTTGCCAATTTGTACTTTTTAAATCATTAGCAGAAACATAGTATTCAAATGTCTATATTATCCTTTTTATTTGAAAAATAAAGTGAGGCATTTGGACAAGGGCAAGATGAAAGAGGTAAGGCAGATGGGCATGTATATCAGGCCTTTGCCAAGGTAATTAGCTCAGGGAAAGACTCTAGAGGCTTGAATCTATCCAAGCCCTTTCCAGCTTCTGCATTTCTATGGCTCATGATGGCAGCACACCTCCCATCTCCATGTGATATCCTTCTTGTAAGAATGCCTTGGTGTTAAGTCTCCTGTTCCTACCCAGAGAAGTCTTCCAGAATTAGGGGCTGGCTTACTCCATGTGACTTTAGTTAAGAAAATTTGTTCAATGACTCTACTTCCAAATGAGTCAACATCTTAGGTACCATGGACTAACACTTTAGTACTTGACTTTTGCTCATAACTCAACCAAATTCCTTTTCTAAGCTCAACTCCAAAAGCCAAATATTAAGTATGATAAGCCAACAACTTCAGAGGAGGACCCTGATGTTACCATGCTTGCTTCATACTGATAATGAAGTATAGACTTGGCCATAGTAGTACAGACAGAGCTATGGTTCCTGGGATAAAATGGCACTGGAGAGGGCCAACAAGATGGCTCACAGTCTAGAATAACCTGAATTGGTCTCTGGGACCCAGATGATGGTGGAAAAAGAAAGAATCAACTTCAGAAAGTTGTCCTCTAACCTCTACTCAAATTCCATAGCATACATGCACACTACCATAATCACACAAACACATGCACACACATACACACACACATGCAAACTTTTTAAAAAATTATTATTGAGTTTTATATTTTTCTCTGCTCCCCTCCCTTCCTCTCCTCTCCCCTTCTACTCTCTCCCATGGTATCCATGCTCCCTATTTACTCAGGAGATCTTGTCTTTTTCTATTTGCCATGAACATTAGATCCATGTATGTCTCTGTTTGTTGTCTAGGTTCTCTGGAATTGTGAATTATACTGTTTTTTTCTTTGCTTTATGTCTAAAAGCCATTTATGAGTTGAGTACATATGATATTTGTCTTTCTCGATCTGGGTTACCTCACTCAATATGATGTTTTCTAGATCCATCCATTTGCCCACAAACTTTAAGACATCATTTTTCCCCACTGTGTAGTACTTCATTGTGTATATGTACCACACATTTTACTTATCCATTCTTCAATCAAGGGGCATTTAGGTTGCTTCCAGGTTCTGGCTATGACAAATAGTGTTGCTATGAACATTGTTGAGCACATGTCCTTGTGGTATAATTGAACATCCTTTGGATATATATCCAAAAGTGGTATTGCTGGATCTTGAGGTAGGTTGTTCCCTAATTTTCTGAGAAATCGCAATACTGATATCCAAAGGGACTGTACCAGTTTGCACTCTCAACAGCAATGGAGTATGTTTCCCTTATCCCATATCCTCTCCAGCATAAGTTGTCCTCAGTGTTTTTAATCTTGGTCTTTCTTATAGGTAAAAGATGGAATCTCAGAGTTGTTTTGATTTGCATTTCTCTGACACGTAAGAATGTTGAACATTCCCTTAAGTGTCTTTTAGCTATTTTATATTCCTCTGTTGAGAGTTCTCTGTTTAGGTCTGTACTCCATTTTTATTGGATTATTTGGGTTTTTTTGATGACCAATTTCTTAAGTTCTTTGTATATATTGGCGATTAGACCTCAGTCCAATGTAGGGTTGGTAAAGATTTTTTCCCATTCTGTAAGCTGCCGTTTTGTCTCGTTAACCATATTCTTTGCTTTTACAGAAGCCTCTCAGTTTCAGAAGGTCCCATTTATTAATTATTTCTTTCAGTGTCTGTAATACTAGAGTTATATTTAGCAAGTGGTCTCTTGTGCCTATGTGTTCAAGTGTACTTCCCATTTTCTTTTCTATGAGGTTCAATATGGTTGGCTTTATGTTGAGTTTTTTGATTCATTTGGAATTGAGGTTTGTGCATGGCAATAGACATGGATCTATTTTTATTCTTCTACATGTTGATAACCAGTTAAGCATTTGTTGAATATGCTTTTTTTTCATTTCATATTTTTTGTGTCTTTGTCAAAAATCAGGTGTTTGTAGGTGTGTGGATCCAAGGCTCAGATGATTGTTCCTTGTGGTGCAGTAAGGGC
Organism: Arvicola amphibius; assembly: GCF_903992535.2. Lineage (NCBI taxonomy): Eukaryota > Metazoa > Chordata > Mammalia > Rodentia > Cricetidae > Arvicola > Arvicola amphibius. The sequence continues at coordinate 69,818,069 of NC_052049.1, read as the reverse complement.
CATGATTCAAGTCATCCCAAAGGTCACTTGGTGTTCTTGGAGATCACTCAGCATTTCTGGAGGTTGCTTTGCAATCCCAGAGGTAGTTCTGGTATGCTCCAAGGGAGGTCGCTTGCTTGGGGCTGTTCCTGCTGAGGTTGCTGGCTCCAGCATGCTCTAATAGAGGTTGCTGGCTGTCTCAGGCCTACTTCAGCAGAGGTCACTGGCTTGGGCCTTTGTTTGCAAAGGTCTCTGACTTGGACTTGCTCCATGGTGATCACTCCCTTGTACTTGCTCCTGTAGAGGTCACTGCCTCAGGCCTGCTCCCGTTGAGGTTGCTGGCTCAGGCTGTCTCAGGCAGAGGTTGCTGGCTTGGGACTGCTTCCTTGGCAGTACTTCCCTTGTACCTGCTCTTGTGGAGGTCGCTGGCTCATGCCTACTCTTTCGTAGGTCCCTGACTTGCACTAGGTCCCATAGAGTCTCTGGTTCAGGCCTGCTTCCTCTGTGTCTGCTCCCTTGTACCTGTTCCTGTGAAGGTCGCTTGCATACACACTCTTATGACTGAAAGCTTGACATACACCTTTGTGAGTCTAGCTCATTTTACTTGCCAACATGATTTCCAGTACCACCCATAATATAACCCCAGTGTGTGTGTGTGTGTGTGTGTGTGTGTGTGTGTGTGTGTGTGTGTATGTTTGTGTGTGGCATGTTCTTTATCCATCTACTGATATATGTCTGATCTACTTCCATATCATAGTTATTTTTGTGAATAGTACCATAACATGGTACCATGGTATGCTGAATTATACTCTTTCATGTACATATATGAGAGTGTATACTGGATCACAGGGTAGTTTGGTTTTTTTTCTGAGTTTGTCATATGAATTTCTGTAGCGGCTATGCTAGTTAATAATCTTACATCAGTGTGGAAAGGTTTCTTTCCCCATATATCTTTACAGTATTTGTTAGATGTTTTCTTAATGATAGAAATCTAACTGGGATAAAATGGATTCTAAATATAGTTTTTATTTGCCTTTCCTTGATTGAACATACTTTATATATATAGTGGCAATTTTTACTTCATCTTTTAAGTAAAGTCTGTTCCATTCTTTGGTCTCTTTATTGCTTAGGTGACTTGTTATTTTTGGTGTTTGCTTTTTTGAGATCATTATATTAACCATCCTTCAGATATATAACTGACAAAAATTTTCTTCTATCTGTAGATTCTCTTTTAACTTTATTGTTTCCTTTGCTATGTGTTTTATAGTTACATAATCCTTTTTCCCATTTTTTGCTCTTTGATTTTTATTACCCCTTGAAATCCCATCACATCTGTTTCCCTTCATTGTGAAAAGGGGATTTGAACCTCATTCCCAGAATCATGATTTCCAGATGTTCTCCCAGTAGTGTGAGGACCAGCATATAATCTAAGCAGTATCTACTTAGGCATTATTTTTTAATACAATATTTAATTGAATTTTGAACCATTTTACCTGAGAAAGGAAATAGTGGCAACCTGGGAGCCATCATGGAGCACTTGTCATTATCTGGAGAGGTAAGGAAAGGTGAAGTGCACTATCCTTGATTCTTGGTGCTCTGACCTCCAGTTCTAACTGTACCTTCAACTACAGTGCTGGCGCAATAATTGTTCAACAGTGTCTCAGCCATTATGATAAAGTAGGTTGCCATTAGATATTGAAAACCACACAATGAGCTGCTAGTGTAGGAGGTCCTTCTGTTTATGTATTGCTTTCATTGGTTAATCAATAAAGAAACTGCTTGGCCTGAAAGGGCAGAACTTAGGTAGGCAGAGAAGACAGAACTGAATTCTGGGAGAAAGAAAGCAGAGTGAGAGAACCACCATGGAGCTGCCAGGTCAGACATGGTAAATCTTTCCCAGTATGCCACAACCTTGTGGTGATATACAGATTATTAGAAATGGGTTAAATCAAGATGTGAGAGTTAGACAATAAGGCTAGAACTAATGGGCCAATCAGTGTTGAAATAAATACAGTTTCTGTGTGATTATTTTGGGTGCAAACTAGTTGGGAGGCCAGAACAAGGGACCCCACACTTCCTGTAACAAGCTGCTATTGAGCAAATAATTTCTCTTTACCAAGGAGAAACATTTGATGACTTTCCTCAGAATAGTTCTTTCATAACTGCTATTTGTCATAGCAACTTTTCAGTTTTTGTGACTTTTAACCCTGTTTTTCATTTTCCATGTGATATTACTTATTTTAATTTTAGATAATTGTTTAGTCTTTATGAAATTCCAAATTTTGATTTGTTCATCTGAGTCCTCTGCTTCATCAAACTTTGTCCTTAATTGGTGAGCTGTAATTCAAAGCTCCTGGAGAGAATTTGTTGCTAGACTGGAGGAAAGTATTTTCCTTGAGAGAGCTGCTGTCTGGAAATAAGAGCTGGGAGACTCACTGGGAAATGCTAAACCAGGGTGCACTGCTGGCTTGGGAGATTCACTGGGGTGTGCTGACCAGTGCCTTGCTGGCATTTACTTTGTTTTGCAGAGAAATGGGCAGCTCCTTTAGGTCTTCAGGCTTGATGCTGATGAAGGAAGCAAAATTTGGAATTCAAATATATCACTATTTAATTAAATAAGATGCCATTAAATAAATTAGAAGCATGAGAGCAGAATAGCCAGTGCCAAAGCTTGGGAACATTGCCATGGGTGTTCTTTAAAATTCAGTCTGTCTCATTGCACACAAAGTCTTTCCATTAGTGTACATTATTGGCTATATTCTTCTTGTTCTCATGACTGGTGAAATTTTTTGGAAATAAATTCAAGCCCTCAGCAAGAATTTTTTGCATAGTACACTGTGATGGCTTTGCCTTTGTTCTTATTGTAAAGAGGAAGATGATCTCATGGACACAATCCTTCCCCACCTTTAAAGAATAGCAACAAAACTTCAGAAGCCCACTTGTTACATCCCTGTTGCACTGAATATTTGTCTTCATTGAGAAAACAAGATTTGCCTCGTTAGCCATTCATTATTTGGGCTTCAAGTCTCCAAACTAGTAAGTCAAAAACGTGTGCTTCATACTCCCAGGTATTTTTTTTTTCTTTTTGGTGTGCTGTTAGTTTCTTAATAAACTGAAAATCAGTAAGTGTTTTGTGCAGTGGCCAGTTCCTCTGACAATAATCAATCCAAATTTGTACCTTCAAGAGAGATATGAGGCCAGGCCGTGGTGGCACACACCTTTAAGCCCAGCACTCAGGAGGCAGAGGTGGGTGGATCTCTGTGAGTCCGAGACCAGCCTGGTCTACAAGAGCTAGTTCCAGGACAGGCTCTAAAGCTACAGAGAAACCCTGTCTCAAAAAAAGAGGGGGGAGATAGAGGGAGATAGAGATATATGAGACATTTTGACAAGAGTTTGTAACATTAATCAGAGTTTCTAGGTATTCTCCAATGACAATAGTGAGTATAAATTCTATGTGGAATTAATCTCAGTAACAATGAAATTTTAGTATAATCCTTTGCATTATTCCTTTCTTGGGGTACAAATTCTAACAAATATTATCAATCAAAACAATGCTTTTTGTAAAAATTTTTCTAAACTGTGTTCTTTCTTTGTCATCTTTAGTTTATAGCAGCAATTATAACTAATGGCAGACAAAAATTAAAACTGTATCAGTAAAGTATTCATATCATGGTTCCTGAATAATGTATTTTTAAAGCGTTAATCCCATTCCTCTGTCTGATTCTTTAGGGAGAAGAAGCAATTATATCCCAGGTATGTCAGTTGGTCTGGGGTACTCAAACCCGAGGAGATAAGCTCTCTGTATGTTAAATGCTACCATTATAAGAGTGTTTCTTTTGAAATTTTCTTATTAAATAAGTTTTCTGCTTTGTATCTTCTTAGACACAGATCAGAATTTATAAAATACAGAGTGGCTGGGGACCCTGTCTTTATCCGTGTCAGTGTATCCACACCCTAGCCCAATAAAAGGGCTAATATAATACTGAGTGAGAGTATAACTGTATAAAGAAAGGCTTGATTGATGGCTGGAAAGCATAATTAAACATTGGAGCCAACGACCTTTAAGAGGCTGGACCAGGTTAGGGTGTGACCTTTTGGGTACCCAGGGAAAAAAGCCAGACCCCCCCCCCACTCCAGGGCTCGCTCTCTCTCTCTCTCTCTCTCTCTCTCTCTCTCTCTCTCTCTCTCTCTCTCTCTCATTCCTGCATTACACACCTAAGGTTGGACTTCTCGTTCCTGTTCCATGAGTTTCCCCCTTATGATAAAGAATAATAACTAAAATCTTTTAACGTTAGCTTGAGATTCTTTGACTTGCATCCTTACCCCCTGTACAGTAACATCGTCACCCCACATGGGGTATAGGGACCAGTTTACCCCTCTTTCAGGACCCCTGTTGCAGCTATGTGGTGCATTGGGCACTGACTCTCCCCACCCATGGCTCCAGCCAGCATACAGCCACTGGGACCCTGCGCACCCCAGGAATGCAGCACGGCCCCTCCACATGTTACTCTCTTTCCAGCCGGGTATCCCTGTGGTGTGCACCAATGGAACGCTCTGGGTTTTCTCTTCATACTGGTCACCAGCTCTTGAAATCACTTTAATCGCTTTAATAACCACTCTCAATTTGTTAAATAAAGCATATTTTTTCAGTACCTAACACTCAAAACCAATTCAGACAGTCCACGGCTTGCATTTCCCAGCCACGCAGCTGCAACTGCAACACCTGCTGTCTGGTAATAGATATTGCACCTACTCCAACTTACTATAATTGCCTTATAACAGGTGAAGATTATAAAGCTACAATGGCGGATAATTTAACCATCCAAGAATTCAATAGATTTTTACTTATGCTATGGATAACATTCTGAAAGGCTTATGTGATTTTCCTCCTACATCTCTTTATTTGATTCTAGAGATTAGCTTTGATTTTCATATTATCTCATTTAAAAATGGTTTAATAATAGAGTTAAAAATAAGGCACTTTAAAAAATAATAGTCTTTACAGACTAATAATGACCAACTAAAAGAAAAAAAATCAGCACTTTGGAGAAGGATACAACCAATTTGACAGACAAAACCTAGTCAATGATGTAAGGTGCTGAGACATTGTCTGAGAGGATGCATGCTGTTGAATTTAATAATCAAAATCTGTTAAACAGTTATAATATATTGGCAGATAGGGTGTCTCTCCAAAAAGGTACACCATCAAAATTATGTTTCAAATTATGTTTCAAAATTACCATCAAAAGGATGTTATCTTTACTGGACAAGCTTCATACCTTGAAATCTTCAGTGAGGGCATTAAAATAGAACACTGGACAGGAGATCCAGACTTTATAAAGCCAATGGTAAACATTATTTTAAAAGATTAAAAACTTTACCAAAATTGATTAGTAGGGACAAAAGGTACAAAGACAGGGTTTAGCCTCATCAGTACATGCCAAACTCCATCATGGCTTACCCAGAGTTCTAACTAACTGCCTATCCGGTGATATAAAAAAAAAAAATCTGTTACCAAGAACCCTAAGGTAGTCACAGAATATACATGAAAATCTATACAAATGAGTGATCTAAAAAATATTTAAACAAGCAATAGTGGCTTGCAGGTTACATTCACTGTTTGTTAGTGAAATGGTGAAAACATGGGCCTCAGCCAATAAGGCTGCCCCACACGATTGCCTTCAGGTAATCTCAGCGGTCCTAGAAGACAGACCCTAGATGCTTTAAAATGCTATTGAAGAAAAGAGGCAAAATTTTTAAAACAACAAGAAAAAGCAAAAGGATTTAAAATTTCCCCAGATCAAATTCTCAGCAAGGGTCATTACTCTGATCTTCAGGACCAGGCTCACTACGATGAATACACCTTGTCTCTATGCAGCACATCAGCTTTCAGTGCTTGGGACAGGATTCAGGAATTAGGAAAGAGAGTTGAATAATATGTTAGCATTAAACAGGGTCAGAGAACACCCTTTAATGACATTTTACAAAGATTAACTAAGACTGTACAAATAGGAGTAATAGACCCAGAAGCTAGACATGTACTAATTGGTCCTGGATTTTGAGAATGCCAAGTTAGAATGCAAAAAGATCCTTGGGCCTTTAAAGGTCAATCAGCACCAATGGATAAATAGATCTTACATACAATAAACATTGAGACATTTGACTATAGTAAATGGTCTGTCAGTTACTCAAGACCTTAGCTAAAGTTGGTTGCTTCAACATTACAAATGAGTCTTGATGCAATTGCTCAGGTAGCCAGTTGTCTCTGTCATATTCTGCACATTTTGGAAGCTGCTTGATTGCATGTCCTGCCTACTCAAGTAATATTATCTCCCTTCTCAGGCCTTCAGTGTGGTTAAAGATTAGATAGTCATAGCTACCTTCCTCTTATGATTTAGCCAAACAATTTCCAATGCAAGACTTAGACTCCTTAGGATAGAATGATTATTAAAATATTTAGCATATGTTCCTTGCTTAATATTATTTATGCTGGTTATAATTCTAATTTTATACTTGATATCTGTTCCTAGTATATATAGTTTTGTATTGGGATTGGAGCTCTCTTATTTAGACAAAAGGGGGAGGTGATGAGAAAGTTCTTTCAACCAATAACCTTTAAGAGGCTGGACCAGATTAGGGTGTAACCTTTTGGGTATCTAGAGAAAAACTGCTCACCACCCAGGGTGCTCTCTCTCTCTCTCTCTCTCTCTCTCTCTCTCTCTCTCTCTCTCTCTCTCTCTGGTTTCCGCTTTACACACTTAAGGTTGAACTTCCTGTTCCATGAGTTTCCTCTTTACAATAAAGAATAATGACTAAAATCTTTTGGAATTAGCTTGGGATTCTTTGTCTCAGATATACAGAACTTTGAGTATATTTAAGGATACTTAAAAGTTGCCATTTAACCTCATAGGACTAATCAATAGATGTTATTAATAGGAGGACAGTAGGGCACGATGTTGACATCCTGTTAATTCTTTTATGCTTTAAAACTTGTATTAAATTATTGAGTTATAGAAATTCTTACAGTCTATTCAAAAGGCAATATTACTAAAGTTGCTCATTTTTATTAATGTGTTTATGCAATATTTTAATAGTTGTCATGTAGTTACATCATACTATATACCACGAGAGCTTAAGGAATTGACTTGACATTCACGATAAAAATTGATCATACCAAGGAAAAATTTCCAACCACTGAAAAGTGGGAATCTGTGCCATGTGCTGAATAGAGCCCCATGGACCACTTCACCAGAGTGATGTGAGTCCCTGTAATGAACATACGTCACAGAGGTCATCGTGGGACAAGACGCGAGATCATTAGTTATATTTTCCACAGAACAAAAGTACTTCTGTGGATGATGCATATCAATGTTGATGTTTAATTTACTTCATACAATTCATTTGGACATAACAAGGTTGAAGAGGTCACCATCAAAAGGAGCATGATGCATGAGTTAATCTCTACTCTGAGTCAGCTATTCTTTAATACTCTGAGAGGAATAGACTATGCCACCTGTGCCTCCTCTGCACCTGTAAGACGTCATCCCGAGGCTTAGTTGAAGGCTAGCTAGCATTGCTGTCCTTGAGGCCTTTGAAACTCAGTTCAGGCTTGAGAACTACAAATAGTCAAGTACTGTGAAGTGTAAAGCATAACAAGGCCCAAACACGTCCTGCCTCTGAATGCTCAGAAGCTACGGCACATTTCCGCAGAGATGTGTGTGGTCAACATGGGTAGAAAGCAAGCAATCTGCAAAGGTATCATCTATAGACCTGAAATCTTCAATTTACTCCAAGGTCTTTAGGATTCAGGGACCATCAACATCTGTGGTTATGGATATACTCTTTATTCAGCCATGTTTTAGAATGCCCAGCATGTACACACACACACACACACACACACACACACACACACACACACACACACACACAGGAGCAGACAATAGATAAAAATAATTGCTGTCAAAAATATTATCTTCCAGTAGAAAAGTCCTCTGAAATACTAACTTTGATCCTAAATAGTCAACAAGAATCTGGACTTCTGGGACTTCAGATTGATTTGGTACCCCTCCACAGGATATAGGCAAAGAGGCATCGGTCATAGCCCTGGTCTCTAGATATCCAGTCTAGTAGCTAGTCATGTGTTAAAATGCAATAAGGAAATACTAGTAGCAAGTATTGACATAGCTTAGCACTTAATATAGCTATCTACAGGAATCTGAGCAGCAGAAAAGGACTGTCAGAGTAGAGAGATAATCTTCCCTTCAGAAATGGCCCCAAGAACTCCTAATTACCCTTTAAAACTCCTATGATAAAACAAAAAGCTTTGTGTCTTAAGTTGAAAGCCAGGGAACACTGTTAGCATTTATTCTGGTGCTCACATCCGTTTGTCCTTTAGTCCTTAGATTTTTTTTGTCATTTCTTTCAAGGCTTGACACAAAAAAATGAAAAATAGTATTGGTCAATATGGAGATGACTAGCATAATGAAGCAACATCCAAGAGTGAAAATAATAGAAATATTTATTTTTAAGAGCCCTGTCCCTGCAGGTACAGGGAATAAGTCAAACTGTGAAATTAGCTGTTGTAACTCTGAATGTATATACATGTAAAACAATTAATGAGCAAAAGTCAAGAATTTGAAAGATAGAAAGGAGGGATATTGGAGAAGCTTGGGAAGGAAGAAAAATCAGAGGGAATTCATATAATATAATCTCAAAAAATAAAAGAATGAATTAGAAAAAAAGAATTTGAGTCACTTTCTCATGGTCCCATCTCAGACACAGGATTGAAAATCAGATGCACTGTCTTGAGTAATTTCCTAAACCATATCATTATACGTTGTACAATTATACTATTATTTAGTTTATTTATTTATTTATTATTTATATTAATACAATTATACTATGTATTTCAGGGAAATACCTAGTGAACATTCTAACATCGGGGATTTTGAGATCTTTAATTATAAAAAAGATCCCATTTAATCACATTTTTGGAATTACATATGTGCTTGAATATTAAGCATAAACCCTATATAATAAGGCCTTGCCCTGTCTTTGACTCTACTTGGAGTTTATGTAACTGTTTACTCAGACCTCTTCTATCGTTCTATCAATGCTGCTGCAGGCTCCTGACTCAAACTCTAGGTCATGAAACCCTGAGTCGCTTTACCAAAGGCTGAGGCTCTTGTTCTCTGAGGTCTATTCGCCTCCTCTTAAGGGCCAGCTCTGCAGTGTTCACTGAGTCAGAGCCTAGAGTCAGCAAGTGTTTATCCGTCAGCAACCACTTTGCTAAAAACTCGAGTTTGGAAGATATCCCACATAAAGGGTAAAAGAAAGGCCAACTTAAAAGTAGGGTACTTCCAAATCATGGCGAGTTACATAAAAGAAACAGCCATCTCTACGTTGATGGTGATCAGGGAAGGCCTCCCTGAGAAGCAGCATACGATGACAGCTGAAGGATGGAAAGGATCCAGTCGTTCATCTTAATGGCCTGCAAGAGAAGGAACAAATGAAGTACCAGCTGTGACAGTTCCTGGGGAACACAGAGGTAACCTTTTTGTCTTAATGACAGTGTCCTTTGCTTTACAGAAGCTTCTCAGTTTCAGAAGGTACCATTTATTCAATGTTGCACTTAATGTCTGTTCTGTGCTGCTGGGTTATACCTATGTATGGTTATACATAGGAAGCGGTCTCCTGTACCCATGTATTGTAGAGTACTTCCCACCACTTTCTCTTCTATCAGGTTCAGTGTGTTCAGATTGATATTGAGGTCTTTAACCCACTTGGACTTGAGTTTTGTGCATGGTGCTAGACATGGACCTATTTTCATTCTTCTACAGGTTGACATCCAGTCCCAGAATGGACCGTGATGGGAATGACTTAGGTCCTGAAACTGTCACTGTGGTTAAGGGCTCATTCTATCTTCTGAGCTAATGAGAAGTCAGCTTCCCCCAACACCTCAGCTTGTCAAGACTGGGGATCTGGCAATGGAACAGTGGGGTGCATGTAGATCACTTTGCTTACACAGCATAGTGCGAGGACTTACCATCTCCCAAACAGGAAGTTCTGTAGGTCTCTGGATTAGCTTCTGAGTGAACACATGGAACATAAATCTCCCTTTAAAAAGCTATTGAAAGCAGAGCAATTCCATAGGGAATACCTGAAACAGCAAGTTAAATTGCAGGTTTCTGGGATGGGTGGCACGGAGTCCTTTGGCATCATCTTAAAGGGGCAGTTTAATATTTGTTATGAGGAAGTTCTGAAAGCAAATAGAAGTGACAGTCTTATCAACCCTTGTCATCTGATAGTGTGCTAATTCAGCCAGTTTAGTGTCAGGGTGTTTTCTTTTCTCTTGCATATTTATTACCCATGTAGATTTTATGCTACATTGATAACTAACTTTGTCAAATCAATACAATTTACAATCCATCTCCTGTGGTAGTAACACTTTAGAATTTGAAATCTCACAAATGATCACATTTCAAAAGATAGTGAAATATATTTTTGATTTTTCATTCTTTTAAAAAATAATTTATCTTTCAGCCAGGACTCTCTCAGATATGGTAACTAAGAGTAATTAAGAAAAATATACTTTTCTCACACATATTGCCCCTGATGAGAGCATTTGATTCATGGATGGAGAGTTTGCCAGAGTTCTGAAACAGCTGCAGCATTTGTTGCCGAAAACTTACTTTGACATCTGCCATCTGCACATACTTCCCACAAAGACTGGAACATCTGCATGCCCTTTCCCACAAAGCACTGGGACATCTGCATGACCTTTCCCAAAAAACACTGGAACATCTGCATGCCCTTTCCCACAAAGCACTGGGACATCTGCATGACCTTTCCCAAAAAACACTGGAACATCTGCATGCCCTTTCCCACAAAGCACTGGGACATCTGCATGACCTTTCCCAAAAAACACTGGAACATCTGCATGCCCTTTCCCACAAAGCACTGAGACATCTGCATGCCCTTTCCCACAAAGCACTGGGACATCCGCATGCCCTTTTACCCACAATGAACTTCCCTTCTAAGTAAGTCTTAAAGACAAAAGCAAAACAAAACAAACAGAAAATCATACATGGAAATTAATTCAACTTTGATATAGTGATGAGGTGAGCAAGCCTGCTTTACGTCCCGCCCAGCTCCCGCACAGCTAGCTTTACACCCGAAATAACAAAACACAAATTATATTCACTTAAGCACTGCATGGCCCATTAGCTCTAGCCTCTTACTGGCTAACTCTCACATCTTGGTTAACCCATTTCTATTAATGTGTGTAGCACCACGGGGTGGTGGCTTACTGGGAAGATTCCAACCTACATCCATCTTGGGTCAGAGCTTCATGGCGACTGCCTGACTTTGCTTCTTTCTCCCAGAATTCTGTTCTGTCTTCCCCACCTACCTCTGTTCTTACCTATCAGGCCAAGCAGTTTTCTTTATTAATTAACCAATGAAAGCAACAGAGAGATAGAAGACCCTCCTACATCACTTTGATATCATCATTTTCCAATTAGATGGAATCAGACTAAGGATAAGGCAGGATCTAAATATTTTATCTTATCGTAGGATAACAAGTGCTTCACATATATCTTATTTAATCTTCACAAACCATCTACCCATTAGGTTCTGTTTCTATCCCTGTTTTAGAGGATGGGCATATGGACTATCAAATTATCAACTGGAGGAAAACAACTGCAGTCTGTTCTCTTTTATTTTGAGAGTAAGATGAGAATTCAGGATACAGGTAGTCAGACTTCACTTTCAGGTGAAGATCTGAGGCCCAGCAAGGCCAGGACTTTGTCTGAGGTAACAGGGCTAATCTGAAGGAAGAAGGGGAAGTACAGCCCATATCTGACCATTAGCTTAATTGTGGTGCTGGCATCCGCCTCAGAGACACTGGCTATAAATTGGTTGCATTACCTTGCTAAAGAATTATTTTTATTAGATACAAGCACTCTACAAATGGACTTTCTTAATAATGACCACGTGTTTTGTTTGCTTTTCCGATGCACTAGGAAAAGGAAGTAGGCTGGTGACAAACCAGAGACTAATCCACAGTGAAAGCATCTTCTTTGAACATGTCCTTATAACTCGGTGTTTGCTGACACAGTGGAATTAGTGCCACAGGAACGTTTTTACAAAAGTATGCGGGTTTTATGAATATTAAAACGGTCTTAAACTTATAGAAAATTGTGAAGATCAAAGAATTTCCATATACCCCATGCTCAGTTTTCTCCATTTCTAATATCTTATATTAATACCAATTTCACTATTTTTATATTAAAAAGTATACAGAAGATGGGAAGATGACTCATTTGGTAAAGTGCCTGCCACATAACCATGAAGACCTGAGTTTACACCACGAGCACTCATGTAAAAATTTGAGTGTGAGACTGGGTGGTCGTGGCACACACCTTTAATCTCAGCACTTGAGAGGCAGAGGCAGGTGGATCCCTGTGAGTTAGAGGCCAGACTTGTCTACAAGAGCTAGTTCCAGGACAGGCTCCAAAATCTGTCTCAAAGAAAGAAAGAAAAAGAGAGAGGGGGGAGGGAGGGAGGGAGGGAGGGAAGGAGGGAGGGAGGAAGGGAAGAGAAAAGGAAGAAAGAAAAGGAAGAAAGAAAAGGAAGAAAGAAAAGGAAAGAAAAAGAAAACAACCCCTCAACAAACAAACAAAAGATCTGAGTCTGGGAGGCATGTGTCTGTGACGCCAGCAGGTCAGGACAGAGACAAGCAGATCACTGGCTTTTCTCCTAGGTCCCCAACCTGACCACATCAATGAACTCCAGGAAAGTTCAATCAAAGGGAGCAATCAAAGAACATATGCAGCACCGACTCTTGCCTCCATGAGCACGGCAAGTGTGCACACTCATATGCGTACACACGCACACGTACAGACACACACACATACCACATACCACACACTATATACCACATGCCACGTACACAAAGTTTTCACTTCAGTTGGATTTTCTTGGTTATTATTTATGCTCTATTTTCTTCTCCACAGTTTCAGCTAAGATACCACAGTTCATTTAGTTTTTATTTCTCCTCAGGATTCTCATAGCTGCAATGGCTTTCCCGACCTCTTTGTTATCTTTTCGGTGTATCCTTGTGTTTGATAATGTTCACAGTTCTGAGGAGTGCTGGGGAGGTGTTTTATAGAGCACCCTTCACTTTGAGCTTGGGTAATGTTTTCCCAAGAGGTCTAGTGGGGCTGTGTTTGGGAAGGAAGGCCACAGAGGTGAGGTGCCTCTGATCACGTCTTACCAATGACATGTGCTCTCACCATGAACTGTCCCTGCTGCCGTGACCTCCTGCCTTTGTCTGTACAGTGCTTTGCTTTGCTCCAGTTCCTCCCTTCCTCTCCCTGCCGACGCCATACTCTTTGAAAAGAATAAAGCACACACTGTAGGACTGGGGAGTTTGCCCTATTTCCTCAAGGAATAGCTGCATCTCATGTATTTATTAAATCAACTAATATGTACTAGTATAGAATCTCAGATATGTGGTTTTTACCATGGATTAGAATTCAGTGCTATCCAGTGGATTTTGTTGCTTGAAAACTTTTAAATAATTTCTCCTATGAGGGTTTGCAAAGAAGTGAATAAAAATCACTACTCTCTAAGGGTTCCCTGTGCCAAGCTCCATGTTGGTAGTTAGGTTTGTTTTGTAGGGAATAGCATGTTGTTTGCACAGCTGAGCATGAGAAACCCATGCCAAGCACAGCTATGCACCTGTGGCTGTGACTGTTCACAGAGATGGACTATAATATGCCGTTTGCACAGCTGAGCATGAGAAACCCACTCCAAGCACTGCTATGCACCTGCAGCTGTGATTGTTCACAGAGATGGACAATACTTGAGCCTTATTCTGGACTTCTGTGTGGATAAAAATGGTAGATGGTGCACTTTGTTCATGTGAAGTCATTGTTGAAAGAAAGCAAGTTTGTGCAATTCTGTTGCACAGTTATTTTTATTTCAATCTAAAAAATGATTTATTTTTATTTTTATTTACGTATTTGTGCCCATATGACTTCACGTGTACCATGGACATGCAGGTACCGGAAGAGGCTAGAAGAGGGCATGGGATTCCCTGGAGCTTCTGCTGGTTATGAGCCACCTGCTGTTGTTGTTAAGAAGCTAACTCCGGGCCTTCTGATTCATCTGTCCATTCCATATTCCACACTATTAAATTATCTAAGGGTGAAAACCGTAAAAGAAGGTATTACAGTTTTAAACACTTCATATTCTTACTTTTTGTGGTCTTAGATCCATAAAGATTACACAGCTGTGGAAAACATGAAAACTAAAATGTAGGAAGGAAATCAAGTCAGCCCCGATGTAATTGTTTTTCCATTGCAAGGCACTTTGGCACTTTGTCATCCTCAGACGTGTCCCCCGTGAGTTGTACAGTATGCCCTTTCGGTATGAGCGAGGGAAGATTCAGGCAGAGAAACCTGGGCAGCTAACATTAAATGCTCTGATGACATCACGGTTTGTTCAGCCAACCCTGGTAACTGTGGTCTAATTACAAAGCATAGTAGCCATGTATAAAAAGGCGGGGAAGAGAACTGTGTTGTCTTTGCTCTGATCTGGGTTAGTATAAACTCGATGTGTAGGTGGAAAGGTCACCAATGAAAATGAAGCAATGTTACAGGGAGCAGTCAATTTGCAGACAGCACTGTGGGAGTACCAGAAAAGGCATTCCAGGGACTCCAGATGTCATACTTTTTAAAAACAAAAGCTAATCTTGCTATGGGTTAGGATTGGGTGTTTACACCTCCCCCCCCCCCCCCGGAGACTAACGGAAATTCAACAATCCCACATTTAAGCCCAGAGCTGAGGCTGCAGTGAGTTTGATGTGAGGAGAGCTGGTATATGTAGTGACTGCAGAATAATCCATCCGCCACCGGACGCATCCCTTGGAACCCCGAAGTCTAGTTTTAAGAGTCAGGAAGAAAAGAGCAAGCGTGCTAGCAGCAGGATCAGCCAATGTCTTAGTTATAGACTAACAAAGGAAGTTGTACTGTGACATTGGTGTTCTTTGTCCTCACCTAAACTTATGGGAAGTGGAGTCTTTACTACGGATGTTGCTTCTTTCCTGAGTCAGTGTTGCTCATATGGAAATGCACTGTTACTAATGGTAGAATTAAGGGGTTAGGGGTGTGGGTATTAAATGTAAATCATTTCTTAATTTTGTTCATGTGATTATATTTAAATAAAATTCAAGAAGAAATAAGGGGGCTCCTTCATCTTAGGTCATTAATTTGGTGGCAGGTGTTGGCCACCCTGAAGCAGGGACTCTGCTGTTAGAAATACACTGTGGAAAGCAAGTGCCCCTCAGCCTTCAGGAAGCCTGCAAGGTAACAGGAAGATGAGTGTCAAAAATAGACGAACAGGTCACTAGCTCCTTATGATTACCGTAACTGTTGTGAAAGAGCCTTTTTCCTGGTCGGTCTCCAAAACAGGCCACTACAGTGAACAAATGTTTGGGTCTTTTGAAATAACCAGCATATTCTTTATCAGAGTTATATGTTTGCCTGATACTTTGGGCATGTATTTCTTAATATACCTTTATGTTTGGAAGCTTATAAAATATTTTTTTAAAATGTTCAGGCAGTAGCAGCACATGCCTTTAACCCCAGTGCTTGGGAGGCAGAGGCATGTAGATCTCTATGAGTTCGAGACCAGCTTGGTCTACATGATATAGTTCCAGGACAGGCTTCTCTACAGAGAAACCCTGTATCAAAAAAAACCACAATATTTATATTAAAATTATATCATTTACTATGTTCCCTTTCTTCTGTCTGATCCTTCCCATCCCCCTTTTCCCTGCTCCCTCTCAAAATCTTGTCCTTTTCAGTTGTCACACACACACACACACACACACACACACACACACACCTAATTATAAAATCAGACACGTAGTCTGTTTAGTGTTTCTTGTATGTATGCGATTTCAGTGCTGGTCATTTTTTATTAGGTGACCAATTTAAGACCTCATTTCTTCTGTTTCCAGTATTCCTTAGTTGACTGTAGCCCTTTGGGGTGGGATGAGATTTCCCCCTACAAGTTAGCATGTCTATTATCACTGTACTTCTTCAGGTCTTGTTTAACTGGTAATACTGTCAAGATATCAGAGGTGAAGCTGCCCTCCCATTTATAAGATACACAGTGTCCAGAGGACCTTTCAGGTTCCCCCACTCTCACAATCTTTCCACACCCTCCTCCTCCTCTGGGACTTAAATGCAGAAGTTGTATTGTAGATGTACACATTGGAACTGGACAGCCACAAGAAATTGTTCTCTCTACTTTGTCTTGTAGTTTTCTGTAATATTTTTCTTTTGTTGTAAAGAGAAGTTTCTTTGATGAGAGGTAAGTGTTACATTATCTGGCTGAGCCCTGGTGCAAAAGCAAAAACATTTTTTTTCTAGTTGTTTTTCTTCATGGTTTATTTTTTTATTTAAAATTTTCCATCTCCTCCCCTCCTCCTCCCCCTTCCCTCCCCTCCACCCATACCCCCTCCCTTCCACCCAACCCCCCCCTCCCTCCCTCTCCAGGCCAAGGAGCCATCAGGGTTCCCTACTCTATGTTAAGTTCAAGGTCCTCCCAACTCCGCCCAGGTCCAGGAAGGTGATCAACCAAGCTGACAAGGCCCACACAGAGCCCGTAGCAGGCCCATCGCCATTGTCCTTGGCTTCTCAGTCAGCCTCCACCATCGGCCACATTCAGAGAGTCCAGTTTGGTCGCATGTTCCATCAGTCCCATTCCAACTGGAGTTGGTGATCTCCCGTTAGTTCTGTTCCACCGTCTCCATGGGTGAACGCACCCCTCACGGTCCTGACTTTCTTTCTCATATTCTCACTCCTTCTGCCCCTCATCAGGACCTTGGGAGCTCAGTCCAGTGCTCCAATGTGGGACTCAGTCATTTTCTTCATCCATCGCCAGGTGGAGGTTCTATGGTGATATGCAAGAAATTCATCAGTATGGCTATAGGATCTGGCCTTTTCCGGCTCCCATAGTAATCCTCCTGGATATTAGAAGTAGACAAGATCGCCAGGCAAAAATTGGGAACTTGGGGGTGGGGTGGGACGGGGCCAAGGGGAAATGGGGAGAGAAAAGCGTGAAGGGGAGAATGGGGAGAGCTCGGGGAATGGGATGCTTGGGATACAGGAAGGGTGGATATGGGAGCAAGGAAGTATATATCTTAATTAAGGGAGCCATCTGAGGGTTGCCAAGAGACTTGACTCTAGAGGGGTTCCTGGGTTTCCAGGGAGATGCCCCCAGGTAGTTCCTTGGGCAGCTGAGGAGAAAAACATTTTTTAAAAAGATAATTTATAATAAAACAAGTCACTTCCTTCCAGTCATCCTGCAAGTCTTGAAGCCATTGTGCAAATCTGTGGGGCTGTACCTCTCTAGATCCACTTAACTCCCTGAGGTCCTTCTTTCATAGGGCTGGGAAGCTGCTGGAGACTGATGTGGTGGTCTCCATCATGCTCCTTCCCTAGTTTCTGTTTTTCACCACTCTGTTCCCTCCCCCACGGAACTCAACCCTAGCTTCTGCATGACTTTTTTTTATCTGCTTTCCTCATCTCGTCAGTTGGCAAATTCAGTTGATTGCATCTTCTCCCTATCTCTCAGATCCAGCTCTGTTTCTCTGACCATTGACCAGATCATGCTCTGTGACTTCAATTGCACTGTTATTAAAAATATATATCAGATACTAAGTATTTGGTAAATGCAGTCTGTATGTATGACTTCTCTCTCCAAAAGTCCGTGGAGGCTTCTTTTTATTCACGGGCTGAGATCTCCGCAGGAACACCACACTCCAGTGTTTTTCTTTCTTTCAAAGCAGTGATGCCCATCTCTAAAGTATACAGTCCTGAGCTCACGTTGATTTTCCTGATGCCTGCTTCTTCCAAATACTCATTTAACAAAATCCTACCCAAATTTTAGTCCCTGGACCTAAAGTCTCTATGCGGCTTCCTGAGATTGTCTTCCCTTTTGTCATAGTTGGTCTTGTTCTTCTAATGGTTGAGTACCACCATGCTTTGATCTTCTTTTCATGTAGTTCACTGAGGGATAGGGTTCCATTTTAAATTCCATTTTTATCAATTATAAAGCTAACTGAAGCACTGTATTAGGAAGACTCTTAAGGCATTCTTAGGTTCCTCCAGGAAAAAGGATCCCAAGCATAGACAGCATAGAGAAGAGGGAAAGAGCAAAGTGTCTGTGGGTTACTAGCTAATAAATTTATTACCAGGTAATAAATTTCCACCCTTTTCTACATTCACTTTACAGCTGTATCCTTGAAGACATCCATCCTGGAAGCTTCCATTGTAACTTATGGTCAGTTTTATCCTTAAACACCTCAGGTCTTCATTTAAGTTTCACCATCTAAAATGACAAATTAAGTAGTTGAGATAGTGAGTAGTAGTGGAAAAGAAAGATACAAAAAAGCCGACAACTGTCTTTAAGGACTTTCTATGTAGGCAAACATAGAAACCAGGAGAACAGAGTTAGTGGTAATGTAGAGGGAAGGATGGCAATTAGAGTAATTAATGTGTACTCCTATTCTGCTGTGGAAAATAAAATCTATGAAGGGCAAAAGTCACAGGCACATTTAGTATGGCCAACTTGACACTGTGTGGGGCTGGGAATTAATGCTTGATTAACAGCTATGCTGTTACATACACATATGTTGGGGTATGCTCATGGTTATGAACATAATCACCACTATCCATTAAAGCAGATGCACTCATAAGGTCAAGTCAAAGTTACTCCTTAAATATGGTGATGATTCAATATTAGAAAAATTACCAATCAAATATTCAGTATAAATCTCTTGTAAAATTTATCTTGAGGCCCACTTTTAAAGTTAAGTAAATGAAGAGTAGAGGAAAGAGCTTCAGTTGAATGAGCATGTGTTAGTGATCACAGAAGAACATGGGGGAATAGAGGGAGGATGGGAAGGGGAGATAATATGATTATATTATAATATCAAAATTAAAAAATTAAATCGCATGAAATTCAGAAATGTTCAAAAAATCTATTCTATTCTAAATACTCTTTTAGAAAAGCAACAAGATTAAAAACTAAGCAACTAGCACATTGCAAATAAAGGTGAAGCAGAATTTACATTATATGCAGAACATATTTTTTGTACACAACCAAAAACATGACTTGCAAAATAAAAGAAAATAAAATCACTATATAAAATTATGTGTGCCCAATAGATTAGAAATAAACTGATTAAAATGGAAATTGAAAAAAAGCACTCTACTTGCAATAGAGACAAAAAACTGTGAACATTAAAGAATGAAATTAGTTATATAGAGATAGAACCTATATGATAAACTATATCGTGTTATTAAAGGATTCAACAGAAAACATTAAATAATGGGAAAGTTATATTTCCCTCAGGAATATGTAATACATGAAATTATAAATCTTTCTCAGATTGATGTAGAAATTCAATGCAGATTAGATCAGAATATAAGACTTTTGTTTCATATATAAAAATTAATAACTACCAGTGTTTTTTAGTGATTACTGTATGCCAGATGTTATATTTAACATTTTCTATGTATTCAAGCTCACAATACAGTGTTTATTAATATAGAAGAAAGCCAGACTGAAGGCAAGTTAAGTTATTGCTGTAGATAATGGAAATAGTAAATTGTTCAACCCAGACAGCTTGGCCCATCCTAGCTAGAAAGAATAAAAATGCAACAATATTTAAGAAACTTTAGAAAACAAAACTGACAGTAGCTACATATTGTAAAGTACTAAAATTCAAAGTATTTTATGCAAATGTCTTGGTGTGAACACGGAAATAAACATTAGAGGAGAAGCATATAGAGCCAAGTGTACTTGACAACTTAATGTACTATAAAAGGAGTTTACAAGTCCTGGTTACCAACTATGCTCCAGTGGATGGCCCCACACCCAAGAGCACATAAACAGCACACATTGTACTTGGTAGATTATTTAAAAAAAAAAGACATGGAAATGGGAGGGATGGGGAGGTGAGGAGTGGATCTGTGAGTTAGGAGATGAATGGGGGTAAATGTGATCAAAGCACAATCCATAAAATTCTCAGAGTTAATAAAATATATTTAAAAGAGAAAAGTTTTCATCTCATATAGTTATTTAAATCTTACTTTTAATAATTGAAACAACTACATAAAAGTAAAAATTGTAAGAATATTTTAACTATGAAAATTATTATCCTGATGTGTTAAAAAGGTAAGAAATTAGGAAATGTAGGAGTTAGAAAGAATGAAAGAGCTTTAACTGCTCATGAGTTTAATGACCACGTGCAATGTGTACAAAGATGAAAGACAGAAGACACCAGGAGTAAGTATTGCAACAAAGCAATGTTTGCCATGTACAGGGTTCAGGGAAAGGGGGAGAAGACAGTCAAATCTCAAAACCTTTCAGTTGTTAAAGGGAATAGTATAAAGCTCAATCAGTAGTGGGAGGACAGTAATACTGAATTGTATATTTGAAATTTTATTAAATGTTCTTAATCATAAAACAAAATACAGAAAAGGTTAATAATACGGGGTAAGAGCTGTATTTACTGACTTAATTGCAACAATCATTTCAAAAATACATGACTATTAAGTCATTCTATCACATGCCATAAAATAATAGGATTTTCCTTATTACTTAGTTACACATCAGTACAGCCCAAGAGTGATATGAAAGAGAACGGAAGATAAAGGGGTTGGAGGAAGGGATGAAAGGAGGATGGAGGGAGGGAGGGAGAGAGGGAGAGAAGAAGAGAGGAGAGGAGACAGAGACAGAGAGAGACAGAGACAGAGAGAGACAGAGACAGACAGAGACAGAGAGAGACAGACAGAGACAGAGACAGAGACAGACAGAGACAGAGACAGACAGAGACAGAGACAGACAGAGACAGACAGAGACAGAGACAGACAGAGACAGAGACAGACAGAGACACAGAGAGAGATTTTTTGGTTAGAAAAGTTTCTGCGATATTTTTCTTAAATAAATTGTGAATAATAGAAAATATACTACCATTGTTCAAACTGGAAAGTAAAACCTGACAAGTATATGCCTCAACATGTATATTCATGGACGTCAGGGGCCATTGTCCTAAAATATGATAGCAGGGACCATTGTCTTAAGGATGTTTGCAGAGAGCGTCACATTCCAACCATCTTAAGAACTGTTTGTTAAGGGAACCCGCCTTACATTCCAACTATCTGTTAACGGAACCCACCCTACGTTCCAACTATCTTGAAAACTGTTAACAGAATCACAAAAAGAATGTTTTTGCTTACACCAGGGGTGCTTTGCTACTCCGGCAAAAGTTCCTTCCTATCCCCACCCCATTCAAGGGCTATATAAGTTGTAACCTTCACCGTAATAAAGGAAACCTTGACAATAGAATCTTGCTTGGTCTCGTTTCTCTCTCCAGCCCATGTTCTTTCAGGTAGCGCCTCTTCCAGAACCCTGAATAGCTGGACCCACCCTCAGGGTACACGTGGATACTTGAGTAAGAAAGGGTAGGAATAGTTACATCCCAAACAGCTAAAGTAGTTATCATAGAAGGTTGAGAGACATGATCTAGTCTTAGATTTTATTGTGAGAGACTTGGCTTGTGTTGCTGTTAGCAGGAATGAAAAGGGAAAGGCAGTTGGGGGCTGGACTTGGCGTGTGTTAGGGTTAGCAGGAATAAGGAAAAGGCAGTTGGGGGATCTCATGCAGAAGAGCAGGTGAGATTAGCAGCTATTTGGGTGTGAGTAGGAGGCAAATGAAGAAGTCAAAGATGGTTCAAAATTTCCAGCCTGGGGGCCTGGGGACTACAGCTACCATTTATGAATATTATGGGGAACAAGATGAATTCTTTTCATTGTTAACAGAGGAGAGACAATGAGTTCAAGTGTCAATCAAAGTAACAGTGCTTCTTGTTTTAAGTAATAATTGCTCCACAAGGAAAGCTTTCTACATGGATCTTAAAACCTCAAATAAAGTACTGATTCAATTAAAGGGTGACTTTGTGGTATGTGAGTTATATCTCAGTAAAGTTTTCTTGACTCTGCTGTATAATTGCCTTTCTTGTTAATTGTGGTGCCGGGAGTCAGATTGCTCATTTCTGTTCTTTCTTACCCGTGCAAGTTTTAAAATGAAAGAACATCCCCTTTTAACCAGGAAAGAAATGAGAATCTTGAATAGTCTCAAGCCTGGGGAGAAAGTAAGTTCTCCTGCTGTATAGAAGCTAGCAAAAACTAAAAAGGTGGCCTGTGCATTTTTATTGCATTTCTCTTTGAAACATTCCATCAGGCAGCCTTGCTGAAGTCTGTGGATTGATAAATACCATGAGCACTTTAATCCAAAGAAGGAAGCGTTAGAATTGAGCCCCACTGAGAATTTGTTTCTTGCAAATGCTGTCAAAATGCTGGGAGAATTTGTTTCTATGTATTATATCATATTTTATGTTGGGTCTGAAATAGAATTATATAATCCATCAGTAGGATATATTTGCATAAATGAATGAGTCAATGCAATCATCTGAATAAATCCTTTCAATTTTAAGTTATGTATAAGTCAGCTTCTTTTGCACATATTTTTCTATTCATCATTCATTGTACTTTTTACTTCACACTATTTCTATGTTAATTTTTCTTAAATGAATTATATAGTCATTACATTATAGGCAATGTTTCTCATACTTAAATTGTTAACTAAACAGAGTTAAAATAGGATATTTACATTGCTGCCATTCTTTTATTTTGAATTTAAAAATTCATGAACTTCAAGCCTTCAGAGAACTGTTTGTGATGATTGATTTCATTAGATAATTCTCATAATTCCTTTTAAACAACATGCAGTCTCCCATTGGAGAAATTAAACCAAAAAAAACCAGTATTTTGTATATTTCTTATTTTTCAGAAAATAAATACAGTTGGAAACAGTAATGCAGATGTCCCTTTGGCTGATCCCGGAATGTACCAGTTGGACATCACACTAAGAAGGGGTCAGAGTTTAGCTGCCCGTGACCGAGGAGGTAAACCTTTCAGAACAGTGTCCCCTCAAAGCTTTTTCTATGTGCATTTTGCAGATTTTCTTTGTTAACTTTGGATTCAGAGACACACTTTACTATGTGACTTGACTCCTCTGAAGTGGAAGATACAGCTTTCACAATTCTGACCCAGCTGGTGAGGTTTCCACAAAACACTTACAATACCGATTTCTCAGTGCATGGTATCAGTGACAGGTGAGACATGCATTCATATATTATATTAAGGTATACATGTATGGAGGTAAGCACACATTCAAATAGGTGAAATATACTTATGCATAGGAGGGTATACATTTATATAAGTGAGATATGCATGTGCACATGTGGGCATATATTTACAAAGGTGATGGATGCATCAACATGGGTAAGGTACACATTTACATAACTGAGGCATAAGTACATAGTTGAGGATACATTTACACAGGTGAACCTAAATTTGTGGTGTGGGAGAATTGTCTGTATTCTGCCAATCATGTTTTAAATAAATGCTAATTGGCCAGGCAGGAAGTATAGGCAGGTCAACCAGACAGGAAGGAGAGGTGGGGTGATGAGAACAGGAGAATTCTAGGAAGGAGGAAACCCATTCCTCCCGAGTCCTCTTTCAACCACCTAAGAAGCAAGATGTGACCTACCCCGCTGAAAAAGGTACTGAGCCATGTGGCTAACATATGCTAGAATAATGGGTTAATATAAGTCATAAGCGCTAATACAAAGACTGAGCTAATGGGCCAATCAGTTTTTCATTAATATAGACTTCTGTGTATTTTCTTTGGAGCATAAGACTGTGGGAACCGGGCAGGATGGAAACCCCAACAAGCAGGCCCTGCATGTTACAAATTTGTATGGGTGAGACATATTTTTAAATAATTTATGTAGGCAAGACATAGGTGGTCATACATTTATATAATACGTGAGTAAACCATTACATAAATAAGACATGCATTTGCATTAGTGATGTACATGCTAACATATACATCATACATTTACATGGGTAAAGTGTACTTTTACACAGGTGAAACCTATGTTTATGTAAGTGAGTCTATATTTAATTAGGTTACACAAATATCTGTTTAGGTGATCATATGTTTACACAGATAAGACATGAATTTACATAGACATATCTTTGGATAGGTGACAATACATATACACAGCTGTGTCAGAAGTTGACTTTTGATAGAAAATGTTCTTTGTTACTTGGAGTCATTCAATTTAATCTGCTGATGTTGTGTTATCCAAGAATATCAACTCCTCAAATCTTGGATACCCTCAATCAGCAGCTGTCTGAACCTTGGTTGACTGCTTACTTCCTAGTGGAAGTATACAGAAATTTGTAGGCAGTCCTAGGTGGACAGGCAGACAGTACTTTTTAGTTCTCAGATTCCAAATGCTTGAGCAATCTCTTGATAAATTAGTCTGGGACACACAAGAGCTTTCTAAACCCAGAGTAGAGGCAGAATCATGGAAAGAGTTCCAGTAGACGGGGCAGCAGCCTAAGGGAGCATCCAGTACCTGTTCTGCAAGAGTTAGTGTATTCCCTACGCCTACACCAGACCATCTCTGGATACAGACAGCCTCCTGACCGTGTGATGTGTTTGCCTCTGCACCATACTACAATGTCAAAGAAACAAGATTAGGGATGCAAGTTATCATTTCTATCTCTTGTCTCTAAATGATGAATTATTTAATGCATTAATGAATTTTCATAACTAGAAACTTTAAACATGGATTCAGTTTTAAGCAAAAACTAATACATGCCATAACATTCTTAATGAATGGATAGTGAGAAAAATGTTAAATTTAAGTAGACAAAAGAAGCTTTTCAGAATCTGTTCTGAACGCTAAAGAAAAATAGTTATTGAATCAGACCATCTCAGAATAAAGAAACCAATAAAGACAAATAACATGCAGTTAGCATCATTTAACAGAACATTTTTATTATTCAATGTGATCTCAAATTAAATTGACTCATTTTATCTAAAATACAATTAAACCAAGAAGCAATATCAAATTTTAAATCCCAGGTCTGTTCCCAACATTGTTAAATGCATATACAAATAGCTACTAATTGTAGCATTGTTTATAGTTATGTAATTATTGAAACAATATAACTACCCAAAGATAGGTGAATAGTTAAAAAAACTGTAGATCATCCATGCAAGAGCATAGCCTGTAACTGTGAGGGGAAAAAAAGGCAGTGGGTGGGGAATAGAGTAAGGAAAATTTCTAGAAATTGATGTGGAAAAATTGACAAGATAAATCGTTAGGTTCATGTAACCAAAGTTCAAAAGGGTATTAGTAGAAAGCAATTTTCTTGTAAGAAATGAAGAGCTATAATAAATCAGGTAGTCTGCTAATTTCTACAAAAGAGAGAAAGTTAGACCCTAATGAGACTGGTAGCATTCTGACTAGAGGTGAGAACAGGAGTCAAGAATGAAGTGAGAGTGAATAGGTAAAGTGACAGCAACATTTCTCCAAGTGAATTCCTCTCCCAGTATAGTTTTTCCTAGCCCGTACGCCATGAAAATCAACACAAAGAGAGCTATGCAGAAATATTACACTTTAGAGCATGACTGCCAATTTTGAAAGTACTTAATTAGTATGCTAAGAGCTAACTAGCAAACAAGTACATATACTTTAGATTCTGAGACCCAAGTTTCTTACTGCTGAAAAATGATATGTAAGTATATAAAAGGGATAATCTAGACTAAGTCCTTAGATGTCACAGACATCAGTTTGAACTGTAATGTGTGTTTATTGAGATAGAAATACAAATGCATAAATATGTCTGCTCTGAATCTGTCTATGTGGAGCTAGGAACAGTGACAGATGTAATAACATAGTAATTAACACACCCAGGGTCCAAAGCTTGGTTTCTAAATACAATTATCCTACTGAAAGTGATCAGGATTTTTGAGAAATTATTGATTACAGACCTGGGTAGGGAAAGTACAAGATGAGTTGGGACATTTTGCATGACAAAAAGTCAAGAAGTACTCAAAATATTGCTAGCAGAGTGTCAAAACACAGGAGCTACTTCAAAGAAGCATTATTGACTACAGTTGAGACAATCAACAAGAGTGTTAAGATGAGGATAATGTAGGAACATTGGAAGAAGCAGATATCTATCTCCATGGTAAACCAACAACTGAATGTGTGGGTAGGAAGGAGAGGAAGATAGCCTTCCTTGGGTACAAAGCTACCATTTAAGGACACCATGGTCATAACAATCCCAGGCAGAAATTATGCTAAAGTTGTATATGAAAAATTATGATGTGAAGCAGAGTATTTGGAACATTTCAGGGTATAGCTGAGGAAGAGACTTTCCTGGCCAAGTTACAGTTTATAGGCAGTCATCAATGGCAGTCATAAGATATGCAGGCAGCTCTTGCTTCAGATGCCATGTGCTAAGAAATGTACACCATGACTGTGGGCAATTGTGTCAAGGCTCAACATGCTTATAAATATATAATCTTGGCAAACTGTGTCATCATAGGATGCCATTTGCCTGAGCATAGCAGGCTTTGTTCTACCCTTAAGGCACTGAGTCATCTCTCTCCTGTCCCTCTTTTTAGAATTATTCATGTATATGCATTGTACAGAATGATGGATTTCATTATTAGATTTTCAAACATGTATCATGTGTGCTAGCATTTAGCCCATTACCCTGTCTTGAGCAGCATATCTAATATACTAAACTCACATCTAAATCCAGAGTCACATCCCCTACTTCACCACAGCTTCCAGTCTGGATTTCATGTGGAAACAGCACTGTTTTTCTGATAGTAGCAAATTCTTCTCAGATAGAAGCATGGAACAGTTTTCAGGACAACAGGCAGGCTATGTATTTAAGGAAATATTACTTAGCAGGCAAGAAAAACATACTGTGTAGTTAAAATGTTAATTTCAACCTAACCCAGCCAGTTTTGCTCTTGGAAATTATTTTAAGTATGTTCGCATGTGTGTGTGCTTGTGCATGTGTGCGTGTTTTTGTGTGTCTGAAAGTTCATCCAGGGGGTTCATGCTGAGGGTTATGCAGGGGGTTATGGACTCAGAAAAGGTCATGGACTCAGATTCCCCGGAGCTGGAATTAGACAGTATAGAGGCCTGATGTGAGTGCTAGTGATTGACTGTGGTTCTCCTTGAAAGCAGCAAATTCTTATAACACCTGTGGCTGTGACTGTTCACAGAGATGGACTATAACATGCTGTTTGCACAGTTGAGCATGAGAAACCCACTCCAAGCACTGCAATGCACCTGCAGCTGTGATTGTTCACAGAGATGGACAATACTTATTTAATCTTCACAAACCATCTACCCATTAGGTTCTGTTTCTATCCCTGTTTTAGAGGATGGGCATATGGACTATCAAATTATCAATTGGAGGAAAACAACTGCAGTCTGTTCTCTTTTATTTTGAGAGTAAGATGAGAATTCAGGATACAGGTAGTCAGACTTCACTTTCAGGTGAAGATCTGAGGCCCAGCAAGGCCAGGACTTTGTCTGAGGTAACAGGGCTAATCTGAAGGAAGAAGGGGAAGTACAGCCCATATCTGACCATTAGCTTAATTGTGGTGCTGGCATCCGCCTCAGAGACACTGGCTATAAATTGGTTGCATTACCTTGCTAAAGAATTATTTTTATTAGATACAAGCACTCTACAAATGGACTTTCTTAATAATGACCACGTGTTTTGTTTGCTTTTCCGATGCACTAGGAAAAGGAAGTAGGCTGGTGACAAACCAGAGACTAATCCACAGTGAAAGCATCTTCTTTGAACCTGTCCTTATAACTCGGTGTTTGCTGACACAGTGGAATTAGTGCCACAGGAACGTTTTTACAAAAGTATGCGGGTTTTATGAATATTAAAACGGTCTTAAACTTATAGAAAATTGTGAAGATCAAAGAATTTCCATATACCCCATGCTCAGTTTTCTCCATTTCTAATATCTTATATTAATACCAATTTCACCAAAACAGGAATTCAAGCAGGAACTGAATTGGAGACCATGGAGGAATGCTCCTTACTGACTGACTTTCCAAGGTTTCCTCAGCCTGCTTTCTTACACGGCCTAGCATCCCCTGAATAGGCAGCGCTGCCACTCAAAGGGTAACTAAGAAAATGACCTATAGATCTGCATTCATCTTAATTGAAATTCTCTCTTCTCAGATGACCCTAAATTGTGTCAAGTTGTTAAAAAAATTCTAACAAAGCATTTCAAGAGTGGAGCCATCTCTACTGCCCCAAAGATAAAGTTTATGTTTTGTTTTGTTTTGTTTTGTTTTGTTTTGTTTTAGGTAGAAGAAAAACCTGAGTTAAGTTTGTGATTAGCTGTCTTGAAAAACAGAAAATTTGACATTTGACTAAGTAGTGTCAGGTTATGTTAGATTTGTAATTTATTTCAACTAAGTAGTAGGACAACTAAATGGAATTGGAGAATTTAAGTCAAAAGGCAACTAGAAAGCACTGGACTTGTGTAGGAATATGACTTTGATTAAGGGCTTGAGTTCAAATTTTTTAAAAATGCATTTGGATTATTTGCTTGCATGGATGTGTACCACTGATGTGTAATGACTGTTGAGGCCAAATGAGAGCGTCGGATCCCCATGGAATTGGAGTACAGACTATTGTTAACTGTCATACTTGTGTCGGGAATAGAATCCTGGTTCTCTGGAAGAGAAGTCAGTGCTTGTAACCACTGCACCATCCCTCTAGTCCCCTGAACTTGCATTTTAACTGCAAACAGAGAAGGAAAAGAATGGATGATAGAAGGGTTAGAGGAATGCCCACCATGACTTGGGATGATTTGAAAAATGGAGCTGAGTAAAATGGGAAAAAAGAAAGGAAGAAAGCAGGACAAGTTGACTTCTTATGACATTCCTCCCCCTTCCCAAGTTTTCTTATCTCTTCCTTAGACTGTATGAACTATAGAGAGTATTAAAATTCCGAGAGTCCTGCACGCCTAAGTGGAGAGCTAAGTTCCATGTTTTGTGTAGTTTTGACCGAGATATGGAGATATGCAGCCTTTCTCCCCTAAGGACAAGGTTTAGGTTTAGTGAGCGGAATACAGGATAATCTCATGTAAATAATGTAGTGTCTTTTGTTCATGCATGGACAGCTTTCAAGTAATATTTCAAGCATGCTAATACTAAAAGTATTTATTGTTCATTAAAATTCAGTTATCACTTTATCTTGCAGTCCCTCCCCTTCAGCTTTCAGAAAGATACCATTTGTATTCCAATCAAGTTGGGCTTTTCAGGAGATAAACCTTTTGGCTGAAGCATCCATAGTCTTATCCACCACAGTTTGACTGTGATGTGTGCAAAGCAGTCTGCTGTACTATGTGGAAATTAAGAGGAATTGGAATAGCTGTGTCTGGTAATAGCAATTCCCTTCTCTTTCATTTCCTGCACTTTGGACTGTGGAGTGTATTGGTTTCCTAGAAGCTGTAATAGATAGTCACACAAAAGGCCAGAAAGACAGAAATGCATTAGCTCAGAGTTTTTGGAGCCAAGAATTTAAAAACCATGGTATAGCAAGGCACACTCTCTTTGGGTGTTCTAAGAAATAACTGGAGTTTTCAGCTTGCTGCTTCTGTGGCCCCAAGTAGTCTTTGGTTTGCAGGGACATCCCCCAATCTCTGACTCCATCCTTATATGGTTTTCCTCGCTGTGCCATCACCTACCATGTCTCCCTCCCCTTTCTCTTAGAAGGTTAAAATCCTCAGATTCACCCTAACTTCAGGATAACCTTCTTGCAAAGCCTGAGCTCAGTTAGACTTTCTAGCACCGTATTTCTGAGTGAGGTCATATCAGAAGCACTAGGGATCAAAACATATGTGTTATGGGGAAATACAGGTTAACTTAATACAGTAGTATCTCTCAACATGTGGGTATTGACCTCTTTGGGGAATCTAACAACCTTTCACAGGGATTGAATGTCAAATATCCTGAATATCAGATATTTACATTGTGATTCATAACAGTAGAAAAATTATAATTATGAAGTAGCAGCAAAATAATCTTATGGTTAGGGGTTACCACAACTTGAGGAACAGTATTAATGTATCACAGTATTAGAAAGATATTTCTTCTCATTGTATATTAGGAAGAAATTTAAATAAACAAAATAGAGTTGTTTATTTATTTGTAACGTTTTCATAAGTTCCTACATTTTTTGCGGGTCAAGAGTTCTCCATCAGGGCACCTGAAGCTACTTGATTCTGCTCTTACAGAATCTGCTAAACAAAATTTCCAAGCAGACGGAAAGCCATTTCTCAGTGTGGAGCAAGAACAATAAAAACCCATTATATGGTTATGGATGTGGAAGTTAACCATCTATTAACCTTCATTTGTAATCACTAATTGAGAAACTGCACCAGATCCAACACTGGCAAATGTAAGAAGAGTTGAGAACTCTTTCTCCCCCAGAAAAGAAATTCAACAAAATAAGACTAAAACATTCAGCATTGTAATTAAAAACAAGTCCTTTTCCAAGTTAGAAGGCCAGTCAACAGATTCAACACTAGAATTTATATATGACAGTTCTTAAAGAGAGGATTGTCTGAGTGGGCAAGGTGTGGGTCTATCCCTACTGGACATCAGGCATAAAGCAGGATGCTTAGAACTTACTAAGTTTCTTTGACTCCCAAGAAGCCCAGCTGTAAGGGTACCACTTACCTTCACAATTTGGCCTCCAGACTCCTGCTTGGTTTTGAAGCTTGGGAATTGTCCTCATGTCAGAATGGCTACATCTCACCTGGAGAAGCTTGTGTTTTGTAATTATTGAATAATTACTGACAGTACACTATTTTACTATCAAAACAATTCAAATTTCATAGGTAATGAACATTTACTAATGCTTTCTAAAACAGATCTTAATCTCACTAAAATGCATCAGAAAATTAAGCATCATAGGGTTGGGAATATAGCTAAGTGTAAAAGCACGCACTTTGCAGGCATGAGGTTTCAGAGTTTAATCACTAACACTGAAGGGGCTAATGCATTGTATAGATTCTTCTTTCTATGCCAACAGAGTGGGTTCCTCTGGGTGCATTTCCCTGGTATCCTTAGAATCCAACTTTTAATGAGCTATGCTGATCAAGAAAAGACATGCCATGTTGTGTTTTGGGCCAAGATTAAATGTATTGCAAGTCAACTTTCTTTAAAAGTTTCTTACAAGTGGTGAGAATCAGATATAAGTGCACTTTATCTGTTAGAGTAATGGTCATTTACATACACGTTGATGTTGTTTCTTTAAGCAAGGTCCTACCATTGCAAAAATTTTCAGGATGACCTTGTTTTTTCAATATTTTACTTGTACATTTTTATGCAGTAATCATGATAATATATTTATACAAAGTGTAATAAATAAGTAAAGATAATAATTTCCACCTCTTTCAATAATCACCTGCATTGGGAATTTAATATTCTTGCTATTTTGAAATAAATCATAGGTTGTTTTAACTAGTAATAGGGGCAAGGATGTATCCTCCATTCTGTCTCTGGTCCCTCTTATTCTTGTTCCTCCTGTCCTTTGCCTGTCGCAGTGTTTAGCTACCACAACTGCATTCCATTTATGTTTCTACAAGTTAACTTAGTAGTATTCACAAGTAAGAACACAGCCAGACTGCTTAACTTAACCAAATAACCTTCAGTCCCATTATGTTGCTGCAAATGAAAGGATTTCTTTGTCTGTGATCTTACTTCATATATGTATGTGTGTGTGCATATATGCAAACGATATGAATAATGTTTCTGAAAATGCATATTATTATGATTAGAACATACAGCTATGGTTTGAATAAGTATGACCAGAAGACTCACGTGTATTGCTTTGGGTTTTTTTTTGTTATTTACTGGAAGACTTTGTGTTTAAAGTTGTTTTTGAGATATGTCCTACTATATAGTGCTGCCAGTAGGCTGGCTTTGAAATCAAAATCGTTCTTTAGCCTTCTGATTGCTGGGGATATAAGCCTGTGTGACTACACCCAACTAGGGTGCTTGTGTTCCTTGCTTGGAACCCCGGTGTAAGGTTCAGAGGGGAGCGATTGTCATGTGATTGGGTTGTGAGAGCTGTGATTTAGTCAATGGATTAAACTGATGGAATCACAGTTTGAAGTCCTGGGAAGCAGTAGAAACTTTCAGAGTTGCAGAAACTTGGTTACTGGGGCATCTTATAGTGTGTTCTCTCGATTGTCCTGGCCACACTTCTTTCTCTGTGAACCTGGGCATGTTATAGCATGACGTATCAATTGTGCTGGGCACATTTTTTACTTTTTTTTCTCCTGATGACCTTGAAATATAAGCCTCTTTGCTCTCCTGCCTGTTCTACCACCATGGTTCTTCCTCATCCACAGTCCTGGGAGCTACCACATGCAGTAACTGTGGACACACCTCTGAAAGAGTGAGCCAAAGCAGCCCTCCCAACAGCAAGCTGCTTTGTTGGGTGTTTATCCACAGTAGTCATGGTTCACTCCTACACATCTAGTCTATTCTTTTTTAATGTTTTATTTTTTTTTTTCTCATGGTTTATTTTTTTTTTATATTTAAAAATTTCCATCTCCTTCCCTCCTCCTCCCCCCTCCCTCCCCTCCTTCTCCCCTTTCTCTCCCCTCCTTCTCCCCCTTCCCTCCCCTCCCCTCCACCCATACCTCCCCTCCCTCCCTCTCAAGGCCAAGGAGCCATCAGGGTTCCCCACTCTATGCTAAGACCAAGGTCCTCCCAACTCCCCCCAGGTCCAGGAAGGTGATCGACCAAGCTGAGAAGGCTCCCACAGAGCCCGTCCATGAAGAACAATCAGAGCCCAGAGCCATTGTCCTTTGCTTCTCAGTCAGCCCCCGCTGTTGGCCACACTCAGAGAGACGGGTTTGGTCGCATGATCCATCAGTCCCATTCCAACTAGAGTTGGTGATCTCCCATTAGTTCTGTCCCACCGTCTCCATGAGTGAACTCACCCCTCTCGTTCCTGACTTTCTCCCTCATGTTCTCGCTCCTTCTGCTCCTCATCGGGACCTTGGGAGCTCAGTCCAGTGCTCCAATGTGGGGCTCAGTCACCTTCCCCATCTGTCGCCAGCTG
Source organism: Arvicola amphibius (assembly GCF_903992535.2). NCBI lineage: Eukaryota > Metazoa > Chordata > Mammalia > Rodentia > Cricetidae > Arvicola > Arvicola amphibius. The sequence goes on along the minus strand of NC_052049.1, from coordinate 69,784,953 downwards.
GAGGTTCCCTCACGGTCCTGACTTTCTTTCTCATGTTCTCTCTCCTTCTGCTCCTCATCAGGACCTTGGGAGCTCAGTCCGGTGCTCCAAGGTGGGGCTCTGTCATTTTCTTCATCTATCATCAGGTGGAGGTTCTATGGTGATATGCAAGAAATTCATCAGTATGACTATAGGAACTGGCCTTTTCAGGCTCCCTCTCCTCAGCTGCCCAAGGAACTAACTGGGGGCGTCTCCCTGGAAACCTGGGAACCCCTCTAGGGTCAAGTCTCTTGACAACCCTCAGGTAGCTCCTTAAATTCAGATATATGCTTCCCTGCTCTCATATCCACCCTTCCTATATCCCAAGCACCCCATTCCTCCGAGCTCCCCCCGCTCTCCCCTTCACACTTTTCTCTCCCCATCTTCCCTTGGCCCAGTCTTCCCCAACCCTCAAGTTCCCAATTTTGCCTGGCGATCGTGTCTACTTCCAATATCCAGGAGGATTACTATATCTTTTTTGGGAGTTCACCTTCTTATTATCTTCTCAAGGATCCCAAACTTATAGGCTCGATGTCCTTTAATCATGGCTAGAAACCGAATATGAGTGAGTACATCCCATGTTCATCTTTATGGGTCTGGGTTACCTCACTCAGAATAGTGTTTTCTATTTCCATCCATTTGCCTGCAAAATTCAAGATGTCATTGTTTTTTACCGCTGAGTAGTATTCTAGCATGTATATATTCCACAGTTTCTTCATCCATTCTTCCACTGAAGGGCATCTAGGCTGTCTCCAGGATCTGGCTATTACAAATAATGCTGCTATGAACATAGATGAGCATATGCTTTTGTTGTATGATTGGGCATCTCTTGGGTAGATTCCCAATAGTGGAATTGCTGGGTCCTGGGGTAGGTTGATCCCGAATTTCCTGAGAAACCGCCACACTGCTTTCCAAAGTGGTTGTACAAGTTTGCATTCCCACCAGCAATGGATGAGTGTGCCCCTTACCCCACAACCTCTCCAGCAAAGGTTATTATTGGTGTTTTGGATTTTAGCCAATCTGACAGGTGTAAGATGATATCTCAAAGTTGTTTTGATTTGCATTTCCCTGATAGCTAGGGAGGTTGAGCATGACCTTAAGTGTCTTTTGGCCATTCGAACTTCTTCTGTTGAGAATTCTCTGTTCAGTTCATCGCCCCATTTTTTAATTGGGTTAATTGGCATTTTACCGTCTAGTCTCTTGAGTTCCTTATATATTTTAGAGATCAGACCTTTGTCAGTTGCAGGGTTGGTGAAGATCTTTTCCCAGTCAGTAGGCTGCCTTTGTGTCTTAGTGACAATGTCCTTTGCTTTACAGAAGCTGCTCAACTTCAGGAGGTCCCATTTATTCAATGTTGCCCTTAAAGTCTGTGCAGCTGGGGTTAAGCATAGGAAACGGTTCCCTGTGCCCATTTGTTGTAGAGTACTTCCCACTTTCTCCTCTATCAATCTCAATGTGTTCAAATTAATATTGAGGTCTTTAATCCATTTGGACTTGAATTTTGTGCATGGTGATAGATATGGATCTACTTTCATTCTTCTACAGGTTGACATCCAGTTATGCCAGCACCATTTGTTGAAGATGCCCTCTTTTTTCCATTGTGTACTTTTGGCTCCTTTATCAAAAATCAGGTGTTCATAGGTTTGTGGTTTAAGATCCGGGTCTTCTATACGATTCCATTGGTCAACTTCTCTGTTCTTATGCCAATACCAAGCCGTTTTCAATACTGTAGCTCTGTAATAGAGTTTGAAGTCAGGGATGGTAATGCCTCCAGAAGTACCTTTATTGTATAAGATTTTTTTGGCTATCCTGGGTTTCTTGTTTTTCCATATAAAGTTGATTATTGTCCTCTCAATCTCTGTGAAGAATTTTAATGGGACCTTGATTGGGATTGCATTGAATCTATAGATTGCTTTTGGTAGAATTGCCATTTTTACTATGTTGATCCTCCCAATCCACGAGCAGGGGAGATCCTTCCATTTTCTGGTATCCTCTTCAATTTCTTTCTTCAAAGACTTAAAGTTCTTGTCAAATAAATCCTTCACTTCCTTGGTTAGCGATACTCCCAGATATCTTATGCTATTTGTGGCTATTGTGAAAGGTGATACTTCTCTGATTTCCCTCTCTGCTTCCTTATCCTTTGTGTATAGGAGGGCGACTGATTTTTTGGAGTTGATCTTGTATCCTGCCACGTTACTGAAGGAGTTTATCAGCTGTAGGAGTTCTTTGGTGGAGTTTTTGGGGTCGCTTATGTATACTATCATATCATCTGCAAATAATGAAAGTTTAACTTCTTCCTTTCCAAATTGAATCCCCTTGATTCCCTTATGTTGTCTTATTGCTATTGCTAGAACTTCAAGCACTATATTGAAGAGATAAGGAGAGAGTGGACAGCCTTGTCGTGTTCCTGAATTTAGTGGGATAGCCTTGAGTTTCTCTCTGTTTAATTTGATGTTAGCTGTCGGCTTGCTGTAAATAGCTTTTATTATATTTAGGAATGACCCTTGTATCCCTAATCTCTCCAAGACCTTTATCATAAAAGGGTGCTGAATTTTGTCAAATGCTTTTTCAGCATCTAATGAGATGACCATATGGTTTTTTTCCTTCAGTTTGTTTATATGATGGATTACATTAATAGATTTTCGTATGTTGAACCAGCCCTGCATCTCTGGGATGAAGCCTACTTGATCGTAATGGATAATTTTTCTAATGTGTTCTTGGATTCGGTTTGCCAGTATTTTATTGAGAATTTTTGCGTCCATGTTCATGAGTGAGATTGGCCTGTAATTCTCTTTCTTGGTTGAGTCTTTGTGTGGTTTAGGTATCAGGGTAACTGTAGCTTCATAGAAGGAATTTGGCAGTGACTCTTGTGTTTCTATATTATGAAATACCTTAAGGAGTATAGGTATTAGGTCTTCTTGGAAGTTCTGGTAGAATTCCGCATTGAAACCATCTGGTCCTGGGCTCTTTTTGGTAGGGAGGTTTCTGATAACAGTTTCTAATTCTTCGCGACTAACAGGACTATTTAGAGCATTTACCTGGTCCTGGTTTAACTTTGGTATATGGTATTTATCTAAAAAACTGTCCATTTCTTTTACATTTTCCAATTTTGTGGCATACAGGCTTTTGTAATAAGATCTAATGATTTTCTGAATTTCCTCTGTGTCTGTGGTTATGTCCCCCTTTTCATTTCTGATCTTGTTAATTTGCGTGTTCTCCCTCTGCCGTTTGATTAGATTGGCTAAGGGTTTGTCAATCTTGTTGATTTTCTCCAAGAACCAGCTTCTTGTTTCATTGATTCTTTGGATTGTTTTCTGTGTTTCTATTTTGTTGATTTCTGCCCTCAGTTTGATTATTTCCAGTCTTCTACTTCTCCTAGGTGAGTCTGCTTCTTTTTTTTCCAGAGCTTTCAGGTGTGCTGTTAAGTCACCAATGAGTGCTTTCTCCGTTTTCTTTAAGTGGGCACTTAGTGCTATGAACTTTCCTCTTAGCACTGCTTTCATTGTGTCCCATAGGTTTGAGTATGTTGTGTCTTTGTTTTCATTAAATTCAAGAAAGACTTTAATTTTTTATAGATAGAAAACACACTACCTGGTGTACATAAAGACCACTTGATTGTATATTAGTAAAACTGGCCATATAATTGCTAAGCCATAAGAATTTAATAAATGACATGATGTTTGCCCTGCCATTCCAGGAGCATTTTGCTCTGGTTTCATAATTATTTAATCTGAGCCATAGAAAAGGGTCCAGTGCCTCTTCCCCAGGCTCCTCTTACAGTGCTATGTATGGAGTTAATTCATTTCTTTAGGGTCTACCATGAGGTGAAATCTTCATCAAACAGAAGTCTCTCTGGGACTCCTTCAGCTGTAAAGCAGGGGTTTACCAGCTGCCCGGAGAGACCGGGACTATTTCCACATACGACGTGTAGCCTAACTACACCTGACTAGATGGGTACCTACTAAGTCTTCATTTGCTCTACAAAGTTGCTTTCTTAATTATCACAAAGTGAAAGGGAAGATCAATTTTTATGTCAAATTTTGTTTACATCCCACAAATACCTCTATTTTCATAAATTGTGAAAGACTAAGGAAAAGTGTCATGTGAAATATTTGACTGTTTGTAAGTAATCAATATCTACCAATAATGTATTTGTGAAACAATATTTGATTAAACACTGACTTAAGTTTGAATAAGTATAATTTAATTCAGCTGTTGTTAAGAAAGGGGAATTTTAAAGCTTACTTCATTTGAAAAGCACATCATGGAGTTTTCCCTAGCAGACATTGTCATTGAATTTGCCTGGTCATAGTAGCTTGTAGGTGTGGCTTTCCATCTTAAGAGGTGTGCTTCTTCTTGGTGGAAACATAGATTTTGGCATATTTTGTCTGTGAAGAAATGCTCTCAGGAATTAACTCTATATTACCTAAAATTGGGTAATAGAAAGTATACGTAAAATATTCTTTCCATAAAAACTTGAAGGTCAGTTGGCACAGCATCTCAAAAAAGAATAAATTTGCAGTTTTGATCTAGATATGTGATGCATCCAAACCTAAGTAATATATGTTATGGTATAAGTAAAATGCTGTGGTTCCCCAAGGGGTGCAGCTGTAGGCCACGAGGGCCAGTGATCCCAAGACCATGGCAGGCCACAAAGGCAGCTGATCCCAGGCAGGGAGCTATGTGACAGGTGAGAGACAGAGACCTATTAGGCATGCCATGAAGAGTAAAGTTGGATATTTATTTAGTGGGTTGTGGAGGGGTAAGAAAAGGGGGAGAAAGGGAGATTGGGGAAGAACAGAGAGAGAGAGGCAGAGAGAGAGAGAGAGAGAGAGAGAGAGAGAGAGAGAGAGAGAGAGACAAAGAGGGGCAAAGGGGAGAAGTTGGGAGAAGGGAGAGAGGCAGAAGCTGAAGCTGCCTCTTCAGGAGAGAGACAGAAAAGGAAGAGAGCTCAAGCAGAAGGAGGAGCAGGGGAAGGAGTAAGCAGGACTTGTCTCTTAAAAGGGACAGGAGAGACTATTACAATATTATAGATCTATTAATTAAGATTATTTAAAGAGAAGGCATTGATTCTAGTTGGTACTAATTTAATCTAAATTCAGAGAAAGAATAGAGCCAACAGAAGTGCCCATAATATTTGAGATAACTTGAGTTAGATGTCTCTTTACAGCTCCACACAATGGTCTCTCTAGGCCTCCATTCAGGGACGCACTGACAAATGTGGCCTCTGCAGCTTTTCTTAGGTGCTGAGTCAAATCTCATAGCCCTTTTCTTCTACCCTCCATTCTAAAGCCAGAGAGACATGGTTGAAACTGCTCTGCTACTTTCCAGGGCTGGAACATGGCTCCCTCATTCAACTATACCTTCACCAGCTTTCTGTGTTTGATTGTTACCTTCACTGCCTAAACTAGGCTGTCCTTGAATTTGCTCTGTGGGAGAGGTTGGCTTCAAACTCAGTGCTCCAAAGTCTCTGCCTTCTGGGTGCTAGGATTAATAGCCTGTATTACCACACCCAGGTCTAAGTTTTTCTTTAGTTCCTTTCCAAAAATGGAAGCTTAGCTGGGTGGGACCTTGCCCTGAGGTCACCACTCCAGTTATTTCATTTCTTAATCTGTTTATCTCTTTGAACATAGGACTTATCTCCATTCTACTTCCTTTTTCTCCTCAGGCTTTACATTTTGTAATTCACCCTGTTTAGCTCAGCTTGCTCCTTTTCATTAAAGATGCCACTAATAACTACAGGACAGAGTCTATATAAACTAGGCTATTTTGAGATTTCCTCTGCCAACAGAATTTATCCAAACTCTTCCTTTTAGCCTCAGACAGACGCTTCAGATAAAGACAAAAAGCAGTCACTTTCTTTACCAAAATATAATAAGACCAGTCCCTAGACCACACACTAACATTCTTCTTCTCTGAAACCTCGTGATTTGATTGGTCTTGAGATTAATAGGCACATATAAATTTAGAATAGGCAGTTAGGCACACACACACAAACACATGCACACACAAAAAAGTGTGTAAAGGGGAATAGTAGCATTGAATTAATTAGTATCTAGGTTATTAAGATAAGGTGAAGAACAAAAGATATGCTAATAGTCTGTCCTTGAGAAACCCTTCTGTTTTAAGACTATAGATCCAGATTCAAAGTTATTGTTATAATTAAAATTGATTTATATATTATTATAATATATAATAATTAATATTTAATATTAATCAATCAAAATTAATTATGAAATATCCTTTAGGTTCACATAAGCACTCTAAATATTTCAGATTATTCCTACTAATAAAAATATTTGGGAAACCTAAATTACTTACTTAAATTGGCTTAATTTAACATCCAAATGTTTTCTTTTTGGTTACATCACTGAGTGGGATAAAATGCTGAGGTAACAGTTTATATAAATCATAATTTTTAACAGAAAACCTAATTTGTGGTGAGTGGAGATAACCCTGATGGAATGTGTCATGAGCAGCTGAAGTACTGGATAAACACCCCTTGTCTTTGCATCTTGGCTTGTCTGAGAGTGACCCAGCTAAAGTTACTGCTTACTTGGGGGAGGAGGGATAGCTACTGTATCTGGTCAGTTTCAGAGCCTTCCAGGGCTACTTTGAGTTGTTAACCTTCCTGCTTAAAGGACTTCCCTTCAGGAGTCTTTCAATCTCACAGAACACTGTTATATAGCAACAGGACAAAATGACAAAGTCCACATGGAGCAGACAATGTAGCCACTGCAAGGCTTCATCTCTCAGAGTCCAGAGACATGCCCAGGTAAATAATCATCACCCCAGAGAATCCCAAAGGTAACAGCTTCCTAGCACATGGGATTCTGTGCACCTTCATTTTGCTATATGTTGCTTAGCAATATTGTTGACATATTGCCTAATTAGTTTTCCAGGAGAGTAGAGAGTGAACCAAATGTCATGCTTTCTTTAAGCAAGAGAATATGATTCCCCAATGCTAGGGTGAGTGTTGAGAAAATACAGAAAATAGGAAACCTTTCTAAATCATGTCTAATGCAGTCCCCCCATCTTACATGCCATTGGAAGAAATCTCAAGGTGAAAAGGGAGCCTGTGGTGCCTGTGGCATCTGTTCAAGAAGCCCCAAGGTTGGCCTGAATATAAAAATGCCATCCTGTTTCATTATTTTAATTTTATGGGCAGACCTTGGACAAAATCCACTGAATTTTCTTTCCAAACACAACTATTGAGGAAGAAGAATGAGCATCAGCCTGGTCTGTGTAAGACCACAGTAACAACACTGTAAGAGCTGGTATATGTGCAAAGCAATGATAGTCCAACAGTTTCAGGTGACCAAGCTATCACGTAAACTGTTGTTCTGTTGTTTTATTTAAAATGGTTGACCTTGACCAAAGAATACTCAAGACCAGTATCACCTGTACCAGGAGAGCCTCTGGCCATGTGAGGGACTGTTTTGGTTAGGTATCTTCTGGACCAGGAGAGCTTCTGGCCACACCTCTAAGGGACTGTCTTGGTTAGGTATCATCTGTACCAGGAGAGCCTCTGGCCATGTGAGGGATTGTCTTGCTTAGATATCTTCTGGACCAGGGTAGCCTCTAGCCATGTGAGGGACTGTCTTGGTTAGGTATCTTCTGGACCAGGGTAGCCTCTGGCCATGTGAGGGACTATCTTGGTTAGGTATCTTCTGGACAAGGGTACCCTCTAGCCATGTGATGGACTGTCTTGGTTAGGTATCTTCTGGACCAGGAGAGCTTCTAGCCACGCCCGTGAGGGACTGTCTTGGTTAGGTACCTTCTGGACCAGGAGAGCTTCTAGCCATGCCCGTGAGGGACTGTCTTGGTTAGGTACCTTCTGGACCAAGAGAGCTTCTGGCCACACAAGTGAGGGACTGTCTTGGTTAGGTACCTTCTGGAATAAGAGAGCTTCTGGCCACACAAGTGAGGGACTGTCTTGGTTAGGTATCTTCTGGACCAGCAGAGCCTCTGGCCATGCCTAGGGTAACTACCTTGATTAGGTTACTTAAAGCACCTATATCTCCCTGAGCTGACCTAGGGAGATTGTACCTTTCTCTCTTGATTCTTGTACAATGAGGAACAACATTCAATCTTCTTTGATTTTTGAAGTGTATTTTACTCATTTAATTGGATGTTTTTACAAAATACATATAAGATAAAATATTTTAATAAATAGCCCACCTCTGAGCTGTCTGAGGAAAGCTGTCCTCACACAGTGATGATTTTCAGTGCAGCCGCAACATCAGAATCATTTCAGAACTCGCAAATTCCCCCTTTCCCAGCCCAGGGAATCACACTATCAGGAAATTCCCCCTTCCCCTGGTCCACGGATCACACTATCTGGAAATTCCCCCTTCCCCTGGCCCACGGATCACACAATCTGGAATTTCCCCCTTCCCCTGGTCCACGGATCACGCTATCTGGAAATTCCCCTTTCCTGGATCATGGATCACACAATCTGAAAATTCCCCCTTCCCCCGGCTTATGGATCACACTATCTGGAAAGAAACCCATTCACCTGTACTTTAAAAGCCCTTTGCCTGATTCTGATAGTTTAAAGTTTGAGAATCATTACTGAATAAGATTTCCTAAGAAACACATACATATTCCCACACATCAACACCATACTGTAAATAACTATTTGCAGCCACATATGGACAAGCAGAGAGCCACTGTGCCCATTGCCATGTACAATTTTAACTGGTAAGTAAACGTAACTATGGATATAAAGGACAGCTGGAAAATGTCCTAGACTGAAACATCAGTGGCTGCCAGAAGACCCCAGAGAGATCGCCTGCTCCCAGGCTTGCTCTCCTAGAGTGGCTCACCATTCAGTAAGGCAGTGATCAGTACATTGTTGCTCCACAAATATAGCACAATCCTCAGGATTCCTCTGGTCTTGGATTCTCTGCATGTGTACAGTCAGGCTGCACTCCCCTGAATACTGATATTCCTCCAACTAATCCACTGCCAAGACCTAAAATCAAATGACAAGACACAGCATCAAACATGAGTCCTTTCAGATATCCACTAGGCTAGAATAACAGTTTTCAACTCAAGAACTTCATTTGGCATGGGTTTGAAGACTGGTGGCTCACATTCTTAAAATACATGTATGCAAGTGTATATCTGTATGTTTGGATGCACACATGAGTGTTGGGAACTGAACTCAGGTCCCTTGCAAGAGCAACTAGCATTCTTAGTCACTGAGTTATTTCTCTAGCCCAAGCTACCTGTTTTCTAAATGGAAGGAAAAAGTAATAAAATGAAAGGAATCTTGACTGTTCTTATGCAGCTTCACTAGCTAGGAGCCAACCCTCATTTGCTCAGCCTTGGTGTTCCCTGTGAAACACACAATCTGAGGTTCCTGCAGGAATTATGGAGGGAAACAGGTTAGTTATACACACGTGTCAGAAATAGAACACAGTACTTTTGTGCAAATGAAAAGGTCCCTGAAGATCAGATGAAAATTTCAATCCCAAGAACATTTTATTGATAATTTTAATATCTAAATTTCCTTTTTTTTCTAAATGCAAATGTGGGCTTGGCTTCCAGATCAAAAAAAAAAAAAAAACACACACACACATTACTGCTTCTGTGTCTCCCTGGCAGGCCCACTCTCTCCTCCCCTGATGGAGATACAGTGAGTGCTTATGTCAGCTGCACTTAGAGAGATCCATGCTGCAGGGGAGGGGCCACAGCTGTACCCTTTGGTGTGTCAGTCACCAGTGGGGCACAGCAGCCATTTCTCCTCTATCTAGAAAGGCAGAGACACTTTGTCTTCCTAATGCATGCAAACTGTATCTTCAGGACAGAGAAAAATTTCCTAGATCTTCATTCCTTCAGAATGTTGTCGCTCTGGGCTCTCAGAGGGAAACTGACTGAGACAAAGGGGGCATCCTCAGCCTCCAGAGCCCATACCACACACTCTGTTCCCCGTTACTGCTGAGCACGGATTCTGTACATTGGTAACATGTGACAATAGTGTAGAATTGTAATAGAAGTGAACGTCTCTTTATAGTTGAAGAATGACCAATTTGCTCTCCATAAACATCTCTAAAATGTTTAGAATTCTGAATAGTTTTATAGCAGCAAAGTGTACTCAGAGACAATAACTACAAAATTGTGCACTTGATTTTTGTAAAGATCTTGTACACTTAGAATTTATTGAATAAAGTTAGCCGAAAAGAACTAAACTGAAAAAGAAGAATGAGCACTGCTTCACTTTTCCTTATTAAAGAAAGTCTATGAGTATAATTATAGAAGTAAAATAAATGGCTTTTTCAAGAATTCCTGAGAATTTTGAGTCATCATTTGCTTTTAATAATCCTATATTACTGTCACAGAAGAACAAACTCATTATTTTTTAAGCCCTAGATACATCCCTGCCATAGGAATTGAAGTTTCTTTGTAGACAATTCTAGGAAGGCACGGTAAGGGCAAGGGGGAGACAAGGGAGAGAAAGGGATGCGGTGGGGTGGGTAAAAACACAGGGTGCTTCAGCGGTGATGCCTAGGCCTGTGGTAATGCTGCACAGGAGCGTGGCTCCTCAACAGGGTCTGTTTCTTATCTAAGTGCTGCTGCCCGGGTTGTGCTACCATGGTCTGGCCCAGGCCCAGGCCAACCAAGTTCTAGCTACAGAAAGTTGACAGCATGCCAGACAGACATGGGTGCAGAAAGCTGATGGTGTTAGGGAAATGTGAACACTGGACACCTACAAGTCTGCCTCTGCAAACTGGATATCACAAAGACATGCCCCCAACCCAGGCTTGTTCAGGGAATAAGTGGGACCCTGCATGTGAAGTCTTGTGCACAGTGAGCCCTTTTATCAGACTCTGGCCATCAGCATTGTTCTTCTTAACATGAAGGTAACTAAACATGATTGACCAAAAAAATTGATGAGTATGTGGACACGGCAGCTGTAAGGATCTTTCACTGCCAACTATTCTTAGTGTGTGTTTTGTAGTCTAGTGTATATTTCCGATTCTGGCATGTATTTTCTATTCTAGAGTGTATTTTATAGTCTAGTGTGTATTTTATATCCTTCACATCTATTTTTCTATTCTAATGGGCTCTGGCATTTAGTATTTTCTTTCACTTTTATGGATTTCTCTGCTGTGTGTTCCTTTGTCTTATCATCTTTTTACCCTTAATAACTGACTGCTGCTGTTGGCAGCCTTCTCACTGTGTCTACTGACTCCAGCGCACCAGCCCACCTTCTTAATAACTGACTGATGCTGTTGGCAGCCTTCTCATTGTGTCTACTGACTCCAGCGCACCAGCCCACCTTCTTTGCAGAGAAAGAAAAGTAGGATGTTGGGAACTGGAAAAAAACAAGTGTTTTTCTGATTTTGAAGATAATGCCTATAGTTTTTCATCTGACTGTTTAAAGCACAAAGCTCTGATTTTCTTTAAATTGCATGCTGATCCTCTGCTACTCATTTCAGAACCACTCTTTGGTCCATTTCACATCCCTGAAAAGAGATCACTGCCAGGTCCAAAGCCTGCAGGGAATATCAGGTGAGGCCAGACTATCAGTACTCAGGGTATTTTAAATGATGGTAATTGCCTTCTTTTTCTGCTCTCACTGCCACTATTTTGGTCCAATATTATTGATAAACACAAATATTCTTTGTCATTTTGAGTGATGGACACTATAGCAGACATCGGTGGGTTCTGCCCTTCTACTCATTCATATGTACCAAAAGTCAGTAGAGGGAAAGACAGCATTTCAGATGGCCTGCTGTTTAACGTAGGTTATCAGTAATGCAAAAAAAGAATATGAAGAATACTTAATTTTTCACAAGAAAATACGGAACTGTTTTAAAATTTATAAATAAAAGAATATTTTAGATTCATTATGGCTCCAGAGTACACAGTATAACTTTTCAGATTTTTAATTCATGAGGCTTTTCTTTCTATTCTTTTGATAGGTAATTGGGTATTAGATGTCAGAGCCCCAGGAAGAAACAGCTCTGCACATTTTTATTAAGTTCAGTGTAATTGAAGGAAATGTGGTGGAAAGTGTTTTGAGAATTGCCTGTGGAAAGAGCCCTGGCCAAACCAATGGAATTCCGTGATTATCTGGCTTGAGCATCTACCTGGAGACCTTATATTGATGTCTAGAAGATAGAATGTAATAAATCACTCAAATAAAACTGGATTTAGGACTTGTGGTGCAGCCACAATTCTAAAAAGACTTCTAATGACCCAAGTCTTCATATACTCAGCCCTCAGAGAAGACAATCTGTCAATTGTGTGATGTCAGCCTGTGGCTGTGCTGCCTTTTGCATTTAATAAATGTTCCCAAAGTCAATCAAAAGGGAGGTATCCTTCAGTAGGCCTTATATATTCAGGTGAACCCTTTAAAGGGACCCACAACTTCAGCAACAAGTCTAGATAGGAGCTAAGAAAATGTCCTTTGAATCTAGTGTTAAAAACATTTTTATAATAAAAATCTGGGGACACAAAGCCTATGTTGTTTCCATTCACTTGCATTGTCCGTGAGCATAACCAACACAGAAACACTTCATAGACAGGTTGAGGCAGAGGAGGAGGAGTTAGCGCTCTTGGATTATTTGGAGCCATAAACCTGACACTCTAGCAAGTGAGCTAGAGATGGAGTCTGTAGTTAAGTTTAGCTCTTGCTTAGGGATGCAAAACCACCTTCTCTTGCCCCAGCTGTTGACTGGTTAACATTCCCGTCTCTCCTTCACCCTCTAGCCCTTGTTGCTACATTTAGACACCTCAGACCATAATTATTTAGAGAGAAAACATGAGGGATCTTGGCTTTTCTCCTAGATTGTCTAGTTGTTTCAAATGTCCTACATAATTATCTTAAAATTTGCTCTGAAGGGGCTGGAGAGATGGCTCAGAGGTTAAGAGCATTGCCTACTCTTCCAAAGGTCCTGAGTTCAATTCCCAGCAACCACATGGTGGCTCACAACCATTTGTAATGGGGTCTGGTGCCCTCTTCCGGCCTGCAGGCGTACACACAGACAGAATATTGTATACATAATAAATAAATAAATAAATATTTTAAAAAAATTGCTAAGCCGGGCGGTGGTGGCGCACGCCTTTAATCCCAGCACTCGGGAGGCAGAGGCAGGCGGATCTCTGTGAGTTCGAGGCCAGCCTGGTCTACAAGAGCTAGTTCCAGGACAGGCTCTAAAAAAGCTGCAGAGAAACTCTGTCTCGAAAAACCGAAAAAAAAAATTTGCTCTGAAATATTAGACTGAACAAAATCCTGTTTTTTTTCTTAATATGCCAAAGTACAGAGTACCAAGTAAAATGACAGGGAGGAATTTCTGAATCCAAATTGTTTGCAAAAGTCACCTCCCAGCTAGACAAGTTGGCACACAGTAGGAATCTTAGAAATTGGAGGGTTGAAGTAGGAAGGTGGTAAGTTCCAGCCTGGGTTGCTTTGTGAAATCCCCTGAGGGAAAAAGCCAGTAAGAACAAAATTCCAGTCCCTAAAGTCATTTTTATGAATCAAATTAACAAGATTGCTAAGGAGTACCTTTCATTTCATTAAAACTTTATGATTTTGAAGCATATTCATTAACTCATGAGGTTTTGGTCTTTGGGTATAATAGAAACCAAGTATGCTATTTATAAATGGGAACAGTAGGCAAGATGGAAATGACTCTCAGATGGCACACTACTGTTCAAAGAAGCCAAAAATTTGGCCCAGCATAAAAATCCATTAACTGTAACATGAATGTGTTTTAAAAATAGATATCTCCATTGCAAGAATAAAAATTATGAATTTTCAATGTTCTTGGTATCCCAAAAACTTAAATTTTTGATAACTTGGAAAAAACTTGCTTTAATAATTTATAATGGGATATTAAGGCAAACATCCCCTTGGCCTTGGAGGATGTTATTGTTTGAAAGTTCTCACTTCCACAGTGCTTATCCACAGTCACACTGGTGCTCACTGGCAGGATCGATGTCTCTACTGGCAGCAGAAATGAAGTAAGATAATTGTGCTTTGTAATGTTTACACAGTTTTGTGATCAGAATGTAAATTACATGTGGAAGGCCAAAGCTAATGGAATAAGCATGTAGATCTCCCTGTGCCAAACTTCACTCAGCACTAAGTATCCAAGCAATGGGAGCTATTGATAGGATAAGGTTCATAAAGCACGCAGGGCTCTAACTGACTACGGATCCTGTGTTGTTCACCATCAGCCAGTGACAGAGCAGAGCTGTGTGTGTGTGTGTGTGTGTGTGTGTGTGCGTGCGCCCCAATCTAAACTGTCTTCGACTTTTCCCTTTGCAATCCTTTTCAAGGCTGTAGCTGTTGCCTCTTATGGACTTGTTTTACATAAGCCATGAGAACATAAAACAACAGACACAGAAGAAGGAACACAGGAAAGCACAAGGCAAATAACTTCCTATGTGCATTTACTTAGCACCCAGTCTGTATATACCCAACACACAGCCAATTGTAAAAGGACCTAACACACCTGGAACACCTGGACTTCTGTAAAACAGCAATGTAACAAAGCCCATGTGTAGCCAGAGACTGTGCTTTGGTTTCCAGGCTGCCCAGACCTGAATAATCATACAGAAACTCTATGAATTGCAACATCATTTGGCCTATTAGCTCAGGCTTCTTATAAACTAACTCATACATCTTAAATTAACCAATTTCTATTATTTTATATCTTACCATGAGGCTAGTGGTTTGTTACCTCTTGTTCTTGGGAAGCTACATGGAAATTGCCTCCATCAACAGTTACATGATGTCTTTGAGACTCTGCCTACTCTCAGGGGGTTTGGTACATCAAACACAATAGTCTGGAAGGAATCAACAGATTCTCATCCTCTGTGGAAACAAAAGCAGAATCTTTTTTCCAAAATAACATATCCTTAGACCCAAATTTTGAAGTCAAAATACCTTTAAAATATATATGTTGGTTTAGATTAGCAACCAGTAAAATGAAATGTCTCTCTGTACTTAGCTCATTCACAGTCAAAAAATTCAAAGAAAATACAATTATATACATACTCCAGACTCTCTGTGTATATTTCATCATTATGTGTCTTATTTTTTTACTTTATGACTTTTAATATTTATTTTATTATCTTTACTCCTTTAATCTATGACTGTCTGTACTCTTTTGTACTACTTAACTGTCTATACTCTCTTTTTTTCTCTCCCAAGCTTATGTACATTTTTTTAAACACACTGTGACCCACTTAGAGGTTTATTTTTTTGTCTGAATCTGTCTTTATTGAGCACCTATAATCATTTTCTGACTGGGAGCACCTTTTTTTCAATGCTAAGCAGGGATGACTAGGACCAACTCCACTACCCTGACTGTTTGCTTGGCCCAGTCGACCATTATGAAGGTATGTTCGCTGCCTCTGGGAGCCAAGCTCAACACTCCAGCTCCAGGGATGCAGCAGGCTGAGGTTGTCATTAAGCAATTTGTAACACACTGCTCACAGACCCCATTTAAGTGCTCCATAGCAAGACTTCCCCAAAGAGCCAGAGCCTTATGTGCCCATATAAACCAGAAAGACATCTCTTAAAGAAGTTGTGCCTCTCTTTGTGGCCAGCAAACAGAGCCTATCTGAAAGACAAATGTGGCTACCAAGAAGCTGAGCTTGGCTCCAAATTTTGTGGGTCTAGAACCCCTTTTTTTTCTTAAGCTTTTTAGGTCTTATGTGGATCTATGCCCCAGACAGTGGGTGCCATTTTGTAAACTGAGACTGTTCGTTCATTTCCTGGCTGCCCAGAACTGAATAATCACACAGAAACTATAATAATTGCAACAATGTTTGGGCTATTAGCTCAGGCTTCTTATTAACTAACTCTTGCATCTTCAATTAACCCATTTCTATCGTATTTTACCATGAGGCTCGTGGTTTGTTACCTCTTGCTTCTTGGGGGGTTACATGACATCTGCCTCCTCATCAACTACATGGTGTCTCCTAGACTCTGTCTACTCTCTCTATATATCTCTTCCAGCTGTCTGTTGTATGTCATTTATATTTGTATTAAACAAAGGATTAACTTATATTATATTAAGTTTATATTTTGAAAATTCATTTGTATTTAAGTTTCTAAACTTCAGGAAGAAATGAAGAGCCAGTTAACAGCTTTAGGAGGTGACTGTTTTGTTTAATCATGTGTATCTACTTCCTTTTGGATGTCTAGGGTAAGGCAGGGATTGTCAACTTTGATTGTAGGTTTCCACTCTCCACTTACATCACCTCCTTTATGCTAATGTGGCTACTTCAGAATTCTTCAATTTGGCATTCATAACTGTCAACTAGCTCCATATGCTCTGATGAATAGTTTAATGTCTCACTCACTAAAACACATTTTCTATTTCATAACTGTCCTACAATTATGCTTTCTTCTTGAGTATCAGCTCCTCATTTCTTTTCTCTGCTTCTTTGAGTTTGCTTCTTACTCCTTTCTTCTTCAATCCCTCCTTCCTCAAACTTTTGGTCTTCTTGTCTCTACCTCCCCTGTGCTGTGGTCAGTAGGGTATGCCTCCACACCTACCTCAATTGTTCACTTTTTGTTATTTGTTTCATTGTCACACAACCTTCCACTAAGGAGTAACAATGCAAAATGTGTCCAGGTCATATACAGTAGTGTTAATAGACTGTAGAGAATACTTGGGAGAGGAATGAGGGACCAACAACATTCCTGGAAATAATGGAACATACTGATAACCTGTCTAAATATTTGGGAGACTACTGAGTATGTGAAGATCCCTCCTTTTTTCCAAGTCTAGAGGTTGGAAGTAAGCATAGGTCCAATTTGAAAGAGTTTTGATGATATAGATATCTGACTTACCCTGTGGAGCTATTAAATAGTCCTTACATAAAATGTTCTGAGCTCTGTTGAATTTCAACAAAGACCAACCATGTACTCTTTTCTCATTTTAGATAACTTCAACATTATAGACAAAATAGCATCCTTAGAGCAAGGGTTATAGGCTATAGATACGTAGCATGGTAGACTTGTTTTGTGGGGTGTCAGGGCTACCTAGTTCTATACAGTTTTGCAAAGGAGCAATGCATTTCACTTTCTCATATACCACTATCTTTTTCAGATTGTTTTGCCATGGAATTCTACACAGCTTTCTAACCAACCCACTGATTACTTTTATAATAAATCTCTTGAACTGTTCCCTTCCTGCTTCTGTTTTATTTTTTCCAACTAATCCTAGACTCTTCCAGGTAAGTTATTAGTACTCTGTCCCTTTGTGTCCAATTTCTATGAGTATGCAAGCTAACGCTGAAAAACTGGGCACAGTAAAGGTGGGTTCTCTGCTTCAGTCTCTACAAGATGAAAATCACAGACTTGGCTAGGACAAGGTTACTGGAGCTCAGGGTTCTCATTCCCTCATCCATATCTATTTGATATTTTCAGAATTCACTTCTGCTTTAGTTTACTTTTCCAGTTGCCGTGATAAAATATATAAAATTGAGTTGCCTCAATAAAAGCAACTTAAGGGAGAAACATCTATTTTAACCCATAGTTTAAGGTGCCAGTCTGTCTGTGGGAAGGCCGGGCAGCAGGAATTTGAGGCAATAGGTCACATTTCCTCCATAGTCAATAAGCAGAGAGAAATGAATACTTGTGCTAAGCTTGCTTTTCTTATTTTATGTAGTCTAGCCCAGAGAATGATGTCACCCACATTGGGTAGGTTATCCCACTCAATCTTCTCAAAATAATCAGGCATACCACAGATATGTCTTCTAGATGATTCTAGATCTCAAGTTGACAGCTAAGATTAACCATTACAGTGTCTTTGTTGACATTGTTCTGAAGGTATTGTTCTCTTGCAAGACATGGGTTGCTCTCAGCTCTTAGGGTCAGTCTGTGATTCACTGCGTGTGTCCTTCTCCATCTTGAAGACTTCAGTAGTATTTGAACCACCTCATCCTTCAACTCTTAAGTTTTCTGTCAACTGTCAGGTGGAATAACTTCTGTGCTTTTTAAGTAAGTGAGGTTACCTAATATCCACCCTTTCCACATTTTCCTAAGAGTTTATTTATTTATTTATTTATATTTTTATGGGTGAGTGTATTCTCTGCATGTGTGTCTGTGTGCTGTGTGCAAAGTACCTACAGAACCCAGAAGAGGGCTTCGAATCCCCTGAAATTGAAGTTACAGATGGTTGTATGCCACCATGTGGGTGTTGGGAGCCAAACCCCAAGTCCTCTGCAAGAGTACCCAGTGTTCTTAAACACTGAACAATTTCCCCATGCTCTTTTTTATTAACTCAGTATCTGCTGGTTTCTGACTTTAAGCATAGCTGTTGCAACATCCACTTTGCTATATAAAAAACAGATTAATGAACACGGTATCTCATTACCTCAGTCAGGGAATGGATGAGAAATATTGGGGGCACATTTTAGAACTCTGCCTATCACAATAAAAAGATATTTCTCAACAGTTCCAAATAATAGTAATCTCATTTTGATTTCACTAGTATTTAATAAATGTTCCTTGAATTATATTTACTATTTTATTATGGATATTATAAAATCACATTTGATGTCACTGTATTAATATCCAGATAAATAAGATAATATTAGCAGAATCACAGAAGATTCTTTTTTGGATTATTTTATTTTATTTTTCATGGTTTATTTTTTTATATTTAAAAATTTCCATCTCCTCCCCTCCTCATCCCCCTTCCCTCCCCTCCCTCCACCCATACCCCCCTCCCTCCCTCTCCAAGCCAAAGAGCCATCAGGGTTCCCTACTCTTTGTTAAGACCAAGGTCCTTCCAACTCCCCCCAGGTCCAGGAAGGTGATCGACCAAGCTGAGAAGGCTCCCACAGAGCCGGTCCATGCAGAAGAATCAGAGCCCAGCGCCATTGTCCTTTGCTTCTCAGTCAGCCCCCACCGTGGGCCACATTCAGAGAGTCCGGTTTGGTCGCATGTTCCATCAGTCCCATTCCAACTGGAGTTGGTGATCTCCCATTAGTTCTGTCCCACTGTCTCCATGGGTGAACGCACCCCTCACGGTCCTGACTTTCTTTCTCATGTTCTCTCTCCTTCTGCTCCTCATCAGGACCTTGGGAGCTCAGTCCAGTGCTCCAATGTGGGGCTCAGTCACCTTCCCCATCTGTCGCCAGCTGGAGGTTCCCTCACGGTCCTGACTTTCTTTCTCATGTTCTCTCTCCTTCTGCTCCTCATCAGGACCTTGGGAGCTCAGTCCGGTGCTCCAAGGTGGGGCTCTGTCATTTTCTTCATCTATCATCAGGTGGAGGTTCTATGGTGATATGCAAGAAATTCATCAGTATGACTATAGGAACTGGCCTTTTCAGGCTCCCTCTCCTCAGCTGCCCAAGGAACTAACTGGGGGCGTCTCCCTGGAAACCTGGGAACCCCTCTAGGGTCAAGTCTCTTGACAACCCTCAGGTAGCTCCTTAAATTCAGATATATGCTTCCCTGCTCTCATATCCACCCTTCCTGTATCCCAAGCATCCCATTCCTCCGAGCTCCCCCCATTCTCCCCTTCATGCTTTTCTCTCCGCATCTTCCCTTGGCCGCATCTTGACAGGTGTAAGATGATATCTCAAAGTTGTTTTGATTTGCATTTCCCTAATAGCTAAGGAGGTTGAGCATGACCTTAAGTGTCTTTTGGCCATTCGAACTTCTTGTGTTGAAAATTCTCTGTTCAGTTCAGTGCCCCATTTTTTAATTGGGTTAATTAGCATTTTAAAGTCTAGTCTCTTGAGTTCCTTATATATTTTAGAGATTAGACCTTTGTCAGTTGCAGGGTTGGGGAAGATCTTTTCACAGTCAGTAGGCTGCCTTTGTGTCTTAGTGAAGCTTTACAGAAGCTTTACAGAAGCTGCTCAGCTTCAGGAGGTCCCATTTATTCAATGTTGACCTTAATGTCTGTGCAGCTGGGGTTATGCGTAGGAAACGGTCTCCTGTGCCCATTTGTTGTAGAGTACTTCCCACTTTCTCCTCTATCAAGCTAAGTGTGTTCAGATTAATACTGAGGTCTTTAATCCATTTGGACTTGAGTTTTGTGCATGGTGATAGATAATGGATCTACTTTCATTCGTCTACAGGTTGACATCCAGTTATGCCAGCACCATTTGTTGAAGATGCTTTCTTTCTTCCATTGTGTACTTTTGGCTCCTTTATCAAAAATCAGGTGTTCGTAGGTTTGTGGTTTAATATCCAGGTCTTCTATACGATTCTATTGGTCAATTTCTCTGTTTTTATGCCAATACCAAGCTGTTTTCAATACTGTAGCTCTGTAATAGAGTTTGAAATCAGGGATGGTAATGCCTCGAGAAGTACCTTTATTGTATAAGATTTTTTTGGCTACGCTGGGTTTCTTGTTTTTACATATAAAGTTGATTATTGTCCTCTCAATATCTGTGAAGAATTTTGATGGGACCTTGATGGGGATTGCATTGAATCTATAGATTGCTTTTGGTAGAATTGCCATTTTTACTATGTTGATCCTCCCAATCCACAAGCAGGGGAGATCCTTCCATTTTCTGGTATCTTCTTCAATTTCTTTCTTCAAAGACTTAAAGTTCTTGTCAAATAAATCCTTCACTTCCTTGGCTAGAGTTACTCCCAGATATCTTATGCTATTTGTGGCTATTGTGAAAGGTGATACTTCTCTGATTTCCCTCTCTGCTTCCTTATCCTTTTTGTATAGGAGGGCGACTGATTTTCTGGAGTTGATCTTGTAACCTGCCACGTTACTGAAGGAGTTTATCAGCTGAAGGAGTTCTTTGGTGGAGTTTTTGGTGTCGCTTATGTACACTATCATATCATCTGCAAATAACGAAAGTTTAACGTCTTCCTTTCCAAATCGATTCCCCTTGATTCCCTTATGTAGTCTTATTGCTATTGCTAGAACTTCAAGCACTATATTACAGAGATAAGGAGAGAGTGGACAGCCTTGTCGTGTTCCTGAATTTAGTGGGATAGCCTTGAGTTTCTCTCAGTTTAATTTGATGTTAGCTGTTGGCTTGCTGTAAATAGCTTTTATTATATTTAGGAATGACCCTTATATCCCTAATCTCTCTAAGACCTTTATCGTAAAGGGGTGTTGAATTTTGTCAAATGCTTTTTGAGCATCTAATGAGATGACCATATGGTTTTTTTCCTTCAGTTTGTTTATATGATGGATTACATTGATAGATTTTCGTATGCTGAACCAGCCCTGCATCTCTGGCATGAAGCCTACTTGATCATAGTGGATAATTTTTCTAATGTGTTCTTGGATTTGGTTTGCCAGTATTTTATTGAGAATTTTTGCATCAATGTTCATGAGTGAGATTGGCCTGTAATTCTCTTTCTTGGTTGAGTCTTTGTGTGGTTTAGGTATCAGGGTAACTGTAGCTTCATAGAAGGAATTTGGCAGTGACTCTTGTGTTTCTATATTATGAAATACCTTAAGGAGTATAGGTATTAGGTCTTCTTGGAAGTTCTGGTAGAATTCTGCATTGAAACCATCTGGTCCTGGGCTCTTTTTGGTAGGGAGGTTTCTGATAACTGTTTCTAATTGTTCGCGACTAACAGGACTATTTAGAGCATTTACCTGGTCCTGGTTTAACTTTGGTATATGGTATTTATCTAAAAACAACTGTCCATTTCTTTTACATTTTCCAATTATGTGGCATACAGGCTTTTGTAGTAAGATCTAATGATTCTCTGAATTTCCTCTGTGTCTGTGGTTATGTCCCCCTTTTCATTTCTGATCTTATTAATTTGCGTGTTCTCCCTCTGCTGTTTGATTAGTTTGGCTAAGGGTTTGTCAATCTTGTTGATTTTCTCCAAGAACCAGCTTTTTGTTTCATTGATTCTTTGGATTGTTTTCTGTGTTTCTATTTTGTTGATTTCTGCCCTCAGTTTGATTATTTCCAGTCTTCTACTTCTCCTAGGTGAGTCTGCTTCTTTTTTTCCCAGAGCTTTCAGGTGTGCTGTTAAGTCACCAATGAGTGCTTTCTCTGTTTTCTTTAAGTGGGCACTTAGTGCTATGAACTTTCCTCTTAGCACTGCTGTCATAGTGTCCGATAGGTTTGAGTATGTTGTGTCTTGGTTTTAAATTCAAGAAAGACTTTAATTTCTTTCTTTATTTCTTCCTTGACCCAGGTGTGGTTCAGTAGTTGACTGTTCAGTTTCCATGAGTTTGTGGGCTTTCTGGGGGTAGTATTGTTGTTGAATTCTAATTTTAATCCATGGTGATCCGATAAGACACAGGTGGTTACTAATATTTTTTTGTAACTGTGGAAGTTTGCTTTGTTACCAAGTATATGGTCAATTTTCGAAAAGGTTCCATGAGCCACAGAGAAGAAGGTATATTCTTTCCTATTTGGGTGGAAAGTTCTATAGATGCCTGTTAAGTCCATTTGGTTCATTACCTCCATTAAGTCTTTCAATTCTCTGTTAGGTTTCTGTCTGATTGACCTGTCCATTGGTGAGAGAGGAGTGTTGAAGTCTCCAACTATTAGTGTGTGTGGTTTGATGGCTGCCTTGAGTTCTAGAAGTGTTTCTTTTACATAAGTGGGAGCTTTTATATTAGGGGCATAGATATTCAGGATTGAGACTTCATTCTGAAGGATTTTTCCTGTTATGAGTATAAAGTGTCCCTTTCCATCTCTTCTGATTGATTTTAGGTTGAAGTCAACTTTGTTAGAAATTAGTATGGCCACACCAGCTTGTTTCTTAGGTCCATTTGCTTGATAAACCTTTTCCCAACCCTTTACTCTGAGTAGGTGTCTATCTTTGTGGTTGAGGTGTGTTTCTTGTAAACAGCAAAATGTTGGATCCTGTTTTTGTATCCAATCTCTTAGTCTGTGCCTTTTTATAGGTGAATTGAATCCATTGATATTAAGTGATATTAATGACCAGTGGTTGTTAACTCCGGTCATTTTTCGTAGTAGAGTTTGTGTGTTTCCCTTCTTCTAGTTGTGCTGGTGAAGGGTCGCTAGATGCCTGAGTTATTGTGGGCATTGTTGGACTCCTTGGTTTGTGATTTTCCTTCTATTACTTTTTACTAGGCTGGATTTGTGGCTACGTATTGTTTAAATCTGTTTTTGTCCTGGAATATCTTCTTTTCTCCATTGATGGTGAATGCAAGCTTTTCTGGGTACAGTAGTCTAGGCTTGCATCCATGTTCCCTTAGTGTCTGTAGCACATCTATCCAAGCTCTTCTGGCTTTCATGGTTTCCATTGAGAAATCAGGTGTAATTCTGATAGGTTTCCCTTTATATGTTACTTGACCTTTTTCCTTTGCAGCTCTTAATATCTGTTCTTTATTCTGTATGTTTTGTGTTTTGATTATTATATGGTGTGGGGATGCTTTCTTTTGATCCAGTCTATTTGGTGTTCTGTAGGCTTCTTGTACCTTCATAGGAACATCCTTCTTTATGTTGGGTTAGTTTTCTTCTATAATTTTGTTGAATATGTTTTCTGGGCCTTTGAGTTGTAATTCTTCTTCTTCTTCTACCCCAATTATTCTTAGGTTTGGTCTTTTCATGGTGTCCCAGATTTCCTGGATGTTTTGTGTTAAGAATTTGTTAGATTTGTTTAGTTCTTTAATCTGTGAATTTATTTCCTCTATAGTATCTTCGGAGTCTGAGATTCTTTCTTCCATCTCTTGTATTCGGTTGGAAATACTTGTCTCTGAAGTTTCTGTTCATTTACTCAGAGTTTCCATTTCCAGTCTTCCCTCAGATTGTGTTTTCTTCATTACCTCCATTTCATTTACCAGGTCTTGTACTGTTTCCCTTACCTGTTTGATTGCTTTTTCTTGGGTATCTTTGAGAGATTTAGTTATTTTGTCTACTTTTTTGTTTGTCATCTCCATTTCTTTATGGCAATTTTTTACCTCCTGTTTAAGGTCCTCTATTATTTTCATAAAGTACTGTTTAAGTTCGGTTTCTTCTATATCTTCTGGGGTAGGGTGTTCAATTCTTGTTGTTTCGGGATGTCTGGATTCTGGTGATGTCATGTTGCCTTTCATTTTGTTGGAGGAGCTCCTGCATTGGCGCCTGCCCATCTCTTCCTTCAAATGGAGCCAGGAGGCACTTGGTGTCCTAGACCAATCTTTGCTGTGACTGAATCTGGTTGGATCTCCCCAGTGCCAAAAGAGGACCTATTCCTTGTGTCACGATCTGAAGAAGCCCGCACTCCCTTGCATGAATCCTCAGACCTGCCTGGAGTCCAGAGTCTGACCCCTTTGGGTGTTTGGCCTTAGTACAGGAGCAGGACACCTGAAAACACTAGGGAAGGCTTGGGAGAGGCAGGGTCATGAGAAACAAAGACAAGCCTGCAGAGGGAGCTGTGGGGAGGGGGCCTGTGCTCTCTCCCAGGGCAGGTTGCCCCAGGGTTCGCACTCACTCACCAGTCCAGATGGTATTGCAGGGCACAGGATCAGGGATTCCAGGCAGCCCAGGGATGCTGCCCAGACAAAAGGGCCAAGGTGGGGGCAGGGCGTGATGGAATATCACACAGCGAACCTAACAGCACAATCTGACAGAGCCCACACTCCCTTGCAGGAATCCTCAGACCTCTCACAGAAGATTCTTAGCATATTTTATATCCTGTGCTGTTTTTGTAGATAGCTCCTAATATTTTAAAGGATGTGATAGGGTGTAAGGCAGTGGCACAGAAGCCTGTACTTATTTCATAGAAAGTATTAGCCTTTATTTGTTTTGTTTTTACTTCTCTTTTAAAGTTCTAGTAATGTTATTTTTACTTATATGTGTGCTTGTAGAGACTTTGTACACATGAGTGCTGGCGGCGGGTGATAATGTTACATGTGGTTGTGAGCTGCCCACCCAATATGGCAGCTGGAAACTGAAATCAGGTCCTGTGGAGGAGCAGGAAGAGCTCCTAACCACTGAGCTATCACTCCAGAGGCCATTATCAGTCTTTAAGTTGACTTAGTCAAAAATATTTTATATCAGTTAATATTGTATATTTAAGTGATTTGAGAATATTGTATTTGTTATTGGTGTTTTCCTTAACCAAAGAATGATACCTTAATAGTAGAAAGGGCAGTCTTAATGTTTCCCTACTTACCCATTTGCTCCTTTATCTCTATCCACTGGGCTCAAACACCCCATGTTGGATGGAAACCCCCACCATGATCTGTTGGTCCACAGAGCTCTGTGGCTTTATATGCTACTGAATTCCCATGGCTAATACTTAATTGGCATTCAGTAAATATTACTAGATGCATGAATGTATTTCAGAAAATGAAATTCTACCAGCTGGAGACTTCATTCACTGAAAAAACTAGCACAGATCTTATAATATGTGTGACCTTTATCTTCCTTGACAACATAGGTAAACATCCATAGGAGAAGTCTATAGAGAAGGAGAGTTGGGAGATGTAGGTCTTCTGTTTGTTCTACAGCTTTCTTTTAAATTTATGGATACAAGCTCACTCAACATGCTGAAGCAGGTTGCAGGCAATACTGTGTTGGAGTTAAGAGGAAGACTCACAACACCTACCATTATACTCTATCTGCCATGAAAACATACCCTTTAGCAGGATAATTGCAAGTTTTGAAGTCATTTGTCACAGTAAACACTCAGTAACTGTTTTTAGCATGAGGAGTGAAGTTGTAGTTTTTTATTGTCCTTGAGTATTTCGGTTACATTGTAGGTGTTTACATTTGCTTTCCTTGTCTTCTTTCTGGATTATAAAATGTATGTGACCTTTGACTACATCAAATAACCATTGAAAAGCCTGTAATTAATCATTGGAGGCCTAGTGGTGTTTCTAATCAATTTCTTTAAATTTAAATTTTATAAAAAGCAAATTTCTCCTCAGTTTTTATATTTCATACTTCTAATTGGTACATAATAATTTACATATTTAGGTAAAGGAATATTTCACTACATGTATATAATAGCTAATGATCATCTCAGAGGAATTAGCATATGCAGTTGTAGTTCAGATGTAAAATGACCCCTTCAGGCCCAGGTGTTTGAGTATCTGAAATCAGATGGTAGTACTGTTTGCCAGGATGTAGGACCTTGAGGGTGGTGCCCCACAGGAAGAAGCAGGTCGCAGGAATCAACCTTGTACTACATCCTGGCCCTGACTCAGTGACTGCTAAACGTAGCAAGCACAACCTGTTCCATAAGCTCCTGTCCCCATGCCTTCCCTCAGGTGATGGCATGCAGAAGTCATTATTTAAGTGAACTTGACCACTTAAAATATTTTAAAAACTGTGCTTGAAAGATTTTTAAAACTAAATATTAACAAAGTTTCCTTTTTACAGAGTTTAAATATGTTTCCTTTACTTTCATATGGAACAGTAGAATCTGTGTTTTGACTTAGGTTTTGTGTTTGTGGACATAAATAAGCACAAGAGCCCTGAGTGGAAGAGAGGGAGCATAAGAAAAACTTCATACTGCTCTTGCCATGCCAGTGGGTCTTGCCAATGAGAGAAGACAAGCTTTACCCAACACACATTAAAGGAAGCTGGGCTTGATTTCACCCTACTGCCTGTCATCTCAAACAGTTGTTATTTCTTTATAGTAAGGACATCTAAATATTCTCCTCAGCCAATTTTAAATTGTATAAAATCGTGACTGAATCTATTCTTCTCACCTGCCTGTGACTGTGTATCTGACAGCCAATCTCTGCCCATATCTGTCTTCTGTTCTTTCTGGTAATCACTATTTTATTCTGTATTTCTATAAGCTCAAACTATTTAGATTCCACACATGAGCAAAAACAGTATAAGAATGGTATTTTTTGCTGGGTGGTGGTGGCACACAGCTTTAATCCCAGGACTCAGGAGGCAGATGCAGGTGGATCTCTGGGAGTTCAAGGTCAGCCTGGTCTACAAGAGCTAGTTCCAGGACAGGCTCCAAAGCTACAGAGAAACTTTGTCTCAAAAAAAAGGGAATAGTATTTTTCTGTGTTGGAATTAATTCATTTACTGGCCTCCTGCTCCATGAAAATTGTTGCAAGAGGCAAAATTTCATCCCTTTTATGGCTGTACAGTATTTCCTTGTATATACTAACCACTTTTTTAACATTTATCTGCTGATAGACACCTAACTTCATCTTTTACCTTACTATTAAAATGGTACTGTAAAAACATTAAAACAGACATCTCTTGAATATATTAATTTCATATCTTTTGTAGGAGTATACTGTAGCCCAACTGAATGTGTCTGAATGTGTTCAATATATGCAATTGAAGCCTATATTACTTCTAACTATATTACAATGTTTTAAAGAAAATTCATATTGTTTTGCATTGTGGCTCTGCAAATTTACATTCCCCTCTAACAAAATGGAGTTCTTCTTTTTCCACATCCTTGCCAGAATCTATCTCTCCCATTTTAGTTAGGGTTTTTATTAGTGTAAAGAGACACCATGATGATGGTAACACTTATAAAGGGAAATGTGGTGGCTTACATTTTCAGAGGTTCAGTCCATTGTCATCATAATATACATGGTACTATGCAGGCAGATATGGTGCCATGTCCTACATTTTGACTTGCAGGCAACAGGAAGTAATCTGAGACACTGGGTATGGCTTGAGCATATATGAGACCTCAAAGCCTGCCTTCACAGTGACACACTTTTTCCAGCAAAGCCATACCTCCGACTAGTGCCACTCCGTTTGAGGACCATTTTCTTTTAAACCACCACAATCCAATCCCTGGCCCCCAAAGGCTTGTAGTCATATTATAATTTAAAAATGAATTCAGGTCAACTTCAGAAGTCCCCATAGTCTATAACAGTCTCAAATTTATTTAAAACTGAAGCTTAAAGGCTCTTCTGAGAGTTGTGCAATCTCTTAAATGTAATCCCCTATAAAATAAAAATAAAAAAACAGATCACACACTTCCAACAAAAAATGGCAAAAATATATATTACCTTTCCAAACATAGGAAAGAGAGCATAGTGACAAAATACCTGATCAAAGCAAGACCAAAAATCAGCTGAGCAATTCTTATGTCTGATGTCAAAACACTCCAGATCTCCAACACCTTTCAGCTTTGTTGGCAGCAACACACTTCTTTCTCTTGGGCTGGTTCCACTCCTGTTAGCTGCTCTCCTCAGCAGGGATGCCATGGCTCTAGCATCTCCATCATCTTGAGGTCTTCAAGGCAATCCAGCCTTCTGAACAGCTTTACACAATGGCCTCTCTAGGCCTCCATTTAGGAGCAACCCTGCCACACACCTGGTCTCAGCAGCTTTCCTTGGTCACAGATGGAATTTCCATAGTCCCTTTCTTCTACCCTTGACCCTAAAGCCAGAACCATGCAAAGCTGCCAAATTATGTTGCTTGCTAGAGCTGGGACATGATTCCCTCATTTAATTATATCTTCACCAGCTTTCTATTTTCAATAGTGTCCTTTACTTTCTCAGTTTGGCTGTTCTGGGACTTACTATGTAGACCAGATTGACCTCAAAAATTAGAGATCAGCCAGCCTCTGCCTTCTGGGTGCTAGAATTAAAGGCATGCACCACCACATAGGGCCCTAACCTTTTCTTTAATTTCTTATCACCAGTTGGAAACTTAGATGGGTGGGTTCTTGCCCTAAGGTCACCACACCCTTTATTCCATTTCTATTTCATAGTCCTTTTATCTCCTTGAATACAGGGTTTAGCTCCAATCCAATTCCTAGTGCTCCTTTTCCTCTCAACTCTTATGTTTTGTAATTTGCCCTGCTCAGCTTTTTCCTTTTCATTGTAAATCTTCACTAGAGTTACCACTAATAACCCCAAAGCAGAGTCTGTACTAGGCTGTTTTGAGATTTCTTCTGCCAATGGAATTAAACCAAAGTTCTTAAAGTGTAGCCTCAGACAGACTCTTCAGACAAAGGCAAAAAGCAGGCATTTTCTTCACCAAAGTATCACAAGACAAATCTCTTTTCCTCCTCTGATACCTTCTGATTCCCAAAGTTCATCAAATCACATTCAACACCATTATTCTTCATGCTCCTACTAGTATAGTCCATTAATCAATGCTTAAAGCATTCCACTGCTTTCATAACCCAAAGTACCGAAGTCCGAATTCCTCCAAACAAACCAAAGGTCAGGCTTATCAAAACAATACTCCAGTCCCTGGTACCAGCTTCTATCCTAGTTAGGGCTTCTATTATTGTAAAGAGGCATCATGACTATGGCAACTCATATAATGGAAAACATTTCATTGGGGTGATTTGCTTACATTTTCAGAGGTTTAGTCCATTGCATCATGGTCCGACATGATGGCATGTAAGCTGGCATGGTACGGGAGAAAAAGATGAATGTCCTACATCTTGACTTTCAGGCAGGCAACAGGAAGGGGTCTGATACACTGGGTGTGGATTGAGCATATATGAGACCTCAAAACCTGTCTATACAGTAACACACTTCCTCCAACAAGGCCATACCTAATCCAACAAAGTCACACCTCCTAATAATACCACTCACTTTGTGGGGCATTTTCTATCAAACCACCCTCGTGTGTGTGTGTGTGTGTGTGTGTGTGTGTGTGTGTGTGTGTGTGTGTGTATGCTGACCATTCTAATAGATATGAAGTAGTATTACATCATGGTTTCAATTTACATCTGCATGGTATTGAGTGATGCTGAGCAGTTTTATACACATGTGTCTATGTGTAAATCTTCTAGATTACGGATTTACTCATTAGATTATTTATGTTTGCTATTGAATTATTTAGAATTTATTGTTTGTTCTGCTCACTAGCCCCTCTTCAGATTTGTATTTGAAATACTCAGTCTGCAGGTTGTCTTGTCACTCATTCTGTCACATGTTACCTTCTTAGTCTGTGACAGTTATATTTGAATCTACATTAGCTTTTGTTGTTTGTGCTTTCATATTCTCATCTTAAAAAAAGTTCTAGCACAAAGCAATATCACAATGTTTCAATTCATTTTCTTTTACTATATTTTAGTACTTTTATAGCTCATGGATTTACATTTAAACTGTTAATCTTCATTGAATTGTTTTTTCCCACAGAATAGGATAGAGATCTGCTCTCTTTCTTCTAAATGTATTGTGCATCCTTCCCAAGCAACATTTATTGAAGAGAATGTCTTTGACCAAGTGTGCATTCTCAGCAATTTTGCTTAAATGTGTTTTCTGGTATGCGAACTTTTGGTCTATAAAACTTCTTTTCTTTCTCTCCCTCTTTCTTTCTTTCTTTCTTTCCTTCCTTCCTTCCTTCCTTCCTTCCTTCCTTCCTTTCTTTCTTTCTTTCTTTCTTTCCTTCTTTCTTTCTTTCTTTCTTTCTTTTTCTTTCTTTCTTTCTTTCTTTCTTTATTCATTGACAGTTTCATACATGTACAAATTGACTTTTCATCCTTTTCACCCCTATCATCCTGCATCTTCCCTTGCCTTTTTACTGAAAGCCTTCATTTAAAGGGAGTTGCCTGTTTAAACACTGGTCAGGGCATATTTATGGTAGCATAAGTAACTTATCAGTGACTATTGTTGAAGAAAGGTCACTCATTCCCCACATCATTAACTGTCGATGTTCACATGGGAAGGGATGGGGCTTCTCTTTAGTTTTACTGTGGTAAAACTCCATAATCAAATGCAACTTGGGGAAATTGTCAGATCACACTGGCAAGATCTTCAGGTGGGAACATGGAGGCAAGAATTAAAGCAGAAGTCATGGAGGAATGTTGTTTAATGATTTGCTCTTTATTGTAGACCTGCATAAAAATGATTACCAATAACCATATGATTTTATTAATAACCACATGACAGAACCAATATTAGATTGTCTTGAAATCTCTTCTACCAAAACCAGTAGTCTATTATGGTATGTAATAGACGGTATGTCCTTAGGCAAGTTCTTAGGACAATGGCAGAAAGCAGTACTATTTTGCCAAAATACCACAGGAGCAGTTTCTAGTTCACTTGCAAATATTGTTTTCCTCTGAAACCTTTTGATTAGGTCTCCACAATGCACAGAGCTCCCAGAATTACTGTCTACTATGTTCCTACCAGTACAGCCTATTGAGTTATGCTTTTAGCATTCAGCCACTTTTATGGGCTAAAGTTTCAAAACCTTCCACATTTTCCCAAAAATCAATGTCAAGTTTTTCATAGCACTAACCCTCTTCCTGCTAAAATCTTCTGTGTAAGTTATTTTCTATTGCTGTGATAAAACACCATGACAAAGGCAAACTTACAGAAGGAAGAGATGATTTGGGTTACAATTCCACAGCAACAAGAGTCTGTTGTAGCAAGGACTCTGCTTAGCAGGTTTGAGGAGTTTGTCGAGTGCTTACATTTTGAACTCAGGCAGGAAACAGAGAAAACAGGAAATACTGTGCATCCATAAATGCTAAAGACCCTTCTTGAATGGCACATCTCTTTCCACAAGGCCACACCCCCTTTTCGAAGAAGGCAACAAAGTAGGAAACTACTATTACAGTGCACAAGGCTATGAGGGACATCTCATTCAGACCACCACATTGTCTTATTAGCCTTTTCCCATCTGTGAAGAAATGTTGATGGGCTCCATCCTCTGCAGGTCTTGTACAGGTAGCTCACAGCTGTAGTGAGTTCATATGTATCATTATACCATAAGCAGAACATAGATACTGCTTCATAGCTGCTATCCTCCAGATCTTTTTGCCTCCTCTTGCATGGTATTCCCTGAGCCTTGGCCTGGGCTGTTTGTGGATTCTTTTAGAAAAAACTCTTTGTCAAATTTGGCTATAGCACTTTATAGCCTTGTGAATTACAAGTCTGCCTGCTGTCTCACCGCATAAGTCAGACATTTAGCAGTGAACGTGAAAACATGGGAGATAGAGCTGCTACTGACCCATAACAGCCTGGTAGCCAACACTATTGGGAAGAACCCTTCTGTCCATATTTCCTGTTGGCAACTCTCTCCCTTTCTGGAAAGCTGCTCTTTAGCCATTGTCCTTAGGACCATATCTGAATGTTAGAGAGGTCTCTCTTCTCAGGGATTTGGAAGCTTTCATATTTCCACTACTGGCGTGAGATCAGGATTTCAGTGAACTAAGTCTGTGCTATCGAAAACTCAGGAGGTTTCCATGTACTGAAAACTATATTCCATGTTCCCGCATTCTGACATCTTTTATTGTGGTCAGAATGGCTAGTATGAATTTTACTTCCTTACAAGATTTCTAAGGATATATATATTCTCATTAATAACTGCACACTGCAGGACAATGTACTTAATAAATTCTGATTAGAAAACCCAACTTTTCTGCCCATCCAGTGGACACAAGTATACTCTTCTCTGATTCAATGTGGTTACTTATTTTAAATAGTTCATATTCATGAAGTAAAGTGTGTGTCCTTCTGTGACTTACAGCATGCAGTCCCCAGGCTTCATCCATGTTGTATCATACTGCAAGGTTTCCTATAAGGTGGAAATAATGTACTATTATATGCATATACTACGTTTCCTTATCCATTCACCTATTAATAGAGCTGTATTGTTTCCATATCTGGGATATGGCACATAATACCATAATGAACATGGTGTTGGTACCTTGATCTCTCTTCAAAATTACCCAATTTCAGTTATTCTAAGAGGTGAGATTGCTAGGCCATATTTTTCTATCTTCCTCTCCTCTTTCTGTCCCTACTTCCCTCTTCCCCTTCCTCCTACTCCTTGTCCTTCCTCATCATCTTTGTCATCTCTGCACTACTTTCATTCCTGCCCTCAGAGTCCAAGGGTTCCAACCCACAGCCTTTGATAGCCATCATGACAGATATAATAGAGTACTTCATTGTTGTTTTCAGTTGTGGATTCTTGATGGTTAGTAATGTTTGAGTTATTAGATAACTTTTTACATTTGTATGTCTTATTTGGAAAAATTCTATTCAAATATTTAACTGATTAAAAATGAGACTGTTAGTTTTTGTTACTGAGGAGTCAGAATTCCTTGTTTCTTAAAATACTTGTCCTTTATCTGTTATATATCTTATAAATGTCATCTTCAGTTCTATAGGCTTTTTATGCTATTCATTCTCTCTTGCTGTTCAGAATGTTCAGTTTAATGTAGTTTCAGTTGCACATTTTGACTTTTATTATCTGTGCTTTTGGTGCCATATCCAGGACATCATTGCCAGGACCAATAATATGATGCTTTTTATCTTCTTCCCTAGACATCCTAGTCTCAAGTATACATAAAAGTCTTGAGTAGGCTTTAGTTCTTTTCTATGTGAACATTTAGTTCTTTTGCATGTGAACATTTCAGTTTGTGGAGCATCATTTTTTTGAACTACTCTTTCTCCATCTTGTATCCCATGTGCCCTTATTATAAATGATCTCACCATTTATCACTGGGTTGTTTTCCGTGTTTCAGTTCTATTCCATTTGAATGTGTGTCTGCCTTTACAGCAGCACTGTGCTATTTTAATTACTGCATCTTGTCATCTATTGAAATAGGAAAGCATGATGCATCAAGCTTTATTTTTCTTTTCCAGAACTTTTGGTAGTTGAATCTTTGGTAGCTCCATTTCAGTTTCAGATTCTTTTCTAATTTTGTCATTGGAAGTGTAATGCAAGTTGTATTAATCGTTTTATTATCTATGTGTAACTTCAGGAAATGTTGTCATTTTAATAAGACCAATTCTTTCAATCTATCAACACAGAATATCTTTCCATTTGCATTCTCTTCAATTTTTTCATCTATTTTTTGTAGTGTCACAGAGAAGTCTTTTATTTTTTTAAGTAAACTTATTTCTAAGTATTTTGGCATTTTGATGCTATTGGGAATGGGATTGATTCCTTATTTCCTTTTAATATAATTAATTTTAGTTATTAATACAATAATTAGTTAATATTTACATGATTTTTATGTTTTATGTTTTTATTCATTTCTATTTAAAAGCTTGGTTTCTTTTCAGAAAAGTAATTGCATTTTGTCAAAATCTTGTTAAATGGTCATACTACTATAGTTGGTGAGGAGATCACATCCAGTCTGTCATGTGCTGACTTATTTGAATTTTACCAGTGAGAGGTTAATGAAGAATAAAAAGTAAAAAATAACATCATATTTTCTATCTGAAAAAATTAGGCATGAGCTTTTAGAGAATGAATTGGAGTGAGAAAGACGAGAAGCAGGGAGACAAATAGGTCCAGACTAGTTTGACTTTTTAATAGTGTCAATCAATCAATCAATCAAAAACATTCATAAACTATTGGCATTTTGGTGTAGGAAGTCCTTCTGTTCATTGGTTAATAAAGAAACTGCTTTGGGCCTGTTGATAGGGCAGAACTTAGGTAGGTGGGGAAAATTAAATGGAATACTGGGAAGAATAGAGTCAGAGAGACGCTATGAAGCCGTCATACTCAGACATGCTGAATCGTTACTGGTAAGCCACAGCCATGTGGTGATATACAGTTTAATAGAAATGGGTTAAATTAATATAAGAGTTATCCATTAAGAAGCTAGAGCTCATGGGCCAAGCAGTTATTTAATTAATACAGTTTCTGTGTGATTATTTTGGGACTAAGCTAGCCAGGTGGCCAAGATGAACAAGCAGACCCTCCTCCTATAGGCATTGTTATTAATTTGGGCTTTAATTGATGAAGAATTTTATTTTTTTCCAGGGTAATAGCTTTGTTTTCAGTTTATGTGTTCTATAGTTGCTAGTTCAAGAGTGATAAATGTTTACTTCTCAAGCAGGTGGGGACATATCTCTCTAGGAAGGAGCTTTGGGCTCAAGCTTCTTCTATCCAAACCTCTATAATCTTATACTCTGAGAATTGCATTTTATTCAGTGGAGGACATAGTAGCAGTAGTAATAATTCCTCTGAGCTTATAAACTAGAGGGCATAAATAAAAACAATGAGTATGTTATATAGTTATATTATAGAAATATCCATGACGAAAGAGTAATCAAGGCACAAATATCTGATTTTCCACACTATTCTCTGACAATTAAGGACCTAAAATATTTCTAGTAAAGTTCTACTTGTTTTCTAAGCTTTAACATATTTGTAGTGGAAGTTTGATGGCACACTCCAGATGGAGAAACAGTGCTCTGCTCAATTAAAAAAAAACAAAACCAAGCTATATGCATTGTTTACCCCAAAAGGAGGAAGGGAAGTGTAATGTATTTTATAAATAGCTTTAACTAAGTATCTTAATGATAAGACTTCTTCATATTTGGCATGGTAATTTTTAGTCTCCTTGAAAATGTAGAATGGCTCCTTCACTGTCAAGGGCATGTGGAAGACAGATCTAGAGAGCCTTGCCTCTTCCACCAGAAAGTTGAAGGGCTTTTTGTTTTGATTTGATTTGTTTTACATATACAAATAGAAGGAATGGAAAGACCTTGCTTGTGCCACTTACAACAAACACACCTGGAATTTCTCCACTCTCCTTTCCAGGGCAGACAAACTGTGGCTGATATCATAGAATCCACAGACTGTGGCTGGTATTGTAGAATCCAGGAATAAGTCTAGCACAGACTGTGCCTGGTGCCTGGGGAGTCAAGGTAAACCCTCACCAAGACTCACAGTGGCCAAGGCTAACAAACAGGCATCTCCATCACACCTTGGCAAAGGCAACACATAAAGGAAAGCAATTAAGAACTTGCTTCTAGTTTCAGAGGGTAAGTCCATGCCCATCATGACAGGGAGCATGGCAGCAAGCAGGCACTGAAGCAGTAGCTGAGAACTTTTTGGTTTTGGGATTTGGTTTCTATTTGTTTGTTTGTTTTTATAAGATGGAGGTAGAGAGGGAGACTGAGTATAATGTGGTTTTTGAAACCTTCAAGCCCATCCCAGTGGCACATTTCTGTAGATGGAGCAGCAGGCTGTATCCCGCCACTGGGCTAGCTTTATCCAAAATAATTACATGGAAACTGTATTCTTTTAAACATTGCCTGGCACATTAGTTTCAGCCTCTTATTGGCTAATTAACCCATATTTAGTAATCTGTGTAGCACCACGAGGTGGTCGCTTACCAGGAGAGATCTTAACCTGCCTCCATCTCGGAGAGGAGAGGCATGATGACTGCCTATGGCAACTGCCTATGGCAACTGCCTGAAGCGTCTGCCTCACTCAGCTTTCTTTGTCCCACAATTCTCTGTCTACTTCGCCTACCTAGTTTTTTGTCCTATTAAAGGGGCCAAGGCAGCCAGGCGGTGGTGGCTCACGCTTTTAATCCTAGCACTCGGGAGGCAGAGGCAGGCGGATCTCTGAGTTTGAGGCCAACCTGGTCTACAAGAGCTAGTTCCAGGACAGGCTCTAGAAACTACAGGGAAACCCTGTCTCGAAAAAAACAAACAAACAAACAAAAAAAGGGCCAAGGCAGTTTCTTTATTAACCAATGAAAGTAACACATAGACACTCCTCTATCACATTTCCTCAAAGAAGACCACACCTTCTTCTTTTTAAACAGCCCACCAAGTGGGAAAAAAAGTATTCAAATATATGTGCCTCCTATGGGCAGCCATTCTCATTAAAGCCACTACAATCATGAAACACCTTCAGAATCAGAGAATCTTAAGAAATAAATGTTACTGAGGCTGAAGAGCTAGCTTGGCAGCACTGGCTGTTCCTCAGAGGATCCTAGTGGGATTCTGAGTGCACACACAGTGGCTTACAACCATCTGTAACTCCCATTATCCTCTCCTGGTCTCTGTGGTCTCTGCATATGTGCAGGCAAAACACTCACATTTAAAATAAATAGATTTTATAGAATTTTCTACAGTGCTACTAATGACCCATTATGAAACAATCTCAGAAAAATGAGATGGTTAGGAAAAAGGAGTTGAGGAAGATACAGATGTTTGGGATATAATTTTATTGAACTTTTTGATTTTTAAGATCAGAAAATGTAAGTGTACTTATAAAGTATTTTTAATTTGGTTTATGTATTTGATCCTTTGTTAAGATGGACCTGATACATATTTAAGTATTCCAGAGAAAACTGTTTTCCTTTGGGCAAAAATGATTTATAACAGAGTCTATGTTGTATTTCCAGAATCTTTGCATTAACTACTGGGCACAAGAGGAATGTTTATGGCAAGAGAAGTCATGTTGTTTGGAAAGTGGTATCTGGAACACCACTATGGTTTTTTGCTTGTCTTTTCCTCCATTTCTTTGAGGGAATTTCTCATTTCTTCTTTGAGAGTTTCAAACATTCTCCTGAAGTTATTTTTAGGTCATTTTCTTCTGTTTAATCTATATTTGGTTATTTAAGTCTTGCTGTTGTAGGGTCTTAAGGTTGTGTTGCTCTTTGTGGTGTTGTGTGTGTTCTTACCTACTCTACTCATCTTTTCCTCTAATATGTGTGGTTGGGGCTGTCTGTGACTCTGTTGATTAATCTTCTAGGTGCCAGTGAATCCAAGGCTCATATGGTTGTTCCTTGTGATATAGTCAGTACCACGGTTCTAGTTACCCTGTTGGTCACTTCACATTCTTGGATCGTTCAGAGCTCCTGGTCTTTGCTCTGCTTCCTTGGAGTCTGCTGTCTCAGGCCTAATCTAGCCTAGGTAGTTGGTTCAGGCCTGTTTCTGTAAATGTCTCTGGTCTGGATCCATTCCTTCAGAGGTTCCTGGCTTGGGTTGGTCTTGCAAAGGTCTGTGGCTCTGGTCTACTCCCTCAGAGTTCCCAGGCTTGGGTGTGCCCAGACCCACAGAGGTTCTGGCTCAGGCCTACTCCCTCTGGGGTCCAAAACTCAAGCCTGGACCCACAGAGATCCTGCCTATTCTCTTGGAAGTCCCAGATTCATGCCCAGACTGGCAGAGGTCCTGGCTCTGGCCTATTTCCTTGGAGGTCCTAGACTCACACCCAGGACCAAAAGGGTCTTGGCTTAGGTCTATCTACTCCCTTGAAGATCCCAGATTCACATCCAGACCCTTAGTTGACTCTTGCTCTGGCTCACTTGCTCAGCGGTTACTCCCCTGTACCTGTTCTGGTGGAGTTTGCTGTCTCAGGTCTGCTCTGGACCAGGTCCTGTTCCTGTGGAGCTTGCTTTCTCAGGCACACTCTGGCCTAGGTAGCTAGTTCAGTCTCATTCCTGTGGAATTTCAAGCCTGCTCCAGCCCAAAGTGGAGTTCCTTGCCTTGGGCCTTCTTTGGCCTTGGTGCACCCAGAACCTCAAAGGACCTTGCTCAGGCTTATTCCGTCAGAGGTCCCAGACTTACACTCAGACCTGCAGATGTTTCTGGTTCCTCAAATATGAGTTGTTTTGAAGTCTCCACACAATATTTATACACAGCCCTCTTTGGTCCTTTACTTTCCCACCCTCCTCTGTCACCAACTCTGCATGCAAAGACTGAGTTCCAAGCTGGATTGTTTAAGTGGCTGCACAGCATCATTGAATCTTTATGGGTCCCCCAAGTATGAGAAGATATTTTTATTTTATTACATACTAAGTTTGCAATAATATTGATTTAACTTGCTAACAAGAAAGCTTATTTGTACCTGAGAGCAGAAGCCAAGGCTGATGGGATTAGATGCTGTTTAAAATTTAATGACCTTTAATACCATTTTTTGGTAGAACCTGCCATCTTGTGAATGGTGGCTTTATTGCTATGGGGGAGGGGTTCTGACCAGAGCAAGTTAATATTTATTGAACTTAAACTACTTCAACATGTAAATAATTTTTAAAATATCTAAACTTTTGTCATTGCTCTGGGTTTTTAAAAGGTTGGGGAGCATGTATACTTTTCTTTATAATGAGAACAGAAGCTTGATTTTCTTTAAAAGAAACAATTGAATCATGGAGTTCAGGAAGAAGTGATCAGCATTCTCTAGGTCTGTACTACTCTACAGTTTTTAAAGCATATATCTATAATTTTAAAGTAAAATTAATGTTTCAAAACTAATCCTGAAATTATGATAGAAAAAAAAAAACAATCTGAATTCGGTCTCCAGGTTCTTTGCTGCTGTCATTTTGTCACCACTGAAAGACACTTCATTGAGGTCTATGACACAGATAATAACAATCAAGCTTACATCATAGAAAACGCTTGGGAAGAGCAGGGAGGGCATGATGTACCACAGCCCTGACACCTGATTAATTTTGAGCAGCATAAACACTGACTGGACATATTTGGTAAATATGACTGCCACCTTGTGGTTCAATGAAATATTACAACAAAACAGCACTAAAAGGTTTTAGTAATTTTCAGACATTTAAAACATACTATTCATCATCATCATCATTATCATTACTGTATCCCTGCTAAAGGCTTCTTGTGAGTTACTGACTTATATTTACTTGAAATTCTAAATGCTAGTATGATTTAGTGGCTGGAGAGTCTGTAGAAAATTACTTCCCACACCCTGTGAAATTTGTGGTAAAATAGAACAAGGTAGCATTTCCTCAAGAGTTACCCAGTAATTATGAGTTCCAAAAGATGCATCAAAGAAAAGTTAACTCACTTCACTACTTCTTAACAGCCCAAATCATAAAGGGCCCTAGACTTACAGACTGGAAGATTGATGCTTACTTTTCTTGTAACGCAGCGTTTTTTGTATGTGCTTTACTACAGAGTCCATCTGAAAACCACAGTAGCTATAGTTATCACAGATAATGCCATGCTAATATAAACCTCATAGAGACACTTTCAAACATAGTGCACAGCACATTATGTGCAAATTTTTCCTTTATCTGAACTGACATGGATGAAGTTTCTCTTTCTCATATCAAAATCACTAGCAGCTCAAGGTCTTAAAACATTAATGACTATCAATCACTTAAGAGTAAAACTAGGTTAAGGATTTGAAAACATGTGGGAACCTAAAATATTAATAATTGAGAAGCATACAATGGTCATTTCCAAGGGAGCTCAGTGTATGCTGGGATTATAGCCAAAAATGCTTTTTCATAGTTTAAAATAGTTCAAGGAAAGTAGAGATTATGTTGCATATGGGGCTTGAGCCAAGGTTTCTATGTATTTTTCCCACAAATAGCAGTAAAAGCAGGGCTAGAGAAATTTTGGAATGTGGTGGCTATGCCTGCATTCTTAAGGGTGATGATGATGGTTTGGGGGTCTGTTTAGTTTTAAACATTATATATAACATTTTCACATTATATTTTTAAAAGTATAAATACTTTATATTTTTAAATTATTAAAATACTGGAAATGCTAAAAATTAAAATGCAGTGAGATAAAGCTTGGGGTGTCTGTTTTTCCCCAGATCCCTGACTCTCACAGGGATCTCAGTCTGTGGCAGAAAAACACACAATAACCAATCAGATGTACACACTGAAAATGTGGTTGTGCAAGTATAACTTCTGTAATACAAGTTAATTAAAATTTTATTCAGATGGGAAATTGAGGAAGGCATTTCTTAAATGAATTTGGGGAATCAGAAAGCATCAGTAAGGCAAAGGAAAAGAGTTAGGAAGGAGGAGACCCTGAAGAAGATAAGCTAGCTGACATATACAGAAACTCGATGCACAGACATGGTGGTGCACACTTGTAGTCCTTGCATTTGGGAGGTGTAGGTGAAGATCATCAGAAGTTCAAGGTCCTCCTCAGCTTCATATTGAGTTCTGGGCTAATAGACCTATTCTCGAATGATAATAATAGAAATACTACAGTAGTAACTTGTAGTATAGGGTAGCTGGTACATGGCAAGGGGCCCGCAGTGATGCTGCAGAAGTGGTGTTTCTACAGGCTGCTTCACATACTTCTTTGCAAGTTTGCTATGGTATCTGTGTCCTTTGAATGAAAACAAACATTTATAAACAATCATTTTGGGCTTTGAGTGTAGTTTTCTCTAAACTGCTTCCTGCTGTTTGTTGGGCAAAGCATTTTTAGGGTTCAAGGAGAGATTTTGGCAGGTCTTGTTCCATCAAGCAACATTAGCCTGGAATGAATCCATAGTCTCATCTTCTGTGGAAACAAAAGGAGAACCTGTTTTCCAAAGTAACATATCCTTAGATTCAAATTTTGAATCCAAATATCTTTAAAATATATATGTTGGTTTAGATGCTCCCAAAACAAAATGTGTCTCTGTAGTCAAAAAAATTCAAATAAAACACAGTAACATACACTATCCAGACTCTCTGTGTATTTTTCATCTTTATGTGGGTTTTTCTATATTTTTTATTTTTATTTTTTAGCTTTTCTGTTTTTTTAGACATGGTTTCTCTGTGTATCTTTGGCTGTCCTGAAGCTCACTCTGTAGACAAGGCTGGCCTTGAACTCACAGAAATCTGCCTGCCTCTGCACCCCAAGTGCTTGTATTAAAGGCATGTCTCACCACATCTGACTACTCTATTTCTTTTTAAAAGACTTTCTATCTTTTTTCTTTTCCCTTCAAAGCCTAGATATATTTTTAAACACATTGTAAACCGTTTAGAGAGTTTTTCTTTTCTGAATCTGTCTTTACTGTGTGTATCTATTTTTTTATTTGCATATGAGTCTTAAATTTGCTAAGCAGCATGGCTGGGATTGAAACTGTGACTTTGGCTTGACTCCATTCCTTAGCTTTCTGAGACTCTAGCTTCATGGCAGAGGTACTGGCAGGAGCCATGTTTATTGCCACAACTCTGTGGAGTTTCAAGGTCCTCGCCACCACCAAGAAGCATGGTGCTGACTTCTCACAAACACCGTTTAAGTGTTTGGTGGCAGAGCCTTTTAAAAGAGATTTTTTTGTGGTTAAAGCTGAGTCAGAAACCCTCTCTTAAAGGAGCTGTACCTCTGTTCTTCATGGGCAAACAGAGCCTATCTGGAAATATGTGGCTACCAAGAAGCTCCAATTGACTCCCACTTTTGTGGGTGTAGAAGTCCTTTATTTTTTAAGCTTTGTTAGACATTATTGGATATTGTTGCCCCATGTTGGGTACCATTATGTCATCAGAGACTGCTTTTTTGCTTCTCAGCCAACCAGACCCAAATAATCACACAAAACTATATTAATTACAACACTGTTGGCCAATAACTCAGGTATATTCCTAGATAGCTCTTATATCTTAAATTAGCCAGTTTCTATTAATCTGTATATTGGCATGAGGCTGTGGCATACTGGTAAGGTTCTAGGCATCTTTCTCTTCTGGCAGCTATGTTGCATCTGGCTGACTCTGCCTTCTTTCTCCATTGTTATATCTATTTCTATATCTATCTTCAGATTTCCTACCTGACTTTACTGGTCATTGGCCAAAACAGCTTTATTCTTCAAACAATAAAAGCAACACATATACAAAAGGACATCCCACATCACCATTCTCAGTTCCTTCTCCAGCACTATATTTGCCTTCACACCACCATGTCCTGTCAGGATGATAATGGATTAAATCTCTAAAATTTAAGCCACCCAATGAAATGTTTTTCTTTATAAGAGTTTCCATGATCATGATGTCTCTTCACAGCAATAGAAACCCTAACTAAGACAATGATAGAGATAGATAGATGATAGATGATAGATAGATGGATAGATAGATAGATGATAGATAGATAGATAGATAGATAGATAGATAGATAGATAGATAGATAGATAGATAGGTAGGTAGATAGGTAGGTAGATAGATAGGTAGGTAGGTAGATAGATAGATAGATAGATGATAGATAGATAGATAGATAGATAGATAGATAGATAGATAGATAGATAGATGATAGATAGATAGATAGATAGACAGAGATAGATAGATAGATGATAGATAGATAGATAGATAGATAGATAGATAGATAGATAGATAGATAGATAGATAGATATAGATGATAGTTAGATAGATATAGATAGATAGATGGTAGATGATAGAGAGAGAGAGATACATGATACAGACAAACAGACATAGGTATAGACAAAGAATCAGTACAGACAAAAGATCTGTTGTCCCTTGTGAGCACACATAAAAGTCACCTGGAATAGAGCTCACAAGATAGTTCAGTGAGAAAAGACACTTGCCATGAAGGCTATATGTGAAATTGATCCTCAGACACTGGTGATAATGGGAAATACTCCTAAAGTTTTCTACTGACCTCTGTGTATGCACTTGTACACACACATAAAGAATAAAGAAATGAAATATCAAAAAATTTTAAAAAAAAAGAAAATTACCTGGAATGAAGGCCCAGAAATGGAATTGGTAGATTGTAAGCTATATTAAAAAATTCATAAAATTTTAGACTTCTAAAATTGCTAAGCATTCTGTTCTTCCATCAGCAGAACACAAGGTTTCCCATCTGACCACACATTCGGCAGCACTGGATATTAGCTGTCATACTGAGTCTTTAGCTATAATTTGAATTCAGTCTACAAGGAAGGTCATGTACTCAAGGAATCCCATGTATGGAAGCCATCTCATTACAACCCTGTGGTGTTTGTAAGCCAACACAGTTATGTTATCAAAGAGCATATAAATAACTCGATAATATCAGTTACATGTAGCAACAGGCATTTGATGTATGTTTATAGACTGAGTTGCTCAGCAGTTCTGCTTTCAGCTAAGATGCTGGGAGGCCCCTGATTCTCACCTCCTGTGCCTCTGGGATCTGAGAGAACCAGTTATCCTTCCTCATGGATACCGTAGAAGCACAAGAGGAGACCTAGTAACTCCCTGTGTCTACTTCATACTCCTATTCACTAAAATCAGATCTTGGCCTATTTAAACTCACTCACTAGTGCAAGAGCAAAATCTGAACATAGAAAAATGGATTGCAAAGATATTGCATATAAATACAAACAAAGATTTGTGCACAATAATGGAAATTAATGTCCCTGGCCATCCAGAGCAATATTTATAAATTATACTACACTGTTGTTTCGTGAGGGAAAAATTTATAAAGGTTTCTTAAAAACAGCAAGAAAGATTTTATTCAAGACTATTACAGTAAGGATTGAGACTTTTACTAAAGGGCAGATAAAATGAATTCATTTCCATTGAGACATAGGGTAGCACAATTTTAATGCCCCAATGAACTGGTGAAAATAAACCATAGAACATTTGAGAAGATTATTCTAAGTGATTAGGCCAACTGTCTTTGCTGATTGGCACTCATTTAAGTTGAGTTTCTGCTTGCCACAAAAAAGGGAGATAGAGATCCTAAGCTTTTAAATTTTATTTTAATCAATACATACAAACAAGATCTACATATTAATAGGATAAATGTAAATGTTTAATATATTAACATATTATGTAATAATGAGAATATGCATAATGATTTTAAACATTTATCATTTCTTTTTAAAGTACTTTTAGATTTTTAAAACTGTCATGAGTATTTTGCCTACATGTATGTATTTGTAGCACATGTGTGCTTGTGCCTAGGTGGTAAGAAGAGACACTGAATGCCCTGAAACTGGAGATATGGGTATCTGTGATCCACCATGTGGGTGCTGGGAATAAAACCCAGGTCCTCGGCAAGATCAATAAGTACTCTTAACTGCTGTGCCATCTCTCTAGCCTACAGTCATCATTTCTTATGGTAAATTTTCAAAATCATTTTTTCTGGCTTGGAGCAGATAGTACTATCCATATCATTTTTCTATAGTGGTATCTATACTTACCCACCTGAGATTAACCTAGCAGAACTTCTTGTTCATAGTAAGCCCACCTTAGTGCTCACTGCTCAGTCTTATGTCCCATCCCACTACTATTCTTAATTTCTGGTAACCTCAACTTTAGAACTCTCAAGTTCTATGTGATCAACATTTTTAGAATTCACACAAGTAGAACATGGAGCATTTGTCTTCCTGTGCCTGGGTTGCTTCACCTAACATAGTGACTTGAGTTTCACCTGTGCTGTCACAAATGATAGGATTTAACTAATGAATAGATGAATAGATGTGCTGTGTTTATCTACAAGATTTTCTTTATTTATTCATCAGTTGAAGACTCTGATTGTTT
This sequence comes from Arvicola amphibius, assembly GCF_903992535.2. Taxonomy (NCBI): domain Eukaryota; kingdom Metazoa; phylum Chordata; class Mammalia; order Rodentia; family Cricetidae; genus Arvicola; species Arvicola amphibius. Next base: position 69,740,171 of record NC_052049.1, on the reverse strand, counting down.
ATCCATCTTGGGTATTATTGTGAGGTTAGCTGCAATGAACATGGAAGTGTAGATGTTTTGTTAACTTATTGATCTTTCTCTCTCTCTTTCTCTCTCTCTCTCTCTCTCTCTCTCTCTCTCTCTCTCTCTCTGTGTGTGTGTGTGTGTGTGTGTGTGTGTGTGTGTGTGTGTAGGCTAGAGGACAACTTCAGCTGTTCTTCCTCAAGTGCTCTCTCCATCATTTTTTGTGGAAACTTCTCTCACTGACTTGGGACCAGTAAGGCTAAATAGGTTGTCTAGTGAGCTCCAGGGATTTCCCAGTCTCTACCTACTTCCAGGATTACAAACCACCACAAATGGATTTTTAAATGAAGTTTCTCATGGTGTGAACTCTGAAAAATGATTGCAAAGTAAGCACTTCACTGACTGAGCTATCACCTGAGCCCATATTGAATTTTTTGAGACAACTCTACACTATTTTCTAGTGAAGGTCTTTGGGGTTCAGTCACAAGGCACACTCTAGGGTTCAAATTGGAAGCCATGAGAATAAAAGGGCACTTTTTCTGAGGGGTATCTGAGGGTGAATCAATTCTCTCACACTGTGATGTTTCAAAGAAATCTCTTTATTCTTTTGCTTTTATTGTAATTCTCCTGTCCGATTTCTAGCTTCTAGCTTCTTTTCCTAGCTTCTTCTTTCCAGCCTAAAAGCTCTCATTTTTCCAGGAGTCTTGAAGTGATAAAGAAAATGCAAGAGTTACTTCTCAGTGGTCAAAAGCACATTCTTAGGATAAGTGATTAGGAGTTGAGCCATTGCCATGGCAACACAAGGGATTCAAGGTTTCTATGATCAAACTGTAAACCAGACAGGCGGCACAGTGCTCAGTGAGAAACTTTGAGACATGGGTCAATTGCTAACAGACTGGCAAGTGAAGAATTGGCATGCTTTTCTTAGGATGCTTTCTGTAGTAACCTTGATTGGACATCTAACCTTGTGCACAACTGTAAGGTTTTAAACTTATGATCTATTTACAAAAAAACCTTTAACCTAATTTGGACTTGCTCTGAGGTAAAAGTGAGCTAATTGTGTGCAGTTTGTATTAGACTGAAGAGAATTTGTTATTTTTTGATATTAGTCTGAGTTAAATGGAATAAAACAGGCTTTTAATTGTCTATTGTCCTCATAGGACACATAGATATAGTTATAAAGAATGTCCCAGTATATATTCTATATATCAAAATTATATAGCCAAATTAAAAGTCATCTTCCTGACCATCCACAGATATATGTGCCCATAAGACTGACATGAAATCATGAGATTACATATATACATCAGGAGAGACACCAAGCTTATTTAGCAAAAGTGGGCAAGAGTTTCCTGAGTTGATGGTTCTGCAGACCTTGTCTGGACAGGATTAACCTCCACCAGATAATCATTCCTCTGGTGGATTGACATTTGAATACTAGTTGTCATCTGCTGTAAGTCTTATGGCCCCTTATAATGTCCCATAATGGCTGGATAAATTTCTACCATCAGTAGACAAAGGCTCCTTGACCACATCCTCACCAGCAGTTGTTATCTCTGTCATTGTGATAATAGCCATTCTTTCTATGCCAAGGTAATTTTTATTTGTATTTCTCTGAGAAATAGGTATGATACTGAACACTTTTTCACATGGCAGTTGGCCTTCTGTGTCTTGATCACTAGGCCTGGCTGTCCTGGAACTTATTTTTATTTTATTAATTTTTAGTACTGATTTTATTATCTTTACTCCTTTAATCTATTACTGTCTGTACTCTTTAATATTACTTTTATGTCTCTTTAAAGACTTTTTATCTATACTTCATTATGGATGTATACCTTGTTATCTTTATATATCCTTATGTTTATAGTCACTGATTCCATGCATTGGTTACTATGAATCTGGCTGCAATAACCATGGATGTGCAACTGTCTCTATGGTGTGTTTACTTAGAGTATTTTGAATATATACTCAAATCAAATAGGTGCTTTTTATGATAGTTTGGTTTTTAGGATTTTGTTTCTTGTTATTATTAGTCATACTGGGAACTGACCTTAGGGCTTTAAACAAGGTTACTAAGTATTCTATATAGTTCTGTAGTAAGGGCTATATTACAATCTCTATTTTTCTATAAGTTTTGTTTGTTTTGTGGAACCTCCATGCTCAGGAAATGAACCAAATATTGACAACTGTGATTGCTTGATGCTAAAATGCTCACATCAAAGGAACAATTTGAACAAAGAGACAGTGAATGAAGAGACAGCCCACAGAATGGGAAGAAAAATCTTCACTAGCTCAATATCTAATGGGATTGATGCCTAAAATATATGTAAAGAACCCAGAAACAAATACCACAAACAAACAAAACCAGCCCAACCAGTAAGGTGGGCTAATGAAACAGATACAAAATTCTCAACAGTTCTACTGGAACTGGCTGGTAAATATATGATAAAAAATGTTCAGCATTCTTAGCCATTGCAGCTGGGGAAATGAAAATTGAAAACTACAGTGAGATCTCCTGTCTTACTATAACCAGAATAACTATCATTAAGAAAACAAATAGCAACACATACTGATGAAGATGCAGGAAAAGGAGAACCTTCAAAGACTGCTAGTCTAATGTAAATTAGTTACACCACTATGAGAGCAACTGTGTTTATGAAAATGCAGGATACATTTACAGAATTATGCTCACAAGATAAAGTAATGACAATAATGATGAGAATTTGATCTTACTTCAGATTTAGAGAAGAAAACCTGTTCTTGTGGGATAGGTCTCAATTAACTTTTTCACCCTTTATTTCTTTCTGATGTTCCAATGTGCATAGAAAGGAATGACTGATGTGAATCTCTTCAACAGGGACAAGTGATCCATATGTGAAGTTTAAAATTGGAAGAAAAGAAGTTTTTAGAAGTAAAATTATACACAAGAACCTGAATCCTGTGTGGGAAGAAAAGGCTTGTATTCTTGTTGACCATCTTAGAGAGCCACTGTATATCAAGGTGAGTTATTCCATTGCTTTTTCATTATGGAATCTGACTCAGAAATCTTTGTTTAATCGTCGTTTCTCATTTCTCTGGAGGACTTTTCAACAAAGACTACTGTTAACAGCTCTAATCCAAGATAATGTAACATAAATGAGATGGGATGGTAAGCTGCTGGGGTCACTTCCATTTGAAACATTTCTGTTGGTAGACATACAGGAAGACTATGAGATCCATCTCCTGCTTTGTGCCTTCAACTGAATCACTGTAGTTTGGGAGCACATGAAACAGTAAATCTCCAAAGAACCCAGCATGAAGGACAACCTCCACAGAACTCATCATTTTTGTTTTGTTTCTAAATGAGCTACTTAAGCTTTTCTTGTGAGAGTTGCAGGTTGAGGGAGGTGTGGCTTTCCCCTTTTACTACCATGGAATAGATAGATTTACCCACTAGTATAAATTTTTTCCAAAATATGGAAGTCCGCTCACAAAAATGTCACTTTTCTTGCTATGATCTAGGCTCATTTTTTTGTTGTTTTTTGGTTTTTTTTTTTTTTTTTTGGTTTTTTGAGACAGGGTTTCTCTGCAGCTTTAGAGCCTGTCCTGGAGCTAGCTCTTGTAGACCAGGCTGGTCTCGAACTCACAGAGATCCGCCTGCCTCTGCCTCCCGAGTGCTGGGATTAAAGGCGTGCGCCACCACCGCCCGGCCTCTAGGCTCATTTTTAACCAGCTATTATGAATGTGCTTATCAGTTTGCACAAAACAGCATTATGCTGATGCTGATTTAGTAGATCCTTAGACTAGTGTGTAATCTTAGTCTCCTTGCAGAGTTGTGATTCAAATTTTAGGTTCAAGGTAGCAGCACTCACTGATTTGGCAGTTTATTTCTGGAAATGTGTATAGAAGATACAAAAAATCTAGTGCTGTTGGTACATGTTAGCCCAAATAAAACACTGCCTTTTCTGCCTGCCAGCTTCGGCCTTACTGAGCATGGTTGCATCCCTGTTCTGAGCAAGTTCCTGGTGCTACTTTGATGATAGATGATAAAGATAAAAGAAAGAAGAGAAAAGGAGGCTACTTTGCTTCTTAAGAAACTAGGGCTTTGGGACTGAAGAGATGGCTGAGGGATTAAAGCACTTGCTGCCAATGCAAGATGACTTTTACTGGGGTCCCTGGCACCCACAAAAAGATCAGAAATGACTATATACATCTGTAAACCCAGTGCATAGGGGTGAAGACAGGCAGACCTCCTGAGCTCAATAGACAGCCAATCTAGCCAAAATATCAAGCTTCAAGTACAATAAAAAGAATATGTCATAAAATTATACAGAGATATATAGGGATGGACAGATATAATACATACAGACACATACATACATAATACATACATAAAATGTATGCATGCATACATACATACATAAAATGCTTACATGTATAATACATATATACAGTAGAGAGCAATTGAGTAAGAAACACCCTGAAGCCAACCTTAGATCTCCATAGTTGCATATATGGGCATATGTGCTATACACACACACACACACACACACACATGCACGCAGGTACACATCCATAGGATACCAAAAATAGATGATAGATGATAGATAGATAGATAGATGCATAGACAGACAGACAGATAGATGATAGATAGATAGATAGATAGATAGATAGATAGATAGATAGATAGATAGATAAAACAACCTTAAACCTATTTCCATGATATGTTTATGTGCTGTCCTTTTTTTACTGGCTTGGTCTTAGGTATTCAAAGATCCAAATAAAGCAATTGGTGTGAATGACACTGAGTTACTACATGGCTTCATGAGCATTAGAACATTATATTGTCTCTGCACAGCACTATGTGACTCCATTACTAAACTCTAAGGTGGCACTTATAGTCTCTCTGATAGATGGTTAATCTTGTCTAAAAGATTTCTCAGAAATGAACTGATTCTACAGTAACCAGCACTATGAAAACACTTTTGTGAACTAGATGGTTAGAAAACATTTAGCCTAGAATTCTCCTGCCAATAGCTAAAGGAAAAACAAGTGGCATATGTATTATCTGATTTGATCACAGTATCAGAGTGAATGTTACTAAGGAGAACATTGAAGTTATAGGTATAATCCTTAGCATTTAAAGTAAGAAAAAGTTTTGTTTCACAAAGAAATAGAATCATTGAGGAAAACAAAACAAAAATAAAACTAGCAATGAAAAACTTAAGATGTCAAACGAAAACATCAGAGATAAACAATACCAATAGATATAAAAACATGGAAGATGAAATTTCAGGTCTTGCAGATAAAGTGGAAGAAAAAGTTATCTCAGTCAAAGAAAATGTTATATTGAAAAGAAGTCAAGATAGGCCCTGCTTTACAAGATGCCACACTAGCCACTAGAACTCCAGGTAGGCTATCTGCCAGCTGACCTAACCCACTCTCTTGATGCCCCTCCTACCCTACCCCCAACACCTCTCCCAGTACCCTCCTTGTCATAGTGTCTCACTCATCCCTCGACTCTGTCAGAGATACCCTGTTCTACCAGAGGCTATGCTTGTTGCCAGAAGCCCACTTAGGCCATCTGCCTGTGACCTCTCCCACTCTCTTAGTGCCCACCACCACACTGTCCCCAGCCCCTCCTCCCATCCTCATCACCATGTTCATGCTCCTGACTCAGGCAGTGAGATCTCCTGCTCAGCTAGAGGCTAATGAAATCAGAATCCAACCCCCAACTTGGGTGGGGACCCCCTGCTCAATCACAGGCCATGCCAGCCAGAAGACCAGAGAGGAAACAGAAAAACCAAGGAATAAAGCAGCTATCCAATAAAGACAAACTCAGAAATCAGCACCTAGACCTATAATCATCCCCAAAGCAGATGCCTAGATGCCAAGGTCACCACCAGAGTCCAGTTATTTTATTACAGCAAACTCTGACTATTCCAACATAGCTAAAGCACAAAGAAAATGACCTCAGAAAAATTTATGAAGATGATAGTGGTCCTTAAAGAGGAAATTAATAATTCCCTTAAGAAAAAGAAAACAAAAAAATTGGAGGAAACAAATAAATCCTTTGAAGAAAGCCCCCACAAAGAAAATGAAAAATCAAGGGAAAACTAAACTAAACAAACAAAAATTGCTAAAATAGCAAACACTTGAAGGAAATGAATAAAACTGTTCAAAACCTGAACTGGAAATATAAACAATAAAGAAAACACAAACTGAAGGAATTCTGAAAATAAAAAATCTAGGTAATAGAACAGGAACTACAGACACAAGCTTCACCAACAGAATACAGGATATAGAAAAGAGGATCTTAGGTGTTGAAGATAAAGTAGAAGAAATAGATATGCTGAGCAAAGAAAATCTAAAAAAGTCTTGATACAAAAATCCAGAAAATCTGGGGCACTATAAAATGACCAAATTTACAAATAATAGGAATAGAAGAAGAATTTCAGCTCAAAGGCCCAGAAAATATTTTCAACAAAATCATAGAACAAAATTTTCTCAACCTAAAGAGGTAGATGCGTAAAAAATTACATGGAGCTTATACCAAATAAATTGGACCAGAAAAGAAAGCTTCCTCACCACATAATAATCAAAACATTAATTTTGAATTGGAATTGCACCTGACTGAAAAGAAAGCTAGAAGAGCCTATAGATTCTAAGAGACCACTGATGCCCAGTCAAGTATACCCAGCAAAACTGTCAATCACCATCTATGGAGAAAGCAAGTTATTCCATAATGAAGTCTAATTTAAAAATACCTATATAAAAATTGAGCCCTATTGAAGGTACTAGCCAGAAAAATCCAACCCAAACAGTTTAACTATACCCATGAAACACAGAAAATAAATAATCTCACACAAGAAAAAGTGAAAGAAGGGACTCTCTCTCTCTCCCCTACTAACACCACCACCAACATCAATAACAAACAAACAAAAAGAGGGATCAGTAATCATTGTAGTAAGGAGGTTGTTTGTTGGTTCCTAGCTGCTTAGCCCCAATATAATCACACAGAAACTGTATTAATTAAATCACTATTTGGCCTATTAGCTCTAGCTTCTTATTGGCTAACTCTTCCATTTCTATTAATCTGTATATCACTACATGGCTGTGGCTTACCCGGTAAAGTTCCTAGTATCTATCTCTGGTGGCCCCATGGCTTCTCTCTGACTCTTCCCTCTTTCTCCCAGCATACAGCCTAACTTTTTCCCACCTAGTTCTGTTCTGCCCTTGCCATAGGCTCAAAGAAGTTCTTTATTCATTAACCAATAAAAGCAACACATAGACAGAAGGACCTCCCATACCAGGTCATTGATATCTCTCAGTATCAATGGACTAAATTTCTCAAAAAGGACAAGACTAACAGGATGGATGTGATTATGAATCCTTCAGCTGCATACAAATAACACAACTCAGCATCAAAGATAGACATTACCTCAGAGTAAGTGTTGGAAAAAGATTTTCCAAGCAAATGGACCCAAGAACCAAGTCAGTGTAGTTATTCTAACATCTAACAAAATAGACTTCAGACCAAAATCAATCAAAAGCAACAGGGATGCTTCATATATATTAAAGGAAAAATCCACCAAGATAATATTTTAATTATTCACATCTATGCCCCAAATGCAAGGACACCCACATTTGTAAAAAAAAAAAAATTACTAAAGGTTAAATCGCACATTGACCCTCACACATTGATAGTGGGAGATTCAATACCCCCTCTGACCAACAAACAGATCATGAAGCCAGTAACTAAACAGAAATACTGGAGCTAACAGACATTATAAACCAAATGGACCTAGCAGAGCTACAGAACATTTCGCCCAAACACAAAAGAATATCCCTTCTTCTCCGCACATCACAGAACTTTCTCCAAAATTGACTACATATTGGATCACCAAACAATTCTCAACAAATACAAGAAAATTAAAACAACACCCTGTATCTTATCAGTCCACCATGGATTAAAACTTGATTTCAACAACAAAAACCCTACAAACTCATGGAAATTGAACAACTCTCCACTGGATGAAAAATGGGTCAAGACAAAAATAAAGAAATTAAGGAATTCAATGAAAATGAATGAATAACATATACAAACTTATGGGACACAAATGAAAGTGGTGCTAAGAGAAAAGTTTATATCACTAAGTAGTTACATAAAATAATTGGAGGGATCTCATACTAGCAACGATAGAGCACACCTGAACAAAAAGAAGTAAGCATACCCAAGAGGAGTAGATGACAGGAAATAACTAAACTGAAATCAATAAAATAGAAATAAAGAGAACAATACAAAGAATCAATGAAACAAAGAATTGGTTCTTTGAGAAAATTAGCAAGATAGATAAAACCTTATTTAAAATAACTAACAGACTCAGAAAGAATATCCAAATTAACAAAATCAGAAATGAAAAGAGAAACATAACAACAGATACTGAGGAAATCAAAAGAATCTTTAAGTTATACTTTGAAAACCTACAAAACTGGAAGATATAAAAGAAATGAATAATTTTCTTGATAGATACTACTTATCAAAGCTAAATCAAGATCAGATAAACAATTTAAATATACCTATAACTCCTAAGGAAATAGAAACAGTCATTAAAAGTCTCCACCCACCCAAAAAACAGCCCAGGACAAGGTGGTTTTTGCACAGAATTTTACGACTTTCAAAGAAGACTTAATGCCAGTACTCCTCAAATTATTTCACAGAATAGAAACAGAAGGAACATTACCAAATTAATTTTATGAGGCTACAGTTGCTCTGATACCCAAACCCCACAAAGACTCAACAAAGAAAGAGAATTACAAACCAACTTTTCTCATGAAAATAGATGCAAAAGTAATAAAATATTGCATACAGAATCAAGAATGCATCAAAAAGAGCATCCAAGTAGGCTTTATTCCAGAGATACAGGGCTGATTCAACATTTGAAAATCTGTCAATGTAATCCACCATATAAACAAACTGAGAGGAAAAAAATGTCACATTATCATCTCATTCGATGCTGAAAAGCCTTTTAAAAAGTCTAACACCCTTTCATGATTAAAGGTCTTGGAAAGAATAGGGATAAAAGAAGCATACCTCAAAATAATAAAGGAGGTCGCTTGTTTGTTTCCCGACTGCTCAGCCCCGAAATTACCACACAGAAACTGCAATAATTAAATCACTGCTTGGCCTATTAGCTTTAACTTCTTATTTGTTAACTCTTATATCTTAGTTTAACCATTTTCATTAATTTGTATATCATTGCAAGGTTGTGACCTACCAACAAAGTTTCAGTGCATCTGTCTCTGGCGACAGCTCCATGGCTTTTCCCTCACTCCGCCTTCTTCCTCTCAGCATTTAGTTTAGTTTTCCCCACCTAGCTAAATTCTGCCCTGCTATAGGTCCAAAGCAGTCATTTATTAACCAATGGTATTCACAGCATACAGAGAGGAATCCCACATCCAGTACCAGAAACAAGATTCTCTACAGCACGTCGTAACTATAACACTAAATGTATAAAACAAAGAAAGTATATTAAAAGATTCAAGGGAAAAGATCAAGTCTTGTATAAATGCAGGCACATTAAAATAACACCTGACTTTTCAGTGGGGACTCTGAAAACCAGAACCACTTGGGTGGATGTTCTACAAATTCTGAGAGACCACAGATGCCAGCTCATACTGGCATATGTAACAAAGCTATCAGCCATAATACATGGAGAAAGAAAAACTTTCAATGATAAGTCAGTTTGAATTGACGAATCTAGCTCTACCCAAGGCACTAGGAGGAAAACTTTTGCATCAAGAGGTTAACCACACCCAAGGAAACACAGAGAATAATTAATCTAAGGATAGTAAATAAAAATTAGCAGGTAAACTCACAGTGCAACAACAAAATAACAGGAATAAATGAATACTGCTCATTAATAACTAAGTATCAATGCTCTGAATCCCCTAACCAAAAGACACAGACAACTTTGATCAGAAAATAGGATCCATCTTCCCAGTGCATACAAGAAACACCTGACCATCAGAAAGAGGAATCACCAGACCAACACCTCACTAGAGAAGCTTATTGCAGTAGATGAGAACTCACAGGGACCCACAACTAGACAGTGTGCAGAGGGAGGGACTGTGGAATACTCAATCCTAAATGGAGTAGCATCATCAAACCTCTCCTCAAATGTCAAGAATCTCTGTGGAAGAGGGCACAGAAAGATTGTAAGAAGCCAAGGCGATGGATGACTCCAAGGAAACAGAGTCTTCCAGACACAACAGACTGATGCACACCTGAACTCACAGAGACGGTGCCAGTGTTCATAAGACCTGCACAAATTCAAGACAGACAGGGTCCCAGGAAGAAGTAGACACGGTGCCCCACCCCTTAACATGAAGCTATTTGCAGCTGAGATTCTCTGATAAAGGGAAATTAGTTTTCTCCCTTCAAGTGTTACTGGATATATCAACTTCAAAAAAGACTTCATGCCTAGGAGTGATTGGCTAACTTGAAATGAAGCCCATGTTGTTTGTTTTGTGAACTTTTTGTTTCATTTTGTTTCGTTTGGGTATCTTGTTAGTTTGCTTTATTGGTCTTTTGATTATTTGTTTACTAATTTTGTGTGTTTTATGATTTTACTTTTTTGAGAACAAGCATTAAGTTGGGTGGGGAAGATCTGGGAGGAGTTGGGGGAGGGGAAATGATGAAAATATATTGTATGAAAAAAAATTAAATAAAAATGGTGTTTAAGGAATAAATAAAGCACAAAGCATAAATTAGGCTTCCACTTAATCCTGAACCTTCAATCACGAATAGGCATGGGACATGTGCTGGCCCATCTGTGTGAATTTGGAATTCTTGCACAAAACAGCTCCTGCCTCCACACTGGCTGGATGTGAGTGAAGAGTCCTTTAACCCTGGGTCTCCCAGCGTGAGTTTAGGGCCAAGAGGTCATTAACACATGGAAGTAAGTGACACTGAGGGGTTTTGAAGGAACTGGGAGATAGAAAGAAGTTTAAACCATGGACCTTTAGTTTGGTTCTGTCCCTCTGTTGTAAAACCTCCCAGGATACTACTCCCTGGGCATTCTTGCTACTGCACTGGCTAGTACTAGGTAAATATATTTTTTGAAGGTTTTGTTTATCACTTCCGCATTACAGAAGCTTCAACAAATCAAACATTTAATTTCATTACTACAAACATTTCAAGTGACTAGAACAGAATCTGGTCCCAAGAAAGAATTCACTCAGTATTTTTAAGTAAAAAAATGAATAAAGATACAAACCATTGGAACTTTCAGGACTAACCTCCTTTGAAGCCATAATTGCCTGTGGACATGAAGCCACTTGAACTCAAAATTCGCATTGACATTAAAAGAAGTGAGTTGAGATGAATGACTGGTGTTCAAAAGTGCTTTCACTGATATGCACTTCAAACAATTTTTCATGTTTGGTAGTAAGCTCTTGTTCATTGTGAAATATTTATTGTTTTAAATATACTTTAAGATGATCAAAAATATCACCCAAACAGTTTCTAACCTAATGCTACCTAATGTTTCCAACTCAGAGAGTGGAGATATGTTGACAGACACGTCATACAAAATCATTTAAGTGTGAATTTCCAATGTTTCCCTCAGGTTGGGGTACCTATGCTATATATATTGAATTTAAACATGCTTTATATTTTGAAGCTTAAAGCAAGGTTTGAATCTTGCTTTTTCCTAGCCCTCAAATTTGATGTGAAATAAATGTTTAAATTGTTTACCTGAAAAATACAAGCAATATTTTAATAACTGGGCTATGAAATTGGCTTAAAATTTAAAATCAATGTATAACAGGTTCTAAGATACAGTAACTGCTGAGTAAATGTTATTTATTCTTGTTGATGTTGTAATGGGAAATGCATTTTCTATTTTATTCTCCCTATGCTCTATATTTTTGAAGATATACCCAGAGCAATTCTCCCTCTAACAAATAATTTGTAGATCTTAGAACCACGTAACACAGCTAATGACTTCAATAATAAATGTACTATGGCATTTCCATTTCCCCATGTTTATGTCTTTCTGTTTTATGGGAACTGAGAACTAAAGCAAATCTCTAACATCCCAACAATGGAAAGACTCTGGCGATTATGGTAAGGAGAGATTCAATGTTAAATAGCCCAATGTGGTAGAATTTTAGTAATCCAGTCCCTATATTAATTGTTTTCTACTTTGTATGATGGCACCAAGCTTAAAAGCTTGAGAACAACATAATTATGACATTTCATGAGAAATTTTCCTAATGTCTTTATGTTTATAAATGTGCTACCGTGACCACCTGTAAGTAGAGCAGTGTCATATGACAAAGGTATGTAGTCTTTTCATGAATGCCCATGGAGCAGGTAGCAAAAGCTCAGATGTGTAAGTGAGCTCAAGTATCTTCTACAATAAATAAACTCTGAAAGTTTGTGTATGAAATCAAGCAACTGCAAACTGAATGATAAAGAGACAATAGGAAGCCCTAACTTCTTAACTAAATTCCCATGACTCCTCAAATCTGAGACTCTTTTCATAATGCAAAGTATTTATCTTTTTGTTTAAAAATCAACTTTGTGCTCATTTAGTTGTGTTGCTTTTAACTGAAGTGCACCTGCACTAGGTGAAACCACTAGTAGACTGGGGACTGCTGTACCTGCTGCTCCCACTCATTGTCATAGCTAGGATTAGATACAGAAACGCTGGGCTATTCATTCTCTCTGACTCACCGAGTATCGAATCCTAAAGAGTCCAGTGGGTTGGGTCATCCATTCGGAAAGAGACTTACCCTTTTCTGTTCATTATCCCAGTGTTCAAACATTTTATGTTTTAAACAGATTAGGCAACACAGCTCTAAACTTCTCTGGGTAGAGGCATGATTGGTTGTTGTTTCACAACCTTTCCCTGGTTTCCCTTTTTTGTTATTTTTTGTTTGGTTGGTTTTGTTATTGCTGTTGTTTTGTCCCATTTAAAGCACATAAGAATGTATAATCACAAATCACCTATACATTTTCGTGCTTCACATCCATCTCCCTCACTAAACTATCAGCATTAATTATATTAGTCGCCTCGAGATACCTCTTTAACCTCCTTCCATTTCCCAACTTTCTCGCTTTGACTTAATGCCATTGGCTTTTTGCTGATCCTTAAAAACTTTAGTCCTTCTCTTGTTGTTTCCTCTGACTAGCACATCTTCCCTGTATTAGTGTGACTATCCTTCCTTTCAATCAGTTCTATACACAAATCACCTCCCTAGAGGCCATTCTGGTCTCCCACAAAGAGTAGCTCCTCACATCCCTTGCAACTTCTGTTACTGCTCATTGTGATCATCATTGAACTGTATTGGTCTATGTATTCACTGACTATCTTAGTACTTAAATATGTAACTCCAAATAGTGTGGGCAGAGGAAGAAACATGTTCATTCTTTTTTTAATTTTATTTTTTAATTAAAAATTTCCCCAATAGCCAAGTGTAGTGGTGCATGCCTTTAATCCTTGCATTTGGGAGGCAGAGACAGGAAGATCTCTGTGAGTTCCAGGTCAGCTAGGTCTACAAAGAGACTTTTAGGACAGCCAGGGCTGTTATATAGACAAACCCTGTCTTGAAGACAAAGCAAACAAACAACAAAAGAATTGTCCCCAATAACTGTTTGCAAACACAAAAGGTTAATTTGATGTTACCTTAATATAACTTTACAAAGTTATATAACTATAATATCTGTACCCTTATTTATTTGTGTGCCAAGATTAAATTTTTCTATAATATCAAATAATTTATCTTTAGTTACCTTAAAACATATGCATAACAAATTGATGTCATGTTCCAACCACCCACCACCAACAGAAGATGTTTGTTGAGTCTCATCCCCAACAGATGTGTTTGTTGAGATCCATCCCCAACAGAGGATGTGTTTGTTGAGTCCCATCCCCAACAGAAGATGTATTTGTTGAGTCTCATCTCCAAGCGAATATGTGTTTGTTGACTGTAATCCTAAGTTACTTTGGGTCTATGCTTGATGCTATCTCCTCTATTATAATAAAAAAAAGTATTCTAAGCTGTAATTCCCATACTTTTAAATATTCATTACATTTAATTTGATTTTGTTACCTCTTCTCTAAACTTCTATTGCTAATACAAATAAAATGATATAACAAATATTAAATAAACATGTAGTTTACTTGAATGTTATATGCGGCGAGCGAGCCCTGACCAGCAGGGAAAGATCACCACCGACACAGGATTCTTCTCTGATCACACTTTAATGAAGCGCTGCTTGGTTGAGGGAGAGCTGGAAGCAGGGGGCCCCCGAGCCGGGCTGGGTGGCGGCTTATATAGAGGAGGACGGGGCGTGTCTACTGATTAGGTGACGTGGCAGAAAAGGATTGGTGGAAACCTGTTGCTAGGCAGATGTGGCGCGAAAAGTTCGCGCCACATACTTGTTTACTTTAGCCCTCGGCGCCATCTTGTAATGGCGAAATGTAAGTGCGGCCGCCACAATTCCCCCCTTTTAATTTTATGAAATTTAAAAGACAGTCAAGGCTGAGGTCAGAGGACCTTACCCTGAAAATGTAGACATGTCCCGTTTTTCTCAGGGATGGGAAAAATAAGCGGGACTACCCATATGCATAAGGTCATGATCTCCTGAGTGGATCTACTCAGTGCACTCTTAGGTGCAAAACCTCCTGTCCAGGAAAACACATCCCCAGATTCAGGGGAACCTCATCGATCCCTCTTTCCGAGTGCAATGGCTCAATGGCCTTCGGGTGCAAAAGCAGGGATCAGGGTCAGGAGTCCTGTAAGATGCTGATCCAAGCTTGGGGGGAGTTACCGGCCTCCAAGGCTGCGAGGGCACGTTCAATGGCCACCTTTTCCCGTTTCCTTACCCGAATCAGCCTTAGAATCAGAAACAACGCCAATATCACTCCTGAAGTTAATATTAATCCTAGCACGCCAACCCCTGCCCATTCCTTAATATATGAAAAGGTATCTACCAGCCAATCTGTAAATTCCCCCAGCGAAACCATAGTCGCCTGGGTTTGATTCAAAGCCAAAATCTTCAAACTAAAATTGGCTTGCAATTGTTCCAATTCCCTTGTCCAATTGCCATTTAGATATTGAGAAATCGCTCGGGATTCATTAAGGGTAGCAGTATAGGGGGTAACACACAAGTGCTTAGTACGATCTACACAACCAAAGGTAACTATATCAAACATTTTTAACATATTTCTTTCCACCAAATCAACTCTCTTATTTAACAATAAAATACCTGACATTAATTGATGGTTAATCTTTTCTTGTATATACATAGCGTCCGAGGTTTTTTGAACCACGGAATTGATAAAAGTAACTGTCTGAACTTGATTGGCCATAGCTACTCCTGCAGTAACAGCCGCAGCAGCAGACACTGCAATAGCCGTCACAATAGTTGCTGTAATACCAAAATCCCTTTTCCGGCGAACCAGGGTGGCTAATGGGAAGTTCTTAGGATTGGCTTTTACAGGCAAAAACACAAAGGTAGGGATGCGCATAACAATCGCACCTGAATGGTAGAAATTCCAACATTGTGACAGAGAGCAATTATCCTTCTTGCAATCAACTGCAGTATTATTTGAACTCCCTGTAGTATTAAACAAAAGCCAGACAAAGGGAGGATCCAGGCAAACTCTGGTTTGCCGTAGAGTAGTATTATGTTTTTTCTCTACACTAGTTATATTAATTTCTTTAGAAGTGTGATTCATAATCCCTGTATAATTATTTAACATAATTATTCCAGAGCGAACAAATGTAGCAAATGGAGACAACTCAGTTATAGCTCCTCTGGAATTCATAAGTATCCATGGAGTAAAGGGTGATCCAACCTTTATCATAAATTTTCTTTTAACCTTAAAATGGTTAAGATTCCTAAGAACCCATCCAGAATTATTGTAAAACTTATCATATCGTCCTCTGCAATCCACAAATTCAGGGGGATAGCTCAAATCATTACCAGAGCATCTAGGGACAGACCAAGAAAAAATATTATTACTAGTATGATTACTATTGCCAACCTGTGAATCACTATTATTAACCTTGCTAACCTGTACCCAATTGGGCGTTGTAAGGTTGCAACTTATCCCATAAGTGGTAACATTAACAGTATCATTGGAACCGGAATAGGAGCCAGATCCAGATTTAGCTCCAGATCTAACCTGAGGCAGGGCTACGCTAATGGCCTTTCTCAAAAAATTGGGGGTATCTTCTAAAAATGGATCTCTAGCTACAGTAAGATTCATAGCATCTAGCAAGATGCAGTCTGAGATAGAAGTGCTCTGATTTGTGGTAAAACATAAAGTTCCTGCTAGGGGCACTACAGTTTGATTAAATTTTTGTTCCTGAGCATCCACCTTTTTGCAAACTAAGTTCAATTGGCAACTATCAACAAAAAATTGTGGCAATATTGTGGACTCATTGTGAACAGGAATTGGAATGGGCCATGTACGGGCCACAGCCCAGAAATAAGATTCTTCAGATTCAACTGGAACCGGCAGGTTCACCAACAGGATCAGGAGCAGCAACATCTCCTTGCTCTTCGTCAGGCTGTTCCAGTGTTGTCACGATCCTTGTCAGTCTGGTAGGGATCCACACCGGGTCTGGCTGATTCTGAGGAAAGACACAAACAGCTCCCCTGGACCTCTGTATCACAGGGTCCGGTCCATACCATTTGTTATCAATTACATCCTTCCATTTTACTAATTCTGTATTTCTGTGTCTGTGGTCCATATGTCTTTCCGCGGCTGAACGGCCATTGGAATCCAAGGTCAGAAAATTAAATGTAAAGAGAGCGAGAGATATTCTATCTCGCGGGGATGCGCCCTCGGCTATTCCCCCTTTTTGTTTTTGAAGCAATTCCTTAATGGTGCGGTTAGCCCTTTCCACGATGCCTTGTCCTTGTGGATTATAGGGCAAACCAGTAATATGATTAATTTCAAAAATAGAGCAGAACTGTTGAAAACTTTTAGAGGCATATGCCGGGCCATTATCAGTTTTTAAAGAATAAGGCTTGCCCCAAGCAGCCCAGGCTTCTAGGCAATGGGTCTTTACGTTAAGGACCTTTTCACCACATAACGGGGTGGCATGTACAACACCTGAACAAGTGTCCACGGAAACATGCAAATATTTTTGTTTACCAAATTCTGAAACATGAGTAACATCCATCTGCCAAAGGGTAAGTGGCTTTAACCCACGTGGATTAACGCCAATATGAGGCGGATGATGAAAAATCACACAGGAGGAACATTGTTTAACTATATCACGCGCTTGGTCGCGAGTAATATTAAACTTAAGGCGAAGGGTATTTGCAGGCACATGAAACTTTCTATGAAATTGTTCAGCCGATTGCATAGGATCCAGGGCAACTAAAGCCATTTCCCTGGTAGCCCTATCAACCATATCATTAGCTTCAGTCATAGGTCCAGGAAGACCGGAATGAGCTCTAATATGACCGATAAAGAATGGTTTAGCACGTTGAACTATACAACTCTGAATTTGTAATAACAAAGATGCAACCATGCTACTAGGTTTAACATATGCAGCTACTTCCAGATGTTTTACGGCATTAACTACATAGCATGAATCAGAATACAAATTAAAAGGCTGATGGGGAAAGGCCTTAAAGACCTCCAACACTACTTGACACTCCACAACTTGGGGTGCTCCAGAGCGAAATTTCAGAGTAACAGGCGGGGAGCCATATACCATATAGGCTCCAATTCCAGTTTTGGACCCATCAGTAAAAATAGTCAAGCCATTATTCAAAGGAGAAGCACTGGTAATTTTTGGAAAATATACAACATTCTGTGCCATAAAGGACAGCAATTTATCAGACGGATAATGATTATCAATAACGCCTGAATATGAGGAAATCAATACGGCCCAATCATCAGTAGTCCCTGTCAAAACTTCAATTTGATCTTTGGTATAGGGCAATATTAACTTCTCTGGCATTTTGCCAAAGGTGGTCAAGCTGAACTTCACTCCCAATAATGCCTGTTGTGCCACTAAATCAGGATAATAGCTTAACGTGTGTGAACCAAGTGTATGACCATGTATCCACCAAATCGGGCCTGTCTGCCACAATACTCCAGTAGGATGACCAACAGTGCGCAGAATGCAAAGCAATAATGGTTGTTCTGGATCAAACCGAAGAACCTGCGCTTGTTCTATGGCCTTTTCCACTATCTTTAATGCTTCTTTTCCTTTGGGTGTAAGCTCTCTAGGTGACGTTACATCAGGATTTCCTTCTAATATTGAGAACAACGGCTGCAAAGCTTCACGGGTAATGGGGAGATATCCTCTCAGCCAATTTATATCTCCGAGCAACTTTTGAAAATCATTTAAAGTGCGTAAATGTGATGTGCGAATGCAAATTTTTTGTGGAAAAATCTGTTTTGGGGTAACACGGGCTCCTAAAAACTCTATAATACTTGTCTTTTGAATCTTATCGGCGGCAATAATTAGCCCCTTTTGTTTTAAGGATGCCTCCAGGGCAACTAATGCCCGTTCTAGCATATGCTCTTGTTTTGCTGCCAATAGGATATCATCCATGTAATGGATCAGCCTAACTTTGGGAAAACTACGTCTCACTGGTTGTAACGCCTGATCCACGTATAGCTGGCACATGGTGGGACTGTTGGCCATACCCTGTGGTAAGACCTTCCATTGATAGCGTTCATCAGGCTGTTCATGATTTATAGAGGGAACAGTAAATGCAAAACGATGTTTATCTAAAACATGCAAGGGTATAGAAAAGAAGCAATCCTTAACATCTATGGCAAAAACAGGCCAATCTCTTGGTAAAGCACTTAAAAGAGGCAACCCTCTTTGGACAGATCCCATGAGTTGCATTTGTGCATTAACTGCTCTAAGGTCATGCAGCAGCCTCCATTTTCCTGACTTCTTTTTTATGATGAAAATAGGGGAATTCCAAGGAGACACAGAAGGTTCAATATGACCAAGCTGAAGTTGTTCTTTAACTAATATGTGTGCGGCCTGGAGCTTTTCCATAGACAGGGGCCACTGAGGCACCCAAACGGGTGTATCTGTGCCCCAGGGGATGCGTAAGGCATCATCAGTGGCCCCTAGGAAAAACCCAAGCCCTTCCGATCAGATTTGGGAGTGGGCAACACGGGGTCACTTCGTCCTTGAAGGCGAGCCCCCAGCCCTTTTCCTGGTACAAAGCCTTGTGCCTTCATGACATCTTTACTCACTTGAGAATAATCATTGGTAATTATCAATTTTAATTGTTGTTGTACATCCCTTCCCCATAAATTTAAAGGAAGGTCTATGACAAAAGGCTGAAAAGTGCCTTGACTGTGTTCCATCCTCCAATGCAATTGCTTAGCACTCATATCTGGAGTATTTTTGTATCCTAGACCCTGTAAGGTTTGTGCAGCCGTCTGTAACGGCCACCTCTTCGGCCAATCCTGTTTACGCATCACACTTCTGTCCGCTCCGGTATCCAACAGGCCCGTAAAGAGCTTTCCTTCTACTTCTAGGGTACACATGGGGCGATCATCAAGTCCTATAGACAAGCATGCTAGCTCAACCCCAGAGGAGCCGAACCCTCGCTCGCCCCTCTCTTTCTCACAAGCGGGAAATTTTTCATGGTCTGATCGAAGAATTAACAATTGTGCGATACGATCTCCGGGTGCAATCGAAATGATGCCAAACGGAGAATGACACATTACCTTAATAATGCCTTTGTAGTCAGGGTCGATCACTCCAGGTAGCACTAATAACCCTCTAAGAGTACTAGAGGATCTTCCTAAAACTAGTCCCACTGTTCCTTCCTCTAGAGGTCCTGACATATCTGTGTCTATAGCTTGAACACCCATACTCTGAGTCAGTACCAATCCGGTGGTGGCACGGAGGTCCAACCCTGCGGAGCCTGTGGTGGCCCTTCTGATGACTGGGTGGTTTCATGTTTGGCTCCTGAATTGCCCCATAAATTCTCGGGCCCTGGGGTAGTGGGCCCTTCTGCCCGTTTTTTGACATGGCTGATGTTGCATTAGGTATGGGCTGTCCATTGATATCCTTTACGGATCGACACTCATTCGCCCAGTGTTTTCCCTTTTTGCACCGCGGGCATGTGCCCGGCTGTCTCTGACCTTGGCTCTTTTTATGTGTGCCTTGGGGGCAATTTTTTCGTACATGCCCCGGCTTCCCGCAATTAAAGCAGGTACCTGATCTTCCCTGCCCCCTGGAGACTGCTAGCATAGCAGCCGCTAGACCAGCATTAGTTAGAGGGCCGCCTATCTCTCGGCAGGCCTTAAGCCAAGCATCCAGTCCTTTATTTTTCCACGGCATGATGGCTCTCTTACATTCTTTAGTAGCCTGTTCAAACACTAACTGCTGAACCAAAGGCATGGCTTCTTCGGCTTCACCAAACACCTTCCCTGCGGCTTCCATCATGCGAGCCACAAACTCCGAAAAAGGTTCAGTAGGGCCTTGAATAATTTTAGTAAGGTTGCCCGTCACTTCACCTCTTTTTGGTATCATTTTCCATGCTCTTGTATAAATTTCATTAATTTGTTGATAAACCTCCACTGTATAGGCTGTTTGATTAGCCGTCCATTGCCCTTGCCCTAATAACATGTCTGCATTCCAGGGAGCTCGATTTGGCGTTTGCGCATTTACTCGAGCCTGAGTGTGAGCAGCTTCTACCACTATAGATCTATAATCTAGATATTGACCTGTAGAAAGGCATGCTCTAGCAATTTCCCACCAATCTATTGGTGTCATAGCTCTGGTGGTCAACCGAGTCAGTAATGTGCGAGTATACTGCGCATTAGCTCCATAAGTCTTTGCCGCTTCCACTAAATCTTTTAACTCTTTATAAGGGACTGGCTCATGATATCTTTGTTGATTTTGATCCTCAAAAACAGGAAATACCACCACTGAAGGTGGATAATGCACAGCTAACTGCGCAAGAGTGCCCCTGTCAATGAAATGGCAGCTACTCCTGGGCTGCACGTAAGGAGGGGGAAACTCTCTAGTGGGCACTTTTAGAGCTGGCCCATATCTCTCCTCCTCATAACGTGCATCTTCCTCCTCTAAGCTCTCCTCCTCTGCCTCTACCAGCTCTTCTTCAGCCAGCCGCAAGGCTGCGAATTCATCCAGCACCGGATACAGGGGAGGTGCTGAAGGTTTATTTATCTTAGGATCCTCCTTTTCTTTTATATCTTTCTTTTTCCCTTTTTTGTTCCTTATTACCGTGCACTTTTCTTCAGTATCCTCCTCTGTCTTTGAACCTGCTTCTGAAAGGCTGTCCTGGTGTCTTGCCAGCATTTTCCTTCCTTCTCTTAACTCCTCTACATTTTTTCCGTCTTTCAAACAGGAGTGTACTAATCTCCAAAAAGGATAAGTTCCCTTCTTTAATTGCCCCTGTTCCTTTGCTGCCTCCAAATCTTTGCCTAGCTTTCTCCAGCAATGCAGATTTAGATCCCCAGACACCGCAAACCACGGCGCCATGCGATCAATATCCCCGACAATCACCTTTATGGTGGATTTCGAGATTTTCAATCCTCTCTCCTGGAGTAACCGCTGTATAGGATCTACAAAATCGCATGCACCGGAGACAGACTGATCGTTGCCCATCTTTGCTCACTTTTCTACAAGAGGCTTACAAAAGGGCAGAAAAATCGCCTTATCTGCCACGTATTTACTTTCGCTTTAGATGTTGCAGCAGAGACACTCCTCTCCTGGTCTATGACAACGGATAAAAATGCAAAAGGCATAAACCACTACAGCAAAAACAACCACTGCTAGTGCAAACCACAAAGGACTAATTCCTCCAAGAAGCATACCTGAGGATACTTACCAGCGCCGACCGCTTCGTGTGTAGAGTTCTGAATCCTCTTCGGCCCCCTGTGTGTGTCCGCCGAAGTTCCCGGGTTTCGGCACCAGCTGCGGCGAGCGAGCCCTGACCAGCAGGGAAAGATCACCACCGACACAGGATTCTTCTCTGATCACACTTTAATGAAGCGCTGCTTGGTTGAGGGAGAGCTGGAAGCAGGGGGCCCCGAGCCGGGCTGGGTGGCGGCTTATATAGAGGAGGACGGGGCGTGTCTACTGATTAGGTGACGTGGCAGAAAAGGATTGGTGGAAACCTGTTGCTAGGCAGATGTGGCGCGAAAAGTTCGCGCCACATACTTGTTTACTTTAGCCCTCGGCGCCATCTTGTAATGGCGAAATGTAAGTGCGGCCGCCACAGTTATAAAATTTTAACTTCCTAATGAATACAAATAAACTTTAAAAAGCATATCAGGAGTTTACATTGTTTTGGTGGAAGAGATAGCCAGTTCTTATAAATAATATGTTTCATTTAAATATTTTTCTGAAATTATTTCAAATGTTTTGTCTCTTTGGCCTCTTAGGTATTTGACTATGATTTTGGGCTGCAAGATGACTTTATGGGATCAGCCTTTCTCGATCTCACACAGTTGGAGTTAAACAGGTAACTCTTAAAAGTTGTAACATTGCTATGCCTCATTACAGTGTTGGCCTGTGAAGTAGGAAACACCAGTCAGTACAGACTCCAGACAGTGTCCTATTGTCACCAGCTGGGAGTCTTCCAACTTATCCATGAGCTTCAATGTTTTCCCTAACTTCCTCATTCAATAGCAACTATTTTCTTATAAAGTATTATTGGCTAGCTTCCCTGTCTCCCAGCACCATGCTAAAAGAGAAAAGATATATTGCTTAATCTCACACAGTTTAGTTGGGATTTGGCATAAAGATTGTAATTATTACTAAGAAGCAAGTGGCTACAAAGTTTGCCTCAAAAACAACAAATTTCTGCCGGGCGATGGTGGTGCACGCCTTTAATCCCAGCACTTTGGAGGCAGAGGCAGGCGGATCTCTGTGAGTTCGAGACCAGCCTGGTCTACAAGAGCTATCTCCGGGACAGGCTCTAAAGCTGCAGAGAAACCCTGTCTCGAAAAACAAACAAACAAACAAAAACAACAACAAATTTCTCATCACTTAAACCATGATAGAACCGACTTTAGCCATCACCAGATTGCCAGATATAGGGTACCAAGTAGTAGAGGTAGCTTGGTTATTACTGATTAGTTTCATTATCTTGACAACCTGCAAAGTTATATATGATTACTAACAGTACTCAATCCAAGCCCCTCACAATGGGCATGGGGTTTTCAAAATGCATTTTGTCATAGGAACTAAGAACTGACTAGAAGAGAGAGAGAAAAAGTAGGTTTCAAAATTAAATCTTGATAGTTGTAAATGGAACTCCTTTCTTGGATGATCATGTTACATCAGGTGATGGGGAAATAGGAAAGTAGTGTCATGGGGAAGGCCACCTATTTCCTTCTTATATGACTACAGATAAACAGATAAATGTACATGGGAGAACTTCTTTCAATGCTACAGTAAGCTAATTTTGAGCATCGGACAAAGTATTCAATTTCCAAAGACTAACTGATTGGTGATTTGCTGTTTTTGTTTTGGGTGGAACAAACAAAAAAAAAAAAAACCAGCCTTTGCTGCCTTCATATAGTTCATGATTATAACATTGGTTCAACCTAAGGGTAGAGTTTAGGTGACTGCTGGTTTCCCCACTTTGAGGAAATGTTCTGAGCAGTGGTGTCTGGTCTGTTATCACGACCACCAATACAAAATCAAATGGACTCTGCTGTTCTTTTCAAAGGCTACAGTTACATTTTCTATAAACCTCTGATTAAGTCTATGCAAATTGTAAGACTTAAAGCATAAATTTCTCTTGTTTCCTTTTAAAAATAAATCACTGGTGAAAATAATTTTAAATGAAGAATTGTGCAATTAAACAAACTTAAAGATATAAGCAAAAATTTCATGTATACATAACTATGTTGTTTATTTTGGGTAACTCATTAACCACCACCACCCTAAGGCCCTTGTAACATGAAGGAAGCCAGGCCTGCTTGTTTGGGTTTCTGTCCCGCCCGGTACCCCACAGCCAGCAAGCTCCAAAGAAATAACAGAGATCTCTATAAGTTATAAAGCTGATTGGCCCATTAGCTCTAGCCTCTCACTGGCTAACTCTCACATCTTGATTAACCCATTCTTCTGATCTATGTTAGCCATGTGGCTCAGTACCTTTTTCAGTGGTTGCAGATCACATCCTGCTGCTTTGGTGATCTGGGCAGGAGTGGGAGGAATCAACTTCCTCCTTGCCAAAATTCTCCTGTTCTCATTACATCATTTCTACTTCCTGACTGGTTTTCCCGCCTATACTTTCTGCCTGGCCAATCAGCGTTTTATTTAAAGCATGATTGACAGATTACAGACAATTCTTCTGCACCAGGCCATGTACACATCAGAGTACCACTTTGCGACCTCACAAGCATTAGTGTGCCATTTCAGCTTTTCAAAACAGATATTAATAATAGGCATGTAAATATGTGCTGCTATAAATGTACTGGGGTATGTCCTCAAAAGAAAATAACAATAATCTAGTTTTAGTCTTTTACATGTAGCCATCCAGTTTGACTAGCCAGGAAAAGAAAAAAAGAAAAAAGTATAAAGGAGGAGGCACATGACAAAACCCAACAGGAAATGAGAAACTTGGCACTTGATAGCTTCTGGGAGAAAAAAATCATTTTTCTTTAATGATAAAATACTCCCCAACACGTGTTTAATTTGATATGTCACAGTTGTTTTCTGTCAGTTGTATAAGCATTTGTTGTTTAATAACTTAATAGCAATTAATGTATTAGAAGAATATCTTCCTTGTTAACTTGGATTTTAATGAATTTTTAAAAATTTACTATAGATATTTTCCTCTTTAGGAGTATTACTCAAACTAAATGACATAAATATTTTTACTTTATTTTGTATTTTATTTTTTATTAAGAATTTTAATACAGTCTTTTTGCATTTTACATAGTTATCCCGTTCCCACTCCTTCCCCTTCTCCCATCCATGCCTCAGAAAGGGTAAGTCTTCCTATGGGGAGTCTGACACTTCACTTCAAGGCAAGACTGAGGCCCTGCCCCCTATATCTAGGCTGAACAAGATACCCTCCAAAATGGATGTGCTCCTAGATGCCAGTTCAAGTTCTAGGAATAAATCCTGGCCCCACTGCCAGTGGCCCCACAGACTGCAAAGCCTCACAACTGTCCCCCACATTCGGTGGGCATAGCTTGGTCCTGTGTAGGTTCCCCTGCTGTCAGTACAGAGTCAGTGAGCTCTCACTAGCTCAGCTCAGCTGTTTATCACCGTCGTGGTCTTGACACCTTTGCTCATATTATCACTCCTCCCTCTCTTGGACTGGTCTGTGGTAGAAATTTACCCAATGAATTCAGGCATTCCAGGGACACACCGCTTATTGGATGATTTAATACAATGGTGGTATTTTGATAACAACAAAAATTGTACTAAGAAATCGAAAAAGCAAAACATTTCTTAAAACAACGAGTTATTGATGAAATTATTTCTGGAGTAATACACTCAATAACTATTCCCAATCTGAATACTTTATATCACAGGTCCACGGATGTGACCTTAACTCTGAAAGACCCCCATTATCCCGACCATGACCTCGGAATCATCTTGCTGTCAGTCATTCTTACCCCTAAGGAAGGTGAACCCAAGGATGTGGTAAGTCTTCTGGAGCTCTTCTTGCTCCCACTTGCTCATGTGCTGAGATCCTCCTCAGGGCATAGAGGGATAATGAGGAGCAGATGCACATGGAACTCTAGCTGTGA
This sequence comes from Arvicola amphibius, assembly GCF_903992535.2. NCBI lineage: Eukaryota > Metazoa > Chordata > Mammalia > Rodentia > Cricetidae > Arvicola > Arvicola amphibius. The sequence continues at coordinate 69,714,432 of NC_052049.1, read as the reverse complement.
GCACCCTGGGTAGCTCTCTCTCTCTAGCTGTGAGCACCCTGGGTAGCTCGCTCTCTCTAGCTGTGAGCACCCTGGGTAGCTCTCTCTCTCTAGCTGTGAGCACCCTGGGTAACTCTCTCTCTCTAGCTGTGAGCACCCTGGGTAACTCTCTCTCTCTAGCTGTGAGCACCCTGGGTAGCTTTCCTCCATGCTCATTTTGTCCTTTCCACTCCAATTTCCTGTCCTACGCTCCAGATCAGAACCTCTTGTTGTAAATAAGTAAATTTAAACCCCTTTATAATTTTATTAATTTTAGACATGTTATATTGTAGGTAAATACTAATATTCTTTCAGGGAATACATTGATTAGTGACTTGAATTCCTAATAAGATATTCAAGACTCTACTATTTTGACTATATTGCCAAAATGTGTCATGACAAGAAAACTATGGTGATATTATAACAGAGTTTCTGCTTTCTGGTGGTTGTTAACTGAGTAAATGTGTACTCTTCATGTCCTTGATGGGTTTCCATAGTGATACATCCCATATTTCAGCACTAACTATTTGTACTTCCTTGCACACCATGCTGCTCTGAGAAATAAACAATGAGTACACTAGCCCTGCTGTGAGAACACAGTGTAAATGAATACACACATTCCTGCTGTGAGAATATGGTGTGAATGAGTACACACAACCCTGCTCTGAGAACACGGTGTGAATGAGTACACACAACCCTGCTCTGAGAACACAGTGTGAATGAATACACACAGCCCTGCTGTGAGAACATGATGTGAATGAGTACACACAGGCCTGCTGTGAGAACATGGTGTGAATGAGTACACACAGGCCTGCTGTGAGAACATGGTGTGAATGAGTACACACAGCCCTGCTGTGAGAACACAGTGTGAATGAGTACACACAGCCCTGCTGTGAGAACACGGTGTGAATGAGTACACACAGCCCTGCTGTGAGAACACGGTGTGAATGAGTACACATAACTCTGCTGTGAGAACATGTAAAGCTAAGTGAGTACTCACGTGCAGATAGCAAGACAGCTGAAAAAAAACTTGCTTAAAGAATTCTGCCATTTACAGAGAAAGCCCGGTCACCAGTATGACAAATCAGGAAGTAAATTCAAGTTGACTGGATCTTAACAAGGAAGAACATTCTAAATGTTCATTTTATAATTTAAAGAATTCAGATGATCACCAGAAGCCTACACAGCTCCTATGCTGACATTTAGCACACATTAGAACGTGGGTCCAGTGACTCACTGAGAGAAGCAGAAGGTGACAACTATTTTGGTGTTCTCAAAAAAGGGCACAGTTTTGGGAAGACAGAAACAAAACTAGGAAATTTGTTCCAATCAATGTGGGCCTAGGATTCTCTAAGGAAGTCACGTAGAAACTGAGGTGGGAATTATCAATAGGAATTAGGAAGAAACAAAACCTGTGAAGAGAAGTATTTAAGGTAGAGGAAGGAACACATACAAATGCCCTGTGGCTGGAGAAGCACACAGTATCCCAAGAACTGAAGAGACAGTGGAGCTTACAGAGGATAGAAGCAAAGCGTGTGGCAGCCATGCTCCATGATAGAGATGCCTGGACCGCCGAGGGCCTGTGGTCCATGGTAAGATGTGTGATCTTCATCCAAATAGCAAGGAAAAATTATGGCAAGGTCTACAAAGGGGAAATAACATCATTTTATTTGCCTGTAAAATAATCATACATTATAGAAAATACATTAAAGGAAAGAGAATGGAGGCCTGGAGACCAGTTTGGAAGCCATTGTGCATAGCCTAAGTGAAGGATGGCGAGGTTCCAAATAGAGCTCTCAGGGGAGATGGGGGATTGGCAGGCTTACCTGTAAGAGGTTATAAACTAGTCAAGAAAATTTGGTTATAGAATATTGCTCTGTTGGTGTTTTTTGCTATTTAATTCAGGACAGAGCTTCATAAATAAAGATAGCTGGTGCCCAAAGTACCATGTATCCCTGAGCCACACACTTTAAGTATTACTAGAGACTTAGATGGTGTGGCTGCTGTTCTGGTCATTTGGGCAATGGATATTCAGGAGAATTTCTCCATTAGAAGAACTATTTTAAATATCCTAGCATCAGCCTGAGGGCTCACAGAATTGATTGAGTTAGTTATCAATCTATCAACTAAGAAGCTACTGAGTTTTTCTGATTTAGAATGAAATGTGAGCATTGACAAAGACCTTCTCACATTATTTTCAACAGTACTCGAACCCCCAACCTCAGTGACTGCCCAAACTTACATCATAGATGCCAAATAGTTCTAATTAGAAAAAAAAATGTAGCAACTAGGAGCTGACTATCAGTGACTTTTTACACATGAATGTGAAAGAAATCAATGAGTAATAGAAAAATTATTCATCAAAATCCCATTTAATTTGTTTTCTTCCTCTTCATTGTTTTCCTCCAGCCACATTCACTTTTGACATGACAATTTTCATGCTATTTCCATAACTCAAATTACTTTGACTATTTATGTTTGACTAATTAATTTCTTTGCTGTCTTCGTTCACTGCCTTACTGATTACCTTCTACTTTCAGAGTCTCCATTTGTGTTGGAATTTTCTGCTGAACACTTGGGAAATGGTGCATTCTTCTATCCTGTTACTAATTCCCATGGTCCCTCTTCTCTTCAGAAGAACAAATGTCTCAGGCAGAACTAAACCAGGGCTCCAGGGAAGCACCAAGGTCAGCCTCTGGCTGAGACACTCCTCGACCTTGGTCACACCCCAGGAGGAAGAGAGGAGTTTCTAACTTATCCTCATGGTTGTGATCAGCAAAAAGGCATGGGCTTGGCTGTACAGGAGCAAGATAGGGGATGCACAAAAGCTAAACAGAGAAAATAGGAAAGTCTACTGGGATCTGGTATTCCAGGTATTCTAATATCCTATGTTAGTTTGAAATATGAGCTTCTAAGTATATGCCTATAAAAGCATAGAAATTTTTTGAGATTTTGCTTTTTATTTTACCTAAAGAGTTATTCTATTGATATCTTTTCAAGCTCTTTATATCAAGTTATATTTATCAACAGTACTTTCCAAGTTTTAAAATTCACAAGTAAGCATCTATTTTTTAAAAAAATCACAGTGGAATAGCAGTCAACTCAAAAGAGGATGAAGTCCAGGATTTTACAGTAATGTAGATGGAACTGGACAATAATGGAGATGAGGAACGCATACTAATCCCACTCTTGGTTAGAATCACCCAAGTTCATCTCATAGAACTGGAGAGTACGACAGTGATTCCATGAGACTGGGACAAGAAAGATTAGTCTGTGAGAAAGAGACATGGAGCAAGTTCCTCTTGTGGAGTGGTGCTCAGTAGGGTGACTGTAACAATTAGTAATGTGCTGCACACTTTAGAGGGCTAAGAGAAAGGATTTTAAATATCCCACCAAATGATAGCTGTTTGTAGAGATGGATATGCTGATTTCAACTATATATATATACATATATATATATGTATATATATATATATACACATCACATGTTATATGCTACATAAACATCCCAGGGTTTATATATTTTTTTAAGATTTTATTTATTACATATACAATACAGTGTTCTGCCTCCATGATGCCTGTGTGCCAGAAGAGGGCACCAGATCTCATTACAGATGGTTGTGAGCCACCATGTGGTTGCTGGGAATTGAACTCAGGACCTCTGGAAGAACAGTCAGTGTCCTTAACCTCTGAGCCATCTCTCCAGCCCCCCAGGGTTTATGAATATGTGTAGTTTGTATATGAATTAAAAAATTATTATTGCTTATCTACCTTGGTTCTTGGAAGCTGTTAACTTTTTAACTGTTGTAGGAGCTATTCTGACAATAAATGTAAACTCCCAACAAACACCTTTGCAACAGCAGCATGTATTATCTCACTTGTGAGTTCTGGTCACAGAAACTCCTCCAGTATACCTCTCAAGTCCAATCTGTCATTGTGTCATCTGTCTCACCTCCATCTTAGACCCTTTCCTCTTGAGGAGAAACATATGTATAAGGTACATTTTACTACATATATTACATATAATAGTACATCTGTAAGTCTGTAAAATGTTTTTGGAATTGTATCTCTTAAAACCTAGTCTAGCCCCCTATACCTAGAGGCTGTTCAATGTCTCAGAGATGTGTCTGTGATAATGTAGGGGATACTTCAAAGACCAGGGAGGGCATTCTCATGTAATTTTTATTCTAACTTTAATAGCCAAGTCATTGTGGTTGCTATAAACTCTGTATGTCATGATTAAATAATGATCTAACTTCCTATGGTAAATTCTTAAAATTACTGTCTTAATGCTTAGCTGTGTTATTCTCATATTGTAAAAGTGTATTCTGGGACACATTTGCCATTTCTTGTTCAAGAACAATCAAAGATCCAATATATCTTCAACTTCAATTTTCCCCACACTTTGAATATAGAACATACCAGTGAAATTGGCATGCTAATCTAGCACAAATTACACAGGAACATTTATTGAAATAGAACAATTTATTCTGAAAAAAATCAAATCCTGTAACTGTCAGTGGTGGAATGCTTCATGGTCTTTGTCAGTGGGAATGATGTATAATGACAAAATGGAAGACGGTACTTCTCCTCCACAAACAGCAACATAAGAGGTTCTCTTTGCTTGCTAGCTCAGAAATAATTTAATTTGGGCTTTTGGAAAAGAAAGTTAGTTCTACAACCACACATATTTTCATCTGTTTATAAAACTTTGCTAAATATTTTACATAATTTAAAATGAACAAAGGGTGAGATGAGTTTTAAAAGCCTTAATAAATATGTCCTAACAATCAAGTAGGAAGTGGAATACTTACAGTAAGGAAGAACTGGAAATACAGAATGTTTAGTATCATAGAGATCTAAGACTACTAAACCACCTGTTTTGTAAATTCAGTAGACACTATTACATGCTGACAATGCACACCATGAATAATGTGGTTTCTTCTTGTGTAGATTGCCACTTCTGGAAATCAGTTAATCCAAAGAATAAATTCAATAGCCTATCATCCCACTTACTAAAACTTTGTCAATACATAGCATCTAATTACAGCAATTTAAGATGCATGGAAAGACAATGAGAAAATGTATTTCATCATTGCCAATATAAAAATCAGCATGAGTACATGATTGAGTGTATTTTTAGAATTTTCACATGTGAACAAATATGTGTACGACTATTTTTGAGTCCCCAGCATTGTGTGTATAAGAAGCCAAAGCCTCCATGGGCAGCACGAGGTGGCTGCATGCCACACCTATCATTTCTGTTTTGATTACATGTCCTGTTTTGAACCTGCAAACATATGTAATACACACATGTGTGTCCTATTCTGACAGTATGTTTGAGTTCTTTCTGGCTCTTTTTCTGGCAGAGTTCAATCCACAGCTTTCTTCATTGGAGAATTTGTGACATAAAAGTGAGTTCATTTGTGTTACATGCGCTCTTAGATAACATAAACAGACCTACACATTGCTTGGCTAGGGCTGAAAATTAGAAAATCACCAGAAACATATGAATTAATACTAGATGGCCTTTGATGGGTTAAAAACAAACAATTTTTATACTTTAGTTTAATTTTGATGTCTTAAACTTTTATACAGTGTTTGAAGACATGTTTATTTATGAATTGCTGACTGTATATATTCTGTAAGATTGTGTACTATTTGTGCTTTTTGAATGCATATTAGCAGAATAATAGGCTAAAATTTTAACAAAAGAAAGTTAAAATGAAATTTTTAATCTTTCTAAAGCAGTTGCTTTTACAATTCTATCATAGGCCACATTTTTATGTCACTTATTCCTTATTTTGGCTTCAAGTAAGACTGAGTTGCTAATGAAGAACCAAAATGGTGCTCTAGTAATAAGCACTGACACCTTGAAAACCTAACTCATATGTTTCTCTGCTAAAGTACAATCATAGAATGAAATTTAAATCTTATATTTCTAGAATTTACTTTGTCTTTTATCCTTAACGTTCCCTCAAATCACCTTTCTTCTTTACTAGATCTCATAGTAGGAAAGATGGCAATAGTAATAATCCACCTCTTAACTTCATTTGTTTTTATTTTGACTTTTCTACTGAATTACTATAATTGAACCTTCCTTAACCCAAGTACCCCAAAGAGAAAAAAAAAAAACTTTTGTGTGTGACATTTAATCAGTTGATAAGCTAGTAGGTTTGGCTAACAAGGCATAACTTTTATTATAAAATTTGGGGCCATTTTGACAGTCACTTGATCTACAGCAGAACTTTTGATACTAATTCGGGAGAATGAACTGGACCTGTAGCTGCCAAATCATGCTGTTTTTCTCATATCAGCTTCCCTGTTTGAAAAATCCCACCGAAATTTGAGAGACACAAAAAAGTCAGAGCTATATTTTGTTTTGTTTTCTGTCTCAGAAGTTACTGTGTGCACTGCTTCTGTTCCTCTGTCCAGAAGCTCATGTCCCTAACTGTTGTCAAGGTTTGCCGTGACAGTCCACACTGCTTACTACTTTCACAGCCTAATACTTCTTATGGAACTGATTTTATAAGATCCTTAGATGCTTAATGATACTAATAAATAACCACTAGGTAAGGTATTTTAATCTTTATTTCTTTATTCTAATTGTTTTCATTTGTTTTGACTCAAAATTGCCATGATCAAATGCACTGAGACTCTGTTTTCTGACAAAGTCAAACCTTTATCATGGGACTTTTGCTTGGGGATCGCTTGTAGATATGACTAACCACTAAAGAATTTGGTTGCACATGACCTTTCGTGATATGGAGGAGATGATTATGTTATTTTTATTGGTGATGATCAGTGGTGATAACAATCATTCACCTAACATCAATAGCAATAATCCAGCATCAATAGTCTATTAGGTGTCCACCATATCTCCCTCCAAACTAATAACTGGATGTGTTGCTACAAACTGAATTATACCTTAGCACTTAGAAAATATAAACTATCTTTTTTGTAGTATTTGGTAACACCACTTTGTTCTTTCTTTGAAAATCAGGGAGGTGGAATTTTATAACCATTGGAAATATATTATTCTTTCATGTTTGGGTCAATAGAGAAAATAAAAACTATATTTTGTGAATGTTACAATTCTCCTATTTCCTACTGTAAAGTTGCTACATAATTCCATTCTCCAACTTCAGGTCAAAGGATGGCTTAGTCTTATTAGAAAGTACTTTTTATCATGTATTTTAATGAGGCATGAGTGCTTTCAAGAATGGATCTTCTTCATAGTGCATTCTGATGAAAGAGACAGAGCTCTTGACATTGATGTCACCCCTAACACAGATGTGGCAAGCTTCTCTAGAAGCCACAGTCTTTCCCCCCAACATTCTCTGCTTTCCTCTTTATTTGTCTCTAGGACAACCATAGGCATGGTAGGGCAAAGAGGAAAGTTTATAAATAGGTGCTTAAGGGAAATGTTTAATAGTAAATGGGAGAATTATTTAACGTTGGGAAGCTTTGTGTTTTACTTTATGCAAATACAAGAGACCAGTAATCTTAAGCACTTGTAACAAATCTCCAGAAGTTTAATTAACATTTAGCCAAACCAGCCTCTCACTGTGTCAGAAACAGTGTTATAAAGGATACATTTTAGAAAAAACAAAAAACAAAAACAATTAAGCAGCCTTTTCCTGAGTTGAAAACATTGTAGATAAAGATATAGTTAAAAATAACTAAATCTATAAATGTTTCTAAAATATGCCCAAAGCAACATGCTTTAGATATAGGTTGAAGAAAAAATGCTATATGCCCAGTTAAGTATACCCTCAATCCTCACCTCCAAAAAGGACAATTATAAAACATGAAACTCAATTTGTATTTTTGCTTTAGAATTAACTATTTTCGATTGCAAACATTCCATTATAATTAAAATATACTGTCTCACCTCTTCATACAAAGAATAATGTAAGTGATCTTTGAACCAGAAAGAAACTGCTTGAGCGTTCATCCCCCCATCTGTGTGTGTGTGTGTCTGTGTGTGTATGTCTGTGTGTGTCTGTGAAGCAGTCTTGTGTAGTTATTGCCGGAAACATTTTGCTATTTAACGGGCTAATAAATGTTACATATCCCCTGAAAACAAAGGCTGCCCTGCTCTGTGCTGGATGAAAGATAATGAAGTGCTTTATTTCATTCACAGACTATGCTAAGGAGGAAGAGTTGGAAAAGATCCAGTAAGGTAATTCTTAGCATGTGATCTTCAACTTTCCTTGTGGAGAAGACTATTAGCTGCTTCAAGTTCCTCTCATTTCCCCAGCTATCCCACAAAGTTTCATCACTGCCAGTTGCTCTTTTCCCTCCCATAATCTTTAAGCCAATTATGTGACGCTTTCTGAGTCTTAGAAATCTCACCGTGGCAGAGTGTTGTTGGGCTTCTCTCTAGCCACGCCTCAGTCTCATTTTCTGCCTCAGTCTCCACTCTGTACCACAGGGTCTACAAAATCACTCTGCTCCAGGACGAAAGGGACAAGACCGGGGCGGGGACAGCTCCAACAGAGTAGCCAGGATACTTTATGGTTTGTTCACAGAAAATTAAGCATTCGGCCTTCAATACTCAAAAGTCCTTGTGTCATTGGAACTTGAGGACAGTTCTCCCTCAGTACCTTGTCTCACTTCCGGCATGAGAGAAGTGGCGACCTCGGAAATGCCCTGAGCTTTCCATATACCGTATATGCAAGACACATAGCAGCTTTGGTGATGTCAGTATCTTTGGCGACGGCATCACTCTTGAGCATAAATACCTACCATGAAACTGAACTTTTCTATGACCATACTTTGAAAAAAATTAAACAAATTTCCTTGGTTAAAATGACATCTATTCAAATTTTTACTTAAAAGGTCAATATTCCTTTTAATAGTTCTGATTTTTTTAGACCCTGGAACACTGGCAATCTTTCTTCTTCCATTCTGATGAAATCATGCTCTTGAGTTGTTATTCAACTTCATCATTTTCCTTTCCTTTTACTTGGAATTAAGAACATATGTATAATAAATATTTTTTATGTTCACTGTGATGTCTTCTGTTACTCTCCAGTTCTGTCTCTGCTGACAACCAAGAGTTAACTCACCCAAAGACCTCTCGAGAAGCACATGCTGGAGAAAGCCATGTGTCCACTGTTTCACTAGGCAAAATAAAACTTTAAAGACTTTTAAAGAAATGGTTGAATTGTTTATTGCTGTAACTGTACTTTAGAATTAATATTATATTACATGTGTTGATTCTAAAATGTACATAAGACTTTCCCCACCTGTGACTCTATGATGATATTTTTGTGTGCAAACCTCCTAGCCCATCATCTTCCAAATGAGTTTAGAACTGGTATTACATAGTATTTGGCATTAATGAATATAAATAGTCTATTTTATTGGAATACAAAGAGAGAATAGAAGTATCATTTTTGGCTGTGTTTATTGAAAGGCACTTAATCCCTGAAATACCAGCACTGAAAGGGCTGAGGGGAAAGAACTAAAAGCCAGGTCTGGCTTGAGAGAAGGAATCATTCTAACATACATTCAGACAGATAGATAGATGGTAGGCAGATTTTTATAGGACTTTTAATTTGTTTAATTAATCTTAGTGATAAAGTAAATATAAATCTACATAATTTCCTTGAATCTATAAAAATTTTAAATGAATAACAAATATATTATTTCCATTATTTTTATTTATAAAATTCTTAATGTTTTATAGTTAACTATCAATTTAAACATTGAAAATTTGCCACCACAGATGAAAAATGCCTGTGTCTAATTCAGCACTCACTTGAGTAGTTGACAGATTATATTCAGTACAGGTGTTAATATTAGACTAAGGGAATTTCCAACTTGGTACATTTTCATAGAGATTCTAAATGTTGAGCGAGTTGAAATCAGCTCACTCATTTTGGTTTTTTCTATGAGAATATAATGAGCACTTGTTAATACATTCAGATTTTTACTCTGCCTTAAAACACTTTCCATATTCACCAGAAAGTGTTATAAAAGTACAGTGTTGTACTAAAAAATGCATGGGAAATTTCACATTTGTAATTGTTACCTACTTTGCTGGTCTTCACGCACCTCCCAAGTTGGCACTGTTTCTGAATTTTTTTCTCCAAGTGGAGGTGTTTAAGAGCTAAGGGGTGGGCAAGCAGGCTCTGGGTGTTTAAGCTGTGGTCTTCTCCTTAAAATCTGGGCCTTAATAGGAGAAGTCTTCTCTTGAGTTTAGAAAGGATATGGTTGAATCATACTCAAATACAAGCACTGATATTTTTAGTGGTTACCATGCTCACCACTGACTTTTCCTATAGACACAACAATTTTCTCCTCTGGAGTTGTAGTTTGCAGGAATGAGATCATCTGTCATCTCATGGCAGGGCTTCAATCTGAAGTTTGTCTTTGAACACCAACGATGACAGGAGAGTCACTCCACTAGTGGTCCTTTTGTAACGTGAACATCTTGTACACAGGGTGAAGTAGCTCATAAAATTTCTCGTCGTCTAAATACCTGCTTGTCACTTCACTTTCGGCAATAAGGTTTTTATTCATATTTTGTTCATGTTATTTGCCACACCTCTGTCAACAGTAGACTCTAGTGGAAATATTTGTGGTACTGACATGCTGTGAGACAGTATATACTATTGAAATAATAGAACAGTGCTCCAGAAGACAGGGACCTCATAATACTCGAGACAAGCCTCTTTATTGTTGTAAGTCAATTGTTATCACACTATAAAAGTGGAGAAAATGCATCTCCAGGTATCTGTGAAGAGCAAGATGCCAAAGTATGGACTAGATTTCAACTGCATGCAAATCAGCCAATAGTTAATTCCACAGCGTCTCTTCTGGGTGTGATGGCATCCATGAATATGGTCACTATGGTCTCTCACTAACTACACTTTCCATCACATACACTTTAAACCCCTCTTACGCTTGTCTGTAATGAAAGAGTGTTGTTAGAGAAAATAAGAAAATCAGGGTCTACCCAACCCAGACAACTGGGTAGTCATCCAGGTCAAAGAGTTCCATTTATGTGACAAAATGCACCTCAGCAGGGAAAATGCGACGCTTTGGGTTATTTCAGCACTTTATCCTTTAGAAGAAGCCTATCATTGATAATTTATTTAGGGTCAAGTTATTCATCAAGAATATTCCATGTGACCAAAAGAGAAGATTTTATATATATTTTGAATTGATTTTATGGGGTCCAAACAAAAATGGAAATGAAATAATTGTCTCTGTTGGCCGGCTGTGCATGCCTGTGTTTAACCCAGAGGAGAGTTTATCTGTGGTTAGGATGAGTAATGATAAGTAAGTTACTGCTAAGCGTGTTGGTGGATGAGGCAGAATTATGGTTTCCAAGCAGCCTGTGGTAAACAGTGAGAACTTACCTTACAAAAAATAATAAACATATGTTTTCAATAAATTCCTTCCATTGTCTGAAGGATATTACTACAGTGCTTAGCTTTACTTAACCTTTAGTTGAAGTGCTACTGGCAGTTGATTACTTCTGAGTGGGATTCACGTTTCTTTGTAGGTGTACCTTCCGATAGGTTGCCCGAGTCAAGTGGATGGCCATGGCCAAGCACTAGGCCAACTAAATGGAGTCTGTGAGAAAGTCATTAAAAAAGACACAAAGTTGGAAGTGAGATGTGTTCGGGAAGTTCTGGGGGCAGTTAGAGCAACGTAGATAGTGACAGGTTGGTGAGGATTGAAATATACTGTATGCATGTGTGAAACTTTCAAAGAGCGAATCAAAATATTATTTTTTAAAAGAAAATGCTATTGTAATCGTATAGAGATATACTTGGCAAAATTCTAACTATCACAATTCTTAGTTGTTTTCTTTACAATTCTGTTCTTAGAATAATATAATATAGATTATTTTGGTTGTATCTCATTACTAGATCTGTTATTTGACAGCCTACATCTCTTTTAGTAATACATCTTCTTACAAAGATTTTTTATTATAATCACTTAGCATGATTTTAATGAAACACTTTACCCATTGGTTGAATGAAGCAATTTTAATAAGACTTCAGGCAAAGATACCATGAATTTATACTAGGGAATACTGAGCTCCATAAGACTGCAGGGCATAGTTAACCTGGTCTCTTGCATGATACATTAAAAATTCATCAGTGACTTGTAACTGCTTAAGTAGGGGACAGAAACAGATGAACACAGTTTTAAATATCACACATAGACATGATGAAAAAGATATTAGTTAATAATTATGGGGTCTTTCTACTAAGACATCATTTGCTGATAAACAGGTGATTATAAAAATGAGGAAAAGGTTGTAAAAAGTGGAAACTATTGGGAAGAGACTTTCTCAGCTGAGTGGTCAGAGTGCTTCTACTTTAGTACACCATTTATAATTATACGTACATGTCTTTTTCTTTTTTGATTTATTTTTTTATATTTAAAAACTTCCATCTCCTCCCCTCTTCCTTCCCCTTCTCTCCCCTCCCCTCCACCCATACCCCCTCCCTCCCTCTTCAGGCCAAGGATCCATCAGGGTTCCCAACTCTATGTTAAGACCAAGGTCCTCCCAACTCCCCCCAGGTCCAGGAAGGTGATCAACCAAGCTGAGAAGGCTCCCACAGAGCCTGTCCATGCAGAAGAGTCAAAGCTCAGTGCCTTTGTCCTTGGCTTCTCAGTCAGCCTCCACCTTCGGCCACATTCAGAGAGTCTGGTTTGGTCTCATGTTCCATCAGTCCCAATCCAACTGGAGTTGGTGATCTCCCATTAGTTCTGTCCCACCGTCGCCATGGGTGAATGCACCCCTCACGGTCCTGACGTTCTTTCTCATGTTCTCTCTCCTTCTGCTCCTCATCAGGACCTTGGGAGCTCAGTCCGGTGCTCCAGTGTGGGGCTCAGTCATTTTCTTCATCTATCGCCAGGTGGAGGTTCTTCTTATTATCTTCTCAAAGATCCCGAATTATAGGCTTGATGTCCTTTAATTATGGCTAGAAACCGATTATGAGTGAGTACATTCCATGTTCATCTTTTTGGGTCTGGGTTACCTCACTCAGAATAGTGTTTTCTATTTCCATCCATTTGCATGCAAAATTCAAGATGTCACTGGTTTTTACCGCTGAGTAGTATTCTAACATGTATATACTCCACAGTTTCTTCATCCATTCTTCCACTGAAGGGCATCTAGGTTGTTTCCAGGATCTGGCTATTACAAATAATGCTGCTATGAACATAGCTGAGCAAATGCTTTTGTAGTATTGATTAAGCATCTCTTGGGTAGATTCCCAATAGTGGAATTGCTGGGTCCTGGGGTAGGTTGATCCCGAATTTCCTGAGAAACTGCCATACTGCTTTCCAAAGTGGTTGCACAAGTTTGCATTCCCACCAGCAATGGATGAGTGTACCCCATACCCCACAACCTCTCCAGCAAAGGTTATCATTGGTGTTTTGGATTTTAGCCAATCTGACAGGTGTAAGATGATATCTCAACGTTGTTTTTATTTGCATTTCCCTGATAGCTAAGGAGGTTGAGCATGACCTTAATGTAGTGTGAAGCGGCGGGGCTGTGTTCCGCCACCCGGCCCGGGCTGTGTCCCGCCACCCGGCTAGCTTTACCCAAAATAATTACACGGAAACTGTATTCTTTTAAACACTGCCTGGCCCATAGTTTCAGCCTCTTATTGGTTAATTCTCACATCTTCCTTTAACCCATATTTAGTAATCTGGGTAGCACCACGAGATGTGGCTTACCAGGAGAGATCTTAACCTGTGTCCATCTCGGAGAGGAGCAGCATGGAGACCCCTCTGGAGACTGCCTGAAGCGTCTCCCCAACTCTACTTCCTTGTTCCCACAATTCTGTTCTGTCTACTCCACCTACCTAACTCTCTGTCTCTTAAAGGGCCAAGGCAGTTTTCTTTATTAATTAACCAATGAAAGAAACATAGACAGATAACTCTCCTCCATCATTTCCCCTTTTTCTGTTTAAACAAAAAAGAAAGGCTTCAACTTTAACATAGCAAAATTACATATAACAAAACAGTTATCAAGCAAGTATTACAGTTACAATATTTAAATCTATTTTATCTTTTATCATAACTAAGGAAAGCTATAACTATCTATTTATTCTTCAACTCCATCAAAGACTCCAGAAGGATATAATACTACCTAAGTAAACAAGAAATAAGTAACTTATAAAACTCTAGAAATGACAGAGACAACTCGCTGCCTGGACAGTCACCCAAAGTTCCTCTGTACCGTTGGGGCATCCATCTTCGGGCTTCAGGCCCACAGTATCCAGCAGACATTTCCATGAAGCAGAAAAATTCCAAAGACAGTTCAGTCACTTTCTGCTGTGTCCTGCAGAACGTCTCGCAGACTCTTTCACGAATCAGGAACCCTGAGAGACCATCTCACCTTTAGGCAAGTTTAGCAGTCCTCTTTCTGTGGGTTCCTTGTGTCCAGTTTATGCAACAGTCCAGGCAAGAGCAGTTTCTTGCCCAAATGGCTAACAAACTCCATAAGTAGCCTCTTCGATGCCCATCTTCCTCTCGAAGTAGATTGGTGCTGCCAGGAGCAGACGTGTCTCATTGTCATGAAAAACCCTAAGTTATTAAAACATTAAATGCCATATTCTGCAGTCTTTGAAAGATATGAAGAATGTCTATCTAACTGAAATATATCTCTACATATCTAGAAAATCTAATAACATGACTACAAGCTTAACTATTATCAATGATTATCCATTAACAACCTATATTTCCTAATTATACATTACAGTTTTTAAAATGAACTACAATCACAATAGCTTAATCAAGATCAGAAATACATATACATATAACAAAATTGACCTTAAAATCTATACCAATGCAAATTCATATCTATATCATCTCCCCCTTTAAATGTAAAAGAACATTTATAAGCAATATTTGGGAAAATGGGCGCAGTTTTTTCTCTCCAAACTGCTTCCTGCTGAATGGGGGCGCTGTTATTTAGGTCTTTCATGGTATAACCTGTGTGCTAGGTTCCTCTCAGTTGGCAGTTGAGTGAAGTAATTTTTTGAAGATGTTCACAGCAACCTTTCAGGAGGGCGTGGTCTATCATACCATATTGGGATAGAAGCAATCCACAGAGTCTCGTCCTCTGTGAAAACGAAAGAAGAAACTCTTTTCCAAAGCATCATGTTCTTAGATCCAAATCCTGAAGTCATACCATTAAGATGTCCATTCTGATCTAGCCTGGCAGCCCATATAATGAAATGTCTCTCTGTATTTAGCTCCTTTACAGTCAAAAAAATCAAAGAAAACACAACAAAATACATAATCCAGACTCTCTGTGAATTTTCCATTTTTATGCGGCTTATTTTCATTCTATCACTTTACTTTATTCTGTCTCTTTAAAGACTTTAGCCTTTTTTTAGGCATTAACTTTATTTTTTATATTTTCTTCTCTCTCTCTCAAGCCTACATACATTCATCCAACACTGTGACTCATTTAAAAGTCTTTTATGTCTGAATCTGTCCTATTGTGAATCTGCAATTTTTTACTATCCAGGAGCATTTCTTAAAAGGTTAAGCACTTCTTAAAAACTTAAGTTGCGCCACTTATAGGTAATACGGTACTGCCTGTTTACAGCCAAGTCTAAACCTTAACTGCGCAGTTATTGTGGTAATTACGATAGATCCTGCCTGAGATCAGCACAGTTCAGCATGGCGGAGCAGAGCCAAAGCCGCTCCTGCCTCAGTCATTTGGTGCCCCTGAGCCGCACACAGTTCCAGGCACACAGCAGTCCACATTGGAGCCGCACTCAGCAGTTTAATTCTGAGACTGAGCGTGCAGCACAGAAACTCTTTTCATCCAAGTTACAGCCGAATCTGACGCGCAGAGCACCGTGCAGTCTGAAAACACCTCTCTCTCTATGGCGGCAGGAATCCGCAAACGCTGTCCCGCTCGCCTAAGCCTGATTCCGCCATCTGCCCAGGTGCAGGCAGGGAGCAGTGAGCCATTGGCATGGTCTCAGAGTACTTTCTTTCCGATACCAAGCGGGCAAGGTTTTTAAGTGGATTTAGTGACCACATTGGAGCGCCAATCTGTAGTGTGAAGCGGCGGGGCTGTGTTCCGCCACCCGGCCCGGGCTGTGTCCCGCCACCCGGCTAGCTTTACCCAAAATAATTACACGGAAACTGTATTCTTTTAAACACTGCCTGGCCCATAGTTTCAGCCTCTTATTGGTTAATTCTCACATCTTCCTTTAACCCATATTTAGTAATCTGGGTAGCACCACGAGATGTGGCTTACCAGGAGAGATCTTAACCTGTGTCCATCTCGGAGAGGAGCAGCATGGAGACCCCTCTGGAGACTGCCTGAAGCGTCTCCCCAACTCTACTTCCTTGTTCCCACAATTCTGTTCTGTCTACTCCACCTACCTAACTCTCTGTCTCTTAAAGGGCCAAGGCAGTTTTCTTTATTAATTAACCAATGAAAGAAACATAGACAGATAACTCTCCTCCATCACCTTAAGTGTCTGTTGGCCATTTGAACTTCTTCTGTTGAGAATTCTCTGTTCAGCTCAGCGCCCCATTTTTTAATTGGGTTCATTAGCATTTTAAAGTCTTGAGTTCCTTATATATTTTAGAGATCAGACTTTTGTCAGTTGCAGGGTTGGTGAAGATCTTTTCCCAGTCAGTAGGCTGCCTTTGTGTCTTAGTGACAGTGTCCTTTGCTTTACAGAAGCTGCTCAGCTTCAGGAGTCCCATTTATTCAATGTTGACCTTAATGTCTGTGCAGCTGGGGTTATGCGTAGGAAACAGTCTCCTGTGCCCATTTGTTGTAGAGTACTTCCCACTTTCACCTCTATCAAGCTCAAGGTGTTCAGATTAATATTGAGGTCTTTAATCCATTTGGACATGAGTTTTGTGCATGGTGATAGATATGGATCTACTTTCATTCTTCTACAGGTTGACATCCAGTTGTGCCAGCACCATTTGTTGAAGATGCCCTCTTTCTTCCATTGTGTACTTTTGACTCCTTTATCAAAAATCAGGTGTTCATAGGTTTGTGGTTTAAGATCTGGGTCTTCTATACGATTCCATTGGTCGACTTCTCTGTTTTTATGCCAATACCAAGCTGTTTTCAATACTGTAGCTCTGTAATAGAGTTTGAAGTCAGGGATGGTAATGCCTCCAGAAGTTCCTTTATTGTATAAGATTGTTTGGGCTATCCTGGGTTTCTTGTTTATTTCTTGATTATTGTTCTCTCAATATCTGAGAAGAATTTTGATGGGACCTTGATGGGGATTGCATTGAATCTATAGATTGCTTTTGGTAGGATTGCCATTTTTACTATGTTGATCCTTCCAATCCACGAGCAGGGGAGATCCTTCCATTTTCTGGTATCCTCTTCAATTTCTTTCTTCAAAGATTTAAAGTTCTTGTCAAATAAATCTTCACTTCCTTGGTTAGAGTTACTCCCAGATATCTTATGCTATTTGTGGCTATTGTGAAAGGTGATACTTCTCTGATTTCCCTCTCTGCTTCCTTATCCTTTGTGTATAGGAGGGCGACTGATTTTTTGGAGTTAATCTTGTAGCCTACCACGTTACTGAAGGAGTTTATCAGCTGAAGGAGTTCTTTGGTGGAGTTTTTGGGGTCGCTTATGTACACTATCATATCATCTGCAAATAACGAAAGTTTAACTTCTTCCTTTCCAAATCAAATCCCCTTGATCCCTTTATGCTGTCTTATTGCTATTGCTAGAACTTCAAGCACTATATTGAAGAGATAAGGAGAGAGTGGACAGCCTTGTCGTGTTCCTGAATTTAGTGGGATAGCCTTGAGTTTCTCTCAGTTTAATTTGATGTTAGCTGTCGGCTTGCTGTAAATAGCTTTTATTATATTTAGGAATGACCCTTGTATCCCTAATCCCTCCAAGACCTTTATCATAAAAGGGTGCTGAATTTTGTCAAATGCTTTTTCAGCATCTAATGAGATGACCATATGGTTTTTTTTCCTTCAGTTTATTTATATGATGGATTACATTGATAGATTTTCGTATGCTGAACCAGCCCTGCATCTCTGGCATGAAGCCTACTTGATCATAGTGGATAATTTTTCTAATGTGTTCTTGGATTCGGTTTGCCAGTATTTTATTGAAAATTTTTGTATCAATGTTCATGAGTGAGATTGGCCTGTAATTCTCTTTCTTGGTTGAGTCTTTGTGTGGTTTAGGTATCAGGGTAACTGTAGCTTCATAGAAGGAATTTGGCAGTGACTCTTGTGTTTCTATATTATGAAATACCTTAAGGAGTATAGGTATTAGATCTTCTTGGAAGTTCTGGTAGAATTCTGCATTGAAACCATCTGGTCCTGGGCTCTTTTTGGTATGGAGGTTTCTGATAACAGTTTCTAATTCTTCGCGACTAACAGGACTATTTAGAGCATTTACCTGGTCCTGGTTTAACTTTGGTATATGGTATTTATCTAAAAAACTGTCCATTTCTTCTACATTTTCCAATTTTGTGGCATACAGGCTTTTGTAGTAAGATCTAATGATTCTCTGAATTTCCTCTGTGTCTGTGGTTATGTCCCCCTTTTCATTTCTGATCGTATTAATTTGCGTGTTCTCCTTCTGCCGTTTGATTAGTTTGGCTAAGGGTTTGTCAATCTTGTTGATTTTCTCCAAGAACCAGCTTTTTGTTTCCTTGATTCTTTGGATTGTTTTCTGTGTTTCTATTTTGTTGATTTCTGCCCTCAGTTTGATTATTTCCAGTCTTCTACTTCTCCTAGGTGAGTCTGCTTCTTTTTTTTCCAGAGCTTTCAGGTGTGCTGTTAAGTCACCAATGAGTGCTTTCTCTGTTTTCTTTAAGTGGGCACTTAGTGCTATGAACTTTCCTCTTAGCACTGCTTTCATTGTGTCCCATAGGTCTGAGTATGTTGTGTCTTTGTTTTCATTAAATTCAAGAAAGACTTTAATTTCTTTCTTTATTTCTTCCTTGACCCAGCTGTGGTTCAGTAGTTGACTGCTCAGTTTCCATGAGTTTGTGGGCTTTTTGGGGGTAGTATTGTTGTTGAATTCTAATTTTAATTCATGGTGATCCGATAAGACACAGGTGGTTACTAATATTTTTTTTGTAACTGTGGAAGTTTGCTTTGTTACCAAGTATATGGTCAATTTTCGAAAAGGTTCCATGAGCCGCAGAGAAGAAGGTATATTCTTTCCTATTTGGGTGGAAAGTTCTATAGATGCCTGTTAAGTCCATTTGGTTTTTTACCTCCATTAAGTCTTTCAATTCTCTGTTAGGTTTCTGTCTGATTGACCTGTCCATTGGTGAGAGAGGAGTGTTGAAGTCTCCAACTATTAGTGTGTGTGGTTTGATGGCTGCCTTGAGTTCTAGAAGTGTTTCTTTTACATAAGTGGGAGCTTTTATATTAGGGGCATAGATATTCAGGATTGAGACTTCATTCTGAAGGATTTTTCCTGTTATGAGTATAAAGTGTCCCTTTTCATCTCTTCTGATTGATTTTAGTTTGAAGTCAACTTTGTTAGAAATTAGTATGGCCACACCAGCTTGTTTCTTAGGTCCATTTGCTTGATAAACCTTTTCCCAACCCTTTACTCTGAGTAGGTGTCTGTCTTTGTGGTTGAGGTGTGTTTCTTGTAAACAGCAGAATGTTAGATCCTGTTTTCATATCCAATCTCTTAGCCTGTGCCTTTTTATAGGTGAATTGAATCCATTGATATTAAGTGATATTAATGACCAGTGGTTGTTAACTCCGGTCATTTTTCGTAGTAGAGTTTGTGTGTTTCCCTTCTTCTAGTTGTGCTGGTGAAGGGTCGCTAGATGCCTGAGTTATTGTGGGCATTGTTGGACTCCTTGGTTTGTGATTTTCCTTCTATTACTTTTTACTAGGCTGGATTTGTGGCTACGTATTGTTTAAATCTGTTTTTGTCCTGGAATATCTTCTTTTCTCCATTGATGGTGAATGCAAGCTTTGCTGGGTACAGTAGTCTAGGCTTGCATCCATGTTCCCTTAGTGTCTGTAGCACATCTATCCAAGCTTTTCTGGCTTTCATGGTTTCCATTGAGAAATCAGGTGTAATTCTGATAGGTTTCCCTTTATATGTTACTTGACCTTTTTCCTTTACAGCTCTTAATATCTGTTCTTTATTCTGTATGTTTTGTGTTTTGATTATTATATGGTGTGGGGATGCTTTCTTTTGATCCAGTCTATTTGATGTTCTGTAGGCTTCTTGTACCTTCATAGGAACATCCTTCTTTATGTTGGGGAAGTTTTCTTCTATAATTTTGTTGAATATGTTTTCTGGGCCTTTGAGTTGTAATTCTTCTTCTTCTTCTACCCCAATTATTCTTAGGTTTGGTCTTTTCATGGTGTCCCAGATTTCCTGGATGTTTTATGTTAAGAATTTGTAGATTTGTTTAGTTCTTTAATCTGTGAATTTATTTCCTCTATAGTATCTTCGGAGTCCGAGATTCTTTGTTCCATCTCTTGTATTGAGTTGGAAATACTTGTCTCTGAAGTTTCTGTTCGTTTACTCACAGTTTCCATTTCCAATCTTCCCTCAGATTGTGCTTTCTTCATTACCTCCATTTCATTTATCAGGTCTTGTACTGTTTCCCTTACCTGTTTGATTGCTTTTTCTTGTTTTTCTTGTTTTTCTTGGGTATCTTTGAGAGATTTATTTATTTCGCCTACCTTTTTGTTTGTCATCTCCATGTCTTTATGGCAGTTTTTTACCTCCTGTTTAAGGTCCTCTATTATTTTCATAAAGTACTGTTTAAGGTCAGTTTCTTCTATATCTTCTGGGGTAGGGTGTTCAATTCTTGTTGTTTTGGGATGTCTGGATTCTGGTGATGTCATGTTGCCTTTCATGTTGTTGGAGGAGTTCTTGCATTGGCACCTGCCCATCTCTTCCTTCAAATGGAGCCGGGAGGTGCTTGGTGTCCTAGACCAATCTTTGCTGTGACTGAATCTGGTTGGATCTCCCCAGAGCCAGAGCAGGACCTATTCCTTGCAGCACAATCTGAAGAAGCCTGCACTCTCTTGCAGGAATTCTCAGACTTGCCTGGAAGCCAGAGTCTGACCCATTTGGGTGGATGGCCTTAGTACAGGAGCAGGACACCTGAAAACACTAGGTAAGGTAGTCCAGATAGAACTCCACTGCACAGGATCAGGGATTCCAGGTAGCCCAGGGAAGCCGCCCGGATAAAAGGGCCATGTACATGTCTTTGAACATGGGAAACGCTTATGTGTTTTGAAGGAAACAAACTTTCATTTAAATTCCTTACTTGGGCTATATTATTATTAGCAACTCTTATTTAAAAACACTATAAAATAATATCCTATATCAGAATTAATTGTTCTGGGATTCTAAAATGCCAACAGTGAGCAAATAGTGAACGGCAATGAGGAATTCTATTATTTAGCATGTATTTGGACCTTAGTTATTACATTTGTAACAAGTTTATATATTTTATAAATATTATATATTAGCATTATATTTGATTATCCCACAAAGTATATGAAACCATAGTTGTATCTTACACTGAAATAATTTTTCCTTGATGTTTTGACAATATTTCCCTGTCGACATAAAATTAGATTTTTGTGCTTTAATTCATAATAACAAAGATTTTTCTATAACCATGACATTATATTTATTTGACTGCTTTTGATGAACTTATAAATGTTGTGGATGTTTCCAGAGTTAATATGGACGATCTGGTTTAAATTCAAAGGATAAAATGTACCCCTAAGCACAAGATGGAATCCACTAAGCTTGTGTCCCACATCTAAGATGTTTATTGCATGATTGCCAGCTGACCTTTGTCCCTTTGATGTTTTAATAAAATGCCAACTAATTTCCTTCCTGAGCTGATTAGAAGGGGGAACTAGTGGATCAGACTCCAGGTTAGTGGAGCAGAAGGTCGACACAGAGATGTGTATGGACTCATGATGGAAGAATAGATGATAGGTCAGTAGATGGATGGTGGATGGATGGGTAGATAGAGGGTAGGTGAGAGCTAGACAGACAGACAGACAGACAGACAGACAGATACATACATACTGATAGATAAGTAAATAAATGATAGATAAATAGATGATAGATAGATAGATAGATAGATAGATAGATAGATAGATAGATAGATGATAGACAGACAGACAGACAGACAGATAGGTGATAGGCAGATAGATGATAGATAGATGATAGACATAAATAGATGCTAGATAATTTATTCATTTTAATTACTTTAAATACTCAAATGAAAATAATTCATAATTTTACAAGGAATTTACTACAAAAATCCTAGTTGACATGATTATTCAAAGGCTTAGTCAATATTCTAAATCATTGTTTATTGCTAGAATGGAAGCATCCCATGAACCCTGATTTTCATGAACAATTATTATCTGACCAGGACTCTTTATGCAATAGATTTGCATAAGAACTTATAAATATTTCCAGTCTCTTAAATGTCCAAAATTGCACCAGTGAAAAGAAATTTGTCACATGCATAGAAAAAAATCATAAAATCTAGAATGCTGACTTGATTCTGACATTTGAATTTTAGGGTGACATTTTTTTCTCTTGTGATTATTTTGATTCTTGAAGAATTTCTATAATTACAATAATGTGAATTATATTTCAGGATCGGTATACTGACCTAATTGTAAAGTATCACTTTAAATAAAAGATTGAGAGTTAATCCTCATTCCAATTGATAACAAAATCTTAAAAGATTTTTATGATTTATTTTATGTACAGTTTTAAAATTATTTTCATAGTCAATAGTTTAGGTAAAACTGGACTTTTATTTTTATGAAGAAAAAATTATCTTTTAGATTTTTGTCTAAAAATACAATTAAATCTTAGAATTGTAGTTTGATTTTTTTCATCTTTGAAGAGAAATTTACTTACAGTTCAAAAATACTTTGAAGGTAAAAATAGACCTAAATAGTTCAAAACCAATGAATCTTGGTAGTGTGATAATTTAGAAGCCTCAATAGAAGCAGTTCAGCCATTCATTAGTCAGGATAATTTTGGCAATTGTCTTTTATCAAGTTGATGTCTGTGTTTGTGCTCAATCCTTTTTAAATGTCGATTTTTAATTTTAACACTCTCATACTGCTTCTCCCCCTCACTTTGAAGTCTCTTGTCTTCATGGACACTGAAGTATTACTTAGTATGTACACAATGATTTGACTCAAGGCTCCTCTGGAATCCATGATTGGTTTGTGTTCCCCCAGTTAAAATCAGTGCTTTTGTTTAGGGCTCATCATAATGCTGGAGCTTTGCTGCTGCTGCTATTGTAACCGTGGGAGTTGTTATACTTATTGCTATAGTTATTGTCTATTGTTGCATTTATTGTTTTAATTGTTGTTGTTATTGGTGTTACTTTTATTGTTATTGGTGTTGTGATGATTGTTTTCTTCGCTATTAATGTTGTTGCTATTGTTATTATTTTTTCTTATTGTTTTTGTTGTTATTGTTGTAACCAATAATAACTACTTCTGGGTTGGTCTCTTGTAAATTTCATATTAGTTCACAGCAATAAATGGACTATTCCACTTGAAATAAAGACCTTAATTTACATAAGAATGTGGGTTGTAAAATAAACTAAAGCTACTAACTGATGAGTGATAAAAATAATGAAGCATGGCCTAAAAAGTATAGTCTAGTGACTAGAGAGGGTCTAAAAAGTACAGTTTAGGGACTAGTGAGGGTCGAAAAAGTACAGCCTAGGGACTAGGGAGGGTCTAAAAAGTACAGCCTAGGAACTAAGGAGGGTCTAGAAAGTACAGCCTAGGGACTAGGGAGGGTCTAAATGTACCCAATAGTTTTGTTTTTTATTACTAAATCTTTGTCATTAAAACCCCCAACCACCAAATTCATGAATAGCTTTTTTCTATGTATACTAAGCCAACAATTAGGTAAGTGCCCTCTGCTTTTAGCTGAAGAAGACTAGAAAGTAATATTAGTACAACTTCCGTGTCAGTCACATACTACCTACAGCTTTAAATGAGTTATTACCTCTAAATATTTGCTTTGTGATGGATTTGGAGGTAAAACTTTCTCTCCACTTAGCTAACACATTATGCCTTACGATTTAAACTCACTTGAGAATAGAACTTTCGATACTGACTCCTCCTATGCAGAGTGAAAACTCTTACACAGCTAGGATCCCACACTTAATATGATACTGCAACCTTATGTTTAAAATTGCCTCATTTGTGGATCAATTACTTAAATATTTATAAATGGAAGTAAAGAGAAATGACGATCAAAAAGAAAGCATGCTGCTTCTCTAAAATCCAGAAGATATTTTAAGTTACATAATAAGATAATGAACCAGAGAAATAGTTCAATGGGTAAGGGCACATTTCCACAGGCCTTGTGACCTGAGATCATTTCCCAGACCCCAACAGATGACAGGATCTCTCTCTCTCTCTCTCTCTCTCTCTTTTTCTCTCTCTTTCTCTCTCTCTCCTTCCCTCCTTCCCTCCCTCTCAACATACACACACAAAACAATAATAAATAAATGAATAAATTAGAATTGATACATAGGGTAATCTTTTAAAAAATATGGTATCAAGTGTAGAAGGAGGAGCGGCGGGCCACTTCCTGGCACCCGGCTAGCTCTACCCAAAATAATTACACGGAAACTGTATTCTTTTCAACACTGCCTAGCCCATTAGTTTCAGCCTCTTATCGTCTGATTCTCACATCTTGCTTTAACCCATATTTAGTAATCTGTGTAGCACCATGAAGTAGGTGCTTACCAGGAGAGATCTTAACCTGCGTCTGTCTTGGAGAGGAGAGGCATGGTGACTGCCTCACTGCCTTCTTCCTCCCAGCATTCTGTTCTGTCTACTCCACCCATCTATGTTCTGACCTATCAGGCCAAGCCGTTTTTTTATTAATTAACCAATGAAAGCAACACATAGAAAGACGACCCACCTACATCATTTCCTCTTTTTCTGTTTAAACAAAAAAGAAAGGCTTTAACTTTAACATAGTAAAATTACATATAACAAAACAGTTATCAATCAAGAATTACAGTTACAATATTTAGATCTATTTTATCTTTTACCATAACAAAGAAAAACTATAACTAACTATCTATTCTTCAACTCCATCAAAGACTCCAGAAGGATATAATATTACCTAAGTAAACAAGAAGTAAGCAACTTCCAATACTCTAGAAATGACAGAGACATCTTGCTGCCTGGACAGTCACCCAAAGTTCCTCTGTACTGTTGGGGCATCCATTTTCAGTCTACAGATCCATAGTATCCAGCAGACATTTCCATGAAGCAGGAAATTTCAAAGGCAGTTCAGTCACTATGTGCCATGTCCTGCAGAATGTCTCGCAGACTCTTTCATGAGTCAGGAACCCCGAAAGACCATCTCACCTTTAAGAAAGTTCAGCAGTCCTCTCTCTGCAGGTTCTTTGTGTCCAATTCATGCATCAATTCAGGCAAGAGCAGTTTCTTGCCCAAATGGCTAACCAACTCCATAAGGAGCCTCTTCAATGCCCATCTTCCTCTTGAAGTAGATTGGTGCTGCCAGGAGCAGACGTGTCTCATTGTCATGAAAAGTCCTAAGTTATTAAAACATTAAATGCCATATTCTGTAGTCTTTGAAAGATATGAAGAATGCCTATCTAACTGAAATATATCTCTATATATCTAGAAAATCTAACATAACTACAAGCTTTACTATTATTGATGATTGTCCATTAACAACCTATATTTTCTAATTATATATTAACTTTTAAATAAA
Organism: Arvicola amphibius; assembly: GCF_903992535.2. Lineage (NCBI taxonomy): Eukaryota > Metazoa > Chordata > Mammalia > Rodentia > Cricetidae > Arvicola > Arvicola amphibius. The sequence goes on along the minus strand of NC_052049.1, from coordinate 69,688,649 downwards.
CTACACAATCACAATACCTTAATCAAGATCAGAAATACATATACATATAACAAAATTGACCTTAAATTTTTACCAATAAACCAAGATCTATACCAAAGCAAATTATTCACATCTATATCCTATCCCCCTTTAAATGTAAAAAAAAAACATTTATAAACAATATCTAGGAATATGTACATAGTTATTTCTCTCCAGACTTCTTGCTGTATAGGGGTGCTGTTAATTAGGTCTTTCATGGTATAACCTGTCTTCTAGGTTCATCTCAGTCAGCAGTTGAGCAAAGTAATTTTTTGAGGGTGTTCAGAGCAACCTTTCAGGAGGGCGTGGTCTATCATATCATATTGGGATAGAAGCAATTCACAGGGTCTCATCCTCTGTGAAAACAAAAAAAAAAGACCTTTTCCAAAGCATCATAACCTTAGATCCAAATTTTGAAGTCAAGGTATTTTCAAAATATTTATGTTGGATTAGTTCATCAGCATTTATAAACAAATATCTTTTAGCAGCTGTTGCTTCTTCCTCAGCATTCAAACAATTCAAAGAGAGCATAATAACATATAGTATCAAGATTCTCTGTGTATTTTCCATCTTTATGCAGCTTTACTTAACCTCTATTTCTTTTATTTTTACTTTTATTTTTTGAGACAGGTTCTCTGTATATCGTTGTCCTGGAATAACTCTGTAGACCAGGCTGTCCTTGAACTCTCAGAGATCCTTCTGTCTCTGTCTGCCAGGCATTGGGATTAGAGGTGTGTCCTGCCACACCTTGAAGTCACAGAGGTCAATCTACCTCTGCCTCCCAAGTGTTGGGATTAAAGGTGTGTGCCACCATACCCAAACTACTCTCTTTCTTTTTCTTTTTTACTTTTAAGAACTTTAACCTTTAGCCTGCATATATTTTTAACACACTGGAAACCATTAGAGGTTTTCTTTGTCTTTGAATCTTTCTTTATTGTATATCTCTCTTTTTCTGACCACACGAGTCTTTAATTTACCAAGCAATATAGGTAGCATTAAAGCTGTGGCTTTGACAGCTAGATCCAACCCATTTCTTAGTTTTCTAAGATTTCAGCCTCGTGGCAGAGGTACCGGCTGTAGCCATGTTCATTGCCACAACTCTATAGCATTTCAAGGTCCCTGCCAGCAAGCAAGTTGCAGCATTCTGCTCACAGACCACACTCAGTTGGACTGCCTGCCTGAAAGAGTCAGGGTTTGTCCTGGCCCAGGATGGCCCAGAAAGCCAGCATTTTAAAACGGCGCAGCTTTTTTCCTGCTATGGCTGAAAACCGAAAAGCATGTGTTCAGCTTTTCATCAACACCATTTAAGTGTTTCGTGGCAGGACCTCTTAAAAGAGCTGCAGGGTTTTGCAGCTAAAGCTGAGTCAGGAAGCCTGTCTTAGATGAGAGTGTTTACTTGCCTCTAGCAAGCAGAGCAGACCCGAGAAATTGCTGCCACCAAGAAGCCATGCTTTACTCTATTCTTTCCCAAGCTTTCTCAGGCTTTCTGTGGATTCAGTTATCCATGTCTGGACACCATTTGTAGATGGAGCAGTGGGCTGCATTTCTGCCACCTGGCTCCAGGCCACCTGGCTAGCTTATGCCCCGAAATAATTACATGGAAATTGTATTCTTTTAAACACTGCCTGGCCCATTAGTTTCACCCTCTTATTGTCTAGTTCTTACACCCTGCTTTAACCCATATTTAGTAATCTGTGTAGCACCATGAGGTGATGGCTTACCAGAAGAGATCTTAACCGGAGTCTGTCTTGGAGAGGAGAGGCATGGCAACTGCCTGAGGCGTCTGCCTGACTCTGCTTTCTTTCTCCCACAATTCTGTTCTGTCTCCTCTGCCTACCTAATTTTCTTTCCTATCAAAGGGCCAAAGCAGTTTCTTTATTAACAAATAAAAGTAACTTATAGACAGATGACTCTCCTCCATCAATCAAGAAAGACAACAGTTGAACATAAGTGTAGTTTTTAGAGGATTTTTGATTGATTAGATTCTACTGTGATAGTGTGTCACCTGAAAACTATAAAGTGTAAATGTAAGCAAACCATAGCCATTTATTACTGATCAAATGATATTTTAGATGAAAAACCTTTTCCTGATAATTTCTTCCATAAGCAATGCTACCTGACCAAACTCTAAGCAAGCAACTTATAAAATCATGATTTGTTGCATTAAGAAATGTATTTGGTTATAAATATATCAGATTACTAAACACAACAATCTGTGATGCATTTCTGTCTAATTTTAAATTTTCATATAGAAAAATATTAAATACCTTTTCTACTTTATTTTTTCATGTTTGGTAAAAATATAAGATTTTAATCAAATATTACTTAGTCAATTAACAAAATTTATTGAGTACCTTACTATGCCTTGGACATGGTGTAAGATGCTGGACCACTGTAATCCTAGTTGCTATCACAAAAGCATAGAAAAAATAGTACAGTAAGATTGCTTCCTCTTCAAGATAGTTTTAAAATTGAACTGTCCCCAAACTCTTATCAGCATTCCATGGTTTCATTATAACTGATACTCAGGGGCAGACTAGAGCACTGTACATTCCAAAGGAAAAGAAATTTAAGCTTATTAAAATGTAATTAATTAGGGCTGAGGATGTAGCTCAGAACTCAAGTTAATGAAGTCATTTTATTGTATTTATTGTACAATTGTATCATACCAGCAAATTTGAGAAATTTTGTAAAGAATTTAACTAAGTAATTTTTATTAATAAGATTTCTGCTTCTATATTTTAAAACAATCTCATAGTCTATGATTAGCACAATTGTTTTACTAAAAGAAACAATGTTGTCTACTTCATGTTAAAACTGTGTGATGTGTTTTAGTACTTATATTTTCTGTCATGAACATAAGACTCAGAGATTTATTAGTGGGCAGTTAAGCACAGTAAGTGAACTCTAAAACCTATAGAAAACACTTTCACACTTTACCCTTAATGACATCAGGGGTGAAGAAGACAAAGAGACTCATCTACTCAAGAGAAGAAAACTGTAGTTTCCAAATATCCAAAGTGTCTGGATGTATGGTTTTTTACCTTTAATTTGCTTTTATTTTGTTTTGGTTTGTTTTGATTTTGACAATAATTAGGTACTCTCAAAAACACCTCAAAATTTAGCTAAATATTTGTTTGCTTTTAGGAACTCTCAGAAAATGAAGTGTTTGAATCTCACTTCTCTGTGCACTTTCTTTTGGAGGATAATGTTGAATAATGTTGAAATGCTTTAATATTAATATACTTAAGTTTTTATTTCTGAATAGCTATTGGGAATTAAGAATTCTGGCTCTTAAAGCAGGCTCACTGACATGTTTTTATTTTCCTTCTTTGTTGGCTTAATTCTAAGTCATATCAACAAATCTTTTATGTCCTCACTTAAAAAAACATTGGGAATTTTGTACTTCTGAAAACTTTTCTTCATAGCTGCTCTTTGCAGGAGCAAGTTTAGTCAGGTTTTAAGCACTACAGTTCCAGAGACCTCCTAGGAGAAGGAGGTTCTATAGCAAGTGCACGGGGGCTCTTCGTCTCCCTCTGGAAGACGGACTTGTTAAGGCTACCTTTCTGTTCTTAGAAGGCTTACTCTTATAAAAGTGATTATAAGCAACAAGATGTACAGGAAACAGTCATTGCTATTTCTTTGAAAATTATGAGTGAGTAAACATTAACTCTGCTTTTGCTTTAAATGAAAACAATATCGAATTTCCACAGAATTTGTTTTAGTCATTGCTGACTGAACTTTGCCATCCAGTTCCCTCTTATGTAACTGCACTATGCACAGCACTTACTGGTTTATGACTATGGTGCTTTAAGACTGCCCCTGAAGCGTCAACATAAACTTCCAGAAGTTCTCCTTGCCTGAGAACATGTTTGAGCCACTCAGTGAGGGCTGTATTATCTCAGGGAGATGTTTGGTCTCCCTAAACTGTCTTTCCCCAAATCTCTGTGTTGCATTTCCCCTTCTTCTGAAACAATTGTCATCCATTGTGTCTCTTCTTTTCCTTGTATTCAATTTTGCTTTCAGTAGTTATGCTTTTCATGTTGTCATTTATGTGGGCCATTAAAAAAAGTCACAAAACAAATTCTATTCTCACCCTTTATATTAACTGTCCAAGACTTTTGTAACTAAGCAGGGACATTGCAGCTCATGAGCGGAAAGCATAGCCTCACTGTCTTGGAGGCGAATATCCAAGTCAATATGTGAGCAGGGCCACACTTCTTTGAGGGACTGTTTACTCCCAGCTGTTCGTCAACTGTGGTGTTTATTACAGGTATCACATGACATTCTCCCTGTGTGTGTCTCTCTGTTTAAATTTCTCTTTCATCAAAATATAGAAAAAGAAAACCATTTAGGCTATGATTTAGTAGCAGTAGACATTGCAGGGAAGTTATTATATTTTAGAGTCTTTGCTATTTTCCTTTTTTGATTTCAAACCACTTGTATTCAAAAAGTACATTTTCTTTTTAGAATTTGGAGATCTGTTGCAGTATCTCCTCACATGAATTCCATGGGAAGTCGGGCTCTGACCAGTGAGCCGGTGTCAGCTACTTATCCTGCCTGCTCCAACACATATCTTTTTTGTAGCTTTTTATTGCCATGAGTCAGCTGAATGGTTATAGTGTGCTGTTTCCTTTCTACCGTCTTTACAGAAGCTACCTTCACTAAAGTTATTCTGTACTCTTGCCAAAATAATCATTGTTCCCCTTATGTGTTCATGTATTGTCCATGAATATAGTGGCTAGCCTCTTTAAATCTTGTGTGTTCATGTATTATTGTCCATGAATATAAAGGCTAGCCTCTTTAAATCTTGTGTGTTCATGTACTGTTCATGAATATAGAGGCTAGTCTTTTTAAATCTTGTGTGTTCATGTATTGTCCATGAATATAGAGGCTAGCCTCTTTAAATCTTGTGTGTTCATGTATTGTCCATGAATATAAAGGCCAGCCTTTTTAAATCTTATGTGTTCATGTATTGTCCATGAATATAGAGGCCAGCCTCTTTAAATCTTGTGTGTTCATGTATTGTCCATGAATATAGAGGCTAGTCTCTTTAAATCTTGTGTGTTCATGTACTGTCCATGAATATAGTGGTCAGCCTCTTTAAATCTTGAGTGTTCATGAATATAGAGGCTAGTCTCTTTAAATCTTGTGTGTTCATGTATTGTCCATGAATATAGAGGCTAGCCTCTTTAAATCTTATGTGTTCATGCATTGTTCATGAATATAAAGGCCAGCCTCTTTAAATCTTATGTGTTCGTGTATTGTCCATGAATATAGAGACTAGTCTCTTTTAATCCTTATGAAAGAGGACTTTTTGCTTATTTTGAGAGCAAAATTTGGGACACTTACTCTGCTTTGAGTTTGTTCTTTGTGCTGCAAACATGCAGACAAGTAATTTGAAGTTAAGATTCACTAGGACCAGTACTGTAATTACTGCCTTTTCCATGTTCCCTTCTACAGGGCTCCCTCAACTTCTTTATGCTCTGTTGTTCCCAAATTAGTCTCCCACTTGATTCCATTCTTCCTTCTCCCAATATTCCTCAATAACCTTTCTCTATTTCTTGAAGTATCTGATTTTAGAACAAATGTGTAGGTTTAAATTATAGCTTTTTGGCACCCAAGATACAATGGTAAGATCTCTTCTGGGCATAGAATGTTAAGTGGTGACACATTAATTGAACAAAAGGCAAGCTTCTTAAGGGACATGTATTCCACCAATGAGGAAACTAAGGCCCAGAGCAGTGATGTCATCTCCCTGAAGAGCCCTGAGGATGTGAGCAGGAGCAACATTCTTCTCTTTAGAAATAAATGTTTGGAAGAATAAGTAGTGACAGGGCTTCCATTTGGGTGTCCAGCCAAGGAAATGCCCTGCAAAAACAGTCTCTCATTTATTGAAGAAGTGTTTGATATCCCATTTACAAAACCTGATAATCAGTAATCAAGCCTAGTTAGGTTGAGAAATATCTCACATAATGACATCAAAAGTCACTCTGACCCCATATCTCTCTGCCCATGAAGTGTTAGTATTTTCATGAACATTTTAGAGATACATTTGAAAAGATGTTTTCCATGAACATGTTCAAATATGCAAAAAGACTCCAAACAGCTCGTATAAAATCTGAATATGGAGTGTGCAGTATAAAAAGGTATAAAAAAACTCATTCATTTGTAAGGTAACTATTAAAGTTAATAAAGGACATCTTCTCCAGGGCCTAGCAACATAAGGATAGTAATCCCTTAGCAGAAAAACTTATCTTTGAAACAAATGTAAACCATCAAAGAAAACCACAACCAACCAAAGCATAGAGTTGTGGAACCTAGTTCAAAATGACCCCTATCAAACACATCTCTGATACCTAAGACTCAGGGATCATTGCAGAAGGGTCAGAAAGGTTGTAAGAGCCAGAGGATTGGGAAGTTTTCTGTGAGAGTATCTTCTAGGAATGTTGGAAACCACCCCCAGGTAGTCTCACCAACATAGCTGCCTGAACATGACATGAACAAGGATGAAACTAACAGACAACCAAAATTGACAGGAGGAGCTCATGAGGCTTTAACCCTAGACAAAGAACTGCAGGCAACTAAGGAGTGCTGAGAGTTGGAGAAATGGTCTTCCCCAGGGAAGAGCCCCCAGCTGATTATCCAATGCAAAATAGTAAGCCTTGAAAACATACAGAGAAGTTAACATTATAGAGACTGAGGTTATATTTATGTATTTAAGAATACTTAGACACATATATGCATGAAATCTCTCTCTCTCTCCAACACACACACACATACACACACACACACACACACACACACACACAATTAAAGAAAAGAGGCCATGCGTTTGAGGGAGAATGGAGGAACATGGGAGGGTATGAGGGACGGTAAAGGAAGGGGAAAATAGTCTAGCTTTTTATTATCTCAAAAAGTAAAAATTATTTTTAAAAATTTAATTAAATAGCAACTAAGGAGATGGCTCAGTAGTTAAGAACATGTACTTTTCTTTTTATAGAGAATCCATGATTAGTTCCCAGTGCCCAAGTTCCATAGCTCAAACACCAGTAATAAAATATCTAGATGACTAAACCACTCTTCTCTCCTTCACAGAGACAGTACTCATATGCTTCAATGCACATACACACATGCACACATACACACGTATACATGTATGCACACACATAATTTAAAATAACTTTTAAATGAGATTAGTAAAAGAGAAAATGAGTGCTCGTGTGTTTTGTGAGGAAAGCAGCATCATTTCTGTTAGAAGGGTCAGCATGTGTGTCTCAGATTGACTAGTTTGTCACATTGAGCAAATCTAAATCCAGGGAGAGTCTGCGCAGCTGGAATGTCAGTCCTGTTTATAGCTTACTTTTCTTGAAAGCAAAATAATGAAAATAAAAGACATAAGTGACACAGAGGTATTCTCGTTACCCAAAGGCATAATATTAGAATTCATCAGGACAACGTATCTCAGGATGGAGCATTACACAGTGCATATAGCAATTACCATGTCTCTCCTGAAAACAATAAACATTATAGGAATTCAAATCAGATTACGCTAATTAGGTCAGTGTTTATTATAGATGTTTAGCTTCCCACGAAATAAGGATCATTTCGAACATCTCTTCCATGCGGTTAGCACGCTTCTACTTCTTCATCTCTTCCACACAGTTAGCACGCTTCTATTTCTTCCCAGTGATTTTCTCTGAACAGGCATTAAGATTCTGATAAGAGAATTAACTGCAGAAACCATATTACAAAAGCACTGTAGTGGATTAAATATGTTTTAATGGAAGGAACAGGGATATGCCAAGACAGACGTAAACATCGAGGAAAGATTTATGACAGGTGAAGAAAAGTGTGTAGACAAAGCAGAACAGTCAGGGTGGCATCAGGGAGTGCCTCATGGTCAGGTCAAGCCGAAGTGTGAAAGACTGTAACAAAGGGGAAGAGGCGTTATCAACCGTGTAAAACAAGAGTGGGACCCTGTGCTCCAGCACTTACGTCGTGAACAACTCAAGTATATATTATACTCCCCCCAGAAAAGGTCACAGATCATTTCCATTTTAGATATAAAAAGACAACTCTTGGAATATTTATGAATTTCCATTTAAGGTTTTAAAGGAAAATCTTGTAAGTCAAATCAAGGACTATTACTTTTCTTTCCTGTATCATTAGTAAATACATGTAGATGTTTTAATATTTGGATATGGTTAAAATATATATGATGGTTTTTGATTGGAATGTACATTGAACATAGCAATAAAGGTTTGAGATCTATTTGGCTACAAAGTTAGAGCACATAGTTAAAAAACCTTGAATATAATGAACTTCCTGGCAGCATAAATTGTATCAAGAATCAGTGAAAGAAAAATTAAGGATAAAATCCAGGAGTTTCTCTGAGGCCCTCAGTGGCTGTGAATCATCTTCAAGAGAAGGATTTGTTCTATTATCAGGAAGATACTTTACACCAGGCCACACAATGCACTAGGCACTTTCTGCAAGCAATCGTTGGACCCGATCATCCAGCTGCAAATCCCTGGAATAAACTCTGTAGGAAAGGAAAGGCTAGAGCATGTCGTGTCTTGATTGAGTTCCCCTGCCTAGTTTCTGCAGCACAAAGCAGTCATCTTAGGCTAGCATTATCTTTTCCTGACTGTGGCCTGCGCAGATAAGCATGTCTCGCCTCTGTGCTGAGAATATAGAACAGACTCTGTACATGGCTCACTGAAGCACACAAGCCATGCCTTTCTCTTCACTCTTGCAGGATCTGGGTCTCATTTGGAAGGATTAGGATTTGCACAGGTAACCCAATCAGGGTAACAAAACCCAAGGGCCACTTGCACATAGCAGAGAGAAGACTGGATTGTGTTTCCTCAGTCATATGCTACATCTACACAGACTGGTTTTGCTTTTAGTTTAAAAATCTGAATATAGACTGAGGGGGTATATCCTGACACTGTTTGGTATTTTAAGGAATGTAACTAGTAACTGTTATTAACTACAGTGAGAGTATAGATGTGTCTGCACTCTATGGCAGAGTGTACTTTACTGGTACATATTAGAGGACAATATACAGTGTGCCTCTGCTTTACTGTGTCAGTACCAGCTGGCTTGTTTCCTTTAAGCCTCTAACTAACCATTCTCAATAATCTATGAGCAGAGTATGTTCCATCTATATAAAAGCCGAAACTATTTGAAATCCTGTAACATTCAATCTCTTTGTGTCATAATTCCATATTTAAAGAGGGAGTGTGGATAACAGATAAGCATTTCAAATTAAAGTATCAGTCCTGGCAAGATGCCTGTCGTGAACAAAACTGCTCTGGTAATGTTTGCTAAGCTTGTCTTTTGATGTGAGCTAACCCAGGTTTCAGACCATCTCGATCACTTCCCCTCAGGGTGATATACCTAGGGTTAATGCTCTCTTCCTCATACACCGCGCTCAGAGACTCTTCCTGGCAATTTGCTAAATCTTAAACATAACCTTACTGCCCCACCATGGTAATTTCCCTGCAGAGTTCCTTGTTCAGCCATCTCTTGCCCTGCCTCCCACTGCTTGCCTGTGGTCTCAGGAGGGGAGTAATTTCTGCAACATTTTTGTTTCTTTTGGTTGCTCTTGTGGATGGCAAAGGCACAAAAATAAGTGGAACAGATCTCTGTTAATTTAGATATTTTTAAAATTTTTATAAGATTCACTGCTGCTATGAAAATGAACACAATGAATTATTGTTGTTCATGTAACATTTATTTTTCTTGAGCCTGTTTCTGTTTTCACATTGGGAAAAAATATCTCCAAAATAAAATAATGGCATCAGATTTTTGGGAAAAAAATTCTTTCTGATGGTTCTATTGACAAAACACTAATACCATTAAGCAGGGTCCATCACCCTATAATTCTTGACAGGCAACGTTACCCTACTGAAAACAAAGCAGAAGCTGGATACATTGCATTGGTGCTCACCTTCACTGCACTATGAGGACATTTCTGAAAGTGACTTTTTAAAAATTATTGTTACATGCTGTTCAAAACAAGAATGTTAGTCCTCTCACCATTCATCCCATTCAGATGAGTGCAGCCTGCTCTCCCCTCCTGGGCTTCAGCAGAGAGAGCTTCAGAGTCCTCATTGCCAAGACGCACAAAGGAATCCCACCAATCATTTCATTGGCTTGTCCTGTCTTAAATGAACCCTGTATTCTGATGCTGATGGCAGTTCTGAAAGCCACTTCCTAGCTGAATGTTTTAGGCACATGAATAGATTTCATATTCTGGATTTTTTCACAAAAATTTAATAAAAATTAACATTCTCTTTAAAATGCCAAGTAATTAGTCCTAAAATCTTGCTAAAGCTACATATTATTGACTAATTGCTTCAGGCCTCGACATGTGCAGTGTTAGCTGACATGTTGATACTCTATATTAGTTCTAAAACAGGATGGATGTTTCTAATGTGAGTAGTCTTCAAATACTCATAGGTAGGAAAATCACACAAAGTGCTTGTAATAAAGACTCAGTTCTTCAAACCCAAGACTGAATTAGGGTCAGGCCCAAGATTTTCAACAATCTTCCTGCTAAAATTTGAGATCTTATTCCTTAAAATCTAAGGGATTATTTCTTTCATCACTTGTGGCTGTTGGCTTTCAAGCTGAGTTACATAATCTCCTTAATCTTTCCTTGTCTTTTCTTTCTCTGCCAAATATAATTCTGATTTAACAAGTACTAATCTGACAGTAATGCTTTATATAGTCAACTACTAGATGGAGCCCGTGACGGGCAACCATGGATCTATTCATTACGCCTTCCTGTTATTCTCCCAATAAGTAGTTTTGGTTAATGATTATTAGCACATCAATAAATATGTACGGTTTAGAGTCACTCTATGTGGAAAATATTAATAAAGGGAAGTAACAAATAAAATTTTTATAATTGTTCAATAGGCATCAATGTCTCTCTAAATTGTACAAATATTCAGAATAAGATGCTCTCTTGATCAGTATATTTAAAAGCACTAATAAATACTTTAAAAAGCATAAGTAAGATCCATGCCAGAGTGAATACTGAATAATATTTATGATTATATAAATTAATAGTAAGTGTTAGAACATGAATGAGGGCCAGTGTGCATATGAATGAATGTTTTGAACAACAGTTTTTCAAGGCAAAAAATAATACCTTAAAAATCTCTGGTCAGTCCCTCTTCAGAACTCTTTGTCTTCTTGTTAGCCTGAAACAGAGGTCACCTTGATTCCCACAGGGTTAACTGTTTTTCGGTTTGTTCATCCTCGTCTTCTGATTCCTGTACTGCTTAGCAAAGCCTTCTCAGTTCTAAGATAACATTTCTTTGTAAAGAAGGCATTTGGTAGATCCTCCGTTGAAAAAATGCTTTTTCTTCCTCATTTAGTTGTGTTCTTATGTGAAAAAAGGAAGATATAATAGGAAGAAAAAGAACAGGTGTCTCTCAGGGCAAGAAATCTTCTCAGCAATGTAAGTTGGTGATGTGCCAAGATGGTGCCCCGTAACACCTTGGCTGTCACTGGGACTTCACCTGCTTCTGGAGAGTATGGAGAAGAAAGCATACTTCAGTACACTGTCATGAACATGTATGCACTCATGTGATAAAGCACATGATCTGATTTCCTGAATCTCTTTATCGACAATGAGCTGAACTGGATTTTGTGTTCTTTTAAACCATTTTAAGCTATAAGACAGCGTCTGACCTAACACTCATTTTGGGAAGACACTAAGATTAAAATCCAGAAATTCGGGGCTCTAGTCACACCTTCCCCATTTAGTAGCTCAACGTTGTGCCTCAATTACACCTCAGTACACAGGAGCTCAGGCTTTGCTGTCTACATAGAGTTTTAGCTGAAGCCAAATGCTACAGTGTGCAGCATACACACACTTTTAAATTGAAGCTCCATACAAATTGACAGCTGTTAATCCACGTTATTTAATAACAAAATTGCCTTCTTACTGGTGTAACATTCGTTTTCGCCCTTTGACATCACTCTTCTGAACAATGCCTCTGTAGCCAAAGTATAGAACCCTCCTGAGGTGCTGCTGTTAGAGACAGTCTCGCCATCAATTGTTTGATCAATCAAGCAACCAAGCAGAATCTCATGACAGGGTAATTCAGTGGTCCCAGGTTAAATCCCCAGCACCACCAAAAGTAACCAACTGGCCTGGCAGTGAACCCTAAAACAAACCGAGGCCAATTCTTAGTCATTGTTTGTGCACTGAAGAGAAATAATCCAGTGTAGAAATCCAGTGTGTGGCACAAATGGAAACAAAGCATCCTCATGCAGTAGGCGGGGTTCTGTGGGGCTTGCGCACACTTTCCAAGACTTTGCCTGTCTTTCAGGACTCATATGAATGCTGCTCTTGAGGCTCACAGGTGAGGTGTGTGATGATGTTAATAAGACAGCATCAGTGTCCAAAATCTGCTGTTGACCAAGTGTCTCCAGATAGCATTGTTTAGAAAGATGTCCAGGGAAATATTGCCAACACTATGACTACTGTCTTTTGAAGCACAAAGTTTCTGTTTTCCTGATAAAAGTACCTTGAAATACATAACTTTAGATGAGCACGTGTACGTTAGCCTTGGCGTTACTATGATGTGGAAAAACGATGGGGGTCAAAATGGGAGGATGAGCGGACAGTCAAGTTCATGAGGTTGATGGAGAAACGGGGATTCTCTAGAATATCAAGATACTGAATCCCAATGGAGTGTGTTTGCTGCTATTGCTCTTTCTCTAGTTCAAGTGTCATTCAGTTTCTAAAAACAATGTGGTATTTGAGTATTTACTAGTTTAAAACAATTTTGATTTTGTTCATTGGACTGAATATTGTGGTTTAGAATTGAGCATATTAGATATTATTAGACTATTCATATACCAGAATGAGGGAAAACTCTAAAACATTCTAATGTAATTACATTTTAACTTAAAAATAATTACAAATATTCATGACACACGTTTCAGGCAGTATCAAGATGTCAGTGAACATATTGTTTAGTTTTGTATTCTCTGGCCCCCTAAATAGCTCTCTAGAAAGTCACTTAATCTTCTAAGATAGTAAGACAGATTTAAAATTTTCTAAGTCTAACTTGCTAAAATCATCTGAAAAAATATTTTAATATAGAAAAACTACTCCTAAAACTTAAAAATTAGAGAAGTATAGTTGTGGTGTCTGATAGTTATTTTAGGCATTTTTTTGAAACAGGCATATCCGTCTTTTAATCTTAGGAGCCTACAAGCTATAGGGCTTGAGTATTCCTTGAACATAACAAATACATCATGAGATAAATACATAATCTATTAATAATTTTATAATTAATACATAATACTCCATAAATTATAATTTTTTTAAACAATAGTTGACTAACTCTATTCTTTGAGAAACTATCCAGGAAAAAGAGCAAGGCCAACTGAGAGCTTGGATCTTACTACACAGTAAGCTAACTGACTTCTTCTTTGCCAAAGTTTCAGACCCAAAGCTTGCGTCTGTCAGACCAGCACAGGAAGTCACACCTGTGGAGAGGAATTGTTAGCATCACCCTCATCGAGGGCCGAGACCTCAAAGCAATGGATTCCAATGGGTTGAGTGACCCCTATGTGAAGTTTCGGCTCGGGCATCAGAAGTACAAGAGCAAGGTACGTCTCTATCCATCTGTGCTCCTGCCACTGGTGGGCAGGTGCTGACTGGATAGCAGCCAGGCTTTAAGAGCTGTGACCATCGGGTCCCTTTGAAATGAGGGCTGTGGAATAGAATGTCGGTCTAGGTGACCTTGAGAGAGCCACTCTGCTCTTCTGTCCCACTGCCTTCATCTGTTACCCAGGAACTAGCTTGCTGCACATTTGTGAGATTTAAGAGGAAAGAGCAACCATATCCCCACCCGGAAATGCTCAGGGCATTGTCCAGCACCAGAACGTCCAGCACCAGTGATACAGACATTATTTTGCAGGCAATGAAATTCTTTCAGATTACTCTGGGTCGTGTTATACAATCTGATTTTGACCAATACAACACTAAAGGCATTTTTAAAATTATTTCTGCAATTTTATTTAATCATATAGCTTTTGAGTTTTATGTCATACTTCAATAAAATGTATTACAATTACATTCATGTCTCTTCTTCCTCCCCTTTCACTTCTGCCAACCATTTTCTTCTTCAAATTGACCCCCAGCCTATTCCTCTCTTCCTTCTTTCATTCGTTCATTCCTTCCTTCCTACCTTCCTTTCTCCCTTCCTTTCTCTCACTCTGCCTCCCTCCCCCCTCCTTCCTTCCTTCCTTCCTTTCTCCCTTCCTTTATCTCTCTCTCTCCCTCCCTCCCTTCCTTTCTCTCCCTCCCTTCCTTCCATCTTTCCTTCCTTTCTCTCTCTCTCCCTCCCTTCCTCCCTCCCTCCCTTCCTTCCTTCCTTTCTCTCTTTCCCTCTCTCCCTCCCTTCCTTCATTCCTTTCTCCCTTCCTTTATCTCTCTCTCCCTCCCTCCCTTCCTTCCTTTCTCCTTTCCTTTCTTTCTCCTTTCCCCTCCCTTCCTTCCTTTCTCTCTCTCCCTCCCTTCCTTCCTTCCTTCCTTCCTTCCTTCCTTTCTCTTTTCCTTTCTCTCTCTTTCCCTCCCTTTCTCCTTCCCTCCCTCCCTCCTTCCCTCCCTTCCTTCTTTTCTCTCTCCCTCCCTTCCTTCTTTCCTCCCTGCCTCACTTGCTTTTTCTCCTTTCTTTTCTTTCATCAGGCCCCATCCAGGCAGCAACAACTGTTAGCATTCAGGACTGCAATGGCCATGTCATATGCAGAAATTTTAAGATATATTTAAGAAACAAAGAGTCAAACCCCTGTTGTTGCTATGAGTCATATGCAATGGCACAAGTTACTTAATCATGTTGTGTGTCAATTTCCCCTTCTGCAGAAATAGAACTGCAATGATGTCTACCTAAGCAAGTTATTAAAGAGATTAAATGAATGTAGACATACAAAAGGCTTAAAATACTGCTGTGATCATAAGTTCCCAGTAAATGCTAAAAGCAGAAGGAAGAAGGTTAGTGTCATAAGTAATAGTTGTAGAGCAACAATTTTTAGTGGTAATATATTAAGTAATGTCAATAGCATGCCATTTATGAAACTAAGAGTAACGGCAAGCACCTACAGATTGTAGCTACATCTTGTTATATCCAACTATAACTGCTTCCAGGTTTTAAGAGCTGGCATTCATAGACACCTTGGGTACTTCCCATCCATCCTGAATTGCATGACAATCACACGCCATTTTTGTAAAAATTCTTTGTCTTTAATGTACTCACTTTTGTGGATTTGGGGTCAAAACCTTATCTAGTTCTCTTCTAGTCCAGAAAGTCTTCATTAGTACTTAAGGTCTTCAAAATATCACAAAACTGATGTATTAACAAGCAGTGCTTATTGCTGGCATGCTATTTGGTGATCTTATGGAGGCCCATATGGAAGATTTAAACATAAATTTTAGGTGGAAGAAAGTTATATGAGAAAGACAATCTGAATATCAAAGGCTAAAAAGTTAGTCTGTTTATGACCTGATGAAAAAGATGAACTATAGCCTGGCAGTTGTGATGCACACCTTTAATCCCAACACTCAGAAGGCAGAGGAAGGCGGATCTCTGAGTTTGGTGTAAGCCTGGTGTCTACAAGAGCTAGTTCCAGGACAAGCTCCAAAGCTACAGAGAAACCCTGTCTTGAAACAAAACAAAACAAAAGAACTATATTCCAAAATGCCATAGAAGTTCATCATTCATGACGAGGACATTTGAATTATCATAGGATCCATCTAGTAACATTAATATTTTTCACCAGGAGATTAAGAACAAATATTAAACAGTTACTATTTAAAAAAAATAGGTATCTATGACCACTTCTGTATTCTCTCATTTAACTTGATTTGCATGTTCTATTTGGCTTAGTTTTATAGTTCTGCTCTTTAGACATAAAATATGAACCCCACTATGGACAGGTGTCTCTTTTGATCTTTCTGTTCATGATCTATTACAGATTAATTTCATATTATGAACTTTAAAGTTGTGATTCATTTGCATTACCTTTACACATTACATACATCATTGCTTTCAAACTCTTTGCATCTGAGGACTCGTCTGTCATACATGAAGAAGAGAAAAGGCCACTGCATACCTACCTGCTTTAAAATGGATTGCAAGAGAGACAAATCTGGGTGTAGTCCAGGCAAATGCTAAGTGGAATTTTACAGCACATTAATATTGGCAACTTGTTTATTGATTTATTGGGTTTATTCTCTGCATATTTAAAATTATGATATTGCAGCCTAGACCTCCTTATTGCTTATGCAACACGAATAACACACACATATGCAGTTTCCATGTATGGGAAGAGGAATGGCACTAAATGCTAAATACTGAAGGCAAAGTCAACTAGGATGCCCCAAATCTACTTGCTTATTCCTTCCGCTTTCACATAGCTCATTGTCTGTTTTCATGTATCTTAGACATTTGTGTGCACAGAGAGGGAAAACGGGAACTCTGGGAATTCTCATCTCTTATTACAAGATAACTGACTATGTGTTCTTTCTTCAATCAGTAACTGTGATAGAATAAATGTTAGTATTTGAATGTGTTATCTCACTGACAGGCTGTCTTTTATACACTTAAGATAGATAATAAGAGAGTGTAAGGGCTTACTTCTGATTTTCTCATTTCTCTGAACACATCCATGAGTCTACTCTCAACAGAGACTAATTAATACACATGAACACCCCGGACAATTTGGCGGAACTACTGACCTTCACACGATTTTCTGCATAATGTCTCAAACTTTTTTAAATATTGAAACTAAAATAATTTTTGCCTTTTCAGATTATGCCCAAAACTTTGAATCCTCAGTGGAGGGAACAGTTTGATTTCCATCTCTATGAGGAAAGAGGAGGGATCATTGACATCACCGCCTGGGACAGAGACGCCGGCAAAAGAGATGATTTCATTGGAAGGTTTGTCCAATCAGTGTTTTATTGACTGTAGAGATGGCAAGCTTTTGTTGAAACAATCTAAACTGTAACACTGGCTGTCAACAGTTTTAAAGAAGGAAACCTTCCAGCAATACAGTACCAGTCAGCACTGACAACTGTAGATTCAAACAATGACCAGTAGGTGGCAGCTTTGCCTAGTGGATGACAGGCTGTTCCAATTTGTATCCAGAAATTTTTTTCCAGATGTCAGAATTATTGTGCCTAAAAGTTATGGGAGTCGAAAAAGAGGACTTTAACCTGATATGGGACACTCAGAGAAGAAAGAACGCACTCGAGGGTAGGAAGTGGTCTGCGATAATGCTTGTTCTCACAGTGATCAGATGTGTTATTTCCCACAACTCTCTACAAGAATCTTATAACCTCTTAGGAGTTAACAAATCAGAAAGGACTTCCAGAATTCTAGAAAAGGAAGAAAATGAGTGAGGCAGATCGTGTTAATCTGCTAATGCAGCAAACTGTGTTCTAAGGCTTGAATGACATTTCTCTGCAAAGCTAAGGTTTAGATCAACTACTTGAATGACAAGGACTGTATCTGATTAAAAAGCCCATTTTTATATTTTTGGCAGATATATATGTCCATTGTATCAAAATGTGTGAAAACTTGCCAGCATAGAAAAAGCACGGTGTATAGAGAGGTTTTTTTTTTTTTTTTAATTCCTTTCAATGTAGTCATGGAATTTACAATCCGAAGAGAACTCATTCCCATCATAAAGGAAATTTCAGTCTAAAATTAAAAACAGAAATCTAAACCAACATTTTAGGCATTTAGTTTTGTTTTTTGTTTTTTTTTAATGATTCTGACACATCTATTTAAGCAGTAGCTTTCAGCATGTGCGTGTGAAACAGGAGACAAGACTGTTTCAGTTAACTATTAGTATCTGGTTTGCAAACAAAGTTGGGAAACACCACTGTGGTCTACAAATTGCACTGTACTCAAACCTTTGGAAAACATGGGCCTTGGTTGCACTTTGCCCCTCAGAAAAATACTATTATCAGAGTTTTGGGAAGTTGTTTTGTTCTTCTTGGTAGCTTAAGACAGGGCATACATCTGCCAGTATCAGGGTCAGTCCACAGTGGCTGTGCATTTGACTGCATCTCCTTCCTCAAGCCATGATTCTCCAGGGAGGTAGAACCTAGCTGTAATGTGGACACTTAACTTCTTTTCATAGTTTAAGCAACAGTGCCTGTCTGAGTAATCAGACCATCCAAGCGGAACCTGCTCCGTTCTTACTTTATATTCAGTCTCCATTGAATGAAGGCGCTGTGCTCTAAATCCTGCTGGCTTCTTCTCCGGCTACTCTCAGTGTGGAATGTCAACATTACTTCTGCCTTTCCTGGTTAATTGCATAATGACAAATATCATTTAAGCATTTCTTCCTGGGGGAAGAATTTCCAACTTTGGATACTGTAAAATGTCACATCCCATTCTGTGCAGCCCCTTTCCTTTCCCTCAGTGTTGGGCAGAGGAGGGCACATCTGCCCCACCCCCACTGTGCTTCTGGGCTTGAGGCATGCTGTGCTTTCTTTACTGTTTATTTTCAATGTTGAGCAACATGTTATTTTGAAAATATGTTTCGCAGATGTAAACTCAATAGTAAGGCTAGTTTGTTCACTATAAAAACTAAGGCTGACCATCAATTAAAGAAATGTGTTCACCTCTGGAATGGTGAAACATAAATATTTTAGCTTTGGAAAATTGCCTTCTTCCATTCTCACTCAGACTCAGGAAGTCAGGATTCTACCCCCAGATATCCACTGCAGGTCTCCCATCAGGCCACCTAGCCTCACTCGCAGCAGAGCAGGAACTGGCTGATGGCTTCCTCCACTTGGTTCCCAAGGTACCACATCTCCTCCTGCCCTGTGCTCTACTGTGCACATCTTCTCCCTGCTGTCTCTCACACAGTAGTCCCAGAGTGAATGCTTCAGACCTGAAACCTTGGCTCCTTCCCTGCCCTTGCTCCCTCTGTGAGTTGACCCCTTTGTGTGTTTCCTGCACCACTCAGGATTGACAGTTGCCAACGTGCTGGTCATTTTTATAACTCCCCTTTCTACCCAGCTCATACACAACTGAGGACTTCACTACTGGAATAATTAACATGGTTCTTCACTTCAGACACTCCATAGTGAAGCTTCAGCCTCCCCATCCCCGAAAACTGGATTTTCCCTTGTCTTTTGCTAACACTAAAACCATCAGAGCCTCCTTTCTATTCCTTCTTTTTTTCTCACTTTTGTCCAACACACCAGCAATCCACACTTCATCAAGGTTGCAGCCCAGATGACATGAAGGTCTTCCAGGAGACTGTCCTCTTAAAGAACATACACACACCAGTAGATCAGCTGTGTGAGAGAGGAACCTTCACCACGGCAGCAGTCACTTCTCCCGCCTGTCTCTTCATCTGACAGTCTTTTCCCAGCTTGATGTCACGGGGCATCGTTGTTTGATTGGGCCCCTTCATCCTGACCCCCCCTCCTTTTTGTTCCTTGACTTCTGGATCGTTTTTTTAAAACCTGACTTTTCTTGCTGTTTTTAGTTTTTTGTCAAGGCTCAGAGAGTGGTGGGGACTCCAGCAACTTCACTAATTGTGGGTTATAAAGAGCATTTAAAGTGTTTTATTTAGTACTTATGTGATAGGTATCTATTTATGAATGTGCTACAGCACACATGTCAAAGTCAAAGGACAACATTGTGAAATCTGTTCTCTCCTTCCATCTTTACATGCATTCCAGGGATTGAACTAAGTCCCCATGTGCACAGCAAGGACCTTTATTTATTGAACCATCTCTCCAGTCTCGAGGAAAAAAGATTTAGGACACAAATAAAATAACTTCTCTACTCAAAACCCTTCACTTGTTTCCTATTAATGGTCTGGGTAGAAGCAAAGTCCTTACTATGGCCAACAGCTTCTGCGTGATGTAGTCCAAACCTCGGTCTGAAATGCTGTCATTCTTCCTCCTCTGCCCTCCGGCCATTGTGGACACACTGCTGCTCCCCAAACACACCAGCTATTCCCCTTCTGTGGCACCTTTCTTTAAGTCACTTGCCTGTCTATCTTTTGTACTTTCACAGTTCTGAAAAAAACCCTGTTTTCTTAATATTCCCTTTCTCTGCGATATTTTATAGACATAGCCACTATTTGGCATACTGAGTATCATTGCTAAACATCCCCTCCACTGTACTACAATGAAAATTCCATGACAGGAGGGATATTTGAGTGTCTGTTACCTCAGCATCTTCAGAAAGTATGTGGCACATATGCTCAATAAATGATCTTTAATTTGAATGCAAACACTTGAAGCTTGATTTAATACTAGAAATTATGATTATTCATTCTTTAAATGAAGAATTAATATATTGTTAATATGACCGTGGTTTGGCGGAAAGCACTAACTTAAGGTATAATTGTGGAAAATGTACAGATATTATACAAAAGAGAAAAACTAATGAGTTAGAATATAACAGTGCTTATACTCAAATGCTAAACTATATATTTAGGAGAAAAACTAGCCTATACATTATCGAGATTCTCTCACCACAACATTCTAATTGACATACACAATTGTACATATTTTAGGGTGTCATGTGGTGCTTCAACATATATAGCATGTATTGTTTAAATCAAGGTAAGTATGGCTAAATCCTCCGGCACTTACTATGGCTGGTGGAAACACCCACAACCCTTTCCTGTAGGGTATACATGCAGACACAGTATTGTACCTAAAGCCTCACTGTTGCAGTGCAGCACATCACAATTCTTCTCCTGATCAGCCAGCATTTCCCCCATCCCTCCAGCCCTCTGCTCTCCCGAGACTTTTGACACACTCATCTACTTGCAACTTTCTTAAAGTTGACCTTTTAAGATTTGGTATCAGATCATGGCACTAATTACTTTTCTCTGCATGGGTTATTTCACTAGGTATAATGGCCTCCTGTTTTATCATATATTATAAATGATAGATTCCAAGCTTCGTTACTTTTTGGAAAGTTCTAGTTTAAAAAATTTGTCATTCTATGAACAAATAACATTCTACTATGAATATGTATTATATCTCTTTATCCATTAGTCGATGACATTAATGCTGTGTCCACTTCATGGAATCCATGAACAACACTGTAGTAAATATAACAGTAAAGAGTCTGAAGTGTTTATTTTTTTCTCCAATAGATTAATGGTTGTGTGTCTTTAATTAAAGTTTTTAATGTATTTTGAATTGGTTTGAACACCTGGGAGAGATCATGGTCTGGTTTCTGCATGTGGATATCCAGCTTTTCTAAGACTATTCCTTGAAGAATCTGCCTGTGCTCTCATCTGTGTGTCAGGCACATTTGCTGAGCATCCTAGGTTTGCATGCCTGGCTTTACCTCTAGGCTCTGAACTCCACTCCATTTGTCTAAGTGTCTTATTAGCTCTGGGATACATTTGGAAGTCAGGTAGTATAATGAGTTCAGCTGTTTGTTTGCCTAAGAATGCTATCTTTTTGTGGAATATTATTCATACCCTGATAGAAACTACATTGCATCTGGAGGTCATTTTGAGGAGCATGGACATTTTAACAATACAGATTATTCCAATCTATGAACCTACATTCCCAGGCTTTTATTCTAAATAATTTTATCCTCAAATATTTTACTTTTTTTTGTTTTTTTTTGTTTTTTTTCATGGTTTATTTTTTTTTATATTTAAAAATTTCCATCTCCTTCCCTCCTCCTCCCCCTTCCCTCCCCTCCTCCTCTCCCTTCCCTCCCCTCCCCTCCCCTCCACCCATACCTCCCCTCCCTCCTTCTCAAGGCCAAGGAGCCATCAGGGTTCCCCACTCTATGCTAAGACCAATGTCTTCCCAACTCCCCCCAGGTCCAGGAAGGTGATCGACCAAGCTGAGAAGGCTCCCACAGAGCCCGTCCATGCAGAAGAATCAGAGCCCAGAGCCATTGTCCTTTGCTTCTCAGTCAGCCCCCACTGTTGGCCACATTCAGAGAGACGGGTTTGGTCGCATGATCCATCAGTCCCATTCCAACTGGAGTTGGTGATCTCCCATTAGTTCTGTCCCACCGTCTCCATGAGTGAACGCACCCCTCTCGTTCCTGACTTTCTCCCTCAAGTTCTCGCTCCTACTGCTCCTCATCAGGACCTTGGGAGCTCAGTCCAGTGCTCCAATGTGGGGCTCAGTCACCTTCCCCATCTGTTGCCAGCTGGAGGTTCCCTCACGGTCCTGACTTTCTTTCTCATGCTCTCTCTCCTTCTGCTCCTCATCAGGACCTTGGGAGCTCAGTCCGGTGCTCCAATGTGGGGCTCTGTCATTTTCTTCATCTATCGTCAGGTGGAGGTTCTATGGTGATATGCAAGAAATTCATCAGTATGGCTATAGGAACTGGTCTTTTCAGGCTCCCTCTCCCCAGCTGCCCAAGGAACTAACTGGGGGCATCTCCCTGGAAACCTAGGAACCCCTCTAGGGTCAAGTCTCTTGACAACCCTCAGGTAGCTCCTTAAATTAAGATATATGCTTCCCTGCTCCCATATCCACCCTTCCTATATCCCAAGCACCCCATTCCTCCGAGCTCCCCCCGTTCTCCCCTTCACAATTTTCTCTCCCCCTCTTCCCTTGGCCCAGTCTTGCCCAACCCTCAAGTTCCCAATTTTGCCTGGCGATCGTGTCTACTTCCAATATCCAGGAGGATTACTATATCTTTTTTTGGGAGTTCACCTTCTTATTATCTTCTCAAGGATCCCAAATTTATAGGCTCGATGCCCTTTAATTATGGCTAGAAACCGAATATGAGTGAGTACATCCCATGTTCATCTTTTTGGGTCTGGGTTACCTCACTCAGAATAGTGTTTTCTATTTCCATCCATTTGCCTGCAAAATTCAAGATGTCATTGTTTTTTACCGCTGAGTAGTATTCTAGCATGTATATATTCCACAGTTTCTTCATCCATTCTTCCACTGAAGGGCATCTAGGTTGTTTCCAGGATCTGGCTATTACAAATAATGCTGCTATGAACATAGATGAGCATATGCTTTTGTTGTATGATTGGGCATCTCTTGGGTAGATTCCCAATAGTGGAATTGCTGGGTCCTGGGGTAGGTTGATCCCGAATTTCCTGAGAAACCGCCACACTGCTTTCCAAAGTGGTTGCACAAGTTTGCATTCCCACCAGCAATGGATGAGTGTACCCCTTACCCCACAACCTCTCCAGCAAAGGTTATTATTGGTGTTTTGGATTTTAGCCAGTCTGACAGGTGTAAGATGATATCTCAAAGTTGTTTTGATTTGCATTTCCCTGATAGCTAGGGAGGTTGAGCATGACCTTAAGTGTCTTTTGGCCATTCGAACTTCTTCTGTTGAGAATTCTCTGTTCAGTTCAGCGCCCCATTTTTTAATTGGGTTAATTGGCATTTTACCGTCTAGTCTCTTGAGTTCCTTATATATTTTAGAGATCAGACCTTTGTCAGTTGCGGGGTTGGTGAAGATCTTTTCCCAGTCAGTAGGCTGCCTTTTTGTCTTAGTGACAGTGTCCTTTGCTTTACAGAAGCTGCTCAGCTTCAGGAGGTCCCATTTATTCAATGTTGCCCTTAAAGTCTGTGCAGCTGGGGTTATGCGTAGGAAACGGTTCCCTGTGCCCATTTGTTGTAGAGTACTTCCCACTTTCTCCTCTATCAAGCTCAATGTGTTCAAATTAATATTTTACTTTTATAGCTATTGAAAATTTGGTTTCTTGTTCTTATAGTTTTCAGTTAATTTGCTATTGATGAACAGTAATATTACTGATATTTTCTATTGATTTTTAGATCCTACATTTTGATAAAAATGTTCAATTGGCTCTAATAAGTTTTGGTGAGGCTTTAGATCTTTGGGATATTCAATAAATAAGGTCACATTACATATAAATAGTGACAGTTTGCTTCCATTCTTTCCTTTTCCCCTATTGTTCTGGCTGGGACATTCAGTACTATGGTTGCATTAAGCCTCAAAAGTTAGCGTGCACATATTCTACAGAGGTAGTGAATGGGTCATGCTAGAAGATACCTCTGTAAAATATGTACACGCTAACTAGGCTAGGATATTCTATATAACTCTATGGCTTCATTTGTAGTATGATTCTTCTAATACTGTGTTCAGAGTTTTCACCATCATGGTATATGGGAGTTTACACATTTTGTTGTTTAATTTACATAAAAATTTATTCACCAGGAACATAGATTAGCAATGACAATGACTCTTTTCAAGCTTGTAAGCATTTTACATACAACTCAGTGTGAGGAGGGCAGAGAAGGAACGTGTATACTGTATCAATTCTGTGGATACGAAGAACGAAGCCAAAGTTGGTTAAGAGGCTGCTTGGTGATTGCACAAGTGGAGTGGCTGATCTAGGGCACAAATCCAAGTACCCTGACTCTAAAGTTCACCCCTGGTTCACCACAGTCTGCATTCAGCTTATTTTCTGGAAGCCTTTAACTCCTCAGTAAAATAATCAGTAAGACAATTTAGATGATGCACATCATACTGCAAGCCTGAACAACGAATCTTACCTGTTGTTGAACCACAGATTTCAAGTAAAGGTGAAATAACGTTAATCTACAAAAGATTGCCACCTTTGCGGTAGTCAGCTAATAAATCCCCATGCTTGTAACACTTTTATGTAGAGCAGTAATCTGGACAAATTGGTTGCTGACAGCTGAGGCAAATAGTCAGAAAGCAAGTTGCCTTCATGAATGTACAGGATAAGTAAATCGTATAGCATGCAACTTCATTCATTTGGAGTTACCTGTAATACAATATGGCAAGATTTATGGTATAATTTATTAAGATGCAAAATGTCCTTTATCTTTAAAGTGGAATTGACTTGGGGATATATGTATTTTAGTTTGATGAATTGCTAGTGATGTTATTCATTGTATGTTATCAGTGACTTAGTGCTGGTAATGTCCAGAACAGCAGTGTTGCCAGTGTAGGCCTGAGTAGAAGGTTTAAGAAAAGTTTTATAAATGATATAAGGAAACTTACTATAAACTGGCTAGTTCTAGGCAAAGAACATGTTTCCCAATTCTATAGCAAGAAACAACCCTGGAAAGAATGAGAACAGAATATGAAGTGAATATGTATGTTCAGGATTAGCATGCAGATGAACATTCAAGTTCCGGGTTAAGATAGAGGTGAACATACATATTCAGGACTAAGATGGAGGTGAACACACATTCAGATTTAGCATGGAGGCGAACATCCATGTTCAGGGTTAGCATGGAGGTGAACACGCATATTCAGGGTTAGTGTGAAGATGAACACACATGTTTAGGTGTAGTGCGGAGGTGAACATGCATGTCCAGGTTTAGCATGGGAAAGGAAGAATCCAGCATTTGGCTTTGACTCTTAAAAGATCAGAACCTCCACCTGACGATAGATGAAGAAAATGACAGAGCCCCACATTGGAGCACCGGACTGAGCTCCCAAGGTCCTGATGAGGAGCAGAAGGAGCGAGATCATGAGGGAGAAAGTCAGGAACGAGAGGGGTGCGTTCACTCATGGAGACGGTGGGACAGAACTAATGGGAGATCACCAACTCCAGTTGGAATGGGACTGATGGATCATGCGACCAAACCGTCTCTCTGAATGTGGCCAACAGCGGGGGCTTGACTGAGAAGCAAAGGACAATGGCTCTGGCTCTGATTCTTCTGCATGGACGGGCTCTGTGGGAGCCTTCTCAGCTTGGTCGATCACCTTCCTGGACCTGGGGGGATTGGGAGTGACCTTGGTCTTAGCATAGAGTGGGGACCCTGATGGCTCCTTGGCCTTGAGAGGGAGGGAGGGGACGGTATGCGTGGAGGGGAAGGGGAGGGAAGGGGGAGAAGGAGGGGAGGGAAGGGGTTGCTTCTTCTTTTCTTCTGTTTTTTCTTCGGTCTTTCCTTCTCTTTCCCTTTTTCCCTCTCACCGCCTCCTCCCCTTCTCCCCCCCCCCCCCCTCCCCCCCCTCCCAAATAAAATAAAAAATAAAAAAAAAAATACCTGTAACTCCAGCTCCAAGGGATGCAATGTCTTCTTCTGACACCTGTGGGCACTTCACTCATGTGGAATACATTCATATGTGTATGTATATATACATATATACAATATACACATATATGTAAATAATAAAAATAAATCTTTAAATAAAAGAGCAAGTATAAAATTTACAAAAAAAAAAAAAAGCTTAAGATCAGTGCATTCGCATAGCCAACTCTGTGATTCTGATTTGGGGCATTTATTTTCAATACCAAAACTACAATGACCTTTGTGTCCTACATACATAAGAAAGCAAACCCACATGTACTATTAACTGCAAAGCACAAAGATTTGTAAACTAATGAGTTTTTTATTTTCATGATATTTTTGCTGATTTCCTAACTGAAGATTTGTGGAATAGGATATTTCCTTAGAACTATAGGCAGCATTTAAATTAATTTTAATCTTTTGTTCATACATCATTGTTTCCTCCTGAAAGTTTTAAATTTGTGCCCATTTTAATATTTGTTTACTAATGGACAAAGTTTCTGGTATCATTTCTGGGCACCACTACATGTAGAAGATTCAGTAGTTTACCTTCAAGTTTACATACAAGTTTACAAATGTATGCCCTGACAGAAAAATCTCTGCACAACTGAACCACAGTAACTTTAGACAACAGGAATTCAGCCTTGTTCTTTCTTATTTATTGTCTGAGTTAGATATAAAGTTTTAAATAATCATGAACTTGGAGACACTTCAGCGGTTTCATTCTAAGTTTGTTCCGTGCTAATATTCCAAAGTATGATATGTACTAATTCAGAATATACAAATTTATAATATTTTACCAACCATTGGTTACAGTAATATAAAGTAGTTCTTGCATGTTAAGACATTTTAAAAGATTGGTATAGCTTGCTGAATAGTTGTTTTTGTTTTTGTTTTTTAAAGTATGTAAAACTCTTGTTTTTTTTTTTTTGGTTTTTCGAGACAGGGTTTCTCTGCAGCTTGTTTAGAGCCTGTCCTGGAACTAGCTCTTGTAGACCAGGCTGGCCTCGAACTCACAGAGATCCTGCCTCTGCCTCCCGAGTGCTGGGATTAAAGGCGTGCGCCACCACCGCCCGGCTCTTGTTTTTCAAATACCTTCCACCAAAGGAAATCCTAGAGACATGCCCTCTTCTTTGGAAGGTTTATTTTTAAATATCTTGCTAATCATGATGGCTTCACAATACCTTTAGACAGTATTTCAGGGTATAAACAAAATTATGAAATTAATTGTTAAATTAAATTTATATAAATGTTGAAAATGTTATGCTTGACAATTTGAATTATTTTGGCTGGATTCTTGGTAGGTCTGATTATCCCACCAGTGCCTTATCACTCAGAGTGTCTGACACAGCCCATAAGTAGGAGTGAAAGTATCCTCCAGATTTTTAACATAGATGCTCTCTTGTGCATGTTCAATCAGCATTATCTTCAATTCACAGTTATTTAACAAGGGTATTTTAAAGCTAATTGTGGATTCTGTGAGAATTAGCTAAAATTAGATTATATAGTTCTTGAATCCACTTGCTAAGGCCTGTAGGACCTGGAGTTCAGTACACACTAGCATAACTGCTGATTGCTTGGTGCCTTCGGTGTCTTCCTGTTACACAGTCGGTGTGGGTCAATGTGTATACCCAGAGCTCCATGCCTACTTCCTGTACCCCTGGAGCCTCATTCCAACACAGCAAGGAGGCTTACCACGAGGTTATTTTTTCCTGGAAGAAACATTGACCATCGTCAATAAAAAGCAGCCGAGGCAAGGTGTGGGGGATAAAAGTGAGGGGGACCAGTTTCTCCTTCAGTTCTCAGGTAAAACAGCATTTAAGATGCATGATCTTTCTTTCATATGGCTAAGGAATCCAAACATATATATTATATGTTATATATTTGAGTTCTGATATAGAAGTTAGGAAACATGAGTCAGACTTTTTGATCTCTGAACTTCAATTTTTTTCATTTTTTGGAACGCAACAAAATGTCTGTGAAATCCCCTTTAGTGTTAATTCTGTTTTGACTATTATAGTAATTGATTGATTGATGTGTATGTAGTTCAAAGTTCAAACTAAAGTGAAGTAGCAATGTAACTAGAGAGCACTGTTACTTTTTAAAGTGTCTTTGATTTTTGTGCTCTTACAGCTCCAGCTAAGAGAGACTGTTTTTCTCTTGAATTTTTATTTGGTGAGTAAGGAAAGCTGAGCTGGAAGTGATGGTGCTCGCTTTTAACCCCGGCACTCACTTGGGAGGCAAAGGCAGGTAGATATCTGTGAGTCTGAGCCAGCCTTGTTTAGATAATAAGTTCCAAGCCAGCCAGAGCTACATATAGAACTGCATCTCAAAATAAAATAAATATGAAACACAAAAAGCTTAAATGATTTGCTTAATATCATAATACAAATGAGAGTTTCAGTTTAGCGTTGTGAACCCTTGAACATGTATGTACTCTGAAATCTAATAACTTTCTTCACATTAATACCAAGTTGGTGGGCATTCGGTATTCAAGAAATAAAGACAGGAAAACTTAGATTTAAGATAGGTGACCCCTAGAAATCAGAGAGTGTTGGACACATGTGTGAGTCAGTGAATGAGCTAGTGAGATGAGTGCTATAAATAAATCAAACAGAAAGAAAGATAAAAAGAGAAGAAAGAAAGACAGAAGAGGGAAAGAAAGAAGGAAGGAGAGAGGGAGGGAGGGAGGGAGGGAGGGAGGGAGGGAGGGAGGGAGGGAGGGAGGGAGGGAGGAAGGCTTTGGATCACTTTCTGGGTAGATGGTACTGATGTATCAGAATGAGCACTGGCATTAATTTTGGCCTTGCCATGATGAAACCTTGTCCCCACAGGTGACTCTTTGGCCTCTCTGAGGTGACATTTCTTTGTAAAGCCCTAGATAGTCTAGGTGCTATAAAGGACAGGATATCACCCCTTCCTACAGACATTTCAGGACATGAAGAGAAACAACTGCAAGGTTTTCCAGTAAGGATTAGTAGAAGGTAGCCAAGTAAGGAGAGGGAGACTATGGTCTCAGGCAGGGAGGAGGTCTCATCCAAACCCCCAGAAGCTGGTGAAAGTTAGGGGCAGCCTGCAGTCACACGATATGGCACAGACAAGTCACAAACAGGCTGATAACGGCTTAGTGAGGGTCTTGTCCTGTTGCTGGGTATATTTCTTAGGGAAAGGGAAGTAGGGACATAGTCAAGTCAAGTTTTTAACATCCCAAACTGGGAGTGTGGATAAACTGTGTCAACACCTTTCACCTCAGCCTGGGTTCTCTAGAAACAAACTCGGAAGCAGAAATCGGGTGTTGCTGATTTACTGGAAGGTATACTCCCATAAAGTAAAATATAAGATAAAGAAAGGGGAGCCCTGGCACACAACACAACATAATATGCTGCCGATTTGTTCATGGTTTTCTGTGTATCAAGGACAGGCTGCTTAGGAGGCACGGGTCATGGTCATCCACAGTCAAGCAATAAGATCAGACAGTAGTTTGGAATAGTCAGAGGGAAGGAGCTATTAGAAGGTATCTTCCCACTTCCTGTTCAAAGTTCACTCCGCAGGAAACCAACCTCTGCATTGTTTCATGGGGTCCATTGACAGGTTCTGAGAGCAATATTGCATCCTACAGTGTGGCTTTGCATGCAAATACGGAAGTGGCCTTAGAAGTCACAAAGTCAGGCATGTGGATGCTAGACCCGAACATACAGCGGTGGCCAAGGAGAGAACCCAGTCTATTTAAGCAAGTGAAGGATGACAGCTGGTGGGAAGAGCACCTGTGAGGACTCGGGTACAGTGACCAGTCAGGGTGCTGGTGTGAAGAGCACCTATGAGAATTCAGGTACAGTGACCAGTCAGGGTGCTGGTGTGAAGAGCAGCCCCTTGAGGCACAAAATCAAAGACACATCTTAGTCAAAGCAAGTGGTTCAGCTCCTGGATAGCAAGGCTCCTGGAGAATCCAGGGAAATAATAAGATACTTTAAATAAGTGTTTAAACCATAAGTGTAGATTGCTGCTAGAAAACACATGCAAAGAGAACTATTTTTGAGCCAAATAGAAGTGCCTACAGTGCCTTCTTTTGACATCCTTCATGCTGATATTGGAGGCACAGAGTGATATTACTTGCAATACAGCATGAAGTTAAATTATATAGATTTCTTTTTACACAGCCTTTCAAGGGTCATTTGCTTTGTTTTGTTTTATAAGATGAATAAGGAATAATATTTCATTACCTATAAGATAAACTCACTCTTCTAAGTTTTTAGTTTGTAGAATTGCAAAGAAATAAAGACACAAGTGTAAACATGGATAGAGTTGTACAAATTGTGAGACTGGGGATTCTGAAAACTCAGGTTCATCTCGTTCAATTATCTCCTAACTGCTGATGAGAAAAGTGAAATTCAGGTGGGAAAGTTGTCTTGGAAAAGGCCACACAGCTAATTAGTGGAAACAGAGTCCTGGGATGAGAAAATGACTCTGGGTTCTTCATCTCTGCCAAGTATTTCTGGAGTCCATGAATTTACATTACTGCTTTTTAAAAAATAATTTTGCATTTTCATATTTAAAAAGCATTCTGTATGCGTAGGTCCCCTGGATAATCTCTTACTTCTATAGTTCATCTGTGATGAATCCTTCCTTTGTGAGGGATTTACCAGTACAGGTGAGCCATATACAAGCACTTCATCCCACACCAATTAGCACTGTATTCGCAGGGCAGTAGACTATGCCACAAGGGTTCTGTCTTTGTACATATTTGTTCAAAAGCTAAAAGGGAATGGAAAATTCTTTTTCTACATTTATCCGAGCAGTCACTTGATTTGATACTCAGCAATGAAGGTGTGATGCAAACTTTATCTTCAAATCAACAAGACAGTTTGGCGAAGTCACAGCAAAACTAACATTTAAAACAGCTTCTTATTCCTGAGCAGGATTTTAGATAAGATGTCTGAGTAGCCACAGTTGAATGAAATCTCCCACGTTTTAACATTTAACACTCCCACATCCAGCATATTATTGTTCTCTATATTAATATTAGGATAGTCAAAATGCTGAAGCAATACATGTGGCTCTTCCTGTGAGCATATTCAATACTGAAGTTTTCATTGATGAAGAAACATTTCTGTAAATTTATCCTGTTTAAATTTTACTAGTATCATAGCTTTTAAATCTGAATTTGTGAAGTATTCTTGTCCTATAAGAACAAGCATAGCTAACTTCCTAATGTATATGTAGTTTAAAACATTGAAATAAAAACAACACAATTCTATACATGGAAAAGATGTTTCCTGTAACTGAAATATCTGATCATCTCTGAGAACCATTGCTAACTGCACACTTTCCTCCAAGAACACTGTTTCTCAGTGACGGCCGTGGAGAGGAGAACGCTTAGGCCTTCCACTTCAGAGGCCCAGGTACAGGCTCTGACTCTGCTCACGACTGTGTACATTCACTTAGGTTATTTGACCTCCCTGCTCCTCAGTTTTTCATTGGCATGTAGGAGATTGCAGGACTAATAAATCCTTAAACCTATTGTAACTTATTCAAAATTGTTATATTTAAAATCGAACTTTTATTGGCACAACACACACACATAATCGCATGCACATGCACAAACATGCACACACGTGCGCGTGTACACACACAAACAAACAATAAACCTGTGGCTGTGATTCCTTCTAAAAGTTGCCAGTTTGTACTTTCCAGAGGAAGTTTCCTGAGAGCACTTTCCCGCTCTGAAGCATTGCCTGTGACGACTCTGAAAGGAAGCAGAAGCATCTACACAGCCTGTGCAAACTGGTCATGAGCTTGAAAGGGAAATGACCAGGAGGCTTGAGTGTATTCCAGTGCTCTTCTCTGTATGACAATACAGCACCCTATACAAGGCTAATGGAAGGAAGGGCCTGGGAAATACATGATCAAATTGAGCTGGGGATGGGCTTCAGAAAGGAACAAAGTGAATGAAAGGTCCCTCATGGTTCCAACCCTACCAGCCAACATTCTGTCTGGATCACAATCCCCATTCTGTTACCTAGTATTACACTCCTGACCCAAGCTGGAGAGGTAGTCACAACCAGTAAGGCCAGACACTGTGGGCCAGGCACTGTGCCAGAGCTGGAGAGTTCTCTAAAACCTTGGTCATGCCCCTCCTTTCATTAGAGATTGCTTTTGACTGATTGCTTTTCATCAATGTGTTTTAACTTTCATTTTACTCCAGGTGTTATTGAGAACTTGATTCTAATTACAATCAGAATGTTAGATAAAGCATTTGATATTGTGTGGGCTTTTTATTTTAATGTTTTAGCATTGAGGAGAATTAGTGATAGTATTTTGAACTGAGTGTTGTATTAACGGAGTCAATAAGATTTCTGGTATCTATTCTAGCATTTGGAAGGTGTATTCCAGAGTTGTACAGACTAGTTTCTAACTCCCTTAATAATAGAATTTAGCACATCCTCTGTGTCTAGTCATAGTCATTGTTAATGCTGTGCACAAAATAAAAGTAAATGTCACACTTTGATTCATTTTGTAAAGTCTCATAAGAGAGATGTGTGAACTCAGGTACAATCTTTGAAGACTTTAGATACTGTTATAATTATGCTGTTATTTAAGAACAGCTTTGAAACCAAGCAACAGATGGTAGAGTGGGGAATTAAAGGGAGCAAGAATGAATCTTTCCCTTGTAGGTGCCCATCTCATTTGTGATGTATTGAGAACGCTTACTTTGGTAATTGGCTATTTCTCAATTATCACATTTGTGTGTGTGTGTTTGTGTGTGTGTGTGTGTGTGTGTGTGTGTGTGTGTGTGTATGCCACAGCACATGAGTGGAATTTATGGGAATTGGTTCTCTCCTTCCACCATGTGGGTCCCAGAGTTGAAATTCAGATGTCCAAAACACCAACACCAGCACCCACTGAGCCATTTTATCAACCCACTTCCTGTTTGGAACGTTTTTTTTCCTTATCCCTGTCCCCTCTTCCCCCATCCAGGCTTATTAGCCTGATCGTCACTGTATTATCTCCTCCTCGAAATCAACTGGCATTTTTAGGAAAAGAGTGCAGGTGTTTGGCCTGTAGGAGAGGCACATGCAGCGGCGTTTGCCAGGTTGTGCAGCCCTGGGAGGACACAGTTTTAGTGAGTGCACTGTGCGTATAAGTTGAAAAATGTAAAACATAACCTCTCCACAGTGAATGTTAGCTGTTATTCAGTGACATTTATGAACTGGGAGGAGGAATCACATAATGGCAACAGTGACATGGAAACTCTGCTCTTGGTAGTTTGCTCCAATCTGAATAGGTCTGAGCACCAACACATGAGTACAGTACCAGAGCAGATAATAGCACAACTTTCCCTGAGTTTCTATATTACAGGAAACAAGCAATTAAAAGTTCTATGATCTCCATGGCCTGAGTTTTGAGAAGAGGGCAGTTGATCTCACACTGTCCCAGATGGTTTTCTATTGCTTTAACTTTCACAGGTCTCCAACAAACCCCTCTCTGTTTGATGTGGTGAAAACCATTTGCTAATTCAAAACATTTGTTTCTAGGTGCCAGGTTGACCTGTCGTCTCTCAGTAGGGAGCAAACCCACAAGCTGGAGTTACAGCTGGAGGAGGGTGAGGGCCACCTGGTTCTGCTTGTCACTCTGACAGCTTCGGCCACAGTCAGTATCTCTGACCTCTCTGTCCACTCCCTGGAGGACCAGAAGGAGCGAGGGGAGATCTTAAAGAGATATGTACGTATGCAGTGAGCTTCCTTCCTGGCCCACGTGTCACCAGATGAGGTTGTGCACAGTGTTCCCAGAAAGACAAGTGGCTTTCAGAGGAGGCTTTGAGGAGCAGAGGGTAGGCCCTTGGAGCTGCCCTGCAGCCCCCGCTGATGTCTATAGTTTGATCATCTCCAGGATGCATTTCAGAACACATTATGCATTCTAAGGTTTTGCCTTGTGATTTTTATCATATAGAGAAATTTTCCATAAAGGAACTAAATCTAAAATAAGGTTATTAGCATCCTGAGAAGCTGGGAGCTAGAGGACATCCAGAGTGATGTTTACAGCTCGGAAGTCTCATGTCAGTATGAAAGTGAAAGCCAGTCAAAAGGTAGACCCTTCATTCTGCCTGAGTGTGGGGTTTGGCGTGGAATGGAGTGCCAATAAAGTCACCATTTTCAAATTTTATGTCCTTTAAATAGTAGAATCTTCCTGTTTCCCAGCAACTTTCTGGACGCATTTCACATCTTGTAGTTGTCTTGAATCAACAGAGAGGGGAGCTCTTGCTCCACCTTTGTCTCTCGATGGCGGCTTGGAAAAGTAACCGCCTTGGTACTGATGAAGCCAGGGGAAGGCTTTCCCACTTCAAATCACAAAGCTTATATTGTACAGTGCTGCCAGGTGTTTAGACGTCTCCTCTAGACACTCAGCCATGAAACCAAGCTCCGACCAACAAAGAATGGCTTTTTAAAAACCATTCCTATTTGCTGATGGACACCCTTTCAGTAACTGAATTTAATAAAGACGCACCTTATCAGGTTGTGCAGCTGACATGAAGTGCCCGTATGAATGCTCTACAATATTCTTCAAACAGATTACCAGAATGTGTGCCTCAGCAAATTTATTCTCACTATCTCCACTGAATCAGCAGTCTGCTAATGCTTGTACAACTCATCCACCAATAGTATTATAATAAACAGTTTAATAGAGGTGACTTAGCAAGGCTAAATAGTGTATATTTTAAAACCACCCAAGAGCCTAAGTTATTGTGTAGTATCTTCTAATATATAATTACAATTATGAAAATTATTTCACATTTTGCTACTTCACTAAAATTATATTCTCTAGTTACTGGAAATGAGCTTTCTGCGTTAAAACTACCAGAAAGGAATTAATTGGTATATTAACATGAAAATTCATCTGGGCATTAACATTCTGTAGTTACTAGATCACCATTTTAATATTATCCTATGTATGAAGATGATACTACTGTCTATATAATTAGAAGTAATCCAGCTATTATTGATTTCTTGACTGCTGTTGAATAGAGTTTCTTTAGTCAGCTAGTTCCAGTTAGAATATGACTGGAATTACTTTGTTCTCCATCTTTTCCAAAATGGCAGTTATTTCAATTAAATGTAAAATATTGTGTTTGGCATCTCAGCTACTTCTCGGGCTGTATTCTGCCCAATGCATTGAAAGGTAAATCATGTTGAAATGTGCTTTTCTGTAACCCCAAATTTGAGGCACCGCTCTCATTCTCCCTCTCGAGACATGCTCGCCGAGAACAGGGGATATGCTATATTTGTGTTAACTCACAACAGTAGAAGGACAAAGAGCAATGTCTTGGAGGCCTTAATGTATTTTATACTGTGTGTATTATGAAGTGAATGAATTTTCTATAATGTCTAATATGCAATTTGTTTTCATGAACCATGTAAAAGAGATCACTGGTCATCAGATTATTGGTGTGTTTTCCTTTAAAAATGCACACATTATGTGTGTATGTGTGTGTGTGTGTGTGTGTGTGTGTATGTGTGTTTAAAGTGGAAGTTAAACTTAAGAATTTGATTTGGTTTAGGTTTGGTGCTGGTCAGGGTAGGAGAAGGAATGATTTGCCTCACTCTGATATGAAACAGCTCTAGAGAATTTCATTGTTTAACAATGAAACCCCACAAATTAAACAGACATTCCTGAGTGAACCACTGTTTGATCACCACATTCTGAAAAGGTGGCTAATCCCATTTCCCTGTTCTTTTCTTCTTGGGGGGAGGCAGAGGGAAGGTCAGTAGGGACGGGTAGTAATGGGTAGTAGTCCAAGAGCTGCTATTTGACCTTTTCAGAAAGGGTTTGCTGAACCCCTGCTCCTCCTTGTCACAGTTTAAAAACCAGAGGAGCTAGTTTAGAGAAGAAGTTGTTAGCATTCCATTTTTATTATGACATTTCACAGTCATCTGATTTAATGTCCCTTGACCGGATTGTCCACCGTGAGACGATGGGCTTGAAATGTTATTTAGAGCATTGATAAAAGGTGAGCAGTTCTAAGATGACAGCAAGTCATAAGGCGGGTGGTGTGACATTAATTTTCTCCATAACAGAGATGGAATAAGACGTCACGGTGACAAGCTGTCAATCAGCTCTGGCCCCTCCGAGCATCTCTGTACCATAGGATGGGGTATTGCCTCTCCAGTAATAGAGCTGAACCACGATGCTCTCTCTGACAGCTGCTGCAGCCATAGAGAAAATATATTATACAGCCTTTCATTAAAAAAATAAAGAGGCCTCCTCTCCAGAGCATTTCAATCTCTTCCCATCTATTGAGGGCTGAAAGGATTCACAGCGAATCATGGATTCCTCTGCTATGGAAATGTCTGGCTTCAAAAGCTATCCAGGTTTTGAGGCCTGCTAAAATAACCATAAATAACAACACAGGAACATCCCTTGATAAAGCTTTTCATAAAATTACAGTTTTAGACTGGTATTTATTTGCTTTTTCTTTGAGTTCTTATTATAATCTGTATGTCACTGGCCTAAACAGTAGAAATTCGCAATAAACTGTCAAACGTTAGGTGCCTTGGAGAATGACACCTTCAAACTATAACCGCCCTTCCAGAAAAGAGCAGAGTCCCAGAACTGAAGTCCCAGAGGCAGAGCGAACATGGCTGCTCGGCCAGCTTCCAGAGCGAATGATTCTGACTTCTAATATTTGCTTCGGTCACCATGAAACTGTTTTAAATTGCTCGTGAAGAAAATAAAAGTACTGGAGCTTTTTGACGAAACTACTCCCCATCACTGGGAGGAATTCCTAGCTGTTTCATGACTGAGTGCTGAGACGAGCCCCTCCCCAGCTTCAGCAGTGCTGTAGGAAGCTGTGCACCCACAGCCTCAGAACCACAGCCCTGATCTATTGATAAACCTTTGCTTTGTAGGAATTTAAAAAGAGAGACAAGTGCATTTTTACTAAATCCAATCAAATGAGCCTTTCAAATAAATTTTTGGTGATAAATAGTTGTTTGTGTCTAGAGATTAAGAGCTAATCTTCTGTACCAAACACTGTTTTTACAAAGTCATGCTATGAGATTACACATTTATCTGTATTTCTTTCCATGGTGCCAAGGTCATAGCTTCAGTGTAAATAGTGACTAGCTATCAGGACTGATAAAGTTCTCATTGTAGAAGCTTTGGCTTGTGTGTACCCTCACACTAGTAATACACTAATGGGATTGCTTTTATTTTAGCAACTTTTGATAGATAATATTTTATGCAGAAGCATATTAAACTATCTTGTCAGGAAACATTTTAAAGATGGTAAGAAATTAAGTGTCTGTGATTTATTCAATAGAAGCACTGGCCATTAATTGTGTTGGCCTTCCTCCTTTAGTTATTTCAAGTCTATGCTTAGTAAGGCATCACAATCAAGTTTTTATTTTATTTTTATTATTATCATCAAAACTCCACAATTCTATCCATTATAGCAAATACAAATATAAACTTAAGACAATTTTCTCACTGCCTTTGAGTTTATTATTTAATCAATCTAATTTGCTTTTGAAAATTGTGTCCCTTAAAGTTTTTATAGAATTATGTGAGTCTTTGAGTGAACTATTAGCATAAACTTTAGATAATGTACACCACATTTAAGCAGTAAAAATAAAATGGTAGAAAAATAATTTGTTAGTGTTGACTTTCTCAATAACTCACCCTGCCTAAGGAGTGTTATGTAAGCAATCATGCAGGAGTTACTATTATTCATTATCATCTTCAAACTATCATATTTACAAATGAAATATTTGTGAGGTCCTTTAGTAGAAGACACTGAGAGAAGCCATGGAGACAGCTGCTTTGCAGCCCATTGCTCACCATCTACTGAGTGTGGCTTATCATCAGTTACTGTGCTATTTTACCCCAGAAAATCATTTATTAGTAGTTACATGATATGTGTGCGTGTGTGTGGATGTGCTCACGTGCACGTGTGTTTCTATTTACTCCTGATATAGGAAGTATAATTGGTATTGGAAAAGCACAAATGATCCTTTGACCCTCTAAGAAAGTATTCTGAGAAAATTTAGTGTTTTCTAAGCATATTTTTGAGGCTTCTTTAGGTTTCTTTTCCTAATGCCCATGTTTGGGTTTTCCAGAGCCCACTGAGGATATTTAACAACATAAAAGACGTGGGATTTCTCCAGGTGAAAGTCATCAGAGCTGAAGGTTTGATGGCTGCTGATGTCACAGGTAGGAGCTGGTACAATTCTCCTCTCACGTATGTGCTAGGTATAACATTACTTTTTACCCAGAACATAGGAATGTAAACACAGCAAATGAGTCCATAGTTTTAGTATTGCTGTTTATTCAACATATTAAAAACGAGATTGTGCTGTTTATATCATCAAGCTACAGAGTTAATTATTTTGTTTGGAGCCATGACCATTTATTTGTCATTTAATTCCATAGAGATCTAAAAGATGTTCATACCCACATGTTGAACTGTCTGTCGAGAATTGGTTGGCATGCTGGGGCTGACTTGCCAGTTTTCTGGAAATCACTGTGCTGGGAAAATTGTCTTATTACTTGTGGAAATAAACATATTATTCTAAATGTTAAGCAAGATTGCCCTGATAAAGTTGCAGACTTACTTGAATAAAAAACTTTTCTTACCGTTCAGTGGTCAGCAAATCACTATGTTCTTTAATTCATGCAGCAGAACTGAATACAGATGAAAGGATAATTCTCTTCAAAATCAAATAGCAGATGTTTGCTCCAAAATAGCAATATTTAAACTTTTCATATTTGTATATCAGCAAGTGAGTATAATATGTAACAGATACAAAAATGTTTGGGATTTAAAATTTCTTTTAAAAGATAGTTTTCAGCTCATCTGTAATTGAAGACATTTTCATTTAAAATTATATGTGGATGCTTGAGAATAGTGAGGCCAGGGGTAGCTGTAATTTTTGAGGGTGAGCTTCCTTAGCATTTGGTGATTAAAAAAAAAACCTGTGAATGGTGAGTTTATGCATTTTCTTCCTTAAGAACTTGGTTCATGTATAGTTATCAGTGAATCAATCTGTGTACAATAATTTCTTACAGAAAAATTCACATACTGTTATTTCAAATGCTTAGCTACCCTGCCATTATTCAGGCTGAATGCAGTTGTGTAAGTTTGTCTCCTCTC
This sequence comes from Arvicola amphibius, assembly GCF_903992535.2. NCBI lineage: Eukaryota > Metazoa > Chordata > Mammalia > Rodentia > Cricetidae > Arvicola > Arvicola amphibius. The sequence continues at coordinate 69,649,449 of NC_052049.1, read as the reverse complement.
GGCAAGAAGCTGTCATAGACTTTAAAACTTCATGAATATGCAAACAAGGTTAACCTACTTGGCCTGTGTGCTACTATGGAAGTTAAAGTACATGTTCTTTCAAAGTTGGAAAAAATAGAGATATTTCTTTCCTAATGGCTCTATGTAAATCAGCGTGAATAACAATAGCCTTTCTGGTGGAGATTCAATGAGATATAATTTTTATTTGAAAAGTGAACATTAATTTGGGGAATCCTGAATAACTGAATCTCAATTTTTCCCTTCAGTTTTATGGATATAAATCTAATGATTCCTCATTCCATGCTGACCTTATAATCTAATGGGCTCGGGACTGAACAAGAGAGATGCTGAACTATTCAAGGCCAAGTGGATAATTCTGTCTTTGACCTTGTTCACCCTTGGACCTTCTGTGGTTTTTATGACATTTGTGATGGTGGCAAAAATTACAGGCCATGTGTTTAAGTCAGAAATGTCTAAATATATATTAATTTAAAAAGTAATATTGCCTATGAAAATATAAACGATTTAGGGCACAAATAAGCTCTTCATGTGCTTTTCTTGGATTCAAATCCATAGAACTTTGAAAATTGGCGTCTATCTTAATGGTTAATGACAGTGAAGCTCTGCCAAAGTGAAACCAAAGTAAGAAGACAAGAGACTGAGTGGGTCATTCTGTCTTCAAGTCTTCAGTTAAGCACACGTCCGTAGCTGTGGTTCCCGCCTTTCCTAACGTGGAGATCCTTTAATACACAGTTATATTGCTATGGCGATCCCAACCATAACATTATTCTTGTTGCTACTTCATAAGCATAATTTTGCACTGTTATGAATTGTAATGTGAATATTTTTGGAGATAGAAGTCTGCCAGAAAGGTAGCGACCCACAGGTTGAGGATCACTCATCTAGAAGCTTCTGGCTGGGGAAAGGCAATTTTAAAATCGTGACTAACTTTCTCGTTGCTAAGCCAGACATACTTCCTGACCTGGGACAAATGAAGCTATAGTTAGATGATATTTGGCTTCAGAATAACTTCTTTTCTACTAATACCTGACTAGCTTTCATATATTTTAAGTTGTTTTTGATCATTATAACATAAGCCACTTTACACATTTTTAATAATATTCCAACATTAATGAGCACAGGAGAAAAAAATCTTTAAGTCGCCATCAATCTCACTGCAGTTACAAAGAATTTTTTCCTTTCAAAATGTAAAATTTTTCTTTTGTTACAACACATTCATTGGGAAACATTGTAATACTGTATTAACTCCATGTGAATAAAGAGCAATTGAGACTCTCTTTGAATGAGTAAGTGTAAAGCACAAATTACTTTTTAATGAAACCCTCAATTCTTTTCCTTTCCACAAAAAGCCTATAGCCTTGTTCAGCTGAACACTACTACAGTAGGTCACTTCAGTTAAGCTCCTAATAAACTATTGATAGTCAAGGGTGGTTTTTTCTTCAGTCTCAATAGCCCAGTGTTGGACAGTGCACTTCAAATCATTAAGGTTAATACAGATTTTTAAAAGAGATTAACTCTGGTGGTTAAGGCCTCAATTTACAACTCCCACACATATGCACACATTCAGCACAGCACAAGAGTGGATTGAAATTTCAGACAAATTGTGGACAGCCTTTCACAGCCTGAGAAAGTGGCAGCCTTGGCGCACTAAATTTCTTCTACGTGAAAAAGTTTGAGTAAGTGAAAAATACTTTTAAGTACCGCTCACTCCCCTTCACTACCCAGTGAGATGTTACTGTTTCCCTGCACAGTCAAAGCAAAGGCTAGAGGCTCTGGTCCTGTTCACTGGGGGAAATTCTTTCCAACATGAAATCACATGCTCCTTAAAACTGGCCAGATTGTGAGACCAGAAAAGCCAACCAGGGAGTGTGTGTGAGTGGGGGAGGGGTGCAGGTTTTGTCTTTTTCTTGCTCCTGACTATTCTTTGTCCTTAAGTAGGGCCTATTTTTGGCGTGTAACAGAGCATTTCAAGTCTTCTGTATTGAGTGAGACTTTCTCAGCAGAGTATTTAAACCTGGGTTCTTTTCAAGTTCCGAAAGAAAGAAGAGTGTTCTCTCCTCCTGGGGACCCCTCCCACTTTCCTCCAGTTTTTGAGTCATCCTCAGCCCCTCATTGTCTTTTCCCCAGCGCTGTGGAGTTTTTTGTTTCTTTGTTGCCTTCCGCCTGAGAAGGAGGTTCTGCCCTGTCCAGGGAGACCAGCCTCTCAGAAATGCTGACAGGGAAGAGCTGCTAGACCTTCCAAAGATGTGCTGCCTTGTCCCGTGTTAAAAGGTCCTATCCCAGGTGAACTGGTTTTGCAAATGAATGTCCCATGTCCTATAGGAAGAGAAGGGGGATTAATAGTCACTGAGATTGTCCCATAAAATGTCTATTTCCCCCCCAAAGTAAGTTATGAATAAAGCCGGTAGTCCAGGAGGCCACTAGTTATTAAAGAGAAATGTTTAGTGCCCCCTTTATTTGCATAGACTTTTTCCATTTGTCCTTTTGGAAAACTGTCGTCATTGTTTAAAAATATTTAAGTAACAAAACAGCAGAAAAAGACATGCTACAGTTTTGTTTTGCTTTGCTTTTTTTTATCAGCTTCTGTGACGAGAATCTTATTATCTTACAAAATAACAGTGAGCGGCTCAGATTCATTAGCGGAGCTAAATTTAAGCCCCATTTGACAGGCTGCCTAGAAAACATTTTGTTTTGCTGTCTATGGGCTTTAATTAAGATGTGTTCAATTTCAGTCCTCTTCAGTCTAGCCCCCACCCCCAACTTGCTGTGTCACACACCGGCGATCAGACACTTTTAGACGGTCCGGCCCATGACTTTGACCTTCTGCACAGTCCTGCGTTCCCTGGGGAACCGCTCAACTCATGAGGTCTGATTTCACACTTCCAGGATGCCTCAGCGCTCGTAACAATGACAGGGAGACAAAGCCCTTTAGAGCAGGCCGCATGGGGACTTGTTTAAATTGGAAACCAGAGAGGAGTCAAGGAACAAGGTTAGGGGCTACAGAATAGTGCTTTTAATAAAGAGCTCACAGCTCTGGCTTGGCTCGAAGAGGTCTACCTCTGTACAATTAATTGAGCCATTTATCTGGAGCATCTTAGGCCTCTACTTTCTCACAGAATTGCGTGGTAGATATCAGCTAAGAAGCAACTAAGATATGCATGAAATGAATTTTAACACTTTGATTACTGTGCTTCCAGTCTTCATTAAAAGTAAATTTATTTGTATTTCTGACCTCATTATCAGTAGGCTGCCTGCATTTTTATTGGTTCCTGTGATTTCCAGCTTGAGTGTGTCATGTCATGAAGGTATATTTTATACAGAGATTGGGATTTATTATTCTTGATATTTCCCCTGAACATTATGGGTCTATTTAAAAAAAAAAAAAAAAAAAAAAAAAAAAAAAAAAAAAAAAAAAAAAAAAAAACGAAAAGGCAGTTGTAGAGAAGAAAGCAATCAGTTCCTGGACAGTATCACAGGAAGTGAGAGAAATAGCAGCAAGCATCTATATTTATAGATGGTCATTACTCTACTGTCTTCACAAAATAATTTGCGGGTTCTTTTAGCACATTGTACAAAATGTATGTAGTTACTGCATCAAATGCATTTCAAAATCTTGTTGTCCTGTTGAAAGGCATGGCTAAGTTTTCTTCTGTGGGGTGGTGGCAGTCTAAACTGTAGCAGCGTGTACCTGTAGTTGCTACTATTATATGTAATAATACTGAGAGTATCCAACCAGCTTAGTCTTACATTTTATGATCATTAGTTAAAATCTATGATGGCAGAAGAGAAAATGGGCATCGTTCCACTGAATGGTCTGGATAAAAGACAAGAGTGAAATAATTCACAGCTAAATGAGCTACATTAAGGTACTCCCAATATTTACTATCTTAAAATTATATTTTTTAAAACAAAAATAAATGTTAACAAAAATTAAACTTTTTCCAGAGTGTGTTTTATTTCCATGGTATAGGTCAAAATCCCCAGTTGCTTTCTAGTATACTACAGAAGATTTTTTAGCAGTATACTTTGATAAAACATTTTATCCCATTCATAAAGCATCAAAGCTTGGCATTTTTGTCATGATAATATATCTTGTTTAGAAAACATTCTTCCTACAAACTCACATGTGATAAATACATTGATGTTCTTTAAATCTTTGCTGAGAATGAGACCAAGCAACAAGCAGTATCACAAAGCAGCAGCAGCTTCTCCTTCGTCACATCACAGCGTCTGACCTAGATAGGTAACTTTCTTCCTTTAGTGATTGCATTGGAAAACCATATTATAATTGCAGAAGTCGAAAGGTACTTTCTTTTAAAACCAAGCCATTCTTATCAAACATATATTTAAACAGAAATGAAAGTCATATTTAGCACAAATGCTGGTCTCGTTTGAGTCTGAACCAGTGTTTCAAGTGGAATTACAGTGTGTGGTTCATATGCAGGTCACATGGTTGGAAGATTCCGCTCTGGAAGAATAGGTAGGATGGCAATGAGAATAATAATTGGATTTGATATGCTCTAGAGGTGAAGGACTATGGGCTGACAATGTGCCCCCCATCAATAGGAAATGAGGGAAGAGAAATGTTATAAAGTAATTAACAGGTTCTGTTGATCCAAGATTACAAAATGATCCTTTAAGTAAAGGACAAGAGAGCTGCTGGTATGGCTATACAACCAGCCTCAGGGTTCCCTCTGTGCTGAAGGCATTTAAGGTGCTGTAATTTTAAAGAACCTATATTTTGTTAGACTAAGATATAGTTGTATAAATAAGACAGTCACTTCACAGAACAATGGATCTGCCAAGAAGATCTGATTTTATGTAGGTTTCTGAGGTGGAAGAGAGAACCATGTGTGAGCTGTATGATCCTCCAGGTAGAATCCTAACCCACTGAACACTCAAGCCCAAGAGTAATTTAAGGGTCGATGTCAACGGGACACCTACTAAGGGATATCCATGCTCTATCTGTCGGTCCACACTGTTGATATACCAATAGCTTTGACAACATAATTGACTGCTTGCTTATCAAATGTGCCAAGAAGATAAGTTGATTCATTTATATGAGACTAAGATATGTATGCAAAAATAACAGATATTTTATATGTCTCTCTCTGTATGTGTGTATGTATGTGTTTACAGACTGAGGTAATAGAGTTAACTCAGTAAAATAAACATCAAAAATAACAACCTACGGCCTTACATGGGTTAAAAAGGGATGGTTTGCTTTAATGGTAGAAAATATAGAAAGTACTTTATGTTTAGGGATGAGTTTAAGCGTTATGAAAGTGAATATACATACATTAGCCTTGTTGTCACAGATGAAAGTCAAATGTTGAGAATTAGACCTTATTGCCCAAGTTATTCATCAAGAACACTGATAGACTAATTGGAATGCATCTCAACTGAAATATGTTTTAATCTTGGATTTATAATGATGTCAGCTGAAGATAGATTCAAGATAATGACAATGATAGCAATAATAACTAACCGTTTCGAACCTCTGTCATGTAAGATATGACTTTGGATTTGACACAAGGATTATCAGAATGAACCTCATAATCACATGATTAAAAACTATTGTTATCCCAGTTTTTATAATTTATAAAACTGAAGAATAGAAAGACTGAAAGATTAGCTACCACACACACCCTCAAGCATCCACATACACAGTCTCCCTCACACATACCCACACACATACTCATACCCCCCACCTATATTCCCAGACTCACACCCACCCCACACAAGCCGCCCACATAGTCTGACACCCGCCCCCATACACACTTTTACACACGTGCACGCGCGCACACACACACACACATACACGTGTGCACGTGCGTGCGCTTGTAAACAGAAGAGCAGTCACGTAACTCTAGATCCATATTTTAAGACGACTTGTTCACTATGCTACAGAAGGGAGACACTGAAGGGCTGGGTCTCATTGTTGTACAGTTTGAAGTTCTATCCCAGGGAAGGTATAGATAGGAGCTGGCAAGGAAAGTGGTGGCCAAGATTCATGTCCAAAGAGACTTCGTTCTTTTAGCAAATTGATTTTTTATTTAAAACTTATTTTTTTCATACAATATATTTTTATTATGGTTCACCTCCTTTATCTTCTCCCTCTCTCTCTCTCTCTCTCTCTCTCTCTCTCTCTCTCTCTCTCTCTCTCTCTCTCTCTCTCTTTCTCTCTCTCTCTCTCATTAGAAAACAAACAGGCACCTATAATAATAGTAGTAATAATAGTAATATAATAGCTAAAATACAAACAAACCTAAGTAGGACAAAACAAACAGAAAAAACAATAACAAAGAAATGGCACAAGAAACACAGACACTAAGGCAAACACAGTCCCACATGCAGGAAACCCATAAAAATAAAATAGGAATTTATAATATATAAACACCATTTAATCAGAAAGTGATTTAATTTAGAGCATTAAGTGAGTTATAGAATCTTCGTTGGTGGAAGGGACTAAGAGCAGACTGTACTCACTCTGCAGAGATTAGCATTAATGTCTATGGAAGAGTAAGAAGTGGTTTCTCCTACCACACTAGCAACTTAAGAAACTGATAACTTTTACAGCTCATCCCTGCTCTCTTCAACATCAAAATGAACTCAACATGCTCATAGCCAAATTCTGGTAGCAAATCTTAGGCGTCTACACCTGATTCACACAACATAAATCACACACACACACACACAGATACACACACATACACACATACATACCTACCTCCCTAAGAGAGTCTGGAAATATCATTGTGGGCTTCAAGGCCTCAGTGTAGTACAGGAAGAGAGCCTGCAATGTGTAGAATTTGTGCTCAGCGAGTCAGCTGCGATCTCCTCCGCTGTTCCACACAGGTCCGGCTGTGCTTCTTTAGTCTGACAGAGGCTGTATCCTTGTTTTATACCTACCGTTTTAATGAGATTTTAAAATTTCTACTGAAGGAAAATTAAATATGACTGATAGATATATTAATTTTTGTTTTTTAAAAAGATTTATTTGTTTATTATATATGCAGTGTTCTGCCTGCAGGTCAGAAGAAGGCACCAGATTTCACTACAGATGGTTGTGAGCCACCATGTGGATGCTAGGGATTGAATTTAGAATCTTGGAGGAGCAGCCAAGTGTTCTTAGCCTCTGAGCCATCTCCCAGACCAGAGCATCTCTCTAGCCCAGATACATAATTCTATTCTTAATATAAATAAACATTTTCTTAAAATTACAATTCTAAAATGAATCAGAAATTCCAGTGAGAAAAAAAATTCCCTATAATTGGGGCTATTGAGGCCAAGTCAAAATGACCCCCTGGTTACCCGAATGAGTTCTGGAACTTTTCCTGAAGGTATCTTTCAAAAACCATCAGATTCTGAGGTAGTAGTAACAAGATGAACAAAATCTCGCATGAGATATTAAGTAGAAAAAATGGAAACTATCAATCTAACAGCAGAAACTTGACAGTGGTAATTTCTGTTTGTGTTTCCCTTGATTGAGAGAGTTTCTTTAAACTCTTAATGCTATTCTAAATTTTTTAAGCCAGAAGGGTTTCCTGCATTTTAAAGGTCTCTCTTGCTAATTAATTTACTTTTAGAAGCTAGACTGAAACGCTTTTCTGCAGGAGAGTCTAATTACGTACTAGAGGTTCTGAAATATCTAGGAAGGTTGCCACAAAGAGTTTCATGTATTTTATGTTTGTAATAGATAAAATAATATTTTTTAATCTATGCTTGTAAAATAAACATTGTGAATATAATGTTATATCAAAATAAACTAGAATGAATGTTTTTCTATGTAATGTAAGCTTGTCAGTGCTCATGCATAGCTTTCCGTGAGCTCTCTCCCTTTCTAGAGCCATGGTCTTCCTGTTCTCTGTGCCCTCATCTTAGTTGTTTGTCGTTCTTTGATTATAAACTCCAACTTCTGGAATCTATAAAATGCTTCAATTTAGGACTCAGTAATACATCTGGTTACATGAAGTCTTAAGATATTCTTGTGCATCTACTTCTAGATTGCAAGGAAGAGAAAACAAAGTTAGAGCAACATAGTGTATGTGTCCAATGCTCTTAGTTTTGTCTGAAGTGTGTGGCTCAGGAACTTATTGAAATCCCCAATATGATTTCAGAGACGTACGAAGTCAAAGCTATTTCTATAATTATGCTAATATGTTCCTTAGTGTTACACTATTTTCCCCGTAAGTACACAATCCACATTTCTAAAGTCTATATTAATCTTCAGTCACTCTCATGTTTATATCACATAGGATTATCATTGTCACTAACATTGAATTTCACGGTCCCTTTCTATATTTCTAAAATGGTAATTTTAACGATTATGTCATACTGTAAACACTTTTGAGATCTTCAATAATTTTGAACAATTCCTATGGCAAAATATTTAAGAAATGTTTCTAAGGAACCATTATTCTCAAATGATAAAAAGGTTATATTGTCCCTTGAGTGCTCATGTCAATTTTTTGGAAATTTTATTAGAAACCCATTTGGGGACTACTTTTGGTCTTCGTCAGCTTGGAGCTGAAAATGTTAAATGTGCTACAAAGGATTAGGCAACTTTAGATGACGGAGATTGTGTTAAATCTTACATCATGTCTGTTTAAGTTATATCTTAAGACACACAATTTAATCAAGCTTTGCAATGGCTGCCATTGACATATGTGCACCCTGAAGGCTGGTGACGTTCAGGTGCATCATGGTTGCTGTCCTTACTTCTTGGACATCTTGTATTAACCATGCCAGAGAACTGAGCTCTGGTTCAGCCAGACTGCTTTCCTCCCATATCCACTTGGCCGTTCTCCACTTCTTCCAATTCTTCACCCAAACCTCAATTCAGAGTTGCACTACAGCCACTGAGTTCAATCTATAAACTGTGTCCTCTTCTAACACCATAGTCTGTGTTTTCCTGTTTCCATTACCTGGGTCACTCTTCAGCACATCGTAATCCTGCTGTTTATATTCAATATTTACCCTCCTTGCCCAGTCCCTTATATAGTTAAATTAAGATGACAAAGAACTTCCTCTTCCTTGGTCATATGTTCTAGTAGACATTCAATAAATATTTATTGAGTAATTTTAGGTATGGTTTTATTGTTAAAATTCTATTTATTCTTCTTTTATGATGGTTAAGTTTCTACATTTTATTTTATTTCAGAATAGGAAAAGGAGCATTATAAAATTATCAGTAGGAATGAAAAGTGTATTAGTTCTAATAGATTTACAGCATGACTCTAGAGTGTCAATTTCTTTACCACAATGAAACATGCCTGCTTCATAACTTAGAGATTAAAACCCAGTGGGGACCTACTAAAGAGTGTCAGTTAATGCAATTCTACCAATCTGATGCTTAAAATATGTTAGATCAATTGATGAGAAAGCGTACCATCAAAGCTCCATTTCCATTGGTAAGAAAAAGATTGGAAGAAATCTCAACACACGTTGCTTTTTGTTCTAGTGACCCTATGGAATTCACTCAGCTATGACATTGTTATATGTCATGATTGAAATTCAAGTTTTCAGAAAGGACAGATGGCAATCTTGATTATATTTTTTAAAGATTAAAATATAGTCATTGCAAACTGTGGCAACTGAGGAAATTAAACCAAAGTGCTTAATAAATGCAAGACAGGTTCAAAATAAAAGGTCTCTCCCCATGGGTATGAATTGCTTTCCATGCTACTAAAAGCCTCTGTGTTTTCAAAGACATAACAACAAAGAGGTGGTCACTAGGTCCTCCCCACCCCCACATTTTTTGTGACACACTACATCTAGCAAACCATGCCTCTTGTCAGCAGTAAAATGACCCTGGACAAAGCCCACCACGGATGGATCAGGATGTATGCTCCACTCCATGAGCAAGAATACCTTTCAGTATCACTCAGCGACTTTAATACTCAAACAACTAGTTTCAATAAACTGAAATCACAACTTGTCACAAAACAGATAGCGGTTGAACAGGGCACTGTGCAGACTTTCCCACAGTTCTTTAGCAGTATGTCAGGTTGTGACCCTGGAGAGTAAGGGCAAGGGTGAAAATTAGCCATTGAACTCACTCTATTAATCCATGGTGTAGTGTTGGAGATTCCAAGAAAACATGCCTACTGGAGTCAGTTCTGACATCTCTTTATTATTGTAAAATGGATTTATTAAAAAAAAGAATGAAGTGGTGGAATAAGGGCTTTGAAGTCTGTTGCCAATTTTGCTTTGTGATAAAGGGTAAAGGAGTCTGTAGTTTTAATTCACTTGGGAGATTCTTTTTCTTATTAAAAATCCATAGAAAAGGAAATGGCTTTTAGCATTTAACTAGATTATAAACAACTATCCAAGCATACTGGCTTAAAGTGTCTGTTTTATAAGTTAAGTTATTCATTTGTAGGTTTTTATGTTATAGAGACATTATCAAAGAGCTGCGTGAATCAATTTAAATGAGATATTCCTGATTACAAATTATTATGAAGTTTACTTTTTGTGATGGTTCTTCACTTTTATAAAAGCTGGTGACACAGATGCCCAATCATCACAGATCACAAGGGTCCACTCCACCGGGGAAACTCTGCTTTCCTTTCCTGTTCCTGTCCCAGGATTATGAAGTTATGTGCATCCTTCTCATTTCTCCTGCTACACTTTTCACTCACCTTTATTACAGTTCTTGCTACCCTACATAATAATTATGCATTTACACCTTTATCATGTCTACTAAATTGTGCATGCCTTGAGAGCTCGATGAGGTCTTAATCATACTTATAATTCTGGAGTGAGCAGTCAATTGAGCAGGCACTCAATAAGTGATGACTGCTTCAGAAGGCATTTCCATTTCTCTTTAAAAAATTATCAACATTAGAAATTGCTATGTTCTCAAGGAAGGCAAGAGTCTCTGCTGTCACTGCAATCAACACCAAATCTACCACTCAGCACTGCTACAATTTCTGTCTTCCATTAATTCCAGATTCTTCAGTTTGTTACTGAAAGAACAAGGAAAGAGATAGGTATTTTATCACCAAAATAACAGAGGTTAAGAAAGAGACTATTGGTACCCCATAGGTCTGCCTTGGGCTTAGAACAAAAGTGAAAAGAATAAAATAGATTATATAATCTATACAGTAAGATTTTGGTTCATAAACAGTTACAAGAAGTAAAACCGCACTTCGCCACTGACTGCTGCCTTTATTTCTCACACTAGACTTCTAGTCATTGAGGAAAAGCATGCACTGTGCAGAATACTGTGTGCTACTGAGCAGCAGTACTCCATCCCAGAGGCCACCACTCCGGCGCTCTCAGAAAGCAGACAGTATTACAGAGTCAAAATAGAATGATAGAAAGGAGAAAGGAGTGAAGAACTCATATGTGACTACTGATTTGGTTCACCTCTAGTGTTTTTCTGATTGTTTCTACTTGCTTATGTGGTGAAAAAAAATCAATCAATCCTGAAAAACTAAGGAACAGAAAAGCCAGTGTTTGCATCAGCAAACTCAAAGGCACTAAGCAAGCACACTGCTTACAGCTGCTTCTTCAAAAGTGAGATCGAGTGTATGCTTTAGTTCTGAGCTTAGAGACCTTGGTATGGCCCTGTGCTGTTAATGCTAATAGTACTTTGCAATTGCGCTTGACCTATGTGTCAGAAGGGCTCTTTCTAAGTTCGTGAAAACTAATAGCAATCCAAGACCTGGCATTGCATCAATTTCCTTTACTACAAAAGGTATCTTTTTAGAAAAAGATGAATAAAAATTCAATAAACTTTCTTTTTATCTACCTTTATTACTTTTATTTTTGAGGGTATATTATAATTGTTTCACTTTTCCCTTTCCTTTCTCCAAACCCTCCCATATATCCATCATCTCTTTTTCAAATTCATGACCTCTTTTCTCATTATTGCTATTGCATGTATATATTCCTAAATACAATCTACTTGGTCTCCATAGTATTCCTCGGATGTATGTCTTCAGGGATGATCAGGATATTGGACAGCCAGTTGGTGCTCTTCCTTGGGGAAGACTGTTCCTCCCACTCTCAGTTGCCTGTAATCATTTAAACAAACTTTCTTCTCTTGTCTTTGCCAGATTCCAGAGATAAAGGGACTAGAAATAAGGCTTGTTACAATCCCACATAAAATGTGGCCGAGCTAAGTTCAGTTAAGGGGTTTCCAGCCTCTAGTAATGTCAGACACCATTTGAGTGTTCAGTATTGGCTCTGGTACAGTTATGATGCTCTACTTTAGGATTCCCAGAACACTGGATTGTTGGACTGGCTGTCACTGGTATCACTCATGTTCCCATCGCCCTCAGTACTTATTCTTCAGATAGCCATCAGGTCAGATCAATCCTCAACTCAAATTCTTCCAAAGCATTCTGTCCTGCAAAAGAGAGCCATGGTTTTCAAAGGCCCACTGCTCTCCTTCTCCCCTGTCATCTGGTAGACACGTTCCCAATCTATTTCCTCAGTCTTTCTGGCGTCCTGAATATTGCTAGTAAGACAGCTTCTCTGGCCTTGCGGGCTCTGCTCCTCCGGGAAGAGCACAGCTCACTCTATTACCTCTTTTTACTTCATCTCTTGAAGATTCTGTGCATACAAGCGCTCTGCATCACATTTCCCATCATCTAATTCCACCATCTTACTTATTACTTGAAACATGCCAGAATGAAGTCATCTTCTTCGGTCCAAAAATCCATGAGCACAGAGATTATTTTAATTGTTCTGTGCATTGCTATTTCTCTCTCATATACACTACTGGTTGTGATAAAGCAATGAAGACTTTTCAAAAATATGAAATTTTTGTATGTCCTTACCCAGCTTCTGATTAAGATGTGGTATTATTATTGGAGGAAATATTTCTTAGAGGTTTGCATACAAATATTTTCCAAAAGCTGTTTGTGCCTGCCTTTGTTTGCTGGTATCAGAATTCTATGACAGCAAATTAAGTTATTAAAGTCCCAAGTGAAACCGATTACACTGTGTTTTAATGAATGAGATATTTTCAATACCGACTTTGGTGGTGTGCAGGACTTGGAAATGAGAGTGGTGAAGGTAAGAACCACAACCCATAAACTTGGCAGGCAGGACAAAGCGTGTGGCCAACTCGCCACCAGACATCAGAGAGGACCAGTTATAGTCTTTGCTGAGAAGAGTCCTCAAGACCCTAGACTGAGGAAACTACCATAATGTTAAATTGTGCAATTACATTGGATTATATAAGACTACTGAATTAACCCATGCATACTAAATCTTTTTTAATATAAAATTAATAAGCTAAAGGTGAGTTAAGCTTGTATTGCCCATTTAAGAGTTATCCTATGACAAATAAATATACTCCTGTGTGGATATACAGAGCTTCTCTGTTACTGATAGCTAATACATTCCTCCCCATTAAAATTTCATTGAAAATCTCAGGTGATGCTTAAGGTTTCACACAAATGTAAACTACTGTGGCTGCAATTCACAATGCATTTAAAATGATTGTTCTTTATCATTAAAGCTAATAATATGCACATTAACCTCGTATGTAGTCTAAATCAATATTGTAGTTTAAAAGATATGACCTCTGGACTGCTTTGTCTAAATATTGATTCCATTGTCATTTGTATAAGGTATCAGATGAGGTACATGATACACCAGCACCAGCCATGCTCTTCTCAGAAAGTCTTTGACTTTGTGAGTTCTTATGAAATGAGACAAAGACATGGAGAATCCCAGAATGTACACATGGAATGGATGATTTGAGAATAGCAGAGCTGAGTCACTATGGAGAGATAACGTCCAGGCCCTGAGACAAAGAAATGGAGACAACCCAGGTGTACACATGGAATGGATGATTTGAGAATAGCAGAACTGAGTCACTATGGAGAGATAACATCCAGGCCCTTTATTTCCAAAAGACATTTTAAAACAGAAGTACACTCTTGCCCATTGCCTGTTGATCTTAAGTTCCAAATAGAGACTTACTCAGCCTCATAGGCTCTAATTATGAATCATAGGCTCTTTTTATGAATCCCATAGGTAACTCAGGAGAAAGTAGCTCAACCATAGTCAACTAAAGCGGTGTCCTTTGGCAATAGAGACATTTTCTCTCTAGTCACTTATTTGGAAGGCCCTCTGATGAATTTCTAGTGAGTAAGTTGGAAAGTGTAGCTGTCAGATTGAAGAGATTGACTGACTGTTCAAATGGTCACAGTAGAACCAGGAATGGCGAGGATGGGCACACTGCACTTTCCTGTCTCACTGTAGGCTTATCAAGCTGTACACTTTGGTCTCAGATTCTAAATCTCCGTAAAGCATACCAATTGCTAATATCCTATTACATCTGTTTTGATGAGATTTGCTATTTTAATTTGTAAGTTTTTTTATTTGTTGTTTATTATATAACTTATTTGGGGGAAGTTTATGATTAAAACTGATATGATGATGATACCATCAATGCGTATGCTGTATATGCTGGAAAAAACAAAAACAAACAAGCAAACACGTTCTCTGCACATCTCCCACAGGCAAGAGTGATCCGTTTTGTGTGGTAGAACTGAACAATGATAGACTGCTGACACACACTGTCTACAAAAACCTCAGTCCCGAGTGGAACAAGGTGTTCACATTGTAAGTATAATAATCACTTCATGCTTATTTTAAAACCAGTATGAAAATATAGTTCACCCTGAAAGTGTGCATGCACATGCACACACATATTTGCATATTCCAGTTCACAGAGTAACACGTTTTCTCTGCCTTTACTAACCATGAATTTCCAATCCCCCTCCCTACCTTATCAAAAATGAAACTCGGGGAAAAGGGGGTATGTCCTTTTTCTTTGTTTTCACTATAGACTTTTTTTTCTGCTGTGCTTTTATGTGGCCTGACTAAGGGTTTGCTCCCCACCACTGAATCTGCATACTGCTTCTTCCTTTTGTCCGTTCTATTGAAATTCTTCCCAATTGCACAAGGAGGACAAAGCTCTGTTTGTCCCACCACTGAAACCAGCAAACAATCCAGTCGGGTTTGGCAGATGCTTCTTCTGGGCTTGTTTCATTTTAGCACAATAAGGACATTAAGCATTATCCTAAATCTCAAAACAATCTTTGAGTTAATTTTCCTTTGTTTTAAGAACTTTTCCACTGTGCACCGTGGAGGCTGTGCATGCTGCACTGTAGGAGCGGACAAGTCCCTTCTTTTAAAGTGGCTGAAGAGAATGGGCTCCACAAAGCAGAACTCTCCAAACAGAAGTACTTAGCGGTTTTCTAACATGGTTTTATTTTTTGTACATAAAAAACTGCTAAATTCCTCATTAATTCCTTATAATGTCGCTGCTTAAGAGCCAGTAACTAATCAGCTTTAATTATCTGACCAATTTATTTTTAGGGAATTCCACATTTTTATAAGAGATGAAAGCCTAGTCAGGAGGCTTGCGCTCCTGAGAGGCCGTGGAGAGTGTTTTCTCTAGAATGCATAATTGAATGAATAGGTTTGATTATTATCAAAGCGATTAATTGATTGTACCCTGGTAAAGCCTCTTTTCACATGCAGTTTTGGTGTTTCAGTAATGAATATATTCTTTTTAGTTTTCTATTCATTCAGATTTTCTTGGTAAACAATTGATCAAAAAATAAAAGCTGTCAACAATTGATACTTATTTTTCTTGAAGCAAAAATATGCAGAATTCACACGGTTTTTTACTATCATGTGTTGTCTTTTAAACTTACTGGAATATTGAAATATAACTTTTTTTTTCTAAATCCAAGGGTAGTCCTACTTTTTCTCTATTCTGTTTTCTCTGCTTGCTACAAACCTAACTTAGTAAGTGCAACAGTAGGAAATATATATATATATATATATATATATATATATATATATATATATGTATAAAAAATGGACAGGTCATAGTATAGTGAAAACAATAAGAGTTCCAAAATCTATGTGGCTCCTACTGATAGCAAAGCTGTGCTGTCTTACATAGGAGTTATGCAATTGTATGATTTATTGTTATAACGTGACAGAGACGCATAAATATTGCCAGCAGTACTTAGTGATTTTTCCAGTGATTTATTCTTTGCATATCCAGATCAAAAGTGATATGTCATTAAAAAAACTGAAAGTTCCAGCAGTCTTCAAAGTTCCTTATGCTGTGACCCTTGCTGTTGTCACGTTAGATGTATTAGGAGAAATTTGCAGCTTCCACCCTACCCTGTATATCTATACCCGAGTGCAAATAATACACATATAAATAAAAAATACAGAGAACAGCTAGTTCTAAGATTTCAAAACTGGTCTATCTTTGCTTCACACTAATGGAGTCTTTTTTCCTCGGGTTTGTTTATTACGCAGCAACATTAAAGACATCCATTCAGTCCTGGAAGTGACCGTTTATGATGAGGACCGTGACCGCAGTGCCGACTTTCTGGGCAGGGTTGCTATACCATTGCTGTCTGTAAGTTTCAGTCACCTGGCGCACTGTTCCGTGTTGCTTTTGCTCAAGGAAAAAAAAAAAAACCTCAGCTCTATGTCTGTCATTTCTCAACCAAGGTCTGTAATAAGAACACTAAAAATTTTAACATACTCAATGCACGGCCATGTTGAATCCCATGATAGTTAATTTTTCTTGACAGACTTGATCCTGGTAATGAACAGGTACTTGTCAGAATTGCCACAGTTGTTTTGGGTTCTCTGTCAGTTTCAGCAGCTGGGGGTCAAAGGTCGCTGGGGGAGTGTATTCAGTGGAGACCGTGAGACAGACGGCTGTCATGTCCTTTTCCCGCAGATTCAAAATGGTGAACAGAAAGCCTACGTCTTGAAAAACAAGCAGCTGACAGGGCCAACAAAGGGGGTCATCTATCTTGAAATAGATGTGATTTTTAATGCTGTAAGTCTTAACTTTGGCTTTTTTGTACTGCTAAAGAGTTCAGTTTCATGAAAGCTTTTGTTCCTGATTTGTAGAGAATTTCTGTCATTCCTCATTTTCTCTAAACCTTGATGTATCTTGGAGAATATGCTTCTGGCACACCCACACTTTCTGCTACAGTGGGGCCGCCGCCGTGTGCTTGGCTGCCGCCCGCCCGCCTGCCTGCCTGCCTGCCTGCAGAGGGACGCGCATGCATATGCAACTGTATACATTTATATTTTATGAGCACAGCAGCCAAGACTTTGAAACTTTAGAAATTATTGCAAATTGAACTGCATGCAAAACTTGTGAACAGTTGTAATATATGAACCCCTAACACACACGTGTTGATGTGTAGGTGAAAGCCAGCTTACGAACATTAATACCCAAAGAACAGAAGTACATTGAAGAGGAAAACAGGCTCTCCAAACAGGTAAAAAAATAAAAAATAAAAATAAGATAGAAAGAAAGAAAGAAAGAAAGAAAGAAAGAAAGAAAGAAAGAAAGAAAGAAAGGAAGGAAGGAAGGAAGGAAGGAAGGAAGGAAGGAAGGAAGGAAGAGAAAAGAAAGAAAGAAAGATTAATCCCTCTGGGAAGAACTGATTGATTCTGTAAAATATCAGAGTAAATTCAAATAAACCTTGGAAGTCTGGAGGGGGGACGTCCTTAAAAATTTTGATCACCTACATATTGAAAACGGATTTTTTTCCTTTTTTCCTTTCTTTTCCTTTCTTAAAAAGATCAAGGAAAGGCAAAACCAAAATAGGAGGTGAAGTGGGGTGGTGAGAAGGGGGGCTGCGGCTGTTCACCGGTGGAGGAGGGTCTTCTGGAGCCTAACGGAGTGTGTGAGTGAGGCTCAGACCTGTGCACAGACCACCCCCAGGTGTGATGCAGGTGTGCGGTGAATGAAGGAAGCACTACCCTCTAATTCAGAGAGGGGGTCTTTTAATTAGATGTTAACAACATTCCGTTAAAGTGAACTCTCTCTGACATTTTCTACTAAAACAAAAAACCAGGAATTCTAATCTTCCTTTTATGATGCTGCATTAAACTAAGCTTGGTATTTATCAATAATAACTTAAAATTTACTTTAATATCAAGTTAAGAAAAAGTGCTACCTACCCTTTTAAAATGTTTACCACAGTTTACAAAGCTAAAATACAGTGTGTTTATTATGGCTATAAAGTCACTGAGCTTACTTTTACTGTAAAATATTTGATAATTTTCTGAGCCATGAGAAACCTTATAATATTTTTATTTTTAATCTAGTAAATTCACCACAAAATGAGACCTTTGGCATTTAAACAATGTGCATTACAAATGAAATACTTATCTAAATAGAAAACCATATTATATTTCTCTATAGTTATAGATGAGAATAATAAAAAATTGTTCTTTAAAAAGGTGCTAGGAACCAAGAAGGGAAATACACAGGGAGACTCTCTGACTAAACAAAATTCCAGTTTTAAATGTGTTATAACTGCCTTGCACATACATGAACTAATTTTATACATGTGTACTTTTGTCATTTGAACTCAGGTAATTTTACATATCTGTTTCTTTAAAATACCAGATTGATACTGGACTATATTTAGAGTATTAATATATTAACTTACAGACTTATGATTACTTTAATTATCCATTTCTAAAGGTAACTTTTTAAACCATTATCTAGTTCATAGATGTCTTTTTGTTGCTGAAGTCATGCCATAGCTTTTGTTTTAAATTTAAATTCTGTGAGTTATCATACATATTTTTTCTAATAAGAGATTTTGCAACATACTCACTTACTATAAAAGTTTCCTAGCTTTTAAATCATAGGAAAATAAAGAGAAAATATAGAGTGAATTTAATATGTAGTGAGGGATGGTTATAGACAGAACAGTCCCCCCACTAAGTGGAAAAAGCCCTTGAAATCACAGTGCTTCTATAATAAGCTACATTAGACAGGCTTAGAACTCTGAACATTTCAAGGTATCCAATTCACTTTGAAGGATCTTGAAATTAAAATATTTAATCTATCTTAAAAAGAAGAGAGTTCAAATTAACAGGGGTACATGTTTCATAAGTAGCAGATTTTTTATGGAATAAACATACCAGCTTATATGAAAACATTATTTTTAAATATATATTTAGCTTAAAAAATAATTCATCCTATCTAGTTCTTTATCCATTAGTGCTTCCTGTCCTTTACCTAGTAAGCCAAATCACTTGGTATCTTTGTCACCTTATTGCCTCTCTGGGTCCATTCTAAATCACCACGGGCTTGTAGAATCATACAATATACTTGATTGTTTTCAGTCTTGTAAACTCTAATATTGTTTTCATTTTCCTTACAGCTGCTTCTGAGAAACTTCGTCAGAACAAAGCGCTGTGTCATGGTGCTGGTAAACACTGCGTACTACGTTAATAGTTGCTTTGACTGGGATTCACCCCCAAGGAGTCTTGCTGCTTTTGTGGTATGATCACACTGTACTGCTCGCCTATTGTTATTCATCAGATTCAGCGATCTTAGCTCCAACTCTCTGTGGCTATAGTAACAGTTATGTTGATAGAGTCATTTTAAAACTCCTATTTTGAGACTTGACTGGACAGATTTGCTGTGGGCAGGAACCTGATGGATTGTTCAGGGTCTGAATCCAAGAATATATTCCTCAGATTTCCGGAATGCAAGACATCTTAGTCAAATTTTCTCTGACACTTAAAAAGTAAAATTTTGCATATTGTACAATTCCAGATCCAAATAGGAGAGTCAAAAAATACTTCTCTGTGGAGAAAACAAACAAACAAAGACAATGGAAATGGCCTTGACCATCCACACTTTGATTTTATTCATTCTGTAAGTATTTTGTCAGAATAGGAACATCACTGGCAGTAGAATGCTGGTTGGTAAGCTTTAATAAATGAGTAGAGCAGAAAGGGATGGGACCTATTTAAGAGATGATTTCTAGTTTTGAAAAGTCACAAGTGAGAATGTAATCGACCCAAATATTCTCCACACAAGGTTCATCCTCTACCCTTTTACACTGATCATTTAATAAATGATACTGAGACCAACTGGCAGTGGCAGAAAAATCTAAAAAGGCACTTTCTCTGGACCTAGCCAGGATTTCTGTACTCACACTATTTCTGCTTGGTCGATGTTTTACCTGAGGTTTCTATGGAGTCCATCTTTTGAAAGTCTTCATTTTATTGTGTGTTTGTTAGGAAATGAACATCTTATGCTTCCTTGAAGTTGCCAGTTTTGCAAAATATGACATTATTATGAGGGTTTACAGAAAGGCCTTAATTAGAGTACCAATCGACTTTTATATTATGGTCAAATGAATGTATGTTTTAGTCCTTGGAGTTCTGTCCTCTGCACAGGCCTTGTCTGGGAGTTTCACTAATGTCTGAGTACACAAACAAAGACTGTATCTGTCCCTTTGTGTTGTCACTTACAAGTTAGCAGCCTGCTTCCCATAGACATGTTGTTGTTTTCTTAAGGCGGTGACTGCGCCATCATGCTTAAGAAGTAGTTCTCTCTGTGCTCGTCTGATAACTCTCACATAATAAATATAGTGGGACATTCTGATTTTCATCAGCATAGCAGAGCAAAATGGTAGACAATTTGTACATATATTTTATATCATTAATTTCAGGTTCTATGAGGACTTAAAATAACAATAAAACTCTACTGAAAATGTCTGCTGCTATTTCTGATTGGCTTTCTTTAAAGCCATCTCTGTGGCTGCTTATGAAATTTGAAAACATAAAAATGTATGTAATTATATCATTTATTCAGGATTGTTCATTGTGGACTGTTTGGCATTACAGCATGTTGTGTGAGTCTTCATAAACTTCTTCCAGTTTTCTAAGGTCATTTTTAAAATTAATTCAAGATGGAAGCTCCTTTTTATAATCTCCTTTTGCTTCTTTAAAAAGAGAAAAGAAGCCAGTGAGACCTGAGAAACAGAGGCACCTGCCTGTAATCTCACTTACAGTGACATCAATAGAAGGAAGCAAAGCGCTGCAGAAAACGCAGTGTCTGTCTCAGCCAGTAACCAGTTCGTAACAGACTAAGCCAAATGCAAGGGGTTTGCCCAAAAAAGACTGCAATAATAAAGGTAGGAAACAGGGCTGAAAATGAGTATGGAACAGGAACAAACATGACAAAATGTGAAGAAACTATTAACCATTTTGTTGGAAAAAAGAAAAAGTAATAGCACTTTACTGAATATGGTTGAAGCAATAAATATCAAGCTTCCTTTGCTTAGGCTCCGACTGGGAGTCCATGCAATGTTTACCCTGCTGTCTTTATGCCGCTCTCTATCACTGAAGGGCACCTAGGAGTCTGTGAGCCTCCAGGATAAACGGCCAACTAAATTCTTTGAATAAGGCTGCCAATTTAAATTTTTTCTTAAAGAAACACCAAATAAATAAGTTTACTATAATAAATCTGATTATTAAATCATGATAAAAACTGTCAATACTATCGAAGCAGTTTACCTATAATTTCCATATGACCCCAACATTCTGTTATAATCTCTTATCAATAGTCTACTTAATCATGGATTGAATTCTGATGTAGAAAGTTTTGTACAAATAGAAATTAATGTTTATCAGTTACTCCCTATGTGCCAAGGATCTGTTGTTTATATGTAAGTAAATGAAAATGCGCTAAGAATTTAATATTTTCAACAACTTCATAATGTAGATTCTATTTTTCCTAGTATGTAGGTGAAGAAACTGAAGCTCATGAATGTAGCTTGCCTTATGCCACACAGTAAATATTCTTTTTTGTAGAAGCCTTTCAGATGTACACCTGAGAGTTGTAGTATAAATGCAGAAAAAACTTGATAAAAAATTTTAGCCATCTTACAGAAAGTAAATGAGGTATTTAAAAACAAAATCATTCAAAGTTGCTATTGCATAAGCAGAGGTTTATTAGGGCAATTTATTGAAAAGAACTGATTTCCATTAGCTGAAAGTAAGCAGTGCCCATTGTTACAGACATATTGTTCCCATCATGCCCTCTTGACAGACCATGGGTCTATTATTATAATATTGGTTCCATTTGGCCCATTTTTCCTAGCTGCAGCTGCCTCATGGAGGACATGCATTTATACCATTATGTGGCTTAGTTTTAGGGCCAGATCAGTATGCTTTTTAATGTTTAAATGAATATGAATTTTTTTTTCTATTCCATTTTGGTTTTCTTTTCTGATTCAATTCTCTGAAAAACAAATGCAAAATAGTGAGGTCAAAATGGAAGAAAACAATCCTATTTTGCATCTTGGTGTCAATGAGTGTAAAAGTGCAGACAGTAGCCACAGCCTTCCAGCACCACCTGTGAGCAGGCCATAGAGACGAAACCGGGGGAAATGGCAAAGCTAAGAGTGAGGTTTCTAAGTTTTCTGATGAATATTATTTTTCAAAGGGAGCTCTTTTGTCTGTGGTGTAGCAGGCACTGCTTGTCCCTGGGAATCAGCAATTGTAGACCTGGAAATATCTTACAAATTGGGCTAATTTTCACCAGACTCCAGACCAGACATTTGTGTTCTTGTGGAAGCCAGTGGGTGCAGAACGGGAAGAGGAAAGGAGGGCAAGTGAGCACACATTCCTTTTCCTCGGCACTGTCATTTCTCACTGTAATGAGCACAAAAATAATTGGAAAACTGAGCTATCAGCAAAAGGACACACTTCAGTGTGCGTCAGAGAATTATTTTACAGGACAAACTTTAATCTTTAAATGTGATTGTAGATAATTTGTGGTAGCATCTGTCCGTTTGGAATTGTTTTAGCCTTTTCTGTCGTTACACAGCAAGTGCTGCTGTGTTTAACATTAACATTTGATATTTTACACATTTAATTTCTGTTCTGCTGTGTGGTCCTTGGGGAACGAAACCCTAGTGCTACATGAGAGAGACAAAGTATTGATCAGTTAACATTTCAGCTACATTTATGTATGTCGCAAAATTAATGAAAATGCCAGACAAAAAATGTCAAAGTGCACAAAGAGGTAGAATTTAAATTTGATACTTTAATGAAAAGTCTTAAGATGTGCATTATCAAAAATGTCCTCTTGCCTTTAAAGTCCAATTCTATACAGAATAACTAGCAGGAAGCACATATTTTACTTAGAGGAACAATGAACATGAATTATGACAAGAAAGCAGCTCCTCATGGCACCTTGTATAGCAGAATGGCATGTTTGAATGCGTAACTGGTAGCCATAAAATACTTTTGTTTCTCTTCGTATCTAAGAGGCTATTGGCTTCAGCCCTCTATCCTGACCAACCCAGGCAGACTTTCTAGTAAGATTCTGACCTTATTTTCCTCTCTCTCTCTCTCTCTCTCTCTCTCTCTCTCTCTCTCTCTCTCTCTCTCTCTCTCTCTCTCTCTCTCTCTCTCTCTGTGTGTGTGTGTGTGTGTGTGTGTGTGTGTGTGTGTGTGTGTGTGTGTGTGTTTGTCAGTGAATGAGCAGAATTCTATCTATAGTCATTCAGTGAAGACCCTGGTTCATTATTAATCCTTTCCTGGGCATTTTTAGTTGCCTGCTTTCCTTTGCTTCTAGACAATTTTGTGTTCCCTCTTCTTTAAAAAAAAAAAAGTCCCCATTTTTATGAAAGAATTTTTCTGAAAAGCTGGCCCATTGTGGAGGTAGAGAGAACAAACAAGATGATACATGCATAGACTCACATGTGGGAGGTATGTGTAGGCAAATGTTCCAAATTAAAAGTAAAAAATGAAGAAACCACAGGCAAAAAGTAGGACTCAAGCTTGGGAGGCAATTGGAATAAAAGGCAGTGTCCTAAAGATCAGAGGCAGTTAGCATTCTTTACTGTGTGCTTCCTGTATACAGAGTCTGCTGCCATTAAACAGCTTAAAGATTTCTCTGACAAGTATTACAAGCTATACAGGCATTGTAAGTGGCTTTCATGGTTAAGGACCGAAAGGCCATGTTTTAGTCAAGGAGAAATACCTTGACTAAATACTAAAAGAAAGGCATCTCTGCATTGTTATGGTCCCAGTCCTAGCATACACAGTGGATGTAGGATACAAAGGCATCTCTGCATTGTTACGGTTTCAGTCTTAGAGTACATAGTGGATGTAGGACACAAGGGCATCTCTGCATCACTGTGGTCCCAGTCCTAGCATACAGAGTGGTTGTAGGATACAAGGGCCTCTCTGCATCACTGTGGTCCCAGTCCTAGCGTACAGAGTGGATGTAGGATACAAGGGCCTCTCTGCATCACTGTGGTCCCAGTCCTAGCGTACAGAGTGGATGTAGGACACAAGGGCATCTCTGCATCACTGTGGTCCCAGTCCTAGTGTACAGAGTGGATGTAGGACACAAGGGCATCTCTGCATCACTGTGGTCCCAGTCCTAGCGTACAGAGTGGATGTAGGACACAAGGGCATCTCTGCGTCCTTATGGTTTCAGTCTTAGCATACACAGTGGATGAAGGATACAAGGGCATCTCTGCATTGCTGTGTCCCAGTCTTAGCATAACCAGCAGATGTAGGATACAAGGGCATCTCTGCATCACTGTGGTTCCAGTCCTGGCAAACACAGTGGATTCAGGATGTAGGGCAATTGTGCTGGATTTAGAGAAAGACTTCACATTTACAGCAGAAGTTTCCGTTTGGAGAATTTAATAGACACCACTAATACCACACCAATGAAATTATGACAAATTTCAAACTATTTTTATGGGAGCATTTTTTTCTGCTACAATTATTTTCTTAGAGCTAGCAAAAAAAAAAAATACAATGGAAATGTTCCAGGCACACGTTTTGTTACTTTCCCTGCAGCAACAAAAATGAAGGAGACCTGAAAATCAAAGAAACAAGCACCAATGATATGTGATGCACTACTGCTGTCTTTGTGCTCACGGGTCTGTCTTAAATTATATATATAAATTGCAAAAGCCTTTCCCCTGCCATTCACAGCACATGGTTTCCCCTTCAGTAAACTTACATAATTTAGAAAAGAATACCTACAATTTATATAAATTTTTTACATTAAACTTCACTAATGTAAAGAATAAAGATACTTGCCTAGAATTTCATTGATTTAAGAAATTATATCTCTAAAGTTGCTTAAATTTCTACTTACAGAGTCAAAAATATTGACATTAAGAAATTTCTAACAAATAGGCTAAAAACACACTCCATATGGGAAATTGATAATCAAAACATACATTTCCATGCCCCCAAATTCATCTCAATTACTGGCAAGAATTCTTTTTCAAATATTGTCCTTGATTATACAAAAAGTTACAGTTGGGTTTTCTTTTCACAAACATTGTATATAAATTCTTTTTTGTATATAAATTCTTACAGTTGCAAGAACACCCTAGAGAAAGTCATCCTTTAAATATACAGAGTTTCAGGACTGCTCACCCTTAGCTAATGTCAACCTGAAGTCTTTTTTTTTTAGTATAAACTTTCAAAAATATTTTAATGCTGTATTTCTACTGATCATAAAGGTTTTTCTTCTTGTCATTACAGATAGTTGTGAGTCACCATGTGGTTGCTGGGAATTGAACTCAGGACCTCTGGAAGAGTAGCCAGTGCTCTTAACCTCTGAGCTATCTCTTAAGCCCACAAAAACTATTCTTTAGGAAAGGTAGCAGAAAGGTATTGTCCAATAAACAGTGGTTTAAATAACCTTTCTGTTGTTCTTATAGATTACTGTGATATTGTTGATAACTTGAAACAATCTACAATCACTTGGGATACGTGACTCTGGACATGCTGGGGGGGGGGTGTTCTCTTGATTATGCTGCGATGGGAAAACTGGCTCACTATGATAAGCACCTGGCTGAGACCCCAGATAGTATAATAGAAAATGAGAAGTGAGCAATTGGATACACTCCTGACTATAGATGCAAATGACTGGATGTTTCAGGCTCCTGTAGCCTCGACTTCCCTGTAATGATGGACCACATCTTGATTGTGAGCCAGAATTGGTTCTTATTTCCATTAGTTGCTCTTGTCAGGGTAACCTGAAGTCTTAAGAAGCGTAGGTGGTAAGCGATCAGGGCGTTCCCTCTGATCTTGTGGGAGGAGATGCGATGGTCCCTGTGCACACCATCCCCACACACAGTCATCCCTGCGTTCTGTGGTGCTGGATATTATATAATGACCCAGCGCTTGGTCAGATCCACACTTTCTTCCTTTTGAATGAATGCTCATGAAGCCCTTTTTTGTTTACATTAACAGATGTCTGCAAAGGGACTTTCTGGTCTTTGAGGGAGTTGGTCACATAAGACTCAGAACTCAGATCTGTTAGGCATTGAAAAGTATATTCCTCCTACATTGTGTTTTATGTTTACAGTAACAAGAATTGAATCCTGAGGAGGTCACACTCAGGCTTTCTGTGATTTCAGCTCTACCTCCTTTATCCTCTAATGTGGATAGTGTCATGTTGTTATCTAGGAAAGTTTTATTTTCTGGGTAGGAATAATTAAGCCATTTCACTTTTGCCAAGGTATGTGTTGCTATTCTTTGCATAAGGAAGCATTAACTGCAGATGTTACCAGGGTTAAGTCCAGGAGTTCGCCCTCTCATGAGCTTCAGATTTGGGTGGTGGAGTTTGTGCCCTGAAGTCCACTCTCTCGATGTGTTTATGTTTTTCCTGTTTGGGTACTGTACCATTTCACCTTGTATTAATTATGAAGATTCTCCAGAATCACTAACTTCACAACTGAACTACCAATTAAAATTTTTTTAAATAATGAATAAGGAATGTCTATCTCCAGATTCTTAAATCAATCTTTCCTTCTATGAATTTCTACCTGCCTTCAAACTTAAATTTGAGGGACACACTTATTGAGGAAAACAGCAATTCATTTTCATTGCAATCCATTATTATTCAAAGTAGCTTCCAATGAAAAATATTTAAAAGAATGAGCTGATTATGTGTTTTATACTAGTAGATCAACCTCTTCCAGATGGGGGTGAATCTGAACAGTGGCAGGCTAACTCACTTTAGTCGGTTAGCTACCTCTCCCTGTGAGGTAACCCTTACACCAGGCACCACCTCTGAGGATATACCTACAAACTGAGCATCCGGCTTACTAAGCGAGTGCGTAACTGGAGATATTGCTAATAGATGTGTTTCAGTCTTTGTTCCCCTGCTTTCTCTATCATTTAACCATATTTGAACATACTAATAAGAGCTGGGCAGCCTTTGCCACGGAGAGCTGAGAGTTAGGACTGCATGGCACCATGGGCTTTCGTTGTGATGACAGAGGTTGGACACTCAGCAAGCGGTGGCATTTGGAGATCAATACGAGAGTAAAGGTGTTCACATCAGCTGTCAGTGAGTGCCTCCAAGAAAAAATGCAGAGAAAATCAGGGACGAGTGAAAGAAAGCAGATTCAACTGTAAATAGGTATGTGAATAAAAATCGAAGGAAGCAGATCAAACTGTAAATAGGTATGCAAAGATCAAAATGGAAGTCATTCTTTATTTTAAGGGCAAAAATAAAAAGAAAATGGTGACACATGGCTTTCATTTGGTCTTGGGGCTCTACTCTTTTCATTTCATCTTAGGGATATTTACGCGAGAAATTAAATGTGAAGAACAACTGTTGGAGACATAATTGTAAACATCTAAGATTGGTTTCCTGTCCCGCCAAGAACACATTTGTGCCCTCACAGGAGACACTGTCCCCTTGCGAATGCTCCAAATGGGGCTTAGCATATGTTTAACTGGGACTGCTTTTTGGTGTTGGTGATGAAGCCTAGCTTAGCATTTCTATAGTTTACATAAGATGCAAACCAGCCTGGAGAAGCCATTTGTGACATCTATACCAAATTACTGACTACATTAGAGCTTATTCACAGAAAGAGTTGTTTAGTTTTGAAAACTGTGTTCTTGCCCCCTATAGGATCCTCACATAGGATCTTCTTGTGCATTCCAATCCCACTTCAATTTCCTAAGCTCCATCAATGTGGAGAAGTCTGAGAACATTTTCTCTACTAAGTAGCATGGCCTCTCTCATGATGAGGGTGCAACACATTGCATTATATTAATTAGTGATAGCCATTCTTTATATTTCACTGTATGTGTGTTACACATATTTGCACTGTGCATGCAAGTCCATGCACATGTGTGTGGAACATGAGTTCCATGCTGTTGGCATTCCTTAGGTGCACTCCACCTTATTTTCTGAGACAAGATTGGCGGCTCAGTGGCCCTAGGGCCTGCTTAGCTTCACCCACCTCAGCACTGGGGCTATAAGCATACTCTACATTCAGAGCTCTGTATGAACTCAGGTCCTCAATTTGTCTAACAAGTTTACTGACTTAGCCCTCTGGATTCTTCATTAAGTTCTCCATTGGAGAGTGAGGAGGAAAGATGAAGGAAAAGGAGAGTCATATAAAAATAGATCAATAAGAGCATTGCCTGCTCTTCCAGTGGTCCTGAGTTCAATTCCCTGCAACCACATGGTGGCTCACAACCATCTGTAATGAGGTCTGGTGCCCTCTTCTGGCCTGTAGGCATACACACAGACAGAATATTGTATACATAATAAATAAAAATAGATCAAATTAATGTGTTCACCATTCAAACAAAAATTTCATTGTTGTAGTTTATAAACAATATATACATATTTGATTTTTTATCTCGTGTCACAAAATACAAATCATACTATAATTTTTACAGTTACTGTTCTAAATATCTTCTGCAAGGGAACTTCCACAGGACTTAAGTGTTTGAAGCAGAAATATTTCATCCAGTAGTGCTATAAACTGCTGGCAAATTTCACAATTTCCCTTAGTCAATAAAAGAGAACTTTTAATGATAGGTTATCAGGGATAA
Source organism: Arvicola amphibius (assembly GCF_903992535.2). Taxonomy (NCBI): domain Eukaryota; kingdom Metazoa; phylum Chordata; class Mammalia; order Rodentia; family Cricetidae; genus Arvicola; species Arvicola amphibius. The sequence continues at coordinate 69,620,748 of NC_052049.1, read as the reverse complement.
ATGTAATCCGCCTAATTATCCACAAATGAGTGCAGCAAAATTTTATCAGAGAATGATTTATTCTGAAGTTATGCTAGGAAAGTGAGAGGCGATTCTCAGGAAAAACTTTATTCAGTCCAATGTCCATGTTTACATCTTCTAGGTAGGCAATGATATTAAATGTTGAATCAAAATGTGGCTTGCTTAAATTTTTTTTTGCTTAAATTTTTTTAAGTAGAGTTTGGTTCTTCCATTACAAACGTCTACTGCGTACCTCAGCCAGGAGGCTGATTACATTAGAGTACTTTTTCTATTTAGTGGGTGTATGATATTTCCTCAATCTTTGAAACACACACAACATAAGCCATAAACTCCTAGTGGTTTTATCCCTAAGCCCTAAATCTTAGCTAGTACATAGTTAAATGTAATGATTTCATGTAGGCTCTTTAAGTACAAACAGAAAAGTCTGTTATATAAAACAGGTCCTTGGGCCTTGGAGCATGTTTCTCCATCACGGAAATGTCATAGATAACGGCATACCTCAAGTTCACTGATCCTTTCAAAGAATGGAAGCACCACCTGGAGAAACTGGAGCAAATGAACTCATAACTTGGTGCAGAAGACTCCAGGAACATATCAATTTCAACACCATCTTTAGAATCACATCCCTCATCACTGCAAGGGCAAAGGGCTTTAAAAAGTAAAGAGTACATGCGCTCTCAACAACATAATGAAGCCACAGAACGTTACACATGGAAGGGCCTTGAAGAAGATTTTACAGTGTAGAAGCTGAAAGTAAAAAAAGACAAATGGCTCCCTCAATCAGCAAGGTCAGTTCTCCCTGATTGCTTAGTGGTGGTGATTTCAAAGACAGCAGGAATGAAAAGATAAAATGGAGAAGCTTATGAGTTAAGTTGTTAAATTGTTCTCAATAAAGGAAAAGCAGAACTTCCATTATACTCTGGAAGTCCTAGGGTATAAAACCGGACTCATGGCTCCTGGCTTTTCCTGTTAAGGGATGTTCTGTTTGGAGGGAACTCCTTACTAATGTACTAATGGGCGCTCAGCGTAAGTTATATGTCCTGCACGCTTTGATGGATTTTTTAATTAACTGAGCTTGCATCACATTAAAACTCTCCAAACTGCTGTATGAGTTATAAATACAATAACAAAGGATCCAAAGAGTTCACTTTGAGTTTCAGGTACACCAAAGATGAGAAGTATTAGTTTTCTCTAAGTATTAGTAAGAAAAAATAAAAATAAATAAAAAATGAATGCTAAGAATATATTTCCCATGTTTCTAGTATGAATCATCATTGAGTTGACTAAGCATCTCCAAGTACCTATATTGACAAGCATTGGTATATGTGGTTAAATAAACCTTTCCACCACCTAGCTTTCCAGGAACAAGGTACATGTATTTTATTGATTTGAAATAATCGATTGCTCTGGAGACCTCACTTACTGGCACGTGCGTGTATGCCTAGCAAGTGCCCTGGTACCGAATAAACAGCAAAACTGGACACTTCTTGCATTACTATGGTCTTAAATTTCCTTCAAATTATATGGGTTCAAATTGTTCCCCATAAAATTAAAGTGTATAATGTAATATTATATCCCTTTATGAATTAATGGCAGAATCAAAAGCATAGGGTGCTGCCGACTTCTTGCTGAGGATTAAATGAAGTAGTATTTGTTATAAACTTGGTGCACCAAGTTATTGGAGTTACTGGGGTGAACACAGCTAAATTAAATCACCTCTATGAATCGCTTTGAAGTTCTTAAGTAGAGGGACCTGTGGATAACTTAGACTCCAATAACAGTCATAGGCACAAAACAGGTTTTTGTTTCTGATGCCTATAGGATTACAGAATTTGTATCAGTATGGAAAGGTAATTTTAAAAGATATATGGGAAAGTTTTCTACACTGAACCTGAAGGTAAGGATGCTTCCTAAGGAAAACCACCTCATCCTGCTTGTACAAAGGCTTGGCTTTTCCTGCAGAAACAGTGTTAGTGACATATTAAGAGACCTGAGTTCTATCTCCAATTGCCAAGAATGTCGAGCCTAAATGTCCATTCCTAAATGAGGAAACAAAATAGATTGTAAACTGAAAAATGTCATTTGTCAGTTTTTAATCCATTACTAGAGGTGGCAACAAGGAATAAATCCAGTCTGTTGTGCGTCTCAGTCGCCATTGGCTGGGTTTCCTTTTTTCAGGCACAGACAAATAAAATTGTGCCAGACGCAGCTCAAATGGCTTTAGTGACAGAATTGAAGCCTCAGGATAGAATCAGATGGGTCTGAGGGTACTGCAGTGTAGCAAGTCTCGGAAGGTGGGTGGGAGTGCCCCACTCTCCTCTCTGCTGTGAGTGTAAGATTCACACTCATTGTTTGTACCACCCAATGAGATGAGGGCAGGAACCCCCCCTCCTCTGTCTTACTATCAAAAAGGAGCCCTCCAATATTTTCTTTTCTTTCTCTGTTTTTCCACGTTGTCTTAGAGGGCAGAGATGTTACTGGAGTCCAGGTAGCTCAGGAGTAATTCATGCAAAAGATTAAAGAGTTCAAGTGAGAAAAAATAACATCTCTCTCTTAATCATTCTCTCTCTCCCTCCTCCCCCCTTTCTTCCTCTCTGTCCCTCTCTCTCTATCCATACCCTCTGTCTCTCTGTTCCTCTGTTTCAATCTCCCTCCCTCGCCCTCCCTTCTTCACTTCATTTCTTCTCTCTTCCCTCTCTCTTAAATGCTCTTTCATCTTCTTTAAGACTTTTACCATCCCTTCTAATTACCAAGGTTGGGGGAGGGGGAAGTCACTGGAAAGGAAAAGAGAAAACAGTTTCTCCTGGGGAAGCAAAATGTTCATAACCTGAGTATTACATAGAATGTCACCTCCCTTCTTGTTGAATCTGTTCCCTCAGTCAGTTTTGCACATAGCTTCCTTTAGTCTGGATCGGTCCATGTATCCAGGCCAAACCCATGTTAGCCTTGAACCAAACACGGTAAAGTGGGCAAGAGGTGATTTCTGGTGCCTCTTGTCTATAAACACATTTTCAAGTCTGTCAAGAAGCAGTCTCTGTTTATAATTAAGTTTGCTAAGAGGTATTTTTATAATGTTTCTAGATTATAAACTCCCTTAAACTTAATGACAGAAACCAGAAACTGTGGACACATTTGAGTAGGTCTGATGATCTCATGATGTAGGCAGGCTGTTTTGCGTGTTGTTTCCACTCACGGGCACTCGGGTGTTCCCTTTAATCTGATTGAAGAATTCTAAAGTAGGCATTTTTAATATTTTCTACTTCTTAATTATTTCTTGTTTAGTGCAGCACTGTTAGCACAGGGATTATGAGTTAATAAAAATGTCAAAGTGTTAGTGTATAAAACACTCTATAATTTTCCCCAGGTAATGATTAATGGCATAAGGCTATATTAACAATACTCTTAATGTATTGCCCCTAAATGTATTTGATTCTTGTGTTTAGAAAGTAATTTATACTGAAACTCAGTAAGGAAATATAAAGAATTTAGTTAATTTTATCTAGCCATGGATATTTTCCAGTGGTTTATGTTATGTTGATAGGTCAAATATTTTACGTAAAAATCAGTGTGACAGATGTAAGCCCTGTCTCTGTGTTTGTAGAGTGACCATATTGAGATTCCATCTCATCACGCTGACCACTAACACAGCTAAAGAATAAAATTAATACACCATTGCATCTTTATTACACAGTGGGCTTGTTCACATAGATAATGGGTTTCTTTCCCTTCTCTTTAAATGCTGTCTCTGGCTTTGTTCCGTGCCACAGCAGGCTGTTAGTATGTATCTCTATACCATCAGAACGAATAAGAGATATCGGTATAAATTATTGATTTACTTGAGCCTACCTCAGTAATTCGGAGCTGAAAACTCTGGCAGCTTATCTGATAAAATGCTGTAACTAGCAGACTGAAGTTACCTACCATAGCAACAATCGCCAGTCGAGAGGTCAAACGCCCTTTTACCTTTAGACCCGAACACCTGCAAATTGAGCTGCATCCCATTCAGAGTTTTAAGAACAGGTCTATTGTCACAGGAAGTAGGGTTTGTTTCTTGAAGAAAATTATGCCAGTTCTGGTTCTGAATGAAAGACAAGGCTTTTATTACTCAAGGGATATTAGGGCTGACTGCTTTTCTGAGAAAACAAATTTGTTGTAACTTTATCTGTAATTTAGTCCTGAATGGGTGCAAATAGGCAACACATTGTATGGAGCAGAAAGAAGAAAATAGGGGTTTGTTAAAGTTATATGGGGCTGTGTAACCACTATATTTCCGAGGGAACTCTTATCAGGATATTTTGGTTACAGCTTTAGCACCAAACACCTGTTTTGAATTTTGGCTTCCAGTAACATTGGAAAGCGAGAGGATGACTAAAATAATGCATTTTAAAACACAAATCATTTTTCAAAAATTACTGTATAGAATTTAGAGACTGGCACTATCCAAAGACTATGGAAATAGGCATGAGACTGAGCCCTGGACACAGACTTGGAGTGCACTGGCTGCTTCACCTATATAAGAAAACAAAATTCACAGCTTTATGTTCTTCTCAATTAGAGAGTAAACTGCATACATTATTCACAAGAGTCTGGTCTAGCTTTGCCAGGGATAGGAATTAAGTGAATGTTTTGAGTATGTAACAAGGAAAGGCTTGCTTCAGCTGCTGTGACTCCAGGTCGCAAAGCATTAAAACTGGGGGTCATTCCTCGAACTGGCCACCCAGTTCTTAGTAAGCTCACCAGCTATTGCAAAGACATCTAGTGTTACCCTTTTACAGGTGACCATAGACATCAGGCAAAACTAGACAAGTCAACATTTTCAGCGTGTTCTAAACTCCAACCTAGTCAATTAGCATAGTTTCAGTTCAAAACTTAGCTAGTAGTTTCTATAATTCAATATTTACTCAGTTTTTCCATTTCTCAATCTTTTTTTCAATTCTTTTTAGTGTTCATATATAAATATATTAAAGCATATCAATAAGCCTTGCCTGACACAAAGTTCATGACTCCCCCAAAACAAATGGAAAAGTATTACGGCTTCATTACTTAATTGTCCTTACTATGTTTGACATATATAAATAGCTCTCCAACTCACTCTCTTTTCTCTTTTTATATACTGTTTATATGCAGTAGTAGGAGGTGAAATCTTATGGACAGACCCATGTGCAGTCCGTGAAATGTGTCTCTACCCTGCACAGGCCTCTCTCTCATTTAGCACACTCCTGTTCTTCCAGCTCGCCACTGGATACCCAATGGACATGCCCATCTTATTGGCCTATTGTCTTCATTGTAGTGCTGGCTACTTCTAATTGTATCTGCCACATGTCAATGAAACTTACTTGTGTCCAATATCGGCACCTTGGACTTTTCCTTTGTAACTCTCAAGGTGTCATCAAGATAACTTGATGGGATCTCAGTCCGGTGCTCCTATGTGGGGCTCTGTCATTTTCTCCATCCAATGCCAGGTGAAGGTTCTATGGTGATATGCAAGATATTCATGAGTATGGCAATAGGATCTGTACATTTCTGGCACCCTCTGCTCAGCTGCCCAAGGACCTAGCTGGGGGCGTCTTCCTGGACACCTGGGAACCCCTCTAGAGTCAAGTCTCTGCCAACCCTCGTTTACCCATTGAGACGGTGGGACAGATCTAACGGGAGACCACCAAGTCCAGTTGAAATGGGACTGATGGAACAGGGGACCAAACCGGACTCTCTGAATGTGGCTGACGGAGGAGAAGGACTGAGAAACCAAGGACAACGGCAATGAACATGAACTCTACAGCATGGATGGGTTCACTGTGAGACTTGTCAGTTTGGTTGCTCACCTTCCTGGACTTAGGGGGAGCTGGGAGGACCTTGGACTTAACATAGTGAAGGGAACCCTGATGGCTCTTTGTCTTGGAGAGGGGTGGAGTGGGGGTATGGGTGGAAGAGAGGGGAGGGAAGGGGGAGGAGATGGAAATCTTTAATAAAAAAATGAGAAAAAAAAGATAACTTGATGGTCAGATCATAAGTAGGAGCATGCCCATCCTTAAATATATAATGCACATTTATTATTGACTTTATGAGTAATGCACTTCTGATTTTCTCAGATATCTGAGTGATTTTTTTTATAAAGGTGTAAAAATCAATGAGATATTCAAGAGCAGGCAAAATAATGGAGTAGTCCTCAGACAACACCGGGTAGGAAATTTCTGGTCCCAGATACTCTCATGGGTACCCATCTTGGTGGGAATTAATACCTCTCCCTTCATTTAGAGAATGCTTAGTATGAAGAAATGACTAACAGGAAATAAGAGGGAAGTGAGTTCATCATAAAGACAAAAGGCCTTGGGCTATTGTCTGTGTAATGCAAACAAAGCAAACAGAGCCGCCCTAAAAGACATGCAACCATCCACATGTTGCTGCTGGCTAATGACGGCACTGAGCTTTCTCTGCGTAGGAAGAGAGAGGGAGGCATCCAACCCATGCTAACCATCCTGGTAGGCTTTATTTCTGGAATGCAGGAGAGTGCTTTCTGAACTCATCAACACTGCAGATCAAGTCGTTACAGCTTAGATTTGTAGGCCTGGATTTAATGTAAAAATATCAATTATTTCAAGGATGACTGATTACATATGGTTTTTCCATCTCAAATCCCCATGCTCACCTTTATTACATTTTTTTTCAAAAAGTAATATGTTTAAAAATCATTTGAAGTTGCTGAACATAAATGATAAGAATCAAATATTGGATTCACAAACAATAGGCTTTATTGGCTTGTGTCAAGTGATCTATCTTTTTATACTAGTGAAGCTTTCTGAACAAGATTGTTTTTCATAACTGGTAATTCGTGAGTTATGCATTTAGTATCTGTCCTTTTGTGGCTTTGAAATAGTGAATGATGCCAAAGATCACTGCGCTTTTCTAACTGACTGACTGTAGTGTCGTTTATTGGCTACATTTTCTGAGAGCATTTACTGGTAAGCTGTGCAGAGAGCTGCAATAGTCTTAAAATTCATGTTGGTAACATGAGTTTAGTTTTGAAGTGATTCTTTGTAGCATGAAAAGATCAAAATACTACAAATGAAAAGGTATCGCATAGACTTCTGTGAGCTAAGAAAACAGTTTTGTTCCATAGATGGGCAATCTTCCCAGGCACAGTCTGCATTTGGACAACACATAGCACAATAGGCCACCTTGTTATCAGCATTACGGTAATTACATGAACAGAATAATGTTCACTGATCAATAATTCTACTTGATTTTATAGCCTTAGGATAGGACCTATCAAGTACAATACAATTTTTATTATTCAGGCTTGCATCTTGTTGGTAAAGCCTCCTAAACTGTGATGGGAATATCCAAGCCTTCTTTGTGCCTTTGACTGTGTTAAGAGTGTAGTAAAGCTGAACACATCCTTCAGTATGAGCAGTGAGTAATAAGAGGGCCTGCAAAATCCAACTTGCCAAAGAAAGCAAAACTTTTAATTAATAACTTTTTCACATATCCTGAATAATCTTAGTAATATCTCAGTTGTACAGACTGAACACAGTATGAATCAGTTGCAGAAGTAACAATCTAATTTAGAGATCTATTTAAGAAGAAAAGTATTTTTAGATGCATTAAATATTCATTTCCTAGAAAACTTGTTATGAATCTGCTTTTGAAAATTATGACTCTGTCCTCGGTTTTATAAAATTTCTCTTGAACAATGTAATTATAGAGACCCATTTCTAATAAAAAGATTAGCTATTTAATTAAAATAAAATTGAGATCATTTAATCATTTCATAATTATACTGTACGTTATGATTACATACAATTAAACACTATACATGCAACGTTTATTCTTTGGGAAGTCTGGTAGGAAGCCGTGCTGCAGACAGTGCCTCAGTGTTCCTGCTTTGTTGATCCGAGCACATATATTCCTTTATCTAACTGCTTGAAGTTCATGTCAGGAAAGGAAGTGCTGACCAGCCCTCAGCTGTCTGCAGACCAGAGCAAACTAGAGGACTTAGTTTTCTAGCAAATTTTTCATTTGTTTGAGCTCTTGCCAAGTGAAATTTTCCTACGATTATTACTTGTGACTGTTTCAAGGATATATTATACTTAGTATTGCATCATGCCAAACAAGATCATTGTGCTTCTCTTTTCTATGCAACCTGCACATGCTCTGACTGGTGTTTAAAATTTAGGTCATGTGGAACTTCCTCAGTAGACCACCAAGCAGAGTTTGGGCTGTATAAACAGCACCACTGAAGACCCGTACACATATCCCAGTTACGCTGACAGTAGCGGTCGCCATCTCCAGCATGAAGCAGTGGGGTTCACTCTACCTTCGGATGTTTCACTGGCGTCATTATTAACACATAGAGATACTTCGCGGTAGGCTTCTTTGTACTTATGGAGTGACAGATTGTTGATGGGTTTTATCCATAATATATTATTGAGTTTTGAAATAGACTTGAAATTCTTTAAAATGGAAAGGAAATGCATTTCTAATAATCTGATGAATAGATCTGTATTTCAGAACCATTTTCTGTATTTCAAAACTGTGGCATGTCATAGAAATTACTGAGAAAGCAGTGTTAATTTTGTACATTCTCCGGTGAGATATCAGATCTTTTTATTGTAAAACAGATGACCATCTGAGCTTCATAACTGAAGGTTTTGGCAGTTCCCTAAAGAAGAAATGCAGTTTAGAAATAAAAACTGAATTATTCTAAATATTGTATATGACATGTTGCACATATTCGAGTGAGTCTATTTTAAAATCTTCACAGCGTACTGGAGTGTTTACTGTAAACTGCCCTTTCTCCTCCGCTCTGCCAGGGCATGGAGGAAACCATAGAAACAATGTGATCACTCCACTGAACACGAGATTATTAACATGGATTCTCTATGGAATCCATGTAAGTAATAAATATAGATTGAGAATGTTAGAGTATATTATTGAGAGAATATTTTCTCTATTAAAAAGCAATTTACATTTGTCTGAAGATAAACCTCCATAAGAAACAGAAGCAATGTAAAACCCTAAAACTCTACTGTAGTTTTAAGTAAAAAGTGCCTTTCAAATCCTCATGTGGGTTGTGAAGCCTGTATATACTCCTGAGCTTGTCTCCTGCCCGCAAATAATTTTGAGACTGCTGTACTAAATTGTTCACCCCAACCTCCACAGATGGTCGTATATGTCATTCTACAATACGGCCTGTAGGGAGCAGTCTTGCGCCACAGAAAAGCTCTCCAGTGACTCCTTTAGTCCAACAGGAAAAACTCGCTCCGTTACAGCTCTGTTAAACACGGACAGAGCTATTTCCATAAATTCTAGACTTTGATGGTGGTCTGTAGTCTTAAACTGTGGACTACAGATTTGGTGTGCCGTGGTTTGACCCTGAAGTTCAGGATCTTATGAGAAAATCTTACAGGATTTATTTTGTGTTGTGATCCAAGGTTGGTTGGGGACAGCAGATTGGCTGGCAACATAACCTGGAATCTAGGAAGTCAAAAAGCCTCTTGCATGAAATGCGGTGTCCGTCAGATTAAAATAAATCGATAATTTTGCAAGTAATAGGAGAACACTGTAGCACCTAGTGCAAAGTGTGAAAAGACTGGTCCCGAAGTCAGCCACGCCTTTGCACACAATGAAACTTCTCTGCCTTAAAGGGCTGTTTAACCTCAGCTCTATAAAGAATAGATGAAAGATAAAAGAATTTGCATTATTATCATTCTAGTTATGTTTAATCAGCTACTGCAAAGTACAATTACATATCCATATAAGGTAATATATTTGTAAAAATTAAGTACATATGTGTAAGAATATATGCAAGATATATATGCAATGAAGCAGTATTTGGGAATAATTGACAGCAGTGTATTAATTCAAGCAGTTCAGAGCATGTGTTCTGTATCAAAATGTACCTTTATTCCTAATTCAGGAGTCGAAAACAGTACATGATGTTTTTAGAATTGTAGCTTTTGATTTATTTCCGAATAATAATCTATCTTTTAGAGAGGGCTGTATGCCAAAACTGGAAATCCGTTTGCTCTTTCATTCCCTTCTCGTTGTATTGGCTGCATGTCCACTACGTTGACAGTTTCTGCCCCAAGTTGGGATCCTGAATTGATGTGATCTGAGCATGTGGAGCAGAGATGGGGTAGGCTTTGGAGAGCAAGAGCCCTGCGAGCCTAGGCTGACGGTGTAAGGAGGAGGTGGGTAAGGAGGGCAAGAAAGAGCACTTCATGTGGAACAAGTGACAGCGGATTTCTGTTAACAACACCAGAAATAGTTCTTGAGCTCTCAAAGTTGTGATTATTACAACCAGAATTTTTTTGTTCTATTTTATTATTATTCAATTGTTCATTAAAGGAGTACTAATAACATTTTTATATTTCATATCTTATGGGAGGAAAATTGATTTTCTGTATACAAAATTTTTATCAAACAACTATGCTTCATACCTATGAATGTGTAATTTCATGAATTTTTAAAAGTAAAATTCCAAACGTAAGCATCCATTCCGGTTTTGCCATCAAACATACATGATGATTCCATTGAGTGAAGCCTTGTCACATTTCCCAACAACCATTTCTTTTTAAAAAAAAATTTATTTATTACATATACAGTGTTCTGCTTGCATATATACTTGCAGGCCAGAAGAGGGCATCAGATCTCATTATAGATGGTTGTGAGCCACCATGTGGTTGCTGGGAATTGAACTCAGGACCTCTGGAAGAGCAGTCAGTGCTCTTAACCTCTGAGCCATCTCTCCAGCCCCTTAACGACTGTTTCTTGACTAGGGAAATTGCTCTTGAGTGCAGAGGAATGGACTTTTGCTTAGGGACTCTGTGCTCAGGATTTTGGGGTTCAGCTGTTAAACAGCAGAGCAGTCTGTGGTTGTGATTTCCTAGAAATTCTGCTGCATTTCTAGAAGCTGTTTACTGTTGCATTAGTTACCATCTTAGTTGATAACACTGCAACCTCTTTTTTGAAATTTATGCAGTCTCAACAAACACCTCATGGTGACTGGGACTCAGATAAGACGGTGACATGTGACTGCGTTGGAACCCTTCATGCTCACATTGGAGCAGATCAGCCAAAGCCACAGAGTACAACTTCAGGATAGGACACTTCTGATCCCAAGGGTCAGCGCTATTACAACTCCCACTGATTGAAGGAAACAGTCACCTCCTTGGTGGTTAATAGAGATGGCATTTCTCACATAGAGAACTCCAGGGCTGGGCAGAAGGGAAGACTCGACCAAGGGTAGACAAACCTCTTTCCTTGAATATACACATTAGATATTACATACTTATTTTTCCCCAGGCTTTCTTACTGGAAGATTTGATGGCTCCCACCCTGATTTTTAGTATAGCTGATTTTCATGTTGGTTATAAGTGGATTTAGGAATAGTCATAAATATTTTTCAGTGTGTTCTTTTCAACTCTGAGGGGTCTTCCTACTCGTTACAAATACAGACAGATCACCTGATATGTCTTCCCTCTACCCTCTCACTGACCCTTCCTAAACCAAGGCTTACACTGAGGTGCCACAGTGAACCCCAGAGCCCGTCTTATCTGAGGTGAACAAAGCTGAAAATGGGGAAAAATTGAAGGGCGAGACGCAGGTGTTTGAACAGGTGTTTGCAGACGCAGGTGCTTGAACAGGTGTTTGCAATCTTTGTCGTCGACCTGATTCTCATGAAACTAGATGATCACAGGAGGCAATAGACATTCCTCTGTTACAGCCACATCTGGGACATCAACACACCAGGGATTGACCCTGAGGGATGATTAATTTGACCTCCTGGGAATGATATTTCCCCACTCTCTAATTTATCCAAGCTCAACATATATATACACATATTGCTACCCATTAATGGTAGTCAATAAAGGTTTATTTTTTTTACCTCCAGAAATCCCTTCATGTGTGCCAAAAGTGGCAGAATGTGAAGAGCCATCTTTGTTTTCTGGCCAGCTTTGATATCCTCTATCCAGAGGAAGACCGAGGCTGTGTCCCTGAACTGAGGAGAACATGAAGAGTTTGGTCTTTATTTCTTCATTGTCTCTGGAGATGGGAAATTATTAAAATTGAATTAAAAGTATGAAAAAGATCTAGAGATGGCACCCCACGGGACAATCAACTTTATCTTATAAAAGCTAAAAGAAAAAGTGGAGTTGGCTTTTGAAAAATGGGTAATTGCTTTGTTGATTATTATGATCACCAAAGGTCAGGTAATTGACCAGTACACAGAACTTTGGATAAGTTTATTGAACAGTACTACTCAAGCCAAGCTGACTCAGTAGCTAAAATGCTTTTATCAGGTAAGGTGAATGCCCCAGGAAAGGACAAAGATGTTGGTGATCTAACACATAGGTTCTCAAACTCTAGTATATGTTGGGATCGTGAGGAAGGTTCTTACAATCCAGAAATCTGAGCTTTTCTGCTCAGTTCTTTGTGGGGTTAAGGAAAGATCAGAACTCAAGAATCTGCACATCTAGCCATTTCACAAGTGGTACAACTTGTGTTTGTCCAAGGACCACACTTTGAAAACCACTGGTCGCCTGTCATCTACTCTTCTACATGTTTGTTAGAATTACCAAGGTTGTGTTGGAAGAAAACACACACACACACGCATACACCCAGATATGCATGCATGCTTGCCCAACACACAGCACTGGTTCTGCACCTCAACAATCCCTTTATAGGTCTTGAATAGAGCATTGGCACAGAGAACGAAACCTATCTCTTCTCTTGTTATGTTCATGTGGATTGAATCTAACAAGTCCAACTGGACATATAACAACTTGGGAAAAGAAGGACTCAATTTAAAATGAGAAGGAACTAGAACTTCAAAAGACGGAAAGAAACCAGCAGTAGATGTCGGGGGAGGGGAGAGAGGTGAAATCCTTCTTTGTCTCGTCAGTGTACACAGAAGCCTGCGAGTGAAGGCAGATCAGAAAGTGTTCTTCAGTGCAACTGACATCCTGACACCCTTCAACCCATCTTCTTTCAGTGTCTCCAGCATGCTTTTCTGCTACCTTAGACCCAGAATGAAAAGCAGGCTATTGGTGCTCAGGTTTGTAAGGCTCTCAGGCAGGTAAAAGTTGCTGTAGATATTAATTAATAAAATAGATAAGCACAAAATGTCACATTCATTTTTGAAATTTTGTTGAAAATTTCAGACATTTTCTTATCTTTCCAATGCCTTCCTTTTTCTAATAATTTTTATTACTTTATAAATAAAAAATTTCCACTTCCTTTTTCCCACTTCCCTCCCACTCCTCCACTTATCCTCTTCCCCTCCCCCTCCAGTCCTAAGAGAGGGCAGAGTACCCTTCCCTGTGGGAAGTCCAAGGCCCTCCCCCATCCATCCAGGCTTAGGAAGGTGTGTATCCAAATAGAATAGGATCCCAAAAAGCCAGTACATGCAGAAGAGACAAATCCCAGTGCCATTATCATTGGCTTCTCAGTCTGCCCCAACTGTCAGCTACATTGAGGAGGTCCAGTTTGATCCCATGCTTTTTCAGTCCCAGTCAACTGAGTCTATTTATTGTTCCCTTCTTTTTCATGACTGTCTTCCTTCATGAATTTGAACCTAAAAAGATGCAAAACAGCTTTCCCTTGTAATTTGATTCAGGATGTGTACACAGTAAGTACTCAATGTCAATGCATTTTGTCAATTTTATTTTGTAGGCTAATATAAACAGAAAATATAATTTATAGAGTTTTACATATGGGATTATTTACTTGCTACTAGGATTGATCAAGGGCTGTGTACATGCAAAACATGCACTGTAGCATTAAACTATATCCTTAGAAAACTTTTGCAACCTTTTAGTTTTGAGATAAACTCTCACCAAGTTGCCCTGTCTAGGCTGGAACTTCCACCCCTCTTGTTCAGCCTCTCAAGTATCTGGGATTCTAGGCATTTGCCATTAAGCATAGTTTATTTAATATATAAAATGTCTATTATTAGAAGCCCCTGAAATACTTTGTATGCTGTTATAAGTTACTAAACTCAGAGAAAATAATTCCAAGTTAAGATTTTCTCAAAGTCTGCCTTAGAGGAGTTTTTACTAATAATTTTTTGCTGCTTCTATCATGATCAAATAATGAAAATAAAAGTTTACTAAAAGCATTATTTAACAAGTTTAATCTTCTATTATCAACTGTTATGAATAGTTCTTATTCATAAAACAGCTTCTGCAATGTTTACTTTTCCTAACAGACTTACTCTGCCTTCATTCTTTACAAAGAGACCTTGAAAGGAATTAGACTCGTCATTGGTGAGCTCCTTAGTGTTATTAATCAGAAAGATGGAATCAACTGAGGCATGGGCATAAAGACATGGTTGTTGTTTTTAAATGCTGTAATCCATATGCTAGCATTTGGTGAAGAATTTGTTGTTTATGGAATAAAATATGCCCTTCTCTGTGCCACAGTCTGTAGATACTGTATGAGTGTATGAATTCTTCTGATATAAAAGGAAACACAATTAAGACACTTTCGTTAGGAAAACACTGGTTCTTTCCTGTAAGTTTTCCTAATGTTTTGGGGGGTGGGGCTTGGCACAGTTTGATTTTGTAGCTATTTTTTCACTTTCAGTATTTCTTCATTCACTCGCACACTCAGCACCAAAGCCAGCCCTGATGCTTCTTCAGCATTGCAGCAAGTAAATCCACCCTGAGTAGCAACCACTTCTAACAGCGCCGCTTTTGACTGTGTGTTAATTAGCTCCAGTAGATTATTCTCTGGTGTGTGCTGGGGTGTTGGTGGGAACTCTCCGATGTGCAGAGAGTCTGAGAATTTCATGTTTATTTTCATGTATTGAGGCAAATTCTCAGTATGTCTTCAAATTATCTCCTTGGGGGTGTTTTTCCTGAGCTAATCCTGACAGAATCTTCCTGTCAGATGTGCCCATCATCAGGAACAGTAGAACGCTGCACGTGCAGGAACCTCTGTGCTTGGGGCTGTATGCAAATTTAATGGCCAGCGCATTTCTGCTTCTCTTACATGGATGACAGACATTTTAACAATGTGTTCCACATTCCCCTCTGGGAATCCAGTTGGATTCCTATATGAAAACGAGTGCATATAGACACCATTTGGAATGCATCTTTGAATATAGTACAGGGAACATATATGCATAAAAATGTGTTTATATATACATATAAGCACATTTATTATAAGAAATGTGTATATTGGGATGCATGTGTGAAAACAGGAAAGAGCCAAGGAGTTCTTGATAGGAGATGTGTCTACATCCCAGGGAGACTAATCAGCCGCTGAAAAATAGATGGCAAGAAGAACTGATAAACAAATCTATACTGCATATAACTGCACAGCATTTTGTGGTGGGGCATGGACTGTGAGATGATGAGTAGCAATGGCATAGGGAATCAGTGTTGTTTTTCAGCTCTTTCTAATGGGAAAAGTACATCTCCTAAGAGCTTTTATCTAAGTGCCAATCTCTGTGCTTGACCACCAATTTGTGGTTGACATTATCATTTGCCATTATTATATCTGAGGCTGCCAACACATTAAGTACTTTCTTTGCAATGCCTTTTCCCCCCAGTAGCATCTTTCCATCTTGGGTTGTGTCTCTGAACCTCCATGCCCTGCTGAACGGGTGCCAATCTTAAAAGGAAACAAGCAGGTCTTGTCTGCTATTTACCGTTAAATCTAGGACCCAGGCTGGGCAGCGGCTCTGAACATTACTGGATCTGATGGTTCTCCTGTGTCAAAGATAGCTCTCACAATGAGCACGTACTCGATGCCAAGTGTTTAGCTGTCTTAAATGAAATAGCTCAAACTAAGGATGGCACTCTCCGTCAATAACTCCTTCCTTCTCTTGAGAAATGCACAGGAAAAGGAGCCAACTAAAACAAGCATAGCTGCTCTGGTAAAACATCTTGCTTAATATTCAAATGCAACTTGAACCCTTGAAGTGCTCCGGTTGATGCAGGACCGCTTCTGTAGATGTCATAGCTATTTACCTGGTGGCAGAGTGTCTTTTTATACTAGAGCAGGTGAGACTGTGCTGGGCTCCTTTAAAGGAAAGGAACCCAAGTCTTGGGAGTTGAAATCATTTGCTAACTCTCAAAAGCCCCAGTTGTTAGAACAAAATGTGATGCCATTTTTCTCTCGTATTACAAAAGAAGAAATGAGGAGAGGGCAGAGATGTCACTTGGGAAGGATGCTGGCCTTAAGACACAGAGATCAATGGAAGAGGCTAAATATCCCAACACAGGGGTCACAGGAGGGGTGGGAAGCCTCTGTCTCACCGAAGTGTTTCTCTAGACAGAGGCACCCTCTCCGGAGCCCTACAAGGCCTCCAGTGTTGCAGCATAGGAGTGAAAATCAAGACACAAAGAGATCCATTCTCTCTACTCCTCTCTGCTCCTCTCTGCGTATTTCAGGCTTCTTATCTTGTCCTGTTCTAATGAGATAGATTTTTTTTAATTTTTAGGAGTTACCTCCTCATTTTTTTCTTCCATTGTCAGCCTTACAAGGGTCCATGAATTTCTTCTCTCCACTGAGACTTGGAGAAAGCAGGATTTTCCCCAGTGACACTGTCTGAAATTCACATGGATGTCACTTTGAACCTCACCTGGTCAAGGTGTGTGGAATTTCTGGCTTCAGAGCTTTGGGCTTTTTGGGTCCCTGTAGCATCACAAACAGCCACACTCCAATGCTTGCCCGAGGTCACTGCTCTAGATATCTAATTGCTACCAGAGGACATAATTAGATAGTGAATTGGGGATATGAAAAATCCTACAATTTTATTTGTGAATTCATTTCTTTCAATTAAGGGGAATGAATATTTATTGAGCATATATTACATACTAGACAGTTGCAAATATCATGTGATCTTTATCATAATCTTTTTAGAAAGCGCTATTATTTTAGCATTTTTAGAAACATGAATCAAAGATCTGAAAGAGATCATAAAGTTAAGAGGTGCCAGGTCCAGGCTCCAATCCACTGGCTGGTATTGCTTTCCAGTATTTCCTGGATACCCCATTTTCATCCAGGAGGCCTTCCATGGGGTGGGGAAGCTCATCCTGAAAGGAGTTATGGTGGGCAAGAAATGCATTTTACAGCCTCTTGCATTATTTTAAAGTATCTGTGGGTTAGCCATGATGTTCTGAAATTTTTTATGCATCTCTTACAATCTTTTCAACAATGTTCCCAGTGTCATTCAGCTTCATCTATGCATGGCCCCAGCAGACTGCTGGTTCAGCCCTGTGTGGTGTTAGTCTTCCGGAGTGAAAACTCAGCTCCTGGAAAAGACTTGCTGGTGGCTAAATGTCCCTTGTTTTCTGGGATAACACCAAAACTATATCTTAGGGCGATGTGCTATTTCCCCAGGATGGGACTACAGCTGCTTGTGAATTTTCTAGATTGCAGCTGTGATAGTTTTAACTAGAGAGAATAGCTATAAAGATCATGACTAGGAAAAGACTGGAACATGTCTCAGGAGATTGCATTTTGAGCCTTTGCAGATAAATTTTGTTTTGGTTTTTTAAATTTATTTATCCGTCCATTCATTTTCTGTACATGTGTATGTCATTGTGTATGTGGAGTTCACACAAGAACTTGTTTCTCTCCTTCCAATATGTGGATCCCAGAGGCCAAACTCAGGCCGCCAGGCTCAAGAGCAATTGCCCTTGTCCCACCGAGCCACCTTGCTAACCCCTGCAGTTTTGCGTTTTGTTGGAAGTTCACTGTCTGTAGGAATAAACACTAACGGAAATATCTATCTTCATGTCATATCCTTAGCCCTTGGCCTGCTTCTTCAGATAATTCATTGGTTTGTTGGTTTGTGATTAAGAAAGCATACATCTACACAACATTCTAGCCTCGATAATTAAAAGTAGATATTATTAAAAATGGAGGTTTGTTTGGAACCACCCTTTACTTGGAGAACTTAATGCCAACATCTGTCAGGATCCTCTTCAGTCCAGTCCATGTATATTGCCCTGGGACTCACCATCCTCCCTGAGCCATATCATCTCACTTTTTATGTTAAGTTCATCACATCAGCTACACACATCTATGCTGCAGAACTCAGCCTTGCAAAAGGCAGTTGTACATTTAATACATTTACTTAGAGATTCCAAGATGTCTGCCGTAGCACTAATACTGAGAGGACGATCTGGTGAATTGACAGGGAGTGTTGGGTTTGGATGTCTGTGAATGCTGCAGGTAGTACATAGGAATGTCCTCCCGCATGGGCATCTTGGCGTTTTACAGGGATTTCGGGGAATGACAACATCTTAACCATTTTCCTCTGCCTTTAGAGCAGCGAGCGTAGTAATTAAGTTAAGGAAAGCCTACCTGTTGTAACAGTTTGGACACTGCCAGCTTTAAGTAGACTACTGTAAGAAACTCTTCAGCACTTCCCAGTAAAGGGAACTAAACCAAAACACAGTGTTGTGGCCACCACTTTGGAATTAGGGTGACATCTCTGCTCGGAGAAAACTTTTGTGACTTACATAACATTCTGGCAGGAGAGATGCCGGGTAAGTGTAAAGTCTGATGATGGCGGCTGCTGTTGCTTCTGTGGCATTTGGACAA
This sequence comes from Arvicola amphibius, assembly GCF_903992535.2. NCBI lineage: Eukaryota > Metazoa > Chordata > Mammalia > Rodentia > Cricetidae > Arvicola > Arvicola amphibius. The sequence continues at coordinate 69,602,166 of NC_052049.1, read as the reverse complement.
CTCAAACCATATGGCCTAAATGTAACTCTAGATAAGTGGATAATTTTAGGTTGATTTTGTTTCTGAGCACTTGGAGATCTGTTTGAATTAGGAGCTAAATCAAATCCCAGAAACAGGTGTATTTCCAAAAAAAGGAAGGGATGTGTGTTACAGATGACCCAGTTACCAAATCACTGCCTTGCAGCAAGTGGTAGTATGTGAAGGAATGTTTAAATACCACGCCAGCGTCCTGTCCAAGCGCTGAGCCTCAGGGCATCTGCTTTTCTGACTGCTTATAAGCATAAGGTGTGTGTGTGTGTGTGTGTGTGTGTGTGTGTGAGAGAGAGAGAGAGAGAGAGAGAGAGAGAGAGAGAGAGAGAGAGAGAGAGAGAGAGAGAGAGAGAGAGAGTGTAACCTTTATATCTATAAAATCTTCACCCTTCCATCAGAGTGAAAAGGAATGTGATTTGGGAGCCCTAGAGAAGAAGCTCATTTTGCTCCAAGAATGAGCAAGTGCCCCAGTCACTTGTCCACCCTCCAACCCAAGTTCTTTAGACTTCAGGTATTTCCTTTCCCCTCTTTCTGGTATGAGAAAGGCTTGAAAATCTGCTGCAGAGTTCTGCATGGATGTACCCCTCTTTTGATCCCTTTGTTCCACACTTGAATAATTGCTCAGCCTATGCCAGACTTGGTGCTTCAGGCTGCCAATAGTTACTAATTTCATCCCCATGGCAATTTCAAATGGTGATTACTCTATTTCTTCACTCGACAGATAAAGACAACAGAGAACAGAGAAGCGAAATAATTTGTTAAGGACATGTAACGCCTGGATGCTAGATTAGGGGTTCCTGTGTGTCTCTAACCTCTGTGACTACCTTCTGCCCAAGCCCCAACCAATGGAAAGGGGGGATTCAGTAACAAAGTTTGCTTCCAGGGGAGATTGGCGTCCCAGTGGATTTAGGTGCAGCAGAACATGTTCTCAATCAAACCTCTTTTCCTTCCCGGAGTCAGATGCCTTATAATTTATAAGCCTGTGGGTTTTGAAGCCTCAGAACAGAATCCAATAATTACCTTCCTTATCTTACTCTTTTGTCTAAGAAAAGCAAAGATGGTATAACTGGGAAATTGCAAATTTTATCAGTTCCAGTGTTTTATAAGAACTAATGCTGCTGCCTAGGACAAAACCATCAGCAGTCTGGTGAATCTTTTAAATCTATTCCAAAGACAAAGACTCAGACTGTGAAATCATAAAACTACTAGGGAAAGGGTATTTCATAGTATAAAGCTTCTTGCATTAACTCTCAACCCAGAGTGTCTTTATAAAGACACTGAGCTGATGTCAGCCTCCATGGTAACAAGTAACTCAAAGATAGAAGGACGAATCTCTCCAATCCTAAAGCGCTTTCTGTCTTTATCACTTATTCTGCTGCATTTCCAAAAGAATTGTGTTTTATGTATTCAATTGGTCCTGTGTATGTGTTTTCTTTTCCCAGCTAGTAAGTAAACCCTTGAGGATCCGTGAGCATTCTGTATACTTCTGGCAGCTCTCACTGACAAAATGCAGACATGCATTGGCCTTGAGTGGCCTCCTTTGGAATGAGAAAGTTAATACCTACCTACCTTGCATGATTGTAAGGAAGAAATAAATAAATGTCAGGGGAGAGTGGGTTGGGAAATGCAGCTCAGGCAGAAGGTTTGGCTTCCACGGACACAGCCCAAGTGTGGTCCTTAGCATGGCAAAGCAAACCCAACAGGAGGCTGCTACTCACCTCAGCAGGCAACCAGAGAAGCTTAACATCCACTCAGCTTCTCTGCCAAAACTCCCTATCGGCACAGAATTTCTTGTGTCTGTGCAAATGCCTAGTTAAACAAGTCAGTTAAGAAAATCAACTTCCACCCTCCTCCCATCCAGGTCTTAGATCTATTAGCAATATTTTATTTTGAGATAAATTAGATGTTTCTGGATAAACTGAAAAAGACTGAGAAAGTAAAAAGGTTGCGTTTCCTGACCTACAGAAGTGCGGGCCAGTAGAGAGTACCTAGCTACCTAGTGAGGCCCCATTCACTGATCCTCCCCACACCCTGTCCCCACCTCAGCTCCCAGCTCCCTCTGGAGTTCCACACAGGCTTCTTTTCCTCAGAGTAGCAAAGTGCTGCCTAATGTTCCTGGTTATTGCCTACTAGTCTGCGCATTAGTTCCCGGCAGCTTGCAGATTTCCACACAAAACTTCCCGAAAAGCCTCAGTATGCTGAAACTGTTAGAAGCCTTCCAAGTATGGTACAGTGGTACTAACAGTTCATCCTACCTTGAGACTCAGATCCAGTGGCTTAATATCTGTCTGAATGTCGTTGAAAAAATAGTACTGTGTACATACCGAAACTCTAAAATATACTCCATCATTCAAAAAAATATCTTAGTTACAGGGATGTTGTTTGGATAACAGGAAATGTCCCCAGTCTCACAGACCCCTGCTTGCACTCTCTAGGGGGGGACTGAACAGACAGAAGACCACAAAGCAGGAAGCTTGCTAGGCGTGCAGTGGTGAAAAGCCGCTGCTTTATGCCTGTGTTCCTTACTTTTCAAACTTGTCACCAACTTTTACCACGATGTCCAAGTCCTCCGTACTGAAGATTGTGCAAAAAGAAAAATCAAAATTCTTGCACAGCTTTAATGATGCCATCAGTGCTGAGAAAAAGATTATGCATGCACACACACACAACACACACACACACACACATCCAGCTGGTGCATGAGCACAAATAACAGTCTGCTGACAGCAGAGGAGAATTGGCGCCTTTCAAATCTGATATCTTTCCCCCAAGAAATTTGCTGATTTGCTGTGTTGAATGTAGGAGAGTTCTCTCTTTTCTTGATAAATCTATTTTTTTCTCACTTTCTTAAGTTATTATGCATTCGGAAACTGCGTCTTGAAAGAGCATGCTTGTCATCACCTACCCCGGTTTCTCCCCTGTAGATAATCGGGGGATCTTCTAAACCTCTATTCTGGCACTTGATGAGCAACAAAGTTATTAATACACAATGCCAATGGGAAAAGTAACTTTTTAGGGTGGAAAGTTGTGATAGTATAAATGGAGTAATAATACTGGCAATAATTTAGGAGCATGCATATATTAGTATGCCTCTAATTGAATGGCTAATTATCTTTATTTTCATTCTTAAAAACAATTTTTTCCCATTAAAAATAAAAATAGTTCCATCTTCTAGCAACTCCTTCATTAAAACTATACAAATAATTAAAACAAAGAAATTAACACATAATTGGGCTATATTGCACATAATGATTATACCTTTTCAAGTCTTTCAGTGATACCGTTTATTTGTATAAATAATTTTCATAGTAATTTGGTGTGGGATAAGGAAGACACAGTGTTTAAGATGAAAGAAACAGCATGACTACTTGATGAGGTGTTGACATTGCCTTTATTATTATAGCTACACAGGTTGATTAGCATCATAGTATTAGAATAAATCTGCATACAATTAAAGTAAAACATATTGGGGGAAAAACACAAAAAAACAACTGACCTGATTCAACTTCTAGATGAAATTTTGTTTCTAAAAATTTTTTTGCAGCTCTTTTTTATTTTTGCTCATATTTTGGGGATTTTTTCTTTGCCTGTTCTCTTTACCTTTCTGAAAGATATTTATATCTCTCTGGGGTGCCGCATCCTGCTGAGATAACTGTGTTCTTAGACGATTGAAGAGGAAAATGAACAACTCACTTGTGGTGTGTGGTTATCTCGTTATCCCTACCCACCCTGTTGCAGGATGCTGCTCAAGCCGCAATGAACTCTCTGGCCTGCTGGCAAACAAGCCCCTTGCAGCTCATGACACATGTTTTAACTCTCAGTGAGCCTGAATGTGCCCTTAGGCTCCCAATGAAAAGGGAGTTTAATGATGTGTCAAAAATTACACTACAAGGGCCTACAATAAATTCAGACTTAGTAAGTACAGGAACCAAGAAGACAGCTCACATTTAAGGTGATGATCAGAACAGGGCCCCTTATCTTGAAGTCTTTCTGAAGGAGAGAAAGAAGAGAGGTTATGGGAGAGGGAGGGAGGGAGGGAGGGAGGGAGGGAGGGAGGGAGGGAGGGAGGGAGGGAGGGAGGGAGGGGGAGAAGAGAGTTTAGATAGCCCAAAGCAGAAGGGAAGAACCTAGTCAAGTCCCTGAAGAACAGAATCAACAGTAAACTGTGAGTAGCAAGTCAGAAACATCCAAAGCACTCTTGTAAAGCAGTTCATGAAGGGAGGGTTAAATGTTTAATCTGTCAGTCAAAGAAATTGCAGACATATTTCTCCAGCAAAAGCAATCTTAGGCAGATATGAAGCTATGAAAGTCAGGAAGGTTTAGCTCTGTCTTCATGGAGAGAAAGTGGTAATGATATGCAAACTGCCTTTCCTTTCCTTTCCTTTCCTTTCCTTTCCTTTCCTTTCCTTTCCTTTCCTTTCCTTTCCTCTCTTTCTAAAAAAATTTAACCATTTATTTTTATAGTAAAACATAATATAGTAAGATTTACTAGATAATTTTGTAACAACTTGACATAAGTGAAAGCCATCTAAGAAAAGGAAACAAAAACATGCCGTCATAAGATCAGGTTATAGTCAGGCCTGCAAGGCATTTTCTTAGTGATTGATGCGGGAGAGCTCAGCCCATTGTGGGTGGTTCCATCCCTGGTCTGACAGTACTGCTTTCTATCAAAAAGCAACTGAATCTTCCTACATGCTTGCTTATTTACTGTGTTTTATTTCCTTTGGTCGGGGGGGGGGGGGGCACAGGGGTGAGGAGAGGATATTGGGGACCTGGGAGGTGAGCAGAATTGGAGTACATGATGTGAAACTCTCAATGACTCAATAAAGAAGTTAAATTTTAAAAAAAGAAAGCAAATTGAGCAAGCCATGGGGAGCAAGGCAGTAAGCAGCATCCCTCCATCTCATCTGCATCAGCTCCTGCCTCCCGGTTCCTGCCTGCTTAAGTTTTGTCCTGACTTCTTCCAGTGATGAACTGTGCTGTGTAAGTGTAAGGCAAACAAGCCCTTCCCTCCCCAGCTTGCTTTAGGTCATTGACTAACACATTGCAATTGGACAAAACAAACAAATGGAGCAGAAAGAACCCAAGAGAAGGCATAAGAAATGATAACCCAGTCCTTTGCATACTTAGGAATCCCACAGAAACGTTAAACTGGAAGCCATAATATAAACAGAGAGGACCTGCTGCAGACCCCTGCAGGCGCTGTGCATGCTGCCTCAGTCTCTCAGTTCACAGGAGCCCTGTCATTTTGATTTAGAGGGCTTTGTTTTCTTGGTGTTCTCCATCCCCTTTGGCCGTTATGTCCGTTCCACTTCCTCTTGCAAATGGTTCTGTGGGCTTTAAGCTGAGGGATTTGCTGGAGAAATTCAATTTAGGGCTGAGTGTTCCAAGGTCTCTCATTTTCTGCATAATGTTTGGCAGTGGATCTCCATATTTGTTCCCATCTGCTGCAGAAGGAAGCTTCTCTGATAATGGCTGAGCAAAACACTGAATCTATGAATAAAGCAGAAGAATGTTATTAAGAACTATTGCTCTTTTGTTAAAGAACAGTAGTATTTGGTTTACCCTAGGTCCCTGGGATTTAAGTTACGTGTTGTATCTCACGGTGTGAGCCTTAAGGCAAATCAGATATTGGATTTTGGTTGTGGATACCCATGCAAGCTTTATGCTAAAACTAAGTAGGGTATTTTGCAGGCAGGGCACCATTGTCGATCCAAGGAGGTATGGTTGGGTACATGTTTATGTTTCTCTTTTGGTGGTGTGCAGAGCACCTTTCCAAACCAAAGATGCTAGCACATAGGGATGAAGGCTCTATGCAGGCACCAGGTCAACTTCTCCATGTTCAGTGAGTTGTATATGTATTGTCGTCAGCAATGGGAACTTGCTATCAATTTGTGAAAAGCTGTCTAGACTGTTTGGAGGTTCCCATGAGACCCCTTTGACCAACAACTCAATTTGATGTAACCTAAAGCAAGTACTAGAAGCTTTTTTTTTTTTGTAACAAGAGATGGTCAGGTGGGGCTCTATCTTCCCCATTATTTGGTAATTTCATTTAGGTAGTCTTTGTAGATGTATATATTTTAGGAAGCTTCTACTGTATTAGACTTCCATAATGCCCCTCATGGACCCTTAATTTTAGCTGTCTCTCCTTACATTCCCCCTTTTGCCTCCCCTTACCCCATTTGATCCTCCTATTCCAGCTCATCCATCCATAACTGTCTATTCTATTTCCCTTTCCTACCAAGATCTATCTGTCCTCCTTTACTCTATACCGACCTGTTCTAGTTACACGGGATGTAGCTTAGTGATCATTGGCTTAACAAACAATATCCATATATAAGTGAATACATACCCTATTTCTCTTTCTGGGTCTGGGATGCCACATTCAGGTTGATTTATTTCTTGTTCCATCCATTTACCTGCAAATTTCATGATTTCACTTTTTTTTTATTTTTTTGTTTTTTTTTTTGTTTTTTTTTTCTCATGGTTTATTTTTTTATATTTAAAAATTTCCATCTCCTCCTCCTGAGGAGGAGCAGAAGGAGAGAGAACATGAGAAAGAAAGTCAGGACCGTGAGGGAACCTCCATCTGGCGATAGATGAAGAAAATGATTTCACTTTTTTAAATTGCTGGTTATTACTCCATTGGGCAAATATACTACATTTTCTTTATTCATTTTTCTGTTGAGGGACTTCTAGGGTGTTTCCAATTTCTGGCTATCATGAATAGAGCAGCAGTGAACATGGTTGAGCAAGTGTATCTGTGGTGGGATAGAGCAGCCTTTGGATGTGTGCTCAAGAGTGGTATACCTGGATCTTAAGGTAGATGGATTCCCAGACTTCTGGGGAACCACCATACTGATTTCCATAGTGGAGGAGTGTTCCCTTTACTCCACATCCTCACCAGCAATATCTGCCATTTGTTTTATTGATCTTAACTACTCTGACAGGTGTGGTTTTGGTTTGGTTTGCATTTCCATGATGAATAAGTTTGCAAACAATTTTTAAGTATTTCTCCCGCATTTGTTTCCTCATTTGGGAATTCTGTTTAAATCTGTACTCCATTTTCAAATAGGGTTATTTTTTCTTGCTCTCTCATTTTTTGAGTTCTTTATATATTTTGGATATTAGTCCTCTATTGGATGTGTAATTGGTGAAAATATTTTCCTATTATATAGGCTGCTGCTTTATCTGAATGATCATTTCTTTGCCTTAAAGAAGCTTTTAACTTTCATGAGGTCCCATTTGTGAATTATTGATCTTAGTAAATTTCTATTGGTTTTCTGCTCAGAAAGTAGTATCCTATGCCAATGAATCCCAGGCTATTTCCCACTTTCTCTTCTATTAGGTTCATTGTATCTGGTTTAAATCTGATATATTTGGAGTTGAGTTTTGTGCAGTGTGGTAAGTATGGATCTACTTGGATTTTTCTACATGCATCCATCCAGTTTTACCAGCATGATTTGTTGAAGATGCTGTCTTTTTTTTTTCAATGTGCATTTTTGGCTTTTTAAAAAGCATACAATTTTTTAAAGCAGATCTCAAGGCTTGCTTTTCTTACACTGAAAAAAGCAAAGGTAAACTGAAGAATTTTCCAAACTCTTTTGGCAATGGAAGTAGCTTCTCTTTGTAATTTCTCTTGATCTAGTTTAGAGAAAATGGCATATGTGGGGAAAGAGCTCTCAAACATTTGTGTAGAGAGATGCACATCCTTTATTTTCGTAAAGCAGCTGTTGGATAATGAACTCAAAGAGGAATTAATTAGGGATACCACAGAATCTGTAGAACCCTTGGGACTGCCCCATTTCTTGAGAAATCTCCAAGACTCTAATCAAGCATCACCTGGTTCACTAAAGATGCTTATTCTGTAATCAGTAAAGATCTCCATAGAAATAAACTATTTCTTCTTTATAACTTTTCTTTTTTCTAGCCTGAATATCATTGACATTAAGAAGTTTCTTCTCATATTTTAACAATATTTAAAAGATCTGATTACAACAGTTCTACTAGAAAATGCATTAAGTCCAGACTTAACGATTCTCAAGATTTTATGTGTGTGTGTGTGTGTGTGTGTGTGTGTGTGTGTGTGTGTGTGTGTGTGTATTTCCTGTGTGTATGTATGTGTACCAAATGTATGTCTGGTGCCTATGAAGGCCAGAACATATATCAGATACCCAGGTACTGGAGTTACAGATTTGTGATCCACTATGTGTGTGGTGGGAACTTCATCTGGGGTCTCTGAAAGAGCAGAAAGTGCTCTTAAACACTTTGTCACTCAGAAATATATAAAAGCTGTACTCTCATAAAAATCACTGTAGCCATATATATTCTTTTATCCTGTTAATTTGAGTTTAATTTGTAAATATCACTGCATGTAAATGTAAATATCACTGCATGTAAAGCTCATTATTATTTAAGCACTTCAAAGAAAAAATTGGATGCTGTAGATATGGTGGAACACCACATTTAGTGGCTTAGATGCCAGGTGTCTGTCAGCTAAGAGAAGAAAAATTTTGAGTATACCCTTAAAGCAATTTCCAAGATTTTTTCTGGCATGTACATTTTATTTTATTACTTAAAAAAATTCCACCCCCCCAAAAAAAAGGTAAAAAAAATTCCAACCCAAATTCCCACTCCCTCCCTTCCTCCCATTCCCTCCACACACCCTCCCACCCCACCCCTTCCTATTCTAAGAGAGGGCAAGGCACTCTGCCCTGTGGAAAGTCCAAGGCCCTCCCTACTACATCTAGGTTGAGCAAGGTATGCATCCAAATAGGATCCCAAAAAGCCAGTACATTTTTGAGTTTAAAACTTACAGACAGATTATATAAAAATTCTTTGTAAACATTTCTGTTTGTATATGACTACAAAAGGCAAAACAAATGTCTTATGGCATATTGTAGCTAGAAACACATACCAGTTCCTGTTGGACACTTAGTGGATAGATATTTGAATAAACCTAAAGAATTAATAGGTTGACCACTTTTTCCTTATGCAGAATCGCTTTGACTTGCTATATCATCAATTGTGAACTGCGCTGGCTGCTAATCATTCAGTGGTCTGAGCATCTGTAACTGTTCATGTCATTCCTGTCTTGATTTAAACCTCAGTCTCCAATCTACCGTAGTGCTGGTGTTTAATATTGCTGTGTCATTCTTGATGTAACCACATCAGTTGCTGGTACTCTAAGGAAACAATTTATGGCACCTTTTGTTCTGATACACTGCTCAGTTAAGTGTTTTCTAATTTCCATGAGGAGAAGGACAACTCAAAGTCTTTTATTTATATAGACTTGTAGACCTGTGTTAATCATGTTCACATGAATTACCCTCAAAACTCTCTTGATGACTGAGTGAGCCAAAGTGGCCCATCATTGGTAGAATCCATGCTGACCCAGAGAGAAAGTCCTGTCTTTACTTCACCGTTCTACTTCCTCCAAGTTTGTTAGGAAGATATCCCTGTAAGGTTTCTACAATTATGATAGCACTGCAGTTCAAAGTGACTAGTGGAGGAAGGGGTTTATTTCAGCTTCCAGATTATAGTCCATCACTGAGCGAAGTTAGGGCAGTAAATCAAGGCAAAAAGGTGGAAGCAGAAGAAGAAGCAGCAATCAGAGAGAAACACTGTGTCCTGGCTTCCTATCCACGTCTGGCTCAGAATGCTTTCCTTTACTACCCAGGACCACTTGTCTAAGTGTGGTCCTGCCCACAGTTGAATGGACCCTCCTCTCTCAATCATTAACCAAGATAATGCCCAACAGAAATGCCTACAGTTCATTTTATGGAGGCATTTTCTCAGTTGAGGGTCCCTCTTCCCAGGTGACCCAGGAAGTTGACAAAAAACCTAATGAGCACAGAACAAAAACTGATGAAGTTTAACCAATAATCCACAACTCGTCTGTATTTGCAATCGCTCACATGGATAGAGGAATGGCTAGAGCCCATTAATGCTAAAGTAGTATCCCCAAATACAATTATAAAGACGATTTACCCCTAAATAGGTGTCTTCACCATGAAGAGAGAGATGTATAAAAAAAATTTACTTGCTCTAAAATCTAAAAATCTCGAAGGAAATACTTGCATTTGAGTTGTTGTGTTGGAAATGATTTATAGAAATAAAATGACAGAGCCCCACATAGGAGCACCGGACTGAGCTCCCAAGGTCCTGATGAGGAGCAAAAGGAGGGAGATCATGAGCAAGGAAGTCAGGACCGTGAGGAGTGCGTTTATCCATTGAGACAGTGGGACAGATCTAACGGGAGACCACCAAGTCCAGTTGGAATGGGACTGATGGAACAGGGGACCAAACCGGACTCTCTGAATGTGGCTGACGGTGGAGGAGGACTGAGAAACCAAGGACAACGGCACTGAGCATGAACTCTACAGCATGGACGGGCTCACTGTGAGCCTTGTCAGTTTGGTTGCTCACCTTCCTGGACTTAGGGGGAGCTGGGAGGACCTTGGACTTAACATAGTGAAGGGAACCCTGATGGCTCTTTGTCTTGGAGAGGGGAGGAGTGGGGGTATGGGTGGAAGGGAGGGGAGGGAAGGGGGAGGAGGAGGGGAGAAGATGGAAATTTTTAATAAAAAAAAATGAGAAAAAAAATTAAAAAAAAACTCTCTCAAAGACCATTGGTATGATTCATATAAATTCTGAGGATATTTCTAGTTGGTAATTAGTCAACTCTATCAGTAGTTTCAGGGTGAACTTTAAAACTTAAATCATCTCTTACTTCATAAAAAAAATCCTTGATATGTTGATGGGCAAAGAAACCTTTATTCTTAAAATAAATAGTAAATCTGAAAGTAAAATTAGCAAGGACTATGTAAAATTTTTTAAAGGTAATTATAAATTCTAAGGTCAAGGACAATTTATTCTATAACAGACATGACCATGTGTATTTTTCAAGAGAGATTTTTTTTCACCTTTTTTTCCTTACTTGTGAAGATAACCCTGAAAGGTGATTGGTTTGGTTCTGGTGTTCTTAAAGGAAAAATTTTTTAAGTTGTGTTGTTTAAACCTTCCTTATGCTTTCTTCTCTGAATGGTAACAAACTTTTATTCAATTCAAAAAGAAAAATAATAATATGGTCTTTCCTGTAAGTTCACATGAAGCATAATGAATTCAGTCTGCCACAATAAATGCTTAAAGAATGGCCTCACTTTTCATTCTGCAGTAAAAGCTACTGGGTTTTAGAGCACAAACGCAAAATAGGGTGACCAGACTATGAAGGAACACGGAGGTGTACAAAGGAATGGGTCAGATATGAAGAAGTCTCAAAGCTTAGTGTAATAAATTAGCATTTAAGCAGGGAAAATACTACTCAGAAACTAAAAAAAAAAAAAAAAACCCTAATTTCAGAGGGTTGAGATAAGTGTACACTTGTGAGGTAGAGGTGAATGCATTTTCTCTGTTGTCTTTAAGGCCCTTTCTCATCTTTTCCTTTTGTCTGTACTTGCTTTTTCCCTTTCTTCCTGTTAGGGTATCTACTCTTGGTCATCTCAGTCTCCTCTCCTTTAGTCCCATCCTATTACATACACCTGTTTCTGTTAATAACACAGCATAACATTGAAGAGAGACAAACATGGTAGTTAAGTGTAGTAAGGAGGATGCTAGTTAGTTCCCAGCCTATTAGCCCCAAAATAATCACACAGAAACTATTATTTAAATCACTGCTTGGCCCACTAGCTCTAGTTTCTTATTGGTTAACTCTTACATCTTAATTTAACCCATTTCCATTAATCTGTGCATCACCACGAGGTCTTAGCCTGCCAGCAAAGTTTCAGCACATCTGTCTCCGGCAGCTCCATGGCTCCACTCTGATTCCTCCTTCTTCCTCCCAGCATTCAGTTTAGTTTTCCCTGCTTACCTCTATTCCCTGCACAGGCCCAAGACAGTCTTTATTAATCAATGGTATTCACAGCATACAGAGGGGAATCTCACATCAGTTAAGAGCTCAGTTCTGGAGCCAGCCAGAAAGCCAGTTCTACTGTGTGTCTTTTAGCTAATACCCGAGGTTTTTCTGAACCCCACTTCCAATTATTATAAACTATAAATATTTTTAAAGAAAATTTAATATTGTGCCTTTAGGTACAATTTCTCAAACACATTACATGTTTAATATCACAGAGTTCTTATTTTGCTTTTGTTTTTTATTGAAAAACTGTGAGAATAATGGGAATGATTACAAAAACATATTGAGTTAAGTGTCTAAGTGAAGAAATTCCATTGATGGTGAGAGAATGGGAAGGTAGATAATCTAGTGATGAAGGTGTCTCATAAAATTAAAATTGAATCACCGGACATAAAGTTAAATTTTGGGCTCTAGGCTCCCTGGAGAGTAAGTGAAGAGAGAAGCTGTCAGTATCATGACTTCAATCTTTTTATCAAGCCCACTAGTGGCTCTATGTGAGCTCAACTGTTTCCTGTGTTACAATCACAAGGACTCTTCTTCAAGCCCTGTCACAGCTTGATGCTGCATCGCCTGATCTGTAGCCAGCGTTTAGGGAATCTGCTTTTCACAGAAGTCTTTCTTCTGACTTCTCCAATAGAAGCTGGTGCTGCACCACCCAAATGCAGCCTAGTGAATAAAAGTGACGCGGGCTCCACATTCAGAACTTAGAGCCAGACCAATTTCAATCCGAATCATGTAAAATGGCATTATCTTCCTTTGTGGCCCTAAGGAAATGAGGTGATGAACAAGCAGCCTCCGTTTACAGTGATGTTTGTGGAAGGGTTTTGATCTGGAGAAAAGACACATTGACCCTTCATGTGCAGGGTCATTGGAACCATCGTCACTAATGGTATGAGCTGTGTCTGTTTCAATGCTCAGTCCATGGCCATAAGCAACTGTTTATTCTAAGGTGACAAAGTCATAGATCTAAGTATGTTTCTCTCAAATGGTTTGGCTACATTCCCAAATAAAATTTAGAAGATCTAAAAAAGAATGTATTTCCTTCAGGCAATCTTCCGCAAATATCACTTCCCCCAAGTGAATTCTGATAGGCAATGGGCAGCAAGCAGTCAGTGGTACCCTCTTTTGGCAAGTACTTGGAGTGCAGATAGCCTGTTGCCAATTAGGGAGAGATCATGCCTTAAGCCTCAGCTGAGGTGGGAATACAGTTGACAACTCTTTCTAAAATTGAGAAGCCTAACCCAAACAGAAGTCTGTAAAATGCCACCTCTCCTCCACATGGGCATGAACTCAACAAATGGGACCTCGCCATCACATGGGCATGGGCTGAGCAAAGGGGACCAAGATTTTTTCCACAAACCTCAAAATTCTATGCCAAAGAGCATTAGTGTGATTATTTTAGGCTCCAAAAATCTTAAGGAGGATGCCGTGAAACTCTCACCGTGATGAAAGTAATGAAGATCTTCTTACAGCAAACAAAGAATGAGCAACCGTACACTTTCCAGGGGTCCTCCCCCAGAAAGTGCCTCTGCCAGGTACACTTTCCTTCTCTGAGTGACTGGCTGTAACAGAGGAGGGAATTGGCAAGGCAAAGTTCATTATTTGAGCTTTAGAATTATTAATCTTAATCTTTATTTTTCAATATGTATTAAGCAACAAAATACTTAGTTTTTTTTTTAATCACACCTATTTTGTGAGAATGAAGCCTCTGTCAACTCACAAAAGAACGCTTTTTACGTCTCTTCTCAAGCTTCCCGCTCAGTCAGAAGTGACAAGTCATTAAGGCACACATTAAAAAGAAGAAGTGTGGGATGGTGTAAAATCATTGGGAATTATTATCCATCAAAACAACTTGCCCACACACCCAAATTCAAGATGACACAACAGGCAGGTACTATGGGAGCCTTAACTAAACACCAGAAAACTGCATGTTCCAGACCTGTGTCCTTTGAAAAGGCCCAGCATGAACTATCTTGAAGCGTGCTGTTTGTAAATGCTTTCTCGTAATAGCACAGTAATTAGTGGCAAAATACTATGCCTCTATTCTATCTGCCTGTTGTAGAATTTGGGCTTGAAAAAATTCACTTGCTGTTAGGGAAAACTAATCCAGATTGCCTAATGATATGGAACGATCGGTAACTTCAGAAGGTAAGCTGCCACCTCTGATGAATGGAATAGAAACCCTGGACTTCCTGTATAGTCTTAGAGTCTTCTAGATGAGCGTCCAGCTGGATGGTATGGTGGATAAATGCACTTGCTGCCCAACTGGTTGAACTAAGTTTGATCCCCAAACCACCAAAGCTACATCAGATCTACATGGTATAAAGAAAGAAATAACTTATTCAAGTTGTCTTCTTCTAACCTACACACATACACACACACACAATAATAATAATAATAATAATAATAATAATAATAATAATAATAATAATAATAATAATTTAAACAATTTACCTAGATGAGCATCCTATCAGGACCAACATATACCCTTCGATAGAGCTAGTAGCAGGGCATCATCGTGCAAGTTCTTGTTATCAAAAGGCTTTGTTCTGAATAATTGTCTCTTGTAAAGAGCATCCTGCGAGCCAATCACAAACATAAGATAGTGAATTTGGAGTAGATTCTCACACTTCATAAAACTGGAGAAAGATGCCTAAATAACAAATTGAGGTTGGGGATCCTAATCTCACTCAGTGTGTTCACAGGACTTTAAGAACTTCTCTCACTCATTTCCTTAGTGTTTCCTGTGATCAACCCCAATAGGAGACCATTATGTGCACTCAGCCAAGGCTTCCCCTCTTTCCAGAACTTTAAGAAGGGCTGGTATGTTGTTCACACACAGCCCAGAGGCTTCCTAGAGAAGAGTCTTTCAAGGCAGCCTTAAAGGCATCATTGCTACCTATATTTTAATAAAGGAAAATAGTCAGGCATGGTGTCAGAAAGATAACCCCTTTTCCCAGATTTGCATGTGTTAGATATAAACTCGGTTACAGCTCTGTGATTTGCCTGCGTGCTCTGAGATAATGAGAAGATGACTTTGGGAGGAACATGAGTGTTACTTCATAAACTCAACTATTTCTAGTTTGGTCCTACTAGTCCTAATTACTGGCCCTTCATCAGACAGGTACGAGGAAAGGCATCCTGATGATTTCCAGAACACACATGGGTGAGAGGCAGTCTTGATGTGCCAGGGGTTATTTGGAAAGGAGGAAGGAGGCTTCCTGTACTGACATCTTCTGCACAGAACTGAAGTATCCTTCCCACTCTCAGCTTCTGACATCATGGTTCTGGAGATTGCACCCAGGGCTTGCATATTTCAGGCAAAGGTTTATCACAGAGCTACTTCTCCAGTCCTTTTGCATTTTTGTTGAGACAGGATTGTTCCAGTTTGCACAGTCTGGCCACAAACTTGCAACCATCCTGCATTAGCCTCTTAAGTAGATGGAATTACAGGCATTGCCTGGCATCTTTCCTTTCTTAAACTAGGGTTAAGGGTAATGCCATTTACATTGCTTTGAGAGTCTCCTCTAGGAAGCCGACAGTGTGGGAACTACTCCAGCCCTGATGGTGTTGGTAGAAAGAGTGAAGACCCTCGGTGCATGCTCACAATGGTCCCACAGATGATGTGATCACTGGAAACAAGAGGAAATACAGATTCCAGCACCACTGCCAGAGATTCTCAGCACGTCTGGCCTCAGACAGAGGTGGCTGGTAAACTTTGTATTTTTCAAAAGCTCTAAGAATTACACTGAAGTGTTTAAATTACCTTTTGACTATCTATAATATAGGTACTCGTGGGAGGAAAAATTACACTTTATACCAGTCTGGTTCTAGAGGTTCAGTGACTCCACCAGAACTTGGTTTATTGGGTTGGTTTTTCTCTGTAATAGCTTTGGCTTTAGGCAGGGTTTCCATAAATGACATTGAACACCCCACCCAGGCTTCTGTTCTTCTTGCTGTTAGTGAGATAAAATACAGAGATTCTCTTTTAGCCTAGTAATACCAAAGACATATAGCTGAATCTGGTTTGCTCTGACTTGCCCTTCCTTGAACTCTTGTTACCTAGGTATAGGTCCGTGGTATACCTAGCAGAAGCCAGAGATGGAACTACTGCACCAGGTACAGTCACTAGAGAGGCAGCAGGATTTCATGAAGGAAATCAGAAAGAGGCATATCAACTGGAGAGACTGCAGGTTAATGATGGTTCTTAAGAAGGGGAATAGGTACCATGCATTTTTGGTTGAATAATATAATAAGAAACACCTTACCAGAATAATGACATGACTAACAGATTTTTTTTCTCTTTGTGATGCTAGTAGCTTTCTTGTGTGATGTGGGATTTCTCTCTGTATGCTGTGATTACCATTGGCTAATGAACAAAGAAACTGTCTTGGCCTGTGATAGGGCAAAAGAACAGAGCTAGGCGGGAAAACTAAAGTGAATGCTGGGAGAAGAGAGTCAGGGTCAGAGAGAAGCTTTGGAGCCGCTGCCAGAGTCAGACATGCCAAAACTTTGCCAGTAAGCCACTGCCACATGGCGATACACAGATGAATAGAAATGGGTTAAATTAATATATAAGAGATTAGCCAATAAGAAACTAGAGCTAATGGGCCAAGCAGTGATTTAATTAATACAGTTTCTGTGTGATTATTTCAGGTGTAAGCTAGCCAGGTGGCCGGGAACCAACAAGCACCCTTCTCCAACACTTGTATTGCAAAGTATATCAGACATGAAAAACCATAATTTGCCTAGATTTGAAGTTTAAACCTTTAAAAATTGAACTGGACATTGTACCTATAATCCAACAACATTGGAGAGAAATTTATGCATAAATATCATGAGATTGAGGGCAGCCTGGGAAACTTAGTGAGCTCCTATATAAAATAAGACTTTAAAAGGCTCAGGGTTGGGAGCAGTTGCAGAAGGGACTTACTTCAATCTCCAGGAGTGCAAAGAAGACTAAAAAGGACAAAGAAACAAAGCAAGAACTAAAAATACCCCCAGAATTAGCATCGCACCAGTGGGGTATCAGGGGCTAAGAAGCTTGTAACTGTCCAAGGCAAATGAATTGAAAAGTTATGCTATAACATGTTTCAGAAACATTTTGCTTAGGCACTGAGTCTTGAGGCTGTGAAAAGATAAAAGCTTTTAGTGAGATACAGGATTTCTCTCTTGAAGGTTTTCAGAACAAGCCGTCAATAACCCTACTTTTGTTATAACTTTTTATTATTTGGAAACTTTATACACACACACACACACAGAGAGAGAGAGAGAGAGAGAGAGAGAGAGAGAGAGAGAGAGAGAGAGAGAGAGAGAGAGAGAGAGAGAGAAAGAGAGAGAGACAGAGAGAGAGATGACCTTACCAACCCTCTATTTGCCCTTGCAATCCTCCTTGTGTGATTCCCAGTGTCTTCCCTTCCAGGTTCACATCTTTATTTTCTCATTTTGATGACTAAATCCAATTGGTACTTCCACATGTGCATGGGCGTGGAGTCATCCTCTGGAATATGGCCACCTACTAGTGCTCACACCTTCACATGACAGTGGACCTCTCTCTCAGAGGAACATGTCTTAACTTTGATGCTTTAACAAAGACTTTGAATGAAGAAAGAGAAGTTCTTAGAGCCAATTAATAAAATGATACCTTTAAATTATATAATAAAGTTCTTTTAAATGTAACAATTTTTATAATATATTCTTAACATCTTCCCACACAATCTGGAAGAAAAAGTATAAATGTTGTTTAAAATGGTGCCTTTATTAAACCACCTTATTTTTGCAGTTAACACTTAGAAGTGGGGGATTAAAATAATTGCTATTTTAACACATTACCTTAAAATCATTTTCCCATATGCAATATGGGAACAAAAGTGTACCTAAAATCGATAAGTGGAATAAAGTTGAATTGTCCATTCGAGCACAGAGGTAGATATAATTAGTTCTCTGTATTAATAATTTTAATTAAGATTTATTTCAGTTGGGGTGGGGAGGTGAAGGAAGGGATCAGTGGTTAAGAGCACACACTGCTCTTTTTAGAGGACCTGAGTTTGGCTCCCAGCACCCACCTCAGACAGCTCACAACTGCTTTTAACATTATGTCCAGGAGAGTCCATTCTTCTGGAGGCCTGGGCCCCCTACACACACACACACACAAAAGCATATAAACACCAACCAAAAATTAAAAATCTCAAAGGAAATATAAACATTGAGATTATTCACATTGAATTATTTAGATTTAGCACTAATAAAATTACTCAAATATATTAATATGTTTTTCACTAATGATTAGAGGTGAAATTTTTCTATATAAAAAATGAATAAACTGTGATTGCTTTATGAGATAAATCTAGAAAATGTTCTTCATCCTTGTTTATAGTGTGTGTTTCTCTGGTGTAATTTTTAGGCTTCTTATTTCTGTTTCTGTCAGTTACTTTTTCTAAAACAAATTAGATAAAATTTATTTTCTTTTTCTCTAATTTCCGTGGATGCCAAGGTCAAGACCAGGTTTGAGTCTGCATTCTTGTGATGCCTAAAAACCTGTCATTTGCAATATGTTTGTGAGAATCCTTCCGATTAAAGTTCTGGTTACAAATTGGGTTTTGACTTGAAAGCCTGTTTTTCCTTGCAGATTCAAATCTGTTAGCCTTGGTATCAGGTCCAAGTATAACATTCCTATTAAAAGCCATACTTACATCTTCCTGTAAAGTGCTTTTGAACTAATAAAATGCTAGTGTAATTATAACAAATAAAATAAAAAGGCAGGCATCTCTCTGTGCCTCCCCATGACTGACTGAAGCTGGAGGACAAACTCATCACCACTCCTTCACACAGCATCTGGTCGCTCCAAGTCATTGTCTTTATTAGAGTGAGAAACATGGTGAACACTGGGTCCAAGGATAGATCTTCCTGAGAGGCATAGACATGAATGCAAGCCATGAAGGGATCCCACAGCAAAGAGCCTGTTGAAGGGGAGCTGGATTCTGCAATGTCTCCCTGGGAGACAGAATAGCTCCATTGTAAGCTGATGGTAGAAGGCAGACAGTATAGTTTGCAGCAACTGATAGAGGTAATGGCTGTAGAAACATTGGGAAGTCTGCCAGGCTCACCTGCTTTTCTATGCTTGATGTAATTTAGTCAATGTACAAATACGTATATTAAGCTTTATTGTGGGTGGGGGGGAACCACAAGAAATGCTTTGTAGCTATCACTGGAAAATGCAGGGTTATCCAAGGGTTTTAGAAGTGCTCTCATAAAAACGGTTGGAAGTAGTTCTCAGATTTCTTTCACTCTCCCTGCTGTGTTCAGCAGTTTTCATTTCTATTTTCTTGATGCAATGTACTGAGAAAAACAAACCCAGCCAACCAAGGGGAGTTGCTGACTGTTGCTGACCAGAAAAATGAAACAAATCCTCTCAAACATGTCTTTCCCCTTTATTTGTGGGAGCGATATAGGCGGTCAGTTTTACTTCCTGATAGGTGGTATTCCAGGTGACTTGGCACTAGCGATCACAGGACTGCAATGAAATCCTAACTGAGACTCAAAAGAAATGGTTCCCAACATGATTTCCATGTAAGAAGACATCAAAAGCCACCATATTCACCAGAGTGCTGTCTTCTGGCCAGGGAGGGTGAACTTGCAAGTTCGCCACCCACCCTGATATGCCAGGATTTGCTTTTCTTTGTTTTATTTGACCTAATCTAAGTGATCTTTCTTTTTCTGACTCTGGTGGTGGTGTGCTTTTCAGGGAGTGAGAAAACTGTTTTATTGTGTTTTTTCAAGGTTTCTCAAGTTTTGCATGAGAATGTAGAGGCAGCCATGCAGCTGAGTTGAAGGTGGAAGCATTGCCTTGCTCCGTTTCCTCACCTACCTGTAGAATCTGTTTTTCTGGTTATAATTAGTGGCCGATATTGATATTTGCTTTAGGTCTTTGTAAGTAATCATTCCGCTACTCCTCTGAACTCAAATGAAGAGCCGCCCCCTAGAGAATCAAAAAGGGATAGTGTCATCATTTGCATTTTAGATGTTTTGAAAATGTGGCCATTTGTTACTTCCACCTACTTTCTCTTAATTACTTGTACTGGGATTTAGCTTGATAAAATTTGTCATTTCACTGGGAGACAGCGATAGCTTGTCAGTTAAGAGCATTTGCTTCTGCTTTGGAAAACCTACGTTCAGTTCCCTGTTCCCGCAGCTGGCACACAACTCTCTGTAACAACAGTTCCAGGAGCCAGTGCCCTCTCTGCCCCCATGGGCACCGGTCACACACAAGTACATATGCACACATGCAGATGAAGCACTCACACGCATAAAATAAAAATATATGATTAAACTTATCACATCAAAAGGCTGCTTGTTGCCAAACCATAGTTCCTCTCTGTTCCCGATGCCCAGTAACCACTCTTCTGTTTCTTATCTCGAGCAATTTGCCTTTTCTGCACATTTAGAACAAGTGGATTATATGTTCTTTTTATCTGATTTCTTTTACTTGCATATATTTTTGGATCCATGACATTTAAGGTGCTAGTACATATCCTTTGCTGTAGTCATGAATTTAGCTTAGTGTGTGTAGTCTGTGCATTTTGACTACCCATTCACCATGATAATCATTTTCACTGTTTCCCATTGGAGACACTTATGAATCATGCTGCTGCGAACATTTATGGGCAAGTCCAAGGCCTGATGTGTTCAGATTTGGGGACAGATACACAGGAATGGTTGGTTAAAATTTACATTTGCTCCTTTAAGAAATTACCAATGAGGGTTCATAGGTGCTCACGGAGACTGAACAACTGGGGAGCTTGCGTGAAACTGACCTGGGCACTCTGCACATGTGTTACAATTGTATAACTTGGTTCTCTTGTAGGACTCCTATCAGTGGAAATAGGGGCTGTCTCCAATGGTGTGGGAGGTCCTTCTGTCTGTGTGTTGCTTTTATTGGTTAATGAATAAAGTACTGTTTTGAGCCTATGTCAGGAAAGAACAGAACTTTGTAGGGAAAGCTAGGCTGCATGCTGGGAGGAAGAAGGCTATAGTCAGAGAGACACCATGGAGCCGCTGCCAGAGATAGACGTGCTGAAACTTTGCTGGTAGGCCACGATCTCATGGTGATATACAGATGAATAGAAATGGGTTAAATTAATATAAGAATTAGCCAATAAGAAATTAAAACTAATGGGCCAAGAAGTAATTTAATTAATACAGTTTCTGTGTGATTATTTCGGGGCTAAGCAGCCGGGAACTAACTAGCGGCCTCCTCCAACATTCCAACTCTTTTACTGGCTTTTGGAACCCTAACTCCTCATACTGGATCACCTTGCCAAGCCTTAATACATAGGAAGGTGATTAGTATTACGGCAACTTGAAATGCCATGTTTTGTTGATACTTATGGGAGACCTGCCCTTTCCTAAACAGAAACAAAGGAAGAGCGGATTAGGGTGATAGGAACAGAAAGGATGGGTGTGGGAAGGGCTGAGAAGAGAGAAGGGAGGGGAGATAGCAGATAGGATGCAAAATAAATAAATTTATTTTAAAATAAATATTTTAAAATAAATTACAAAAATGTTTATTTTATTTTAAATATAAATTTATTTTAAAAGAAGTTACCAAAACGTTTTCACAGTAGCTCGGTATTACGCATCTCTATCAAGAAGGTGTGAGGGCTCTAGTTTCTCTATAGCTACACCATAGATTTTGTCATTTTTGTCTGATTATAGCCAAGTTAATGGCTGGGAATAGTACCTCATTGTGCTTCAGTTTGTGTTTCTTTAGCCATTAATGATGTTGAACATCTTTTCACGTGCTTATGCATATACTCTCTTTGGTAACATGTTTAAATCATAAATATGTGTACAAGAGATACATGTGTTATATGTGTATGTGTGTGTGTGTGTGTGTGAGAGAGAGAGAGAGAGAGAGAGAGAGAGAGAATAAGGAGAAGAGAAGAGGAGGGGGAAGAGAACAAAGACAGAGAGATTGTTTGAGCTGCTATATATCTAAATTCTTTCCTGCCCCAAAGCCACTGTGTTTTCTTCAAGAGGTTTTAATTCTACCACCATTTTTATTAACTTTTGAATACAGCAATTTATGATTTTGAAATCTAGACTCATTTATGCCCCCTACTCATTCCTACAAGTAAATGCTACCATATCTCTGGGTGAGTCTAAGGGGCACGAAGATGTGAATAACATTTTGGCTATAACCTGAAAGTTTCATGTTGTACCACATCCTGGTAAGTACTTAAACTTTCTTTCTAAGTTATCCAACTGTGTATTCTAACCTGTATTTTTCCTTGAGAAGATGCTAAATTCCAGTGTGTTGGAACTCCTTATAATAAAGATCAATCGGAACCATCCCTTGAGTCACTGCTCCGATAGTGTGTATCCAGATGACAAATGTTCGTCATACAAGAACTTTCTACCCAAAATGGTCCATATGAATCAAACTGCTCAATGACCTCTCTTGTTTAAATATACTGCAATTTAATTATTCAACTAAGTTCATCATAGCAATACACTTATCGTAAAAGCCTGAAAAATGTGCTGATAAAATAGTCAGAGAAGCGTGAATCTTGGTTAAGAACAATAGTTCTGCACTGTGCGGCCCCACAGAATATGTCCAGTCCTGACAGGTCATTTATTGGAATGAGATTTTACAGGCAATCTACTAAAACAACAAAAATGCCTGAAAGATAATACATGTCTCATCCTAACATCAGTGAAGTGATACCCTTTCCGAGAACTCAGTGGCCTTCTTTCAGAACTGAGGGGCACTAAGCTATAAGCCATTACCAGAACTATTTTGGCTGAAAATGATAGGAAAGATTTTCCTTTTTGTAAGTTTTATTACACTCGAAATCATTTTTTTTTATTTCTAACAGTTTGACAAGAGCTAATTACAATGCACTCATCTGTCTGGGGGACTAATTTGAGCCATCGGGCATCAACACCAAAGCCATGCAGAGGCACTGTGAATGATCTGCACACTTCCTTTGCTCCAAGAATTTGTACTTGCTATAAAAGAAAACAGATTTGGACAGCCCTGGAAAAGTCGGCTTGGGTTTGAAGAAAACATTTCAGAATTACATTAGAGCTGGCCTACAAGGGAACTAAAAATACCTGCTCATCTCAGTGCTCTTGGCCGTGGGCCTTTCCTTTCCCTGTAAAAGTCAGGCTGTTGGAACAGTTGGAGTTCAGCTTGCTTGCTGTCTAAACTAGTGTTCTCTGATAAGTTCTGTTACCACTGAAACACAAGCACCATTGCATTGAAGAAAAATGTGTGGAGGTTTGGAAAATAGCCAAGAGAGATGTACTCAGAGTGCTCACACCTTCGGGCTTCCCGTGCAGTAACGAGACCGCTCAGACCTGTTAAGCAATGGGAGAAAGATTCCCCAGTAAACATTACGCAGCAAGGGTAAAAGATGGAATGGAGTAAAGAAGCCTGTTAAAGTCAGCCGAAGATGATTATTTGAATTGCAAAGAGATATGTTCAGACATAGCTAGAGCTGCTAAACATAACTCTTGAAGTTTTTCCAGGACAGAGGGATTGGGGGAATGAGACCACTGAAGGAGAAAATTAGAAAATTATAAGACAGAGCGAGAGATGGAGCTTTAGAAGCTGGTGAGATAGCGGAGACATCTGATATTATTAGGTTTTAGATCTACGTAAGAGTTTGAGAATCTAAAAACATTCTTTTCTGATTTGGGCTGTGTAATTTTAAACGTAAAACGAAGACATTAAGTATAGACAATGAATAATCAACAATAACTGCAAGTTATATCGTAAAGGATTAAAAAGAGAGCTCAAAAATAAGTAGCCTAGGAAAGAGAATCATGATAAGCTGAATAAATCTGAGTGAAATAATTTGAGTGGAAATGAGCGAGAATGGTACTGCGCATCACAGAACTTGGCAGGGTGCTCCCGTTTGCAGGCAGCTCCTGGAAGGAAGCCCCACAGCCATCGTCTGCTATTGTAGAGGCATTCCTGCTTAGCGAGTTAGAAACAAGGACATAAAGACTATAGGTCTAATTTTTAAAGTAAAGTGTATCACAGACTTCAGGAACGTGCGTTTGGCTCGTTAGATAGCACAGCATCCTATTTCCTGGCACCGTCTATAGAACAGAGGGAGTTCCTCCTATGAGCAACTGAAGTGCCAGCTGTTGCCTTAAATATTGTACCTGTTCATAACGGAGAGAGATTTAAAGCCAACTTTTGAGCTTAGGATAGATTGAACATGTTGTACATCAGCAAACATTGGTGAGGAATGTACGTACCTAGATACAGCATTTACATACACAGGAAGGGGAATTGACCAACAACCTGTTTCACAAATGGTGATGGCAGCAGATTCATTTCTTTAGATGATAATTGTGTATAATTGAGTTCTACGAATCTTCATAGCACTGCTGAAAACAGAGAGTAGGTAAGTTAGAGATTATCCTTAAGACCATGTTCACATTTAAGAAATCACTTTATTTGCTAGTAACTTCAAGATAAGACATGTTCTCGGAACATGACTTAATCACTTGAATACCATGAAGATGAAAGTGACAGTTTCACTGGCATTGGAGGTATAAAAGAACAAAGATTACTCAGCTATACCAAATACAGTTAGGAAATACTTAAGGAGCCTAACCTCCCCAATGCACATCTGTGATATGCCGTATCTCCTGGATCCACGAGTGTCTCCAAAGCATACATAAAGAATATTCCAGATGTACCAAATGTAACTATTCTTAAGTAAAGCCAAAAGTGCTTTAACAAATTCTCAATTTGTTTTAGTGTTTGAAGTGATGATGACTTGCTACAATAACCCCTTAGGGGTGAAATAAGTGCTTACCTTCCCCATTCTCCATGTTTGGTCATTTTAAGCAATGTCATATGTTATCTGGGATGCCAAATATTATTTTCCTGCTGCCTGGTTTTGAATGCCAAATTTCTATGACTAACAAAAATGAAAATGGCTGTCTTTGATGTTGTGGCAGACCTTAGAACCAATAGCTGAAGGATTAATTCTCATAAAGGGGACCTCCATGGATCAATATTCCCCAGGCAACTATAAGCATTCGTTACCTTCATTCTACATCCATATATGATTAACATTAAACTCACACCTCTCTCAGTTATGCATGTGATTGAGGTGATGTCAAATTGGACATGCTCAGAGCTATCTTTCTGAGTTTTTTGGCATCTCAAAGGAAATCCAGAGCTTTTTATCTCTGACTTTGATAAAAATAACATAAAATATCAGTCCAACTTGCAAGCTGAAGAGAAAAGATCTAAATAATAATAACCACCCAAATCTTGTACAGGCAAGATTGTATTGGTATAATATTTCCATCCAGAAAGCTGTGTGATTATGCACCGATTAGTTGACAGCACTGTTTCTGAGGCGCTTTGGCCCCCTTTTCATAAGAGTCCTCAGGTGCTGTGTCTATGGTTTATATGTGTGTGTCAGGAGCTGTGTCTATGGTTTATATGTGTCAGGTGCTGTGTCTATGGTTTGTATGTGTCAGGTGCTGTGTCTATGGTTTGTATGTGTCAGGTGCTGTGTCTATGGTTTGTATGTGTCAGGTGCTGTGTCTATGGTTTGTATGTGTCAGGAGCTGTGTCTATGGTTTGTATGTGACAGGAGCTGTATTAATTAAATCACTGCTTGGCCTATTAGCTCTAGCTTCTTATTGGCTAGCTCTTACATCTTAAATTAACCCATTTCTACTAATCTGTGTACTGCCACGTGGCTGTAGCTTACCGGGTAAAGATCCCATGTCTGTCTGCTCTGACGGCTACATGGCTTCTCTCTGACTCCACCTTCTTTCTCCCAGCATTCTGTTTAGTTTTCCCACCTAGCTCTACTCAGCCCTATCACAAGCCAAAGCAGCTTCTTTATTCATTAACCAATAAGAGCAACACATATACAGTAGGACTTGGCACATCAGGCTGTAGCAGTGGTTAGATGCTTTGCCTCTGTTGTCCCTCTTGACAAATGGAGGCAGTACAGGAAGTTTCCATGGAACCAACAGAAAAGAAGGACCTGAGACAAGTGTGTCTCAATCTGGCCACTTCAGCAAGAGTCATAGAAGACTCTGGTAACATGAGGGGCTGGACTTAACTCAAAAGAGAGTAAATGAGCCTTGTGGCTTCCCTCTGGTTCTTCCCTGAGCATTTTCATAACTAAACACTGTAGGCAGAGAGAACATTTTATGCAGAGGCTGACAAGCAGGCACACTTTTTCCCCACTACTGACTTAATTTCAGTCCTTTAATCTGAAATCATAAGTCATGCCATCATCTAGGAACTGAACCGGTATGAAGACATTACTATAAGTGGTCTCCATGAATTAAAAGTAAAAAACACTGAAATATGATCATTACAGTATCTCTTCTTAGGGCATCTTCACACAGCTCTCAGTCTTGATGCTATCATTAACTATGAGTTCCAGGATGAGATGTACACACACACACACACACACACACACACTCACACACACACACACTCACATATACATGTATATATTTTCTAAGCTAATTATAAACTACACTTTGCCCACACAATAACTGTCAATGTTTCTTTATGGGGAATTATCAGCATTTTGTACAGACAATTCTCAAATGGGTGGAATTCCCCACCATTTTCAGTGATCCACAGTACTGCCCCACCCACTAAACACTGGCGTACTAATTCCCTTTCCTACACTACCTGTTGGCAAATAAAATTATCCTACATGTTTCTAAAGACACTGTAGCTAAAGAAAGCACTATCCAGAGACTTAAGTTTTGAAAGTCAGTTCTCCTTCCTTCCACTCCACTTTTCGTGTTGCAAGAGATGAGGGGGCAACCGATGGACTAACAAACAGTGCCACTCTCCAGCCTCCTGCTACACCTTTGGAGCAAGTTTCTAAACCAAGAGCTTTACCACCTTGCACATCTGTTGGAAATCATTTCAAGGAGAAAACAAAGTATTTTAGGACCCGCTTTGCATCCGTTCTGTAGCTTCCATGTTTACGTCCAGTTCTGCTAATAGAGATAAATGTTTCCTCTTAAGAGTTCATCATCATGACCACCTTTAAAAGTCAATTTAAAAACATAGCTAAGAAAATTGAAGTTTTATCTAATCACTACATCAAAAAGTACAGTCTATCATTCATCTTTTTTGAGTCCACTTTCACATTAGGGAATAGTCTCATGCCAAAAATTCTTTACAAAAAGCAAAACATTCCTGTAAGCATATAAGCATTTTGCAATCTTCATGTTTCTGCCCTCTGGTTACCTGAAATGGACAGTTTTGGGTGATGAGACAAACTGGAAAACACGATAAGATGAAGACTGGGTGAAGATGGGTTAATACTGCAAAGACCAGACTGGAAATGTATGTTAAGTGTAGGGGGGAAATGAATTGAAATTAGGGAAAGAAAGGATTTTCTAAAAGGAACCTGAAATAATTAATTGTTTTGTAGAAGATGTAATTTCCATATAGGCAGAATTATTTTCCTCACTTTTTCTGAAGAGATAGTCAAATAGAGAATCTCATCTCCTAATTAGAAAGAAAAATACTCATCAAACATATCTCATCAGTGGAGAGCAAATGATCCACAGCTGTTAGTCTGAAAGGGCAAGCTTTCTTCCCGAACAGTAGGAAGTGTTAATCATTTTGGATGAGATTCCTTTTGAAAATATACTGTAGTTTGCAAAAGAATAGGATATTCAATATTCCAAGTTAAATTATTTTTTTTGAAGTGGGCTCCCCCGGGGTAGTCGTGTGTGGCGTGGAGTGATCACCGACTGCATACAATCTCCCACTGCACATCAGTGCAGGAATCAATTGAGAGCCTGGTGTGAAAGGCCTGGTCCTGTCTGGGACTCAAACTCTCAAGCTCAAAGAAATAAAAGCCAAGCACATCAGGCCCTCTGTAGAAACAGTGTAGCTATGAAATCTCAATACTCTGAATCATTCACTTGACTTGATATAATATGCCTTTTTTAATATAAGGGTGGCACTTTATCTGCCTTTAGCTGGGGTTTCAGTGGAACAGAATATCTTGTTTGTTTAATCTTTATGTGGAAAAGTGGGTCTTTTTGTCTGTAAAATTGTAATTGGCTCATTCAGTCCCGTCTTTGCCACTGCAGCTACCTTGCTAACCCCCTCTAAACATTTTGGACAGACGAAACCCATTTAATAGAAACATTGTGAATAGCCAACTTTTGATTATTCTGAGCCATAGGAGAGAGGGAAGAAAGGAGAGGGTGAAACACACCTCAGAAACCTTATTTCCACCGTCACTTTTTGACCTGCTTGCCTTACCAAACCTTTGCCGTAACACCTAAGAACTGTCTCTCTCTTTCTTCATGCTGCTGTGAAAAACAGTTACCACAGGACAGCAGGGAGAAGGAATGGCGCACAGGAAGTCTCCACACTGAATGATTGACATTTTCAAAACCCCAGCCTTGCCGCAGAGCTTTGTCCCTCAGTTCATGGACATTGTGGCAAGAGCGCCGGTTTGGGGTCAGAGCGCCAGTTTGGGGTCAGAGCGCCGGTTTGGGGTCAGAGCGCCGGTTTGGGGTCAGAGTGGTTTGGGGGTCAGAGTGGTTTGGGGTCAGAGTGGTTTGGGGGTCGGGGAACCTTTTGTCTCCTCGGTTTCCGCTCCTGTAGCTTTTGCAGCCTTCCACTCACCTCTCCTCAGGCTCAATCACATGACAGCAAACAGCATACATGTTAGTACAAATTATGTTGTTTCTCTTTCAGTAAATTAAAAATGAAAAATCCATTCTGAGTATTTCTGGTTAAGGTTTAGAATGCTTCTAAAATATGACTCACGTGGATACTGGGGAAAGTACTTTGTGATAGTCATGCTAACACTGTAGACTGGAAGCCAGGATTCAGATAAATGATACTTGAATTTACAATTGAAAATGTGTTATAGATATAATTTGATATCCTTAAAACCAAGGTATCTCTTATAAGAGAGGCATGATGTTGTCAAAAAGTATTGAAACTTTTAGGGCTAGAAAGATTGTTTATAAGGTAAAGGAACTAGCTACCAAGCCTGATGCTCCACTTCCCATTCTCAGAATCCTCATGGTAGGAGAGACCCATTTCACCCAAATTATCCTCTATCTTTCATACAGTCATGCTCACGCATACGTGCACATGCGTGCCCACGCGCACACACATGCACACGCACACGCACACGCACACACACACACACACACACACTAAAATAAAAATATTTAGATCCTATTTGGTTTTACTCTACAATTCACAAGATGGGCAATGTATGCTACGTGACTTACTATAAAAAATTCAACTATCTATAAAGCTCAGGATTTTTCTTGTTGAAAATGCTAGTAAAATTGTTAACTGTATTATCTCTGTTTAATACAGATTCCCTCAATAAACTCCTCTCACACAACACACACACCCTCCCCGGAAACACCACCCTTCTTCCTCAGTCAGGCCCCAATCACCTCTCAGCATTTATCATGAGCACTATGGGATTTGCTTGTGCTGTCCATGCATTTTCTCATGAGTATTGGTTTCTATGAATGCACACACATACACAGGAGAGAGAGAGAGAGAGAGAGAGAGAGAGAGAGAGAGAGAGAGAGAGAGAGGGAGAGGGAGGGAGGGAGGGAGAGAGGGAGAGGGAGGGAGAGGGAGAGGGAGAGGGAAGGAGAGAGAGGGAGAGGGAGAGAGAGGGACGGAGAGAGAGACGGAGACAGAGACAGACAGAGAGAGACAGAGACAGAGACAGACAGAGACAGAGACACAGAGACACAGAGACATAGAGACACAGAGACACAGAAACAGAGACAGAGAAACAAAGATGGAGAGAGAGACAGAGACACAGAGAGACAGAGAGAGACAGAGAGACAGACAGAGAGACAGAGACAGAGAGAGACAGAGAGACACAGAAAGAGACACACACACACACACACAGAGAGAGAGAGAGAGAGAGAGAGAGAGAGAGAGAGAGAGAGAGAGAGAGAGAGAGAGAATGAATAGAGGTAAATTTCCTTTTGAACAATTCAAGTCCCTAATGCAGTGACTTGTACCTGTCCACATCGGTGCGGGCAAGTTTTCATTATTTCGTCTGGTTCTTAGAGAGGATTTCAGAGAAGCACTAAGCAGGTTTGGGGGGTGACGCTTGCTTTCATACAGTGCTTAAGTCTCCTTTACACAGTGCAGTGAGTAATTTTCTTGCTGTGACAAATACCAGACAAAGAACAACTCTATGGAGATGAATTTGTTTTAGCTCACAGTTTAGAGGGACAGCTTTGTCATTTGTAACGAGGACTGCCTGGCAGCGGGTGGTCTTTCTGTGTCTGCAGTCTGGATGCAGAGAGAAATTAATGCTCCGGATCCATGTGCTTCTTCCTATTGATTCAGTGCAAGGCCCCAGCCCATGGGAGAGTATCCCCCACATTCAAGGCGAGTCTCTGGAATTCCCTCACAGACACACCCACAAGCTTATCTTCTGGATGACTTTGAATCAGGACAGGTTGGCTATAATCAAGGCCCACCATCCACCACACATATACTGCCTCATTTTCTCCCCATAGCTGTCTTATGAAATGGGTCAATACAAACTGAGAAATAGTAACTGACTTGCTCAAGATCCTATAATACCAAATGTCAGAAATGGAACTAAAGCCCCTTCATTGGGCTTCTGCTGAATGTCCCATTCTACCATAATATCTTTTCTTCTTGGAGAGGGATAATGTTCATACGTGGAGCCAAAATTCCAAACTTGAAGCAATGACAAGGCATCAAGGCATCTTCAGTTAGCTTCTCTTTACGAGTAGTTTTGCTTCTTCATGCTGTCTGACTTTTGGTTGAGGTGATGAAGGTGATGATGTCATGGTGATTTTTAGGCTTCTATTTTAATACTCTGTTCTGAACCATAAGAAATAATATATTACATCCACGTCTTAATGTGAAAAGGTATTGCAGAAGTCATGGATACAAGGAGATAGAACAAAACTGCACATAATCAGCATGAATTAATTTAAATGTAAAGGCACTAGAAACCTTACCCATGATGTCACCTCCATGGCTTCTTCATAGCTCTTACTCTTGAAGCCATAATTAACTATGGCTGGTATAGGAAAGACAGAAAGCTGCAAGAAGGATAAGAAATTGATGTGTAATAAGAGTCAATATGTTCTGTTTGTTGAACACCTCTAGGTACCAAGCCTTAGACTATTTCCATTTTAAGTCTGCAAAGTAAATTTCTACTTTTCAGATGAGAAAACATAAAGAAATTCAATACCTGTCCAAGGCCATAGACTAGAGATTGGGACTCTCAGGCACCTTGGAATCTGGTGGGAACATCTGTGTCCTCTCCATTTCATCTCAGTCCAGCAGCTTCTGAAGGAACATGGTAATCACAGCTGACAATACCAGGCTAGTTAGAAGAGAGCTTCTCACATACTCTAGCATACATGGTAATGCATAGAAATCTCAATTAGTTTGTTTATTTTTTGAAGTATGTTCTCGTGTACTTTAGGCTAGCCTCAACCTTGCTATGTAGCTTGAGAATGACCTTTTAGCCTAATGCAATACTGAAAACATTCTAGAATTCTTTTGTCCTTCTTCTGTGTTTAATGTGGGAAAATGCAGTTCTAGTGTTTGATTAGGCCATATCCAACACCTATGGTTTATATTTGTGGTGGGTGTTTGTGTGCATTGGGAATGTATTTTTATTTCTTAATTTCTTCTTTCGTCTCATTGCTGCATTGCTTTTGCCACTTCCAAACCCATGAAAAAGCGTAGCCAGATCTAGCTTGGCTTTGCTTTTCCCAGAAGCCTTCTTGCTCCTACTACCTTACTGGAACATGAAAGTCTGGTGTTTTGTATAACCTCAGGCTTTCATAGGAAGTAGGCCCAGGGAGGATGAAGGGAGCTCTAATGTAGAAAGGATGCTGAAAAAGATGCTTCCACTCTGGGCCCTTTTTACTAGATGACCTTCATTGACTAGCAAGAACTAGAATCTTCAGTAATAATCTAGTGAGTGGCTGCAATTTCCTAGTGGTTCTTAACAACTTGAGTCCAGAAAGCACTTTGTCCTACTTATGAATACTTGGTAAAATTTTTAAAGCTGTTTTTATTGTTAAGCTATGTTCAATACGTTTGAGATTTTATATTATTTGAATGTTGAAAAAGAAAAATTTAATGTTTTTCATTTGGAGTTCATCCAAGGCCCTATCCTTTTCTTCCTTTCAAAGATGCTTCCTCACTTCCACAAGGAGTAGTTCCCTAACTCACAAACAGTAAGAAAGAAGATTAGTTTTCCATTGTAAGCATTGCTAAAGCAAATATAATTGCTTCCTTGATTGATTTCTCTTTTCTCTGTCTTCCCCTGATCCATACTCTGGTAACTGTATACATGGTGCACTTTGAGTACTTTAGAAATGCATGAGAGAGTCCCAGGACACTGGCAGACCAGGCCTCAACCACTGACTTGGTCCAGAGACAACAAACTCCACCAGAACAGGTACAGGGAAGTAACTGCTGAGCAAGTGAGCCAGAACCAGAGAATGCTGATGGTCCAAATCTGAATCTTGGACCTTCAAGGGAATAGACCTAAGCCAGGACCACTATGGGTCTGGGCATGAGTCTAGGACTTCCCAAAACTAGGCCTGAGCCAGGACCTCTGCCGGTATGGGCATGAATTTGGTACCTTTTAGGGAGTAGGAATGAACCAGAGATCTCTGCAGGGCCAGGTATGAGTCTGGTACCTCAGAGGGAGTTGGCCTGAGCCAGGACCTCTGTGGGTCTTGGCATTGACCAGGGACAATAGGACTAGGCAGGAACCTGACACCTCTGTGGGTCAAAGAGTGAGTCTAGGACCTCTGAGGCAGTAAGCCAGAGCCAGGTTCTCTGTGGTTCTGGGCACACCTGAGCCTGGGAACTCTGAAGCAGCAGATCAGAGCCAGAGACCTTTGCAGGAACAACTCTAAGCCACAGACTTCAGCAGGAGGGGAACCAGACCAGAATTTACAGAAACAAGTCAAAGGCAGTAACCTAGGCCAAAGTAGGCCTGAAGCAGCAAACTCCAAGGGAGTAGAGCAAAGCACAGGAGTGCTGAGATTTCTCCACAAACATGGAATAACCAATGGAGTAACTATAACTGTGGCACTGACTGTACCACAAGGAACAACCATCTGAGATTTGGATTTATTAACACCTAGAAGATTAATCAACAGAATCTCAGACAGCTTCAACCACACCTATCAGAGGAAAAGATGAGTAGAAAAGGTAAGAACACATGCAACACCACAAAGAGCAACAATTAGCAGTAAAACCTAAAGACCCTACAACAGCAAGACCTGAACAACCAAATATAGATGCGGCAGAAGAAAATGACCTAAAAAATAATTTCAAGGGAATGTTTAAAACTCTTAAAGAGGAAATGAGAAATTCCCTTAAAGAAATGGAGGAAAAGACAAACAAAAAAATTGGAAGATATCAGCAAATCCCTTTTAAAAAAAAAACAAGAAAAAAAGCATATAAAAGAAACTATTCAAGACTTGAAAACTGAAATAGAGACAATAAAAAAAAAACACAAGGCAAGGAAATTATAGAAACAGATATCATGAGAAAATGATCAGGAACCACAAACACAAGCATGAACAACAGAATACAAAAGATGGAAGAAAGAATCTCAAGCACTGAAGATACAATAGAGGAAATAGACTCATCAGTTAAAGAAAACATTAACTCTAACAAAAGCTTAACCCAAAATATCCAGGAAATGTGGGACACCATGAAAAGGCCAAATCTAAGAATAATAGGTATAGAAGATGGAGAAGTTGTTTAACTCAAAGGCACAGAAAATTTACTTAACAAAATCATGGAAGAAAACTTTCCCAACCTAAAGAAAGATATGCCTATGAAGATACAAGAAGCTTACAGAACACCAAATAGACTGTATCCAAAAAAAGTCCTCTCACCACATAATAATCAAAACTCTAGACATACAGAGTAAAGAAGGAATATTAAGAGCTGTAAAGGAAAAAGGCCAAGTAACATATAAAGGTAAACCTATCAGAATTACACCTGACTTCTCACTGGAGACAATAAAAGACAGAAGGTTATGATCAAGCATTTTGCAGACATTAAAAGACCATGGATGCCAGCCCAGACCTCTACACCCAGCAAAAGTTTTAATCACTATAAAAGGACAAAACAAGATATTCCATGACAAAACTAGATTTCACCAATACATAGCTATAAACCTAGCCCTACACAAAATACTAGAAAGAAAATTCCAACCCAAGGAAGTTGGCTACACCAACAAAAACACAGACAATTGATGGTCTCATAGCACCAAATCCCAAAGAAGGGAAAAATGCACAAATTAACATCACCAACAATGAAAACTAAATTAACAGGAGAGAGCAATCACTGGTCATTAATATCCCTTAATATAAATGGACTCAACTCACCTATAAGAAGGCACAGGCTAACAGATTTGGATACAAAACAGAATCCATCCTTCTTCTGCTGCATACAAGAAACACATCTCAGCCTCAGAGACCTACATTGTCTCAGAGTAAAGGGTTGGAAAAAATATTCCAATCAAATGGACCTAAGAAAAAGTGGGTATGGCTATCCTAATATCTAACAAAATAGACTTCAAGCTAAAATCAATCTAAAAAGACAAAGAAGGTCATTTCATATTAGTCACAGGAAAAATCCATCTAGAGGAAATCTCAATAGTAAACATCTATGCCCCAAATGCCAGGGCATCTTCATATATAAAAGAAACACTTCTAAAGCTCAAATCATACATTAATCCCCATACTCTAATAATGTGAGACTTCAACACTCCCCTCTTATTACTGGACAGGTCAGTCAGCCAAAAAGTGAACAGAGAAATAAGGGAACTAACAGATGTTATGACTTAAATGGACTTAACAGACATCCATAAAATATTCCATCCAAACAGAAAAGAATATAGCTTCTTCTCAGTACCTCATGGAACCTTTTCAAAATTTGACCACATACCCAGTATCAAAACAAACCTCAAAAAATACAAAAAATTGGAATAATCCAATGTACCTTATCAGGTCACCATGGTATAAAAGTAGAAGTCAACAGCAATAATAATTCCAGAAAGCCCACAAACACATGGAAATTAAACAATGTCCACCTGAATCATCAATGGGTCAAAGAATAAATAAAGGAAGAAATTAAAGACTTCCTAAAATTCAATGAAATTGACCACACAACACACCCAAATTTATGGGACACAATGAAAGCAGAGTTAAGAGGAAAGTTCATAGAACTAAATGGCTACATAAAGAAGCTGGAAAAATACCACACTAGTGAATTAACAGAACATTTGAAAAATTTAAAACAAAAAGAATCAAACTCACCTAAGAGAACTAGACAACAGGAAATAAATTGAGAGCTGAAATCAACAAAATAAAAATAAAGAAATCAGTACAAAGAATCAATGAGACAAAGAGTTGGTTCTTCAAGAAAATCAACAAAATAGACAAACCTTTATCCAAACTAACCAAAAGGCAGAGAGAGAATATCCAAATTAACAAAATCAGAAATGAAAAGGGGGACATAACAACAGGTATGGAAGAAAATAGAGAATCATCAGGTCATATTACAAAAACCCGTACTCCACAAAATTAGAAAACTTAAAGGAAATGGACAACTTTCTGAATAAATGGCACTTGACAAAATTAAATCAAGACCAGATAAGCAAATTAAACAGACCTATAACAGCTGAAGAAATAGAAACAGTCCTCAAAAGTCTCCCAACCAAAAAAAGCCCAGGATCAGATGGTTTCAGTTCAGAATTATAAAAGACTTTCAAAGAACTAATACCAATACTCCTCAAATTATTCCACACAATAGAAGCAGAAGGAACATTGCCAAACTCTTTTTATGAGCTTACAATTACCCCAATACTCAAACCACAGAAAGACAGTACTAAGAAAAAAGAATTACAGATCAATCTCACTCATGAACATTGATGTAAAAATACTAAATGAAAAAACTGGCAAATTGAATCCAAGAACACAGCAAGACCATCATCCACCATGATCAAGTTGGCTTCATCCCAGAGATGCAGGGATGGTTCAACATATGAAAATCTGTCAACATAATCTACCATATAAACAAGCTAAAAAATAAAAACCGCATGATCATCTCATTAAATGCCAAAAAAGCTTTCAACAAAATACAACATCCCTTCATGATAAAGGTCTTAGAGAGAGTAGGGATACAAGGAACATACCTAAACATAATAAAGGCAATATGCAACAAGCCAAAAAGCCAGCATTGATGGAGAGAAATTCCCAGTGATCCCACTGAAATCAGGAACAAAACAAGGTTGTCCACTCTCTCCATATCTATTCAATATAGTTCTTGAGGTCCTAGCTAGAGAAATATGACACCAAAAGAAGATCAATGGGATACAAATTGAAAAAGAAGAAGTCAAACTCTCTGTTGATGATATGATAGTTTATATAAGCAATCCCAAAAATTCTACCAAGGAACGTCTACGATTCATAAACATTTTCAGTAACGTAGCAGGATACAAGGTTGACTCAAAAAGTCAGTAGCCGTTCTGTACACAGATGATAAAAGGGCTGGGGAAGAAATCAGAGAATCAACACCCTTCACAATAGCCACAAATAGCATAAAATATCTCAGAGTAACAAGTGGAAGACTTGTAGGACAAGAACTTTAAATCTTTTAAGAAAGGAATTGAAGAAGATACCAGAAAGTGGAAAGATCTCACATGCTCTTGGGTAGGCAGAATTAACATAGTAAAAAATGGCAATCTTACCAAAATCAATCTACAGATTCAATTCAATGACCATTAAAATCCCAGCAAAATTTTTCACAGACCTCAAAAGAACAATACTCAACTTCATATGGAAAAGCAAAAATCCCAGGATAACCAAAATAATCCTGTACAATAAAAGCCCTTCTGGAGGCATCACAATCCCTGACTTCAAACTCTACTACAGAGCTACAGTACTGAAAACGGCCTGGAATTGGCATAAGAACAGACAGGAGGACCAATGGAACCAAATAGAAGACCCAGATATCAATCCACACATCTTCGAATGCCTGATTTTTGACAAAGAAGCAAAAAATATCAAATGGAAAAAAAGAAAACATATTTAACAAATGGTGCTGGCATAACTGGATATCAACATGTAGAAGAATGAAAATAGATCCATATCTATCACCATGCACAAAACTCAAGTCCAAATGGATCAAAGACCTCAACATAAAGCCAGCTTCACTGAACCTCATAGGAGAGAAAGTGGGAAGTACACTTGAACACATTGGCACAGGAGACCACTTCCTAAATATAATGTGAGCAGCACAGACACTGAGAGAAACAATTAATAAATAGGACCTCCTGGAACTGAAAAGCTTCTGTAAAGCAAAAGACATGGTCAACAAGACAAAGCGACAGCCTGCAAAATGGAAAAAGATCTTCACTAACCCCACATAGGACAGAGGTCTGATCTCCAATATATACAAAGAACTCAAGAAATTGGTCATCAAAAGAACAAATAATCCAAAAAACTAAACATGGAGTACAGACCTACACAGAGAACTCTCAACAGAGGAATCTAAAATGGCTGAAAGACACTTAAGGAAATGCTCAACATCCTCAGTCATCAGAGAAATGCAAATTAAAACAACTCTGAGATTCCACCTTACACCTGTAGGAATGGCCAAGATCAAAAACACTGATGACAACTTATGCTGGAGAGGTTGTGGGATACAGGAAACACTTTTGCATTGCTGGTGGGAATGCAAGCTGGTACAGCCCCTTTGGATATCAGTATAGCGATTTCTCAGAAAATTAAGAAACAACCTTCCTCAAGACCCAGTAATAGCACTTTTATATACCCAAAGGATGCCTAATCGTGCCACAAGGACATGTGCTTAACTATGTTCATAGAAGCTTTGCTTGTCATAGCCAGAACCTAGAAACAACCTAAATGC
The DNA here is from genome assembly GCF_903992535.2 of Arvicola amphibius. Taxonomy (NCBI): domain Eukaryota; kingdom Metazoa; phylum Chordata; class Mammalia; order Rodentia; family Cricetidae; genus Arvicola; species Arvicola amphibius. Next base: position 69,564,232 of record NC_052049.1, on the reverse strand, counting down.
TCCTTGACCAAAGAATGGAGCTTGAAAACATTACTTTGAGTGAGGTAACCCAGACACAGAAAGGCAACTATCACATGTACTCACTCATAGGTGGTTTTTAAACATAAAATAAAGAAAACCAGCTTACAAACCACAATCCCAGAGAACTTAGACAACAATGAGGGCACTAAGAGAGACTTACATAGATCTAATCTACATGGGAAGTAAAATGTAGAAAACACCAAGATCTCCTGAGTAAATTGGGAGCAATGGGACCTTGGGGGAGGATAAAAGGGGGAAGGGAGAGAAAGGGGAAAGCAGAGAAAAATGTAGAGCTCAATAAAAATCAATTTAAAAAAAGAAAACATTTTTTAAGAAACGAAATGCATGAGAAATGTGCTGATTTTGAGCATTGTATTTCAAGAGCATAGTGATGAGTTAAGGGTATGGAAAGAGAATGATGTTTATAGTTGAAAATATGCACAAAGTGTGCATATTACCAATGCTAGAAGTAACTGATGATGTTGAGAGATGGTTGAAGTGATGCAGTCACTCGAACATCAGTGATCAGACATTACAAAACAAAATATCTTTCCTCAGTGGGTTGATATCATCCCACTAGATTATATTTAGCAATATGATCATCTGAATTCTATCCTATGATCTTTGTACACATTATAAAATTTCAAAAATTAAATGGGAAGATTTTTTTTCTAGAAACCTTCCTACATTTCTGTTGGAAATTAAAAAATCTACCATTTCATACAATGAAATATTTGGAATGGTTCTTATTCTGGAAGTTGAATCTATTGTTGCTGTGTAATACCAAATAATTATATATTTATATTAGCGTCCATTTGAGTTATGACTATCAAAAATCTAGTGAAATACATACTTCTCAGAATATTTTTAAGCATATTTTAAATTTTTTGACAGTTTTCTGAGGGTATCCTACAGTGTGTTTGGATCCTATTTACCCTCTCTCCCACAGCTCTTCCAAGCTCCATCTGCCCAACTTCGCATTCTGAAAATGGCAAAAACCTTCAAGACTAGTTTCTGCTTCCCAGTGGACAGTGGCTGACTTACTAGGAGGTGCAATTTTAGAAAGAACTGGCCTGGCTCTCCCTCTCCCAGCAGCTAACACTTGCCAATACTTTACAGCTAGGAGTGGGATTTCAAACCCAATCCGCTTCCCTTGCTGAGCTTTGGTCTAGCTTGTGCTTACAACTGTTTTGCGCATGCGGACCTGGTGTTTCCGGAAGACACTCTTTCCTTGGAGTCATCCACTAAAGTGGTACAGCTGTACCATGGAACATCAGTGTTGAACGCGATTGTGTCGATGGAACTCTTCAGCTAGGGAAACATGGGAAAGACACTGCTCAAGGCCCAGATCCCAAGTTCTGTGGCTCACATGTGGGAGATCTCTCTGCCATTTGGATAGGCCCAGGCCCTGGACTGGTATTTACTAGGAAGGCTTCAGGTAGCACTGTTGTTCATGTTCATGTCTTTATGACCCTTCCCCTAACTCTCTAGGTCTATGAAATGCAAGATTTGTGTTACCCTGAGCAGTTGACTCAAATGCTACTGTTCAACTAAATCTTAGTAGGCAGATGCTATTATGATTTTCAGTCAAGAATTAGTAAACTTTCTGAGCATCATTTGCATGGACACAGCACTGTGCCATTGCCTTCATGCTGAGCACTGTGGTAATTGTGGACACAGCTCTGTGCATTTGCCCTCATCCTGAGCACTGTTGTAATTGTGGACACAGCTCTGTGCATTTGCCCTCATCCTGAGCACTGTGCTAATTGTGCAGTTCTCAAAACTTGTTGTCCTCATTTTACAGAGGAAGAAATTAAAATACATGATATGAAAGTTACAGAAAGGTTCCACAGTTCCTTAGCATTGAGATCAGGAATTAATTCTGCTCTTAATCCCACCAGATTTAAGGTGACAGTAGACTGATAGAAAGAGCCACAGAACTAGAGAACGTAGATGATCTGCCCAGGAGTGCTCTGGTGAAGAGGTGAGAGTCATGGCTTATGGATCCAATCCCATTGTTTTCCAATGTAAATGTGCATAGAATGATTTCCTCTGTTACCCCATATTGTTGGGGTTTCTGTCCTACCCAGTTCCCACAATCATTAAGTCCCAAAGAAATCACACAGAGGTCTACATTAACTATAAACTGATTGGCCCATTAGCTCAGGATTCTTATTAACTCTTATAACTTATATTAACCCATTATTCTTGTCTATGTTGGCCACATGGCTCTGTACTTTTTCAGCGAGGCAGTCATATCTTGCTTCTTCTATGGCTCCACTAGGACTGCAGAAGGAACTTCCTTCTCCCCAGAATTCTCCTGTTCTCATTGACCCACCTTTACTTCCTGTTTGGTTGTCCTGCCTGGCTACTGAACAATCAGATTTTATTTAAAATATTATTGACAGAATATAGACAATTGTCTCCCAGCAACCCCGAGTTCTTATTCTGACATTTGTCTTACAATTAAAAAGAGTTTATTCAAATGGGTAGTGTTAAAACTAATACAAACAGGCATGCTAAAATTTTGTTTGACGAAATAGCTTGAAAGCATTCACTCACGTTCATTTGCAAACATCTCCCTTTCTGTGTGATACCAAACAGTAAGTCAACTTCTTTTAACACTTGTTGGAAGCAGCTTTTTTTGTTTGTTTGTTTATAATGTGAGGTTTTTGGGGTTCTGTGGTACAGACATGTTATTTTCACCTGCCTATTATGCATTATGCAAATATTTTTGAATTATCCAAGTGAGATTTGTGAAAAGAATGTCCCTGATATTAAATGGTGATTCATTCTTTATGATTAAGACAGACAAACAGACAGACCAAACTATTCTGGCAACACTGTAACTTTCATTAAACTGAAAAAACAAAATTAAAACAACAATAACAAAAAAACTTGATTAATTTCACTGGAGGGGGGAATTAAAATTGAATTGATAAAGTAATAATATCAAGTTTTTCTTTACAGAAAATAAATAAAGCAAAAATTTTCTTAGTGATTTTCTAGGATGAATTGTGCTTTTAGCAAAATGCTTACTAAGTTCTTATAGCTTTGCTTTCCAGACCAAACTTTCTGTTCTACAGTATGCAGGTCTGTGGATCTTGAGGAGAAGGGTGTGCATGACAGTCCACCTAAGTAAGTTCAGAGTTGACTAGTGTCTTTTTCTCTTTTTTCTCCCCACCAGCTCTTCCTCTTTGTCGTCTGGAACTTTGAGCTCTACATGATACCACTGTTGTTATTGTCACTGCTGACCTGGAACTACTTCCTAATAATATCAGGGAAAGATAACAGGCAATGTGATACAGTAAGTCTCTTCATTCTTTGTGTGTTTTATTATTCCTTGTCCCTCTGATGAGATGACATTGAATTTAGTCTTATAAACCAGAGGAAAGTTTTGTAAGCTCAAACCTAAATGGGACTTAACACAATATGAAGTATCTGCCTGCTTCTGGAATGACTCAGTTTGGTAGAAACTAAAGTGGGGAGTATACAAACTGAGCTATGATTTAAAATCATTAATGGCTATTATTCCAAACCCTTGTTTATTTTCATCTCCTGATCATTTTTACCTCATGTTGGATCCTGTCCTAAGAGATAAGGTCACACACAGACTTGTTAAAATCAGATCAAGTTACTGTATTCTACTTAAGACAGTTCTCTTTGTAAACTATCATTAGAGAAAGAGTTGATGGTTCTTAGTCTGGAAAGTGTATTAAAGTACCTTAAATTAATGACTCTTCACTAACAATAACTATGTGTTTATGAGTCAGATATGTTATATACTGATGCAAGGGGGAGAACTTCCATGGAATGTTAAGCTAAATCTGTACTCCCTTGGACATTCAGGAAAGTTCTTAGAATGTGTGAGGCAAGGAGCTGGAGCTCAGCTGACAAGGGCCTTGTGCTTTGTCCGTGAGTCAGGCCTGCCCCTCCTGTGTTGTTTCAGTCACTGTAGTCCTAGCGAACATACCAGAGATTATTCCACATGTGACTAAAGGGATACAGCATCTTCTCCAAGCTCAACATATATAATTGTGTGACCTGATGGGAAACTGTTGAAAATAACTAAAAAGTAGATGAGAATATACTCTGCAGGTGAGTGTTTTATAGACTCCATTTGATTTATAGTCAGGAATATTTTTAGTTATTTGTGATATAGTGTCAATCACAAATATTTGCCATTACTATATTTGTTAATAACAACAGAATTATTTGATTATCAGTTCAAATTACTACAATATTATACAACACTTCATTGCAATAGTGGATATCAAATGCATTCACTGTCTTACCTGTGGCAAAACAAACAAGCAAAAAACAGTTCCTTTGAAATAATTTATATTTGAAATGGCAACATAAACAAATTATATTTTTTCAAAATAATTTTCTTATTTTTAAAGTAAATTATAAATACTAATATACATCAATCAAGTACATGATAGAATTGTTTACCTTCTAATGTGTTGCTGTCTCTCTTACAAGATTAGACTAAGTTTGAAGAAACAAATTCTCTGCTGATCTTTGCATTTGTGGCTGTTTTTAGCATATATTTTATAGATTAGAGTTGTTCCAATTGTTTGCATGTTGCATGCATGTTGGCGGTGCAGATATAGACCCTGTGCCTGTGTGTCTGGGGGCCAGAGGAGAGTGTCAGATGTCTTGCTCTATTACTCATGCCTATTGCTTTGAGACATGGTCCATCACTAAACCAGAAGCTCACGATTTAACATAGAGTTTCTGGAAGGGGGGCTTAGCATCCACCTGTCTTTGTGGGGTCCCAGGCTAGAGTTTCTGGAATGGGTGAGCCCTTAGCAGCCACCTGTCTTCGTGGGGTCCCAGGCACACTCAGCTGTGACCTAAAGTAATGGAGATTCAGAAATTAGGTCCCCATGTTACAGAGCAAATGTTCTTACCACCTGAGCCATCTTCCTAATCCCTAAAACGTTTTATATTGTAAACTCTATCAGCGAAATAAATACAAGATTGCTAATAGAGGTTTTAATGGTTAAGCAGTATCAATAGACAAGAAGTTACGTTTATTGCTAAGGATATATAGTTAAATTGCATGCTAAGGGACAGGCCCAAATTGCTGTAAAAACTGATGTCTTGGGGACTAATAGGTAATTTTTTCTTCAATTAATCCAGAATTTTTTCTTTAAGAAGGTAGAGCTGTCTCTGACAATTACTTTTTTGTCCTGTTTATCTTGGGGAGATGCTGAAAGAGAAGAATATCTACTTTTCAGTCAGCTATCTTGAGACATATTTGCAAACAAGATTATTTGCAAATAAGAAAAGTAGTAATTTAGTTTAGTTTCTAAGTCCTGTGGGATTTATCTTGAAGAGTTAGGCATTGGTTTGAGAATTCTTAGTAAAAAAAAATTCTTAAACTGTAAAATCCATTATTTTTTTTTAGAACATGCCTGCCTTGTGTGGAAAGTCCACTGCTAGGAGGAAATTTGTAATATATAATTTATCTTTGGTACTTAAAATTATCTGAAACTTTTATAAGTATATAGAACAATTACATAACATATAATTTAAATTGCATAATATACGTCCTTTATCTTTTACAAAATACAACACTGAAGCAGAACCTCTCCAGTCTTCCTTTCCAGCATGCCTGTTCTTACAGTTTTCCTCTTTTAGCTTGGACAATGTTTTGTCTCCCAGCACAGCCCGTGTCAGGCATTCTATAGCTTAAGCCACTTGACATGTCAACTATGCTCCATAACGCCCAGTAACTGCCTTTTTATTTGCCCAAAGCACATACATCCACATATCTGCTCTTCCCAGGGACTAGAGGAGCAGTCACAACGTTTCTTTCAACTTCTCATTCACTGGCTCAGTTGAGACCTTACATAACTCTTAAATCCAGTTTGTCTAATTCTGTTTTCTGGCATAGCCAGCTGTGCGTTTTAACTGCTTTCTCCTTTTGAAAGAAAACCCGAATTATACTTTGTTGGTGACAAGTTTTTTGTCTCTGTGTGTGTGTGTGTGTGTGCGTGCGTGCGTGCGTGCGTGTGTGTGTGCATGTATGTCTGAGTATCTTCAAAACCTTATTGAGGCTTTCAGCATGTATACAAAGCACCCAGGACCTCTGGGGTGAATTAGTCACACTGTTGACTGACCTCAAACCAGGAAACTTCCTGAAGAAGTAGTGGGTAGAGGGAGAGAGGTGGGGGTGTTTCCGCCATGAGGGGAAACCTTAGAACACTAAAGGAAAAACAAATCAAAAATGACTTTTAGATCTACACAGAAAAGAGACAAAAGTTAACATAATTTCATAGCACACTAAGTACATAGATGGGTGAAAATTCTATCTTCAACATCGTGACTGAGAATTGAAATTATGACCCAACCAGGAAAGGGCTTCAGTGTGTGTTTGTTATTCATTAAGCTTTTCAGCCCAAGAATCACCAGGACTAAGCCCTCCCAACTCTTTTCCAACTAGTCCTTCTAGTTTAAACAGAAAAAGGAGACACTATGATGCTTGGATAGTACATAGAGATACATTTAATAGGCAGACCCAGTTAAGGGCAGGATGAGCAGACAGCTATTTCCGGGGGTAGGGGAATCTGCAGATTCTGAAGGTGCCCACAGGAAGAGGTGTGGGTGTGTTAAAAATGGTATCCTTCCATATTTCCCAGTCAGAATTGAGAAAAATAATAAATGCTTGGTGTGAGTCCTAGTTAGTCTAGGAACGTGATGTGAAAATTAGCAGTACAAGAATTGTTTGGCTTTTCCAGAGGAGCCTGGTTAATATGTGTGTCTTTCAGAAATGTTTCTGGCATGAAAGGATATAAAGAGAAATGCCAATCTTTCTCAGTTTGAGCCGTCACTCCAAAAGCTGAGGAAAATTCTTCCTGTACTGCCTACTGGGCTGGTACCACCTATCCAAATTACAGGCACTGCCCACAAAAACTGTCATCAATTGAAGAGCTGAGACCAACAAGACTCTTTATTTGGGATTTTAAAATTACTGAGCTCTTGTTTGCATATCTAGGGCTATTGGAAACACTTTATAGACATTGTCTTACTGAATCATCTCTCTGGAGAACAAGCTCATTGGGTTGGGTCCTCCTAAATTCTTCAATCCCGTACTTTCATATAGAACAATTAAGGAAAAATATCCCTGTTGAATAAACTGAGTTGCAGGAACTCGCCCTTAAGAAAAGGAACCAGGCCTCAGAAAATGAAGGAAATGAGTGGCCCATGGAGTCAGAGGTCTACTGCATGCTCTCTGGTATCATAATGTCTACTTTACCCACAGGGAAACAGCTAAATAACTTACACAAAGGCACACACCATTTGTGTTCTTAACCACAGTCATGCTTCTTTTTTCAGCTCTATTTTGGTACATCCCATTCTCCCTAGGCAGATTTTTCCCATGAGTTACAGCAAAGACAGTAGCACCAACTCTACCCTCAAGCATACACCTTGATAGACATTCATTGACTTCCTCCCCACATCTGTTAACCCAGAGAAATGGAGCAGAGATTCATTAAGTAATTTCCATGCATCAGTTATCCTGCTGAGTCTTTTGGAGACATCAACTTCTTTTTATTCTTTACAATAACTATATCACAGAAATTGTTCTGACTGCTTTTATCTCTGATTTATAAATGAGAAAACTGAAATGCAACATAAACAATGATCTCCACAGCACAGTCCACGTGAAGTGAAACCAAATCAACTATTTTCTGAAGCCTTGAGCTGGTTTCCATACTGTGCTCTTGGGCATATCTTTCCTGGGGAATCTCTGGGTATCCAGGGCATTCCACAGAACCCCAGAAGCCCCAGACTCCTTCTCACAGGCTTCTCAGTGACTTCCCAAGGAATGACATCAGACATCTTTTGCAGTCCAGGTGCTGCCATCCATTTGGAAGTGTTTGTGGCCTGCAGAGTTACTTTCTACTCCCCAGGCAAGCATGGGAGGAGTAAGACAAAGCTGAATATCCTCTACACTTGTAAGGAAAGTCTTGGAATTTTTTGGCATACAAACATTCTTCAAGCAGGATTTTCTAATTACACCTTAAAAGAACATTCATCTCCACTGTCATGATATGCCTCCTACACAGCAGTCTCGGTTGCTAATCAATGGTGACATGAAAAAGACTGAAGAGTGAGGCAGATCAATGAAATCACTCTGACTCACGGGATGACTACGACATAAATGGAGACAATGTCTGCCTGATTAAAACGGGAGTAAATACTGGAATGCTCACTTAGTTCCTCTCAATGACAAAGCATTAGTCCTTCTTCTCCCTTCTACAGTAGCACTGAGTTTGTTTTTCTTGTTGGGTCTGATCCATGTAAGCCCAGAATACTTACTAAAAACAAAGCTTAGAAGGGAAGAAATGCTGTTGGAAAATTTGGATTGGTCACCACAGAAGCATATGGTGTCTGTCCTGAGTCCCAATCAGTCAAATGCTCCTGTCTAGAAAGCAGCCCTTGGTGGAATACTAGAATTTGCAGAATAGTGAATAAGTGAGTCTAAGAGGGTCTAAAGGGGCTGGCCACAGCCAAGCTGAGAGGGGGACCATGGCAGAACTTCTAGATTCTACATCAGTGAGCTTTATCATTCACTGAAAGTGACATAAAGCACAAGTCTCCTGTGTTTGCCTCTTGGTACCAAAAAAGACCACATCTTCAGTGCTCTTAACAGCAGCGGCTCTGAGTCATACAGTCTCTGAACACATCTAAAAATGGATGATCACTCTTTTCTCCCTTTGTGCTTATTTCAACCCCAATTTTCTCAACTTTTTCCGAGGTTACCAGCTTGCAAAAATCTGAGGAGGACCATGAAAAGAATTAGACCTTTAGTTCCCAAAGCAATCCCGAGCATAAGGTGGTTGTTACAACTATTTAGATGCCCTAGAAAAGTACACACACACACACACACACACACACACACACACACACACACCTGTAATCTTCTAGAGACGTCCACTGAGCGCTTAGTCTCAGTGGCTGATCACTCACAGTGTAGAGTGGTACTTTAGCACTTGGATTCGCACCTGACACCTCTGTCGCTCCCCTCAGCCCTCCACCGTGTTACATTTCCCCTCCCCAGATTTTCCTCACACTCTAACCCTGAAGCCCGAAGGATTGATCCCAGAGTTATGAATGACACCAGGATTCAGGCACAACTGCTAGCAGCTCTGATTCCTAGCAACCTACACCCTTTTCTGGCCTCTTTGGGCTCCTGCATGCACATGGTGAACATGAACTCAATAGGCAAATGCACACACAAATAAGTCTTAAAAAAACACAGATGACTGATCAAATCAGAATTTCAGGATACAATAAGGCTTCTAATAAAATTCTAATTTGTCAGAATGCCCTGTAAGCATCTGGCAATTTTTATTTGAAGACCAGGAAGAAGGATATCATCCTGAAATAAAAATCAGATTGTGACAATTATGCTGTATTGGGGTTCTCTGAGTCATCAGGGATGGCTTGGAAATCTCCTCATGAGAGCCGTAGCTTCAGGCTTCTCTTTTATTTATTCTGGCATGATTGTTTGTTTAGGTTTTGTTATTGTTGTTGTATGTGCAACTTGTTGGTCTCCATGACACATATGAGAAGACAGGAAGAAGGGCTGAGGTGATGGCTCAGGAGCAGAGCATCTCCTGTGCAGCCACAAGTCACTGACTCTGAATCCTCAGAATCTGTGGAAAACCCAGTGTGAACAGCTGTGGTTGCAAGGCTCTCACAGTGAGACGGACCATGGAATGAGAGAATCCCAAGGTTGACTAGCCTGCTGTGCACAATGAGGAGAAAAAAAAAAACAAAACAAAACCCTGCCTCAAAAAAGATGAGGTCATCCTTGACCTCATACACGTGTCCTGGAATGTGCACCTCCCCCCTTTACATGTGTGCTCTGGAACGTGCACCTCTCCCTTTCTTTTTTAAAGAATCAACAAATGGCAGGAAGCGAGAAAGCTGCTTTCTCCTATGGGCAGGCAAGGAAACTGAACTAAAATAAGATGTGATTTCAGCAAAGCTGGTGCATTTGCGTGGGTGCTCTGTGTGGAACAATGTGCAATGCAGGTCACACATGAACATGGTGCCAGCCCCACGGAGTCCTGGGAGTCGTGTAGACCCCGTGCACTGATATGTAGACTGGTTGGAACACGGACTCATTGCCACACAGGTCTAAGAGGATGCACCGTGGCTCTGCAGCCAAAGGGCATGACACAGACGGACGCACGGAGGACAACTGTCATCTTGTCACACAAGCCAGGGCCTTTGCTCTGGAGCTCCTTCTCAACTGTGTGTAGCAGCTGGAGCTGCTGACACCAAGGGGTGTTCGAAGAGTTAAAGAACTTGAATAGGTGATGGGTCAATGGCCTCTGGAGAGCAGTACCAAGAGCATGGGAAGTGCATGTCTGTAGTTCCCCAACTTTCCATGTACTCCATATACTTTCTATTTTTTTCTTTAAAATATATTCACTTATATGAACTTCTATTGTTCATTCTACATTATTATCAGTTGCATTGTCAACTCACCAACACTTAGGTTTCTATAGCATAACTAGAATCATCCTTTCTATTGCTAGAAAACCTTCTAACAAGCACATGATTGTAGTAAGAGCTGCGGGCTGCGTTCCTGCCGCCCGGATCCCGGCTGCCTGGCTAGCTTATGCCCCGAAATAACAACACATAAACTGTATTCATTTAAACACTGCTTGGCCCATTAGCTCTAGCCTCTTACTGGCTAACTCTCATATCTTGCTTAACCCATTTCTATTAATGTGTGTAGCACCACAAGGTGGTGGCTTACCGGGAAAGATTCAGCATGTCTGACCTGGTGGCTGGCTCCATGGTGTCTGTCTCAGAGAGGAGAGGCATGGCATCTGACTAATTTCCCTTCTTCCCAGTATTCTGTTCTGTCTACTCCACCTATCTAAATCCTGTCCTATCAAAAAGCCAAGACAGTTTCTTTATTAACCAATGAGAGTCTTCCATCACATGATTTTTAATGTCTATATAGTTTTCATTATAAAAATTCTATATTTTTTCTTATTAACACTGTTTTTAAAACGTATTTGCTTCAATTTTTTTTGCTTTTGTTTGTTTGTTTCCATTTTAATCCTGTAAGGAAAACCCTGAGTGTATATTTGGGCATTATCTTCTGGTAAAGCCGTCAAAGGACCTCTGAATCAAAATACATTCATCTTGAAGATTTTTTGTATTTAATATGATTTTCACCTTCTAAAGGACTATTATCTGTTTGGGTGAGCAGCACCTGCCCTTTCTCCAGGAGAGTACCTGATGACCTCTGACATCATCGCTGCTACGAGCATGAAAGAGACAGCTCCTCTGCCTTCTCTTAAGTCTCTGTCATAAATTAATTTGATACATTTGCTGCCAGACCACCTGCTTTTGACCTAAACCATGTTGTTTGAAACTTAGTAGTCCCAGGTCATCTTTGTCTAGTCAAAATGTACTTCCTGCCTTAGTCAGGGTTTTTATTCATGTGAAAAGACACCATGACCATGGCAACTTTTATAAGAAAAATATTTAATTACAGTTTCAGAGGTCCATTAGCATCAGGATGGGGAGCATGATGACACAAAGTCAGACCTGGTGCTGGAGGAATAGCTGATAATCCATTATCTTGCAGGCAACAGGAAGTCAACTGAGACACTGGGTGGTATCCTGAGCATAGGAAACCTCAAAGCTCACCCCCACAATGACACATTTCCTCCAACAAGGCCATAGCCACTGCAACAAAGCCACGCTTCCTAATTGTGTCACTTTCTCTAAGATTATTGGGGCCAATTACATTCAAATTATCACACTTCCCAAGGTTGTTTGCAATATAACCCAATTGCTCTTCATCTGGTAGACCTTGAGCCCAACACATCCCAGAGCTGCTGACCATAATAAAACAAATTAGTTAACACCAGAGTCAAATTAACAAGTTCCAGCCCTTGCCTGTGGTTTCTTTGAATTAATCCACTAATAATTTCCTAATAAACACATAACCACACATGTTCTATCTTCATTTCACATGTCCCACCTTCTGACTGAGTGCTCCTCTGTCTCTCTATGTTCCTTCGTCTCAAACTGGTCCTCCTACTGTCCCTGAAAACTTAGCTAGAAATTTCTTGTTTTATGAATTTTATTTCACCTTATCATTGTGTCTACCTGCTGACACATGAGCCTCCCATATATTAGTCATTTATGTGCTTGAATGTCTTCTCCAAGGAGATCTCTTATAGTAATAAGTATCATGGCTTGTGGCTACTCTAGGAAACCTCAAGACCAAAATAGAGAGAAAAATAAGGAGAAAAAGCAACAGTTCGCTATTTGTAATCATTGGTTCATTATGAGTCTTTCTCACCACCCTGTGATGGTTACATTTAATTCTAGCACAGACGAAGATCTCTGAGACATTGCAGCATGATAGTTGCTCAGAAAACACTTGATGATTTCAGAATTGTGGCTCATTCTGTTATCCTAACTCCCAGGAGGCTGAGGAGGATTGTTTAGAGCTCTGGGCCAGCCTGCAATTCATAGTCAAACCTTGTGCCAAAATAAAAATATTTGATCAATAAGCAAATATTTTACTTCTATTTCACAGTCAAAAGTTATATAAATTTACACAAAAATTCTTTAAAATTTGACAGCATTAACAATCAAAGATAAGTAAGTTGTTCCCCTTTCCTGGATCAGTTTGTGACATACTGGATGAGCAACCAAGCAAATCAAACACCTGGATACATTAGGTGTGTTTGTGTGCGATAAGCAGAGTGTTACAAGATGCCCCATAATGACCATGTGAGCCCTGCACGTGTAAGGAAATTGGATGTGGATGTCTGTGGATCTGCAGTTTCTGCCCCACTCCTGAACCTGCCCTTTTTACTTTACTGACACTGTATTTACCTTTAATACTTTCTCTTCTTGAAGCCTGCCCTTTACTTCATTCTCAGACTGCAGCTAAACTTAAAATTGAAAAGATAAAAACATAGAATGGTGGGAGATGAGTGTTACCTGTACGTGACATCTGCGTTCACACAGAAAACGATGGTGAGGCAACACTCCTATTTTTAAAAGGCAATCTTCTGAAGAGCTCCTAGCTGGAAGCACAGGTCTCTCTTTAAGACTATCAGATTCGGAAGAGATTTGAGAGTTTAAAGTTAGTGGCAGTGTGTGAAAGATATAGTTGGTCTCATACTTTAGGTCCCCACACACACCTGAACTCTTCCGGCCTGCTCCGGTTCTGGGGACCATAATAAGGCAGGTGCCTGATACTTATAGAGAATGAGCTCTTCCATGAAACCCAGCATTGTTTGCACCAAATAAAGTGTCTTGGCCAATGGAGGAAATCTGAAAGCATTGCCTTATTGTTTATGATTTATGAGTTATGAAAACTTTATGGAAAGGACTGGAGTCCTAGACAGGCACAGCACCAAGTCCCTTAACTCCCCTCAAAACCTCTCGTGGGGCCAAGGAATGCACCACTTTGATGGTTCGTCAGATTCTTTCACTCAAGGGTTTTTTCTCATGTAAGTCGATTTTTAAAAAAATATCCGTGCTTCAAACAGTCTGTTTCCCTGGTTCTGCCTTCTTTAATTGAGGGATGAGAATCCAGACAGAAATAAACGAAAGGGTGCAAACCAGTTTCTCGGGTCTCAGGAAGGATTCCCTACTTCTATTGACCGCTCTCATACTTTCCAGCTGGTCTCACCTCGTCCTTCTCCTAGACACCAAACCATTAGCAATATGGTGATAAAGGAGATGAGATGGAGGCCGCCCGCTCATCCATGCCCTGTAGGAAGCTCATTCTTCATCACATCCTCATAGCCTGCAGGATGGGTGGTCTTGGTGGAAGATTTCATGTATATGGGTGGGCACTCTGTTGGTATGTTATATGTGTGGCTGACTATGGTATATTTAACACTAGTACGGCTATATATGTGCTCATGTGCATGTTTGTGGTCAAATGTATATGTGTGTTGGGGTGGGCACAGACAAAGGTTGCTCTCTGCTTTACTTTTTGGAAACACGGTCTCTGGTCCCTCACAGTACCTGAAGCTCATGGGCTGGCCAATGGGCCAATGATAAGGGACCTTATCTCTGCTCCCCACAATGCCTGCCCCCCAGCTGCCATACTGGGGATGCAGGTGTGCACTATCACACTCAGCTTTTACATGCTGTGTGTGTGTGTTGGGGGGGTTATCTGAACTCAAGACCTCATGCTTGTACAGCGGATGCCGTAACAACTGAACAATGTCCTGGTAGATGTTTATTGCCTCTGATTCAGGAAGTTACCAAGAACTTAAATACCTACATTAAAAAAGTAAAGTGAAAAATAAATGATATGTCTGTCAGCTTATAGAAGATACTAATGAATCAGCAATATTACTAAGGATCTAATTACACTGAATTCTGTATTTATTTGTTAAATGTTGCATAAGGTATATTTGTCAATAACACAGCTTGTAAGTTTTTCTACCCTTCCATATGGGGAATTTGAATAGTATGGTAGTGACTGAATTGAAATTAGACTTTGAAAGGCATTATCAGTCAGTTGTTATTGAATATATTTAATCATGTAGGAAAAGGAAAGTAGCAATTACACATATCACTCCAAAAATAACCAAGTCTTCTGCTACTGTTGCTTTGTTGAGAAGACTGATTATATTATACAGCATAATTTGTCATTACAATTGTCAATGGCCAAACAAACTAACAAATCCAGGGGTTAAATTCCAAACTTTCTACCTGTTAGCTACACAAATGTATTCGTTGTTCTACACCTTAATTCTCTCTCCAGGGCAATGAGGACAATAGCTACATTGTTGGAGTCTTCCAGGGATTAATGAGCCAACACAATGTGCCAAACACATAGTAAATGCTCAGTAAGTGACCACTAGTCACCTCACTTTGCAGGTAACAGAGTAAGCCATTGTAAGTACCAAGGATGGCTTACATGTTACATTAGACAAGAACCTCTTGAAATGTTGTCTTCTAAGTTCTGCTGAAAAGAATATTGTCACTGGGCACGGAAGTCCGTACCTGCTATCCCAAAACTGTCTCAAGTTCAAGGCTAGCAAGGAATACACAGTAAGACTTTCTTTAAAAATTGTATTTTCCCCACAGCCATTAATCATTTTTAGTTTCAAAAGTATAGGTGATGTCATAGTAATACTGCCTGTGTGCCCAATCAGTCTGGAGTACTTCAAAATAAAGAAGTATATACTAATACAAATAAAAACAATCAAATGGTAAAAATTAAAGCATATAATGAAATTTGAGCGAAGGAAGTCATCGACAGATTAAAACTTCTTGAAGATGGATTCTCATAGACGGATTCTTATAGAGTGCTATAGATGATGTCATTTTTAGTTTATCCTCATAGAGTGCTATAGATATGTGTCATTTTTAGTTTACACTCAGAGATACCAGGATGACTTTTGTTGATTACTATACTGTACACCTGCACTATCTATGCATAGACAAAGCAGGCAGCACCACAAGTTAACACAAACTTTTCACTGAAACAACCATGAAGCCCACAAAATCCCCTTTTCTAAAAGCCTCAAGAAAGACGGGTCCAGTAGAAGGGGAAAGAATTCCTCTGCCAGCACACCATGCCTGGAGATGGGCAATTTTAATAAATCAGAATGGAACATGAAAATGTCAACTTAATCAAGCATTTAAATTTTATTAATCAAGCCTAATTTTTATGAGTGCAAATAATCACT
Organism: Arvicola amphibius; assembly: GCF_903992535.2. Classification (NCBI taxonomy): domain Eukaryota; kingdom Metazoa; phylum Chordata; class Mammalia; order Rodentia; family Cricetidae; genus Arvicola; species Arvicola amphibius. The sequence continues at coordinate 69,548,489 of NC_052049.1, read as the reverse complement.
GAAGCTGGACAAATTTGTTCTCGATTGCATCAGAAACATAATTTTAATATTTAATGGACTGATGAATTTAAATGGAGAATTATCTTTATGAAACATGCTATTCATAATTTGCCATTAAATGAGAAATAAAAATCAACATAAATCTTACATAAAGGTTATTTAACTAAATGTTGGTCCTATAAATATTATAAATGCATTGTGCACTAATTTAGCAATCACATAGTACACTACATAAAGCAGGAATGGTAAGTGCATCAGCCAGGCTTCAGAGAGACCTCGAGCGAGTGCTGACTTATTGCAGGAAGCTCAGGAGCATTAGCAGGTAGTGGGAGGTTCCTGAACATTCTTTTCACTCAGGCTTTTAAGCTAAAATTTATCATTCACTGCACATGCTCTTTTCAATCCAAATGTACATCCAAGCCTATTAGGGCCTTCTTTTGTAAAGATGATTCTTATTATACAAAAAAACGATTAAAAATACTTTATCATTACTTATAGAAAAAGTACGTAAGTTAAGGACTGAAGTCTTAAGATTGTGATTTTGCATCAACATGCTTCATTTTTAAAGCTGAATATTCTGACATAATGTTCTCAGTTTTTAGAACATTCTGGGTGAAAATTATCAAAAGGAAAAACTTAATATCAGAATCTTTTCCCTAAACACACAGTTCATTCCACCTGCTCCCTCCATGACTCAACATGTTGCTTAAAATAGATACTAAGAATTTTCATAAGAGTTCAGTAGATCCTAAATTTTGGTAATATTAAGCTCTAAGAGAAATGCTTTATTTGCAAATGTTTTTCTTATAGAGCCCAAATGTTTCAAATGTGCAGTATTTATCTGTGCTGCAATGTGCTAAATTATGCATTTGCTTAAAATAGGAATGGCCTAGTGTAGCTTTAGTATTCTCAAGCATTTCTCAGAGAGTTAGAGATGGGACATATGTGTGCAGGTGGCAGGACATGCACTATAGCAGAGGCTATGGAAGCCCCTCTTCTTGCATTGCACAACTGTTAAATAACACGGAGCTTGCATGAGTTTTCAAAGGCACAAAAATTACTAAGGTTGTTTCAAAGTTTGAAACATTTTATATTACGCCCTTCCTGTTAAAATGGTGTGGATAACTTTGGTTTTTAACAAAAATATTTAAGAAAATGGCATTTTATTTGAACTCTATTACTTATAAACAAAATATTTTACTTAAAAAATAGTGCCTTTTTAAACAGATTAGTAAGTTCACTTTTAATTTTACTTGAAAACCACGTTAAACAATTCAAAATGTTTGGCCTTTTGTACACCTTACTGTAATTTGGCAAATAACACTTTCAAGAAGACATAATTTCAGCTGAATTAACACACATTATCCTAAAGACACCAAAAATTCTTTGCAAGCAAAAAATACAGTACACTGTGAATCCTTTAGATGGAGACATAGTTCAAATAAACACCAGAATTCTCACAGTGCTTTGTAAGAATGAACATTTAAGATACCAGGACTAACTATGAAGAGAAATTTATTTAAGATGCTTATGTTGGATATAGAATTTCTATTAGCTATTGTTTAGCCTTTTCTAGAGGACAGGACTGCATATTAAGTTAAACCACCACTTAAGAGAATGAAAGGTTATATCCTTTTGGACAGTCAAACAAATTTACTGCCCGTGTGCCTTCCAGCAACGCGTATTATACTGCAAATAAGAGTGCTGTTGATGGTGCGAAATACAGGCTGTAGATAATCAGTGGCAGGAATCGAGTCATCTGATACCCACATTAAAGCCATCCTTCCTATTAAGAACCAGACTAAATTACAACATGGCGCTTCCTGAAACAGGCCACAGAAATGCAGTCTCCATGAAATAATTGTCTTTGAGTCTCTAAACATCAGGAAGTTTTTCAACAACGAATGCTAATGCTTTGCTTTCTTGGCTGCCTTTTGTGTTGCAACCCATCTAACTTCACTGGCAGGCTACCACGCCAATTGTCATTGTATCTAATCTTCCAGTTATCTTGATGACTACCCTAGCTGAAAGACATCAAGGTCAAATTCTTCATAGTGTGAATCAAACTAGGAAGTCATCATACACTCATTTGCTCTGAGAACTGCTCGGGCGAACAGTTCATTTCAGAGCTCTTTAGGCATCATGACTTTTACAAACAATAATTCATATAGGTAGTTCACTTGTTACATTCATTCTGTAAAATTTCTTCTCAAACATTTGGGAGGAAACAGGGGTCCAACAGAAAAAGGTATCTGCCCATGCACATCTGTAATTACCTTAATGATGACAGAAGTCTTCAGCCGGAACTCTGGTACTCTCAAATCCAAAATAACTTAAGTGGTTCTGTACACTTTCTCAATCCCTACACATCCCATAATTTCCTATTACACATATACCTGTAATAAAATCCATTGGCACAAAAATGCGTGCTCAGCTGGATTTATGCATTTCTTTGATCTAAACAAAATCCAGGCCCTGGTGAAACATTCTTCTTTCCCCTAGTATGTCACTCTCTGCAATGGCAGGAAATGGGCACATGTCCTGTAATGGAACCAAATACAACATCTGTAGCCACCGGGGATTTTAAGTATGGAATTAAACCCCAAACTTCTGACAGATTTCTTACTTTAATATTTAACATTGCCGCTGTACATCTGGCCAGCAGTGATTTCTTTAAATGTATTTTCTTATAGACTGTTGGACTCAAAGCATTTGAATTGTGCAACTATTTTTTCTGAGCCTAGCAAATCATACATTTAATTCAAAGATTGTCTTCAAGGACAAGTAAACAAAAAAGAGGCTATTTGTGTCAGCATTGACTTTGGGACAATTTAGGATTCGATTTGTCTAATGCTAATAAGGTTAATATCACCCAGTTTCTTTTGCTTTTTTTTAATGTAAAGGCTTTTAAATAGGGGAACAACATTATTCCTAAGAAAAATAATAATGTGTGTTTTCATAATTTTTAAGAATCCTTAGATGTCCTCTTGCCACCTTAGGTGCATGCACACACTCTAAATGGGTATTATGATGTATTATTGCTAACTGCCAGCCTGTGGAGACTCCAATAGCAGAGTTAACTAAACTCACTCATTTCTAATTTTTCTCTGTTCTTCACAGCCATCTCTGTCACATCCCTTGATCATTGGTAGAATAATTAGACAACATTTATTTGTATTATTGGATCCCTAATAATTTAGTCAAATAAAATTTGATTTTTTACAATTTATAAAACATCACACTGCATTGGATATAACAAAAAGCCTCCAATTATTTAAAGAATTCCCTTTCACCTGCTTAAGATATATAGATGCTGTAGATACAGCTTGGCTTTACTTTGAAAAGGGAGTTTTAAAATGTACATATTAAATTTTATATGCTAATGACAAATTTTCAGGAAATAGTGAATATGGAAAAGGAAATATTATCCTCTTAAATAATGCTATCTGCTTGCTCTTTGGCTGGAATGTGACTGGCACACTGTTACAGGGCTGCCTGTGTGGTTTTAAAATGTCATCTTTATTAGTATTACAGTCAAGGAAGAGTACCCAGAATCAGTTCTCTTCCAGACCTTCCTCCGCGTGTGGCGTAGTCTCTGACAAGCGACATCACAGAAGGTCGTGTTGCTCTTAACTGCTTGCGCTACATCTTTCTGATTTCCCTGGTGCCCTCCTTTTGTTTGATTAATACTACTTGCTTTCTAGAAATGCATCAGAAAGCATAATTTGGAAAAAGAGTTCTGGACCTTATCTTAGAGAACCCCTGTTAGGAAAATGGGAGGAAATCCAACTCAGCATATGTGTCTTTTCTATCAAATGCATCTCTTCTCAGTCTTTTTCCTTTTCCTCTAAAGGACAAGGAAATGTTTGAAATAGTCTCTCTCTCTCCCCCACTCCCTCTCTCTGCCCCATGTGTGGTGTGGTGTGGTGTGGACAGTCTCTCTCCCCCCTTCTGTCCCCGTGTGTGTGTGTGTGTGTGTGTGTGTGTGTGTGTGTGTGTGTGTGGTGTGATGTGGACAGTCTCTCCTCTCTCCCTCTCTCTGCCCCATGTGTGTGGTGTGATGTGGACAGTCTCTCCTCCTCCCTCTCTCTGCCCATGTGTGTGTTTGGTGTGGTGTGGACAGTCTCTTTCCCTCTCTCTGCCCCATGTGTGTGTGATGTGGATGGTCTCTTTCCCCTCTCTCTCTCTGCCCATGTGTGTGTATATGGTGTGGTGTGGACAGTCTCTCTTCCCCTCTCTCTTCCCCATGTGTGGTGTGGTATGGTGTGGTGTGGTGTGGTGTGGTGTGGTGTGGTGTGGTGTGGTGTGGTATGGTGTGGTGTGGACAATCTCTCCCCACTCCTCTCTGCCCCCATCCATGTGTGGTATGGTATGGTGTGATAAAGTTAATGCTTACAAATTTGGGGCTACTGATTTTTGAGTACTTAGAACTATGCAGCACTGATTGGGTTTTATTTGAGGAGGAAAGACTGGAATTTGAGGCTAGGACTCTTGTTTTCTAATTTTTTCCTTAGTTACGTGTAAAGGCACCAGCACTCCCTCTGAGTAGCAGGCTGTTGTTTGAGTTATGTGGGAAGGCTGAGACTTTGTACAGTCATTAAGTGGACTTCAGTGCTTCAGAACTTATTGTTTTTTTTTTATTTTTTTTATTTTTTTATTTTTTTTCATGGTTTATTTTTTTTTATATTTAAAAATTTCCATCTCCTTCCCTCCTCCTCCCCCCTCCCTCCCCTCCTCCTCCCCCTTCCCTCCCCTCCTTCTCCCCCTTCCCTCCCCTCCCCTCCACCCATACTTCCCCTCCCTCCTTTTCAAGGCCAAGGAGCCATCAGGGTTCCCCACTCTATGCTAAGACCAATGTCCTCCCAACTCCCCCCAGGTTCAGGAAGGTGATCGATCAAGCTGAGAAGGCTCCCACAGAGCCCGTCCATGCAGAAGAATCAGAGCCCAGAGCCATTGTCCTTTGCTTCTCAGTCAGCCCCCGCTGTTGGCCACATTCAGAGAGACGGGTTTGGTCGCATGATCCATCAGTCCCATTCCAACTGGAGTTGGTGATCTCCCAGTAGTTCTGTCCCACCGTCTCCATGAGTGAACGCACCCCTCTCGTTCCTGACTTTCTCCCTCAAGTTCTCGCTCCTTCTGCTCCTCATCAGGACCTTGGGAGCTCAGTCCAGTGCTCCAATGTGGGGCTCAGTCACCTTCCCCATCTGTCGCCAGCTGGAGGTTCCCTCACGGTCCTGACTTTCTTTCTCATGTTCTCTCTCCTTCTGCTCCTCATCAGGACCTTGGGAGCTCCGTCCGGTGCTCCAATGTGGGGCTCTGTCATTTTCTTCATCTATCGTCAGGTGGAGGTTCTATGGTGATATGCAAGAAATTCATCAGTATGGCTATAGGAACTGGCCTTTTCAGGCTCCCTCTCCTCAGCTGCCCAAGGAACTAACTGGGGGCATCTCCCTGGAAACCTGGGAACCCCTCTAGGGTCAAGTCTCTTGACAACCCTCAGGTAGCTCCTTAAATTAAGATATATGCTTCCCTGCTCCCATATCCACCCTTCCTATATCCCAAGCACCCCATTCCTCCGAGCTCCCCCCGTTCTCCCCTTCACACTTTTCTCTCCCCATCTTCCCTTGGCCCAGTCTTGCCCAACCCTCAAGTTCCCAATTTTGCCTGGCGATCGTGTCTACTTCCAATATCCAGGAGGATTACTATATCTTTTTTTGGGAGTTCACCTTCTTATTATCTTCTCAAGGATCCCAAATTTATAGGCTCGATATCCTTTAAATATGGCTAGAAACCGAATATGAGTGAGTACATCCCATGAGAACTTATTGTTTTTAACTTATCTTGCGGATTCTGTGCTCATTACATTGCCTGGGCTGTGTCGGAAAGCACAGCACAGCTTAGAAGCTACATCGGAGCTGTGCATCCAGCAAGTCACTAATGCCTGAAGATCAGTGGTGAATCCATCAGGACTCCAGGCTGCAATCCCCAATACCTATACTGTGCCCCAAGCGGCAATCCTCAATACCTATACTGTGCCCCAAGCGGCAATCCCCAATACCTATACTGTGCCCTGATTTGTGTTTCTTGGGACACACTTGAGGACTTGTTTTGATACAGGAAGTGTGCTGAGACTGCGTATATAACCGCACTGGGCCCTTAAGCAGCACTGTCAGACAGGCTGTGATGGTCAAGATTATCAAAGAATTTTAAGCTTCACCTGAACAACATGTTCTGGTGGGGTGCAGCCTGGAGTCATGTAGAGAAATCAATAGGAAACCATCAGCTGTCTTATAAATCCTTGTGTGTAAATGCCTGTGATGTGACAGTCGAAGACAACAGAGGAGAGGAGCCCTTAGTAGCACACAACACAGCTCTCTTCTGCCAAATGGGAAGCAAATGCTTGTGTTGGGGGTTCTGGCTACACATTTGTAGAGTGATTGCATGGAGCCAATTACCCACTCGGGCAGGGCAATAACAGTTTGGGTTTTGCCAAAGAGCCTGATTCTGTAGAGTTCCTTGAGTCACACTGAGCACAATATCGTTTGTAAAATATGTAAATTATCCTAGTGGTTTATTTTTCCTATTTTGAAGCTTTGAAAATTAATTTGATAGTGATGATCCCAGGATCGTAATGACTAGATGCAGATGATACTTTCTCCAAGCCACTCTGGAAAAAAAATTGATCATTTGCCTTTATTCATCTGCATCACTGGTTCTATTTGTCTTTCCAAGTGAGCTAGGTCAGCTCTGTGGAAAAAGATACCAAACCACAGGGCTTATGCAAACGTTAGCCTGGAGCTAGGCACAGTGATGTGGTCTGGAGTTCCAGCACTTGATAAACTGAGGCAGGAAAGGTGACACTACAAACACAAAAACAAACATATGGGTACGACAGACAGATGATTAATTTATCAATTTATCCAACTAAAAATATTTCTTGAATAACTACTATGTTGTTTGCAATATTCAGGACATAATCTGTCACACTGGCCTTCCAGAAGTGAGCTATGATGAGAGAGGATGCCATTGTGGAATATTATTTTAAGATGTTTATGCTGTGGAACATTTATTTTAATGATGCAAAGATGTGTTTCATTCTTCTTTGTTGCATTTATTTAACTCTGTGAAGCTGTGTTACTTTGCCTGTTTAAAATACCTGATTGGTCTAATAAAAAGCTGAATGGCCAATAGTGAGGCAGGAGGAAGGATAGGCCGGGGCTGGCAGGCAGAGAGAATAAGTAGAAGGAGAAATTTGGGAAGAGAAGAATGAATGAGAAAAGATGGGGGAGGATATCAGGGCCCAGCTACCCAGCTACACAGCAGCCACGGAGTAAAATGTAATGAAAAGGATACAGAAATAGAGAAAAGTAAAAGCCCAGAGGCAAAGATAGAAGGCTTAATTTAAAATTAAGAAAAGCTAGCTAGAAAAAAGTCAAGCTATGTCCAGGTGGTGATGGCACACACCTTTAATCCCAGAACTTGGGAGGCAGAGGCAGGTGGATCTCTGTGAGTTAGAGGCCAGCCTGGTCTACAAGAGCTAGTTCTAGGACAGGCTTTGAAACTACAGCAAAACCCTGCCTTGAAAAACAAAAACAGCCGGGCAGTGGTGGCACACGCCTTTAATCCCAGCACTCGGGAGGCAGAGGCAGGCGGATCTCTGAGTTCGAGGCCAGCCTGGTCTACAAGAGCTAGTTCCAGGACAGGCTCTAGAAACTACAGGGAAACCCTGTCTCGAAAAAAAAAAAAAACAAAAAAAAAAAAAGAAAAGAAAAAAAAACAAAGAAAAGTCAAGCTAAAGCCAGGCATTCATAAGTAAGAAAAAGTATCTCTGTGTGTGTATTTATTTGGGAGCTGGGTGACAGCCCCCTTCCCCCAGACAAATAAAGAGTAATAAAACAACCAGCAACAGGATACAATTTGTTTCTGGTGCTGAGTACGGAATACAGGATTGTACTCACTAAGCAACCACCCCAGACCCTACAATAACACATTCTAATTATAAGTAGCCTCAGCATTGTTTGAGGTTTTTTTTTTCTTGTATTCAATATGACTTTTGATGACCAACTTTAGCAAAACAGAAAAAAAATAAAAGAAAAAGTCTTTTATTTAAATATAAATTTTGTAAGATAATTTTATTCTTTATTTGTGGCATAAAGTCATTTAAAAACAATCTCATGAGGGTTCAGTGACTTCTCTTGATGAAATCTAATCTCCATGACAAGTAATTTGATTTGAATGCCCTATCATCCATCACCACAACTGTCACCTTGACATATAAATATGGAAAATATTTATACTGTGAATGCTTTAAACAGGAAAAAACTAAAAGTCTTCATGAAGGCTTGTCTGCTAGCTCCTCCTTAAGTCCCCGGGTGGGTGTGCGTGCTGATGGACTCTCAGTGCGTTCGCCCCGCCTTCTGTTTAGAACTTACCTTTACTCTACACCCTGGCAAGGGATTTAGAACAAATACTTATGAGCAGTGTGAATACGGTGGAGAGTATAATAAGTGCAGATTGTTTGTGAGACTGGGTCACTTGCGTGTCCCCTAGGTGATAGAACTTCTCAACACAACATACTGTCCGACTGGAGCTCTTCTCAGAAAGGCTTCATTATTCTACAGGAAGGCCACAAGTCCTGCTTTTTAACAAAGATGTAGAGTATGGCATTAAATTAGGAAGCATTCTGGAATTTTCATATGTCTTTGGTTATTCATTGGTTCTTAAGAACTGGAAATTTGTGTTTGAGTTATTTGCTGAAGTCACACAAGGCTTTTAGAAGACGTGAGAGAAAATACCTGGGAATTCCTGCACAGTATCTCAGTTTATGCAATTCCGCAGCATTATAGTCTTAATTTTGTTTTGTATCAAAAAGTCACACAAAAGGATTGGGTATCATCATTATCAAAAGTTTGCTGAGAAAAGTTTCAAAGTACTTGATAATTTTGTTTCAACCAGTTCTATTTTGAGACATTCAAACTATATTAGAAAAAGCAGCACGTGAATTAGAAATTATGCAGAATTTACTTCCTATGTAATTATAGTCCTCTGAGACTTACCTGGAAAACACCTCCAAGGAGTTTTCTATTTTTGATTTCTACACAGAGTGCACACACATGTGCATGTTATTGTGGGGAAACATTTATTTAAAATGTGAAATTCTAGTTTGTTTGTTAAGGCAGACACTCATGCTGTAACTCAAGCTGGCCAGGAAGTTACTATGTAGCCTTACAATCCTCAAACTTCCTGTTGGCCCTTAAGAAGCTACATTCACTAGCCTCAAATCACATATTGCCCAGAGGAAATAAAAAATTGTTTGTCAAATACAAAATAACTTTTCCATTAAAAAATATGTATTTTGGGGCTGGAGAGATGGCTCAGATGTCAAGAGCACTGGCTGTTCTTCCAGAGGATCCAGGATAGTTCATAGCACCTACACAACAGCTCACAGCCGTCTGCAATTCCAGTCCAGGGAATCTGACACCTGCTTCCGGCTACCAAGGGCAGCAGGCATGCAAGTGGTGGATAAATATAAATACAGGCTAAACACCCACAGACATAAAATAAAATAAAAATATTTTTAAGCCTGGTGACGTTGGCGCACGCCTTTAATCCCAGCACTCAGGAGGCAGAGGTAGGCGGATCGTTCTGAGTTCAAGGCCAGCCTGATCTACAAGAGCTAGTTCCAGGACAGGCTCCAAAGCTACAGAGAAACCCTGTCTCACAAAAATAAAATTTAACGTATGCATATTTGACAATGTAATTTATATTTATTAATTATGTTTAATTGTGGAATATATTTTTAATCTTAATATATATTAATGATTCTTACAAAAATGACAAAGAAATAAAAGAAATATTTCAGGTAACCCACAAAATAGAAAGTAGGACTCAGAGCAAATCAATCAAGAATTGATTTTATACATCAGAATTAAAATTTGAGCCATTAGAAATATTCATAGTTAGTTTTATGCCACAGGCCACCAGTGTGAATCAATTAACAGAGACAGTTTTTATCTTATAGTTGGGCAAAACAGAAATTAAAAGAAATAGAAGGGTTCTTCATGCCTCGTTATTCAGTTCACATCCACGATGCCTGGCTGAGACAGGCAGGCAGCAGAAGCGCTAAGAAGGAAATTTCGTGATGTTGAGCAGCCTGCAATGCACGTTCGTTTACCTTCTGTGTACTGCAGATTCCTTGACACCAAACACTTCATATGAATGGGCTTCTCCTGACTGAGTTTCTGGTCCCTGACTTTAATCAATTAAAGGCTGAGCACTTTCCTAATCCTCGACTCTCGATGTAACTTCTGCTCTCAGAGCATGTGTCTCAAATGTTAATAAAGTTTTCATTTCCAAAGGGTTCAAAATGACAGAACAATTTTTTTTTCCTCTAAGAGCACGAGAACAACCTGTGTTTCTGTCTGCAGGTAGTGGAGGACATGCTAGAGGACGAAGAGGAGGAAGACGACAAAGATGACAAGGTAATTATCTTCCCAGCGCTGGGTACCGGGTGTGGGAGATGCAGACATGACACTGTTTTCACAGACAGTTGAAAAAGGAGTTGAAGGGTTTGAGTCCAGAAAATTGGACAGTGCTGTTTATCATCCTAACAATGCCGCTGCGTGTTGCAAAGAGGAAGAAATGGCTATAAATCCTCTCTGCTTTTGTCCAGAGCTGGGTCAAATATTTTTCTGCCAGAAAAAAAAATCAGCTTGTCTGGAACTTGATAGCTATTGTGAAGATAATAACACTGACAACTGTTTCTGAAGGGCGAAAATTTGTCCTATCTTGAGTGTTACAAATCAGTCTCTGCTTTGGGGGAAGGAGGCAGGCATGAAAAAATAGGATTCTGCATGAATTGGACACGGATAATGTCATCTATAATTTTCAAAGAATTGCTCAGCAAAAGAACGTGTGTATGACGTGCTTGGGAGGACATTTAAATAACTCTGTGCTCACTGCCCTTGCCTAGACTTATAACGTCCCCATGCCTCCTCCATCACGAAAGACCTTTGGAGAGACTTACTTGCAATATTTTTGCTAGTTGGCTTAGTGATGGTGACCACAGTAAACAGCAGTGAATTTCTGGCTTGTTTACATTAATGGTTTCTTGGGGAGAGGGAGAGATTAATAAGACCTTGTACCACCACAGAGGTGGCTGGGATTAGGACAACAGCTCTCTCCAGCAAGCAGAATAGAAACTCTCCGGCGCTGTGATCTCTGGTCAATTTTAGATATTAAAGTTACCTTATCTAAACATGAGATAAGGAGGCAGGGAAGAAAATATTAATTACTTGCATATTATTTAGCAAACAAAAATAGAATTTGATCTCCACCCAAAACTCACCACCGTTAGAGTAAGCCGTGGTGTTTTTGAAGGAAGAAAATCAGAGCATCTCAATTTGTGTCCTTGACCGTCCACTCCAGAAGAGACGCACAGTTAAACCCCAGGATAGGAGTTTGTGTTGGAAGAAAGTGTTTGAAATGTCAAAGGAGTAAAAGGTCACACTGAATACTTTACCTCACAATCTGTGTTTCCTGACTAATATTTGATGTTTTCAGTCGAATGGAAACACACATGCTTCTTCCCTGCTTTCCTCTCATACTGCTCCAAATGCTTTTAAATTGATAGAGCTTTTATGTGGAATTCCTCTCCTGTACCTCATACAGTCATTAGTATCCTGATGAAAATAACCTAACGAAATCTCTTATCTGTGCGCACACACACACACACACACACACACACACACACACACACACAGTTTTTTTTTGTTGTTAAATACTATGAGCATACACCCCTGGAAGTAATGTCTGATTTACTGTTAAGGTCAGTTGTAGAGCTGTGGAGAACCTATACTTTAACTCAACATGCCAACTCTGAATCACTACTTCCCTATGCTAAAGACTGAGCTGCTGTCCAGTTATGGCTCTTCTTGCTTGTTGCTGCTTTATTATTAAAGGCACCATAAAGACCCATCCCAGCAGCAGGCATTTCCCTAGAAATGCTAATGAATAGGAACTCCAGTGAAGTCGACTACTTCCATGTCTCTCTGCAGCAAGTCAGCCCATACATTTTTAACCAGTTTGTTGGTATTGTGTGTGTCTCTCCCTTTCTTGTTCATTTTTTAAAATAGAGAAGATCTTGGGTATAGGCAACAAATAGACATCCGTGGTTAACCAGCTGACCAAAACACAGATGTTGATTGAACACATCTGGATGGCAATACCAACTCTCAGGAGCTGTATGTATACATAATGAGCTAGTGATTGGCTGTCTGAAATTGACACCTTACTTCTAACAGATTTTCAGATCAGCTACCAAAGTAGACGAAAAGAGGGGTCTCCAGTCACTGTGTGAATTCAACTGAACTTGCTTGCAGCTGATAGAGGCAGTAGCGTGCTTTCACAGTGGGCTCCTCTTCATCAGCCAGTCCTTTGTTTGAGTGATATATAAGGGTGAGGTCCTCCTTTCATCGAGCATAGTGAAACTGATAGTAGGAAAATGGTGTCTGAACCTAAAAGAAAATCTGAAGTGTAGCAGAAGACTTTGAAGCTCTCTTAGACTAGAAAAGTGAAAATAAGGAAGGATCCTACAGGCGTCCACTCACCAGCTTCTCCGTTGGCTTGGCTCCCACAAAGCACACATTGTAAGTCTTAGATGTCCTTGTGTCTGAATGGGAGAAGAATTATTTCCTGTTTTAAAATATTCATTGGTTGCTCCAATAAGTTTGTATGCATAGTGGAATTTCATGAAAACACAAATGTGTTTTTTTCTACATGAACAGGTACTGACCTCCAGCTCTCATTGTCTCTGTTTTCTTATATGGTATAGTAGTGAGGTCAGGTCAATGGGTTCTCTTATAGGATAAAAGTAAAGAAGATTAATAAATGTGCCAAAGCCTCACTTTAATTGAACCTGAAGCATATGTTGCAAGTATGTAAAATATGTCCCAGATGTTCCACCGGGACTAATGTCTTACGTTCGCTGCTTGCCGCAAGGCAGCTATTAGTCCTGTAACCTTTGGACTTGGGGTAAATGGGGTATTACGTGGCACAGAATGTGAGCACCTGTTTCCCATTCAGTAGAGACCCCTGGCAGGCTGCGCCTAAGCCTGTGCACATGTTTTCACTTAGCAGATTGTTGGGTGATTATGAAAAGTGTCTTTCTTTAGAGCAACATTGATATTAGTCACTCACAATGAAAGGGCAAGTCATTGGCTACTTGACAAGGTCCTGTGGGCATAAGCTGAAGTCCTTCATTTCATCTGAGCATGTAGTATTTTCCCTCTGCATAATTACACACAAAGAAAAGATAGAGGTCTGAGAAGTTGAAGCCCATAAAGATATACTTGGTAATAGCTTTTCTTTAGTGTTGGCTTTAGTATGGAAAGACACTGGGTAACGCTGGTAAAAGCTCAGTGCTGGGTTCCTTGGATCACCAGATTTTGAAGCTTTGAAAATTCTTGTTCATTGTCCTTGCTTTTTATTAAAAGGTTTATCCTGATTCTGTTCACAGTTGGGTATGGGTATGGTCATATACATACCCAACTTTCTAAAAGCTTTTCTTCACATTTGCTTAAGTCTAATTTTAAGATTTAATCCAACTCCATCGTTTCCCAAAGGCAGAAAATATGGGTTTTAAATGGTGAGCTTTGCATGTGAATCTTTGTCTTCTAATATTTTCACTCACTTGCATAGTGTAAGAACACCATTAAGCTCTTCTGGGGACAGTGTTATTTTCTGAATTAACCAAGAGACATCCTAGGGTTACATTTTCTGTAGAGCATTCTCCACACCCTCAACCACAAAGCTCCAGACTGATGGTTTTCGACCCCACATCAATTCCTTTCTCTTTTAGACTATACACCAAAGAGGTTTAGCTAAATATCCTAGATGGATATTTAGCAAATAGTAGTGTTCGTACCACATTGCACAACCATACAGTGGCCAACCTGCATAACCTAGACAATCAATTCACAAATGGCAAGCCTCTTTTGTAGTCTGAAGGGTTTCGGCATGCTTCTCACGGTACACCCTGCTCTGATAATAAGATCCAGCTGCAGGATCAGGAAGCAGAAGACAGAATGCTGGGTTCCAACAGGAAAAAATCGAATTCAAATGCATTACATTCTAGTAGTGTTTATTGATAAAAAGAGATGAATGCATTTGGGTATTTATGTTCACACAGCTTCTCCTTTTTCTTCGGCTGTTATGTCAAGGTTACTTGTTTCCAGACAGCTAGAAGCAATAAATGGAACATATCTGAGTTACTTCAAAATACACAGAGTGTTTTCCTTAATTCTTGAAATCTGTATTTTTTTATTTGATTCTCCAACTCAAACATGTGTCTACCTTAGCCAAGATCCATACATCTCTGCATCTCAAATGGCAGTAAGGGAGGAAAGAAAGATAATTCTAAGTGATAAGAGGAAAGATTTCAATCTGACAAAATTGCATTTTCTAGTTCCAGTCAGTGACAGGACTTCATGGTGGGGACACCAAGTGAGGCTGTAGAGGAAGGCCGAGGAAACATCTCTTTTAAAAATCAAGTCACGTTCACCTGGGATGCCATTGCGTTCCTCTGTTCTCTTACTGTGTCTGTAGAATAAAGGACCGTGAAATGCAAGGCAGAAAACAAGTTGGTGGTGTTTGTTCTGTGTTCAATAGTTCAGAATACAGGCATATCCAACTGGTTCTCTGCTCACTTTCTGACTCTCTGAGCTATCATCTGCAGGATTTAGAAAGGAATCCTCTTCAAAGGATGATTTAGCATGTTGGTAGAATCCAGTTCCTTGTACTGGAGAAACTGAAATCTTTGTTTTCTTGTTTGTTCTTTCTGCTCCTAGTGACCTAGTTGTCTTTAAAGGCATCAATGGAGATTCTCCCTTGAGTCCCCCCAGTTCAGCCCTAACTAAGGGCTCACATGATTACATCAGCCACCAAAGATAATTTCACCTTCTTAAAAAAAAATTCTTATAAAATGTGACTTAATCATGATAATAACTATTCCATCATACTCATAAGCCGGAGTGTGGGGTGGGGTTTAAACTTGCTGTATAGACTAGAAGGAGAGAACTATGGCTTTAATCTGTATCTGGCAGCCAGGGAGACCTGTCCACTAACTATAGTGAAAGTGGAACAGTCTTCGTGCTCCTTGACTAGATCCACTGCTAGATTTGGTGTCAGCTGTCATACAATAATCAATTGCTGGTTATCATATTCAGTTTGAAGTCGGGGGTGACTGGTCAGGCCCAGGGCTTCTCATGGGCCACTTCTTTCCCCTTCTCTTCTCCTTATGGTGAAAAGCAAAAGTAAAAATGCCAAAATATAGGGAAGGCTCCTGTGGACTTTGGGGGGACTTTGGGCCTATAGCCCCACTGGGCTGTCATCTAGAGCCATAGTGACATTAAAGTTTGAGGGTAGCTGAGAAATAATCCAGTTAAAATGCTTTATTTTACAGTCATAACACTGGGACTGGAGTTGTAACACACATGGTACAGTGCTTCCCTAGTATGCAAAAGGCCCCGGGCATGAACCCCAGTATTAAAAACAACTCAAACCGAAGTAAGGAAATGGATTCAGCCAAACATGAGTGAATGGCACAGGCAATACAAGAAGTAAATGGTGGAGTTGATACTAATGCTCAAGTTGTTTTCTTCACTCCGACTCGGACATCCTCATCCTGCTTTAGAACCAGGCTTTCCCAGGGAAGACAGAAGATTAAAGTACAGTTACAAATTAGTTCAGATTCCATTTTCAGAACATACGTAGAACAATAAGTGACATGCTGTTGCAGCCTGAATCTAGTTAGTTCTAGATTTCCACTTCTGGACACTGGGTAGCTAGCCCTTTCCTACTGCACTGGGGAACAGTGTGTGTAGACAATGGAGGGTAGGAGTGACAAGACAGATACGTATACATTGTACCACACAGCAAAAGGCGTGATGGTAGCCAATAAGAGGGTTGCTGATCACTTTATCTAAAAGTAGAAAGATTACCTGGATTATCTGAGTGGACTCCATATAATCACAAGTGCCCTTTGAAGTAGAAGAGGCCATCAGAGCAAATGGCAGGTGGCAGCCACTTGTACAGCTGTGGCCAAGCTCAAGGCTCAGGACGGTCACAGAAAGAAGAAAGAGCTGCTGGAACAGCTGGAGAATCTGAAGGCTGAGGTCCCCCAGCTGTGTGACAGGTGGCTCTGTTCTCAGTGCCAATGAGCAGACTTGAAAGTCTCAGCATGTTCACAGGGACAAGAAATGCAAGATCTGGCTCTTCAAGCAAACATAGGATGCTGCCGCGGTGCAGGACGGGCCAGCAGGAGGAGACTGCGGACCAGCAGACAGCTGTGGAGAAGCAAGGGATTCCTACTGGGAAATAAGCAGTCAATCTGTGAGCACTGACTCTGCAAAATACATAGTACTGGGCAGAGTGGGCACTTCTGTGCCTGCCTGTGAGTGTGGAGAAAATGCAGGAGCTGGAGTGAGGAATAAAGGGATCTAGCCCAGAGCCTTTGCCCACATCTTGATTTTTGCTCCATGAGACCAATTTTGAACTTTTGCAATACAGAATTGTAAGGAATAAATTTGTTTCAGCTACTAAGTTTATGATAATTTATTATGGTAGCTATTCTAGCTACCTCCAACTGTGTTCTCTCTACTTCAGTAAGAATACTATATTGTAAAGCAGTAATGTAAGTTTCTAGTTTTTCTTTATTGATTTGGTCAAAGAGACTACTTAGTTCTTCATTCAATATGGAAATGAGAAAGAATATAAATCACACTATTTTTTAACCAAATTGCCATAAGTTTTATTTCAGAAAAAAATAATTTAAAAGTGACGGTGAGTTATTTTGCATCTATAGAGTACTATATGTTTCTACTTAGGACCTTAGATAACAGGCTGGTGAATGAGCAGCAGGTTTTAAATTCTTCATTTCTGAGAAGTTAGTACAAGTATACAATGATACCCTTCCCTCAGTTCCCTTCATCGTCAACACATCATCTTCCCATTCATGTTTGTTTTAGTAGTCCGTTATATCCAGTTAGTGGTGCTCAGAAGCACGGGTGTGGGCTCCCACTGACACCCGGGAATCCACCAGCCACATTCGCAGACAAGGGTGATTGTCCTTCCTCAGAGCTACCAAACTGCTGACAGCACGCTGGAAGAGGTGGGGACAGAGCCATCTACCGGAATTTCGTTCCTAACAGAATGATTCCTTCCCTGAAACAGTCATTCTGTTCCTTACATTAGTGTTTCCTACACAGCCCTAGGGCAGTGGGCAACACCCGCATTTAGGGAACAAGTCCTTTTAGGATATTAAAAAAAATTAGATTTATTCTCCAGAAAAAAACGAGAGACTCACGTCTTTTATAAACCATGGAAATGGTGTTGTTTTTATAGAAACTATAACATCTCCTTATAAAATCCTGTCTTCTGTTCTCACCACCTATCTCTTAACATTAATGTCCATTCTGTAAATACTTAAGGAAATGCAAATTTTTAAGTGAAATTGTATTTAATTATAGTCAGTTCAAGTTGTGTTGCCATAGACATTCATTTGAACTCTTTTTCTGGTTTGTGTTAGTACGTTCTAGAAACACAAATTTGACAAAAGAAAACTATGACAGAATGGGTGTTTCGGTGCATCAGTCTGTGAAGATCATGAACAGATAGACTCCCTAGAATTCGCCAAAATCCAATGGAATTCATACTGTGTTCAATGAGGTTGCTTTCTGACAGACAGCGTGACTGCTTTATTGTGGGTGGTTAGGTTAGGTGCTGGGGTGGGGCTGGGCCCCAGGAGTCCCAGTGGTCAAGTTGTTGGGCTTCCACATGCCAACACCTGGGTCATTGGGCCACTCCTCATTCAGGTCTGCAGTTGCTCCTCACCAGACCTGAAATATTTAGATTTCTGCCCCCGATGTGCCTTCCTGGAGTGGAAGACAGGTTAGAAGACTCAAGTAGAATATTTGCCTAGAGAGTTTGGTAAAAAAAAAAAAAAAATACCCATCCAGTAAAGTATGAGTGGAATTCTTTCCAATCTGTGGTAGTTGGATTTCTGTGTAAAACTTTCTCTTGAAGACCAATCAAATACTTTAAGCCAGGTCCTAGGGAAAGCTAGTTAACTTTCGGATTGTAGCAATGAGCTTCCTCTTCCACTCCTATTTCTTGACAAAAAAAAAAAAATCTCAAAATAGCAGTGTGTCAGCCCTGGCTCTCAGGAGGTTGACAATGAAAAAGAAATAGACACGATTTTTTAGGATTGCTGGCAGAATCGCTGACACCGGCTGACACCACTGCATGTTGAGATGAGAATGTCTGCTCACCAAAGCACAGAACCAGATGTGTTGCCAAGCATCACAGATGCTCCAACTGAGCCTATGGTGCCAAGGTTTTTATTCTGCCTCAAAGTTTGTTTGGCAAAGAAATTTTCTACCTTATAAAAGACATTGACTCTGCAAATTTTTAAAAGAGTTCACAAAGTAAGAATCCTTCCTCGATGATAAGAATTTGACCACAGATGCTACCTACACAAACACCTACAAAAAATGCAGCTCTCTATTAGTGTGGTAATAGTCAAAAGGAAACGTTAAGGGAATGTCAAAGATTCAGTAGTACTGGGGCTATCTGATGAGCGCGCAACTTTAGGAAATGATTGGCTGCACCAGAATCTTCAGTAACTGTTGGGGGATATGTGTGCACTGTGTGCAGCTGTATTACTGTGACTGGTATAATAAAATCTGAAAGGTCAATAGGAGGAGGTACAGGAGGTATAGGTGGGATTTCCAGGGAGAAAAAGGAAGGGATGGAGGAATCTAGGCATGCTCTCCAGGAGACACAGAGAGCAAGCAGAAGATACAAAATGGAAGAGAGGTAATGCCAAGTGATAGAATATAGATTAATATAAATTGGTTAATTTAAGTTATAAGAGCTAGTTAGGAACAAGCCTAAGCTATAGTCAGTCTTTCATATTAAAAAGAAGTCTACATGTCATTGTTTGAAAGCTGACTGATAGGACAGAAAAAGACTTGCTACAAGTAACGTATCAGTTACTGTCTTTGGTGATAGGGTTGGTACAGAAGAAGAGTTTATTCTTGGCCTTTTTTCCCATGGCAACTCTAAAGCCAGGTAAAATCCCAGTTTCTACATGCTTAGTGCTGATGTTGTGCCTCAGTTGGTAGAGTGCTTGAATAACATGTAGGAAACTGTGGATTTGTTCCACAGCACCACACACACAAATAATAAAACTTAAAATTAAAAAGAAAACAACATGGTGACATGTGCCTGTAATCTCAGTGCTTTAGAAGTAGAGGCAGGAGGATTAAGGTTATACTCAACTACATAGTAAGCTTGGGGGTAGCCTGGGCTCCACAAAAGCAATCTTCAAAAAACAATTACTTGCTCTTATATAAAGAAGCTGATGTTTACTACTTGATGGATTTTCAAAGGTAGGCAGTTGGAGCTACCCCAGCTAACTGATCCTGGCTCTCATTGACCAGAATCTCACTGCAGGAAAGAAGTACTGAAAACTTTGCGAACTTTGCAGTCTGTGACTCCACAATTAGCAACAAACCAATAAATAGGAAAATTTAATGGTTCTGGGCCTTTTTCTCAGAAGTTTTCCAGCTTACACTGGAGTCAGAGTAAACAAAGACGCACGGCATATGTTCATGTATAAATGGGTGTTTTCCTAGATTCTCATGAAGAAATGACTAGAAACCTCAGTGGTAGTGCCGGTGTCCTGTGTATTCTTACATTCTGTAGCACTGCTGGCAGGGTGTGCCATGTGTACACTGTAAGCTCCTACGCACTGATGTCAGGCTTGGCTGCGTGACATTATGACTGACACATGCCACTTCCAAGCAGAAGGTAGAAGACCCACACTTGGCCCTGCACCTTTCTTTCATTCTGTAATAAAGCTGGAACTCACCAGATGGATGTTATTCTTTTTACCCCAGTTCAGGAATAAAGAAGCTAGCCCAGATGGAAGGTAATGGGCAGGTAGTGTTGAGTGCAACACATAACTTGTGTTTCATAAGCCTCAAAGTCTCAGGAGGGTCTAGTTCCAGCCACTTAGTCTACTCTGGCAGGTCCAGCCTTTACCACTCCATGCTGTTCTGGGACGTCACACTCCATTTTGAAATAGAACATGGAATTTGTGGGAGGTGCATACATATATATGTATGTATATATATGTATACATATATATACATATATATGCATGTTCTAATGTTTGTGGGTACGTACATGTATGTATGGAGCTGCAGAGATGGAGGCCTAACACTTTCATTAGGCATCTGCCTCAACCCCTCCTTGCTTTATTTTCTGATGAGAGTCTCTTGGTGAAACTGAGCTTACTGATTCTGCCTACCCCAGCTAGATAGCTTGACCTAGAGATCACCTGTGCTAGGACTGCAGGTGGCTGCCAAGGCTTTCTGGCTTTGAGATGAGTTCGGTGGATCCAAATGCAGATCCTCATGTTTGCACAGCCCACTGATTGTCCCCTGAGCCACTTCCCCAGCCCCAGAAAATAGATTTATAAGAACAGAAAGCCACAGAAAGGAAGTGAAATATTTTTTCCTCCTAAATACACAGACCAACCTTTTCCCTTTACCAACCCTTAAATGCAACTTTAGATAAAGATTTAACATATGGGAGGGGGGCTTTAAAAGTGATGTTTCTAACCTAGAAATAGAGATTGAGAGACACATGACTAGGTATCAGGCACAATATGAGCCTTTTGGGAGCCACTAGCTAAGGGCTCTAAGCAATATGTATATATACATACGTGTGTGTGTGTGTGTGTGTGTGTGTGTGTGTGTACATACACACAGATATATAATTCAATAAGGAGATCTGGGCAGTGGTGGCACACACCTTTAATCCCTTTAAGCACTTAGGAGGCAGATGCAGGTGAATCTGTGTTAGTTCAAGGCCAGCCTGGTCTACAAGAGCTAGTTCCATGACAGGCTCCAAAACTACAGAGAGACCCTGTCTCGAAAAACCAATCATATTATTATTATTATTATTATTATTATTATTATTATTATTACAATAAGAAAAATGTCACAGTAAAATTACAAGCAATGTTGGTGAGGGGAAAGGGGGTAACTACCTTCTCATAATAATTGTTAGCAAATGCTCCACCAAAAAGATAATGTTTATTTATGTCTCAAAGATGCATTCAAATGTACTAGAAGGTGTGGCATTAAAAATTAAGGTCTACATAGTATAAAAGAAAGAAAATTCAGGAGGAAAGGTAGAGATGACAAAAGAAATGTAAATTTCAGATTCTGGAAGCTTCAGTCCTCATCTATGAAGTTTGAAAGCAGTCACCCAAAGATGGTTAAAGTTGGATTTTTTGTGATTAAATTTGTGATTTAAAGAGAGATCTTCATGTCCACTAATGGTTCTTCCCAATGAGAAGCTGTTCTGGTGCTGACTGCACCTGCACTCAGTAGCGTTCTGCTAGTCCAAATAAGTACAAGGAAAGGATTCTGAAGGTTTTCATCAAGATGATGTACAGCCCAAGTACATCAATACCCAATGTCTAAAAGTACCATAATATCACCTCGTGTGCCATGAGGGTGTACAGTCAACCAGACATGTTGACACAGACCTGGTTTAAACACCAGTAGGGCTGAGAAAGGAGTTTTCTTTAAGTTCGGGACCAATTTTAGTCACATGGTGAGTTCAGGGCCAGCCTAGACTATAGGATAAGACCCTGACTCAAAACAAACAAAAGATGTAAACTCGTTACATCAAGCTAATATAAGGTTAAATATGCACAACATTCAACAAATAGTTCACGAAAATGTGCTCATGTAGGATAATATAGTGAACAATGAAAATTAACAGCAAAAAAATGCCCATTAATATAAAAAAGAGCTTTGGCAAAGGGCAGGGGATAGAATAAGAAGTAGTAAATGAACTGGAAGAAATGTTCTAGGAGTTTCTAAAATAGCTCTGATAAGAAATAGGGGCAGCCATGCTTTTTTCAAGCCTATGGGAGTCCTGCCCCTGTCTGAATAGAGACAGAGGAGTGAATGGGAAGGCGGGTAGATGGAAGTGGGAGGATGGGAGAAGAGGAATGGGAGAATTGTGGTCAATTTGTGAAGTAAATGAAAAAATGTTAAATAAAATTAAATTAAAAAAAGAAAAAAATAGTGGCATCTTCAACTTAAGTAAGAATAACAACAGAATAAAGAGAAGCCAATTTGAGAAACGTAGGAAATCCTATTGAGTCATTATTGGTGTGCATTTAGCATGGCCATAACCTGTTTTTCTCAGCAAAGATGGAGGAAATGCTCTATGTGCTTGCCAGGTGAAGGCCCCTGGGCCCTGGGTCTTGACAGCACTTGGAAAAGTAATGGCGGCAGGACCTTGCACATGGTGCTTCCCCTCCCATGTGATTTCCACATGCAGCCCAGGTGTAACATGGAGGAAAGAAGGTCGAATGTAAAACAATGGGACGCTGTTGTTGACTCAAGAGCTGACCAAAAGGAAAAAGCATAGAGCATCCATGCCTAGCTCAGTGTTGGTGCAAGTCACACCCAGTGCAACACTGGCAGGATAAGCAACAGCGGAACAGTTACCCTGTGTCTGTAAAAAGAGGAAAACGAAAAACAAAGTTACATAGCACACTAAAAGTCTCAACTAAAGTGGAGCCAGGAAAGTTTAAATACTTGTCTATTTCCCAAGCCCAGCTTTTATGACTATAGCCACGCCTAGAGCCTATTGACATCATGTTCTCTCATTCAGTGTGGTAGCAGGGCTTGCCTGGGACGTTCCGGCAAAAGCACCACTCCTAAAGCCTGTGGCTGAAGCTCTAGCAGCCCAACTTGGCGAGCACTCAAGGTTGCTCCACCTCAGCCTGGCAGTTGATGCAGCTTCTTATGCTCTAACAGCTTTGTTGTGAGAGGGAAAATTTAAAAACTCAAAGTTGCAAGAGCCGTGAGCAGAAGACCAAGGCATGACCTAGACTGAGAAGCCCCAGACTATCGCTTCTACTACAGCAGGTTGTCGGGAAAGTCGCCAAGGCCATTCCATACTCTACAACAGTGAAGTCCAATTCAATCTCTTCTTTTAAATATTTTAACTTATTGTTTGAAAAGTCAAACATTTATATAAAGTATTCGTTTGTATCTGTATTGACACTGTCTCCTCCCAGTTCCCAGTCACCCACCTCATCTTCCTCCCGATTTCAAGTCCTACTTTGTTGTTGTTATTAATAACCTCCTGAGTTCAGTTAGTGACGTGGATGTGCACGGGGTGGGATTACAGCAGTGCCAGTGAAGATGACAGCATGGACAGGGTAAGGCCACTCAGGTCCTACTCCTGAGTGTTAGCTATTGGTGGATGCAGAGAAGGGGTGCCCTTGTGCTTTGGAGACATGGCCACTGGCAGGTTGTCCAGTTTTACCTCTTGATAATAAATATCAAGGTCATATTGCATAAGAACCTATGAGATAGGGAGAGTATATAAGCATCTTTGGAAAATAGAATCAACC
Source organism: Arvicola amphibius (assembly GCF_903992535.2). Classification (NCBI taxonomy): domain Eukaryota; kingdom Metazoa; phylum Chordata; class Mammalia; order Rodentia; family Cricetidae; genus Arvicola; species Arvicola amphibius. Next base: position 69,524,980 of record NC_052049.1, on the reverse strand, counting down.
ATAATTTTCCAGCGGTGGAAGAGTCTAGTTGGAATTCTACAACATTAAGAATGCAGAGCCTATTTCCTTTTGAAGACTCATTCTCAAGAAGGAGCTTAGGTTTCTCCAAAATACAACAAACACCTTCAAATGGGTGGGTGTCCTCAGGTTATCATCCCATATATGTTTATGTTTTGGTTTGGGCTTACGAAAATGAAGGGTGATCTGGCCTGTAGACAGGATCCCAACTGAAAGGTTCTCCTTCTGGCTAAGCTCTCTCTTGAAGTTAGTTGCTAATTATGAGTTAGGAAAGAGTTACAAAGGATCCCTTACAGACCTTCTGTATAAATTTTTCAACAGTCACTGTCCTCTACTGATGAAGGGGAATTGACAGTGTGCTGGTTTCTGGAAGCCCAAGATTTACCTATTAAGTTTTGCTGCCAAAAATAAAAGGCCAAGTGAGGAAAGGAGACTGTAGAATGCTTCCTTCTTTAAAACAATGTAGCTTCTGCTTTTTGGGAAATGTAATTTGGGGCTGGCAAGGTGGTTCAAAGGTAAAGACATATATCACCAGGCCTGATGAGCAGTGTTCAACCCTGAGACCCACATGATAGACGGAGAGAACTGATTTCATGAGGCTGTCTTCTAGCCCTGCTCAAGACACACATGCCCACAGTAATTACTATATTTTCTATTAAAAAGAAAGAAAATATGATTTGAAACTGACATTGGTTTATATCTGGTATTTTGCTAATTTGTTCAAGAACTTTCCTCAGAGAACTTAAAAGATTGCAATATCCCTGAAACAGTTGCTGTCAACCTTATAAACAGTTCTACCGAGTCCCCGTTAAATGCCATTAGCTGCTGTTTTCCCTGGCATTTAAGGACTGATGGATTACTATTTCTTTGCTGTAGAAATGCAGCATCATGTTGATGCTAAAACAAACATTTTATGTTGTTGCCTGCAGTGGTTCCTGTGTCTCAGACATGTAGGATCAGCAGTGAGTTAGGGGGAGGGGCTAGCATCTGTACTCTTTTTGATTCCACACTTGAATGTTTTGGAGACACACACAGAGCATATGAAAAACAAGGGAGAAGTGTGATAATGTAAGATTTTATTTATTATCCCCCAGAGAAACCGCACTGTATTAGGTTTGTTTGTCAGAGTCTTCAGGGCCTGGGGTAGTTGAATAAGTCCTTTTTACATCTAGCTAACCTCAAAGTCAATCGTTCTGAATCAAAGTTTTCAGGTTTTCTGCTTGGAGATTTCTTTCCAGTCTAATGGAGTATATTAGAGAAAATGTGTCAGCTTTTGTACCATGTAATACCAAATCAGATCAGAATTCATGCACAATTATGTCACTGGAAATCTAGTAATACAGCCTGGCTTATCTCTAAATAACACATGGAAAATAAATTCCCACAACTGACAGATTTACTTGATTTATTTTTGAGATAAGTTATTTGTAAGCAGTTCAGCTAAAGAGTGTAACTGGATTATTTTTCGTATCACTTTTTTAAAACCCTTCAATAGTAAAATGCATTCTGTCTTTAACTTTTTCCCTCCTCTCCATTCCCCTTACCAAAGTTTCTTAGTAATGAATGCAAAAAAAGATTTTTTTTTTTGCACCAGCTATATTTATTAGAACTGAAACCTTCAAGGAAACAAAATTTACATAAAACGTGAAAATAGCGCTCACCGGTATTTAATGGCATTTAAGTAGCATAGGTTATATGGTAGTTTTCTGGGAATGATATTAGCCTAAAAAGCATTCATTTGTGTTTCCCTTTTATAATCAAAGAAGTCAAAGCTCATCACTAATCTGAAGTCTTCTTAAGACCAATTAAAATAATTTCAGATAACTTTGCACTGCAAATGTGCTTTTTAAGTGTTTCAGATTTAGGGTGTCTTAGTGATGCTGTAACCCCTTTTAATGCTACTATTTATATAACTACCATGTGTATAGTATTAAGCCTTTAATGTACTATATTAGCTGTCACTTGGAATTAAGTGCAGGCATGTTCTTTGTTGGCCTTCCGCTTCTCCTGTGTTAAGTGGTTAACTGCTGACAGACAGTAAAAAGGTAGGTAACATTTCCAAGTGGGACTAACTTCTGAATCTTCTGGGACTGTGTTTGGATTTCTACATGAAAGCTATCAAAAAATCAGAATCTTAAGACTTCCTTACCTGGTATTGAGAACTCTACCTGATGTCTCTTCTCAAGGAATTAGTGGAAGCAAAGTTTCTGGCAGGCACATTTGAGAGCTAGGCCTTCTTTGTAGAGACTTGATAAGTCTATTAACATTTCTACCTAGCTTATGAGGCCTCCACATGTGCCATCCCCACGCAAACACTATAAATTTGTGTGGTCATTAGTAAATGCTATAATAAGTATGATGCATTATAGCACATAAAATTATGAACTTTATCATCTTTTAAATGCTTTGATAATAGTGTTTGGGCTTCATAGTCTCATGCTAATTCCAACTACCCCTGTTGGACGCTGATTCATACTCAGCAAGAGAAATTGTTTTTCAAGTGATCTTTTCTTGTCATTATCTTTCTGTTCTTCTTTTCAACATTAATATGCCTCTCTTAAGAATAATTGTACCCACAAGTGCTAGGAAGTAAAACCTGAAGTATTATACTCTCTGTAGCCTTCATTCCTGTCCTGCTTCACTTGTCTTGGACCCACAGGGGTCCATGTTATAGCATGTTTCTAAGATGGACAGCAGTTCTGAATAGAGATAGGTTCTACAGGTCAAGAAAATTACTTCTGTTTCTAGCATGTGGAGTTCAAAGTGTCATCAGACCATCAAACTGGGTATGCTTGCCAATGATAAATAGATGATAGAAATCCGGAGTTTAAAGACAGATTACAGGTTATGATGCATAACCTTTAAAAATAAAAGAAAGTATTAAAGCAGAGGGTGTTAAGAGCAAAAGGAAGAGGGCTCCAGTCAAGAGTATGGAAAATGCCTCTGTGAAGGCACAAAGGGAAGACCCCAGAGTATACTGTAGAAGTGAGATGTCAGCATGATAGAGGAAGAAGAAAGGTTCCGTGGAATAGAAATCAAGATGTCTGAGAAATTTAACTAGAATTAAACATGGTCATGGAAGATGAAGACTGAAGAGAAAATGGCCTGAACGCTGGTAGTGAGATTGCCTGTGGTCTCAGTGCTTGTATCCTGGCAAGATGAGAGCTGAAACACAAACCCAGGGCAGCTGTTGCGCACCACAGTCTGGCTCCAAATGGGCCAGAGAAAGGGAGAAAGGATCATATAGCTGGCGAGAGCTTGGGACTTGTTTTAGAAATAGAGAGTTCACATAATTTTAGCAGACAACAAGGTAGAAGGAAGAATTCAGAGCTGGGATAGAAAGGGGTGAATGTCTTGGAAGAGGTGGGAGAGGATGGAAGGAAGATCATAGTGGGTGGTTTTGTGAGGATATCCTGGGCAAAGATGATGGGTGCTGAGGATGCATAACCTAGGAAAGGGAAAGGAATGGTCACTGTTGTGAATATGAAAGTTTGGATGAGAGGCCCTTGATAAAGGTGGAGAATTAAAATAACAGTAGAGAGAAAAATGATAGTACAAAGTGAACATACAAATATTTAAGCAACTATGACCACATCAGTAGAGCTAGTGACATATAACCAGAGTTTATAGCAGCCAAAGACAGTTCAGATCGTGCACTTAACCATCCTAGAGTGGAACACACACCAACAATAGAGGACAAGTACAACAGAGCCTGTGTAGGCAGCAAAAGACAACAAAATGTTCTGTGCATGTCTATTGGCTTAGCGTAGCTTAAATTAAATGTTTCTGTGCTGATTTTTGCTTTCCATGATCTACCCATGATTGAAAGTGGGTACCCAATTTCTCAGCTTTTCCTGCTTCAGTATCGATTGTTCCCTTTATAGACAATACTTGCTTTATGTATTAGGGAGACTTGGTGTTGAGTACATACATATTTATAATTGTATGTGTTCTTGATGACTTTATCCCTTACTTGTCATAAAACTCCTGTCAGTTTAAGATAATTTGTGTTTGTTCTTTGGTAATCTCACACTTATACACAATGTATTTTTATAATATCTATCTCCAAGTCCCTCCATCAGCTCTCTGGCTCTTCCCAGTACATGTTCCTCCCACTGTCCTTTGCTAGTAAACCCACTGAGTGTAATTAGTGCTGTGCCGCCAAACTGCCAAAGAAAGTGATAGTCCCTCCCTCAGCAGTCAGTTGCTGCTGATACCCCCAACACCTCCTCAGCTAGAAGTGAAGCCTCTGAGACCCTTTCCTATCCCTGCTGGAATTTCTGACTGGATGGATATCATGGAGGTCCTGTTCAGGTAATCATAGCGGCTATTAGTTCGTGAGTGCAACTGCCCTGTGATGTCAGGACATAATTTTACTGCACTCCTCCCCATGCTCTGATGCTTACATTCTTTTCAGCGATGTGCTCTGAGAATTGGAGGGGTTGTGCAAACATTTAGGGCTGTGCATCCACAAGTCACTTATTTTCAGTATTTTGAGCAGTTAGAATCCTTTGCATTAACTACGGCCCACTGCAGGAAGTTTCTCTAACTAAGGGTGGCAACAGCATTAATCTATTGGAATAAAAATATTTAGAAGGTTTGACATGTGACTGTTTGTCAAAACATTGATAACAGGTTTCCTTACCTAGAGACTATAATTTCCATAGTCGTGGGCTTTTGACCAGGTCTCAGGTATCAGGCATGAATGCCTTCATGTGGAATAGACATCGAATCTAAACAGAAAACAGTTCCTTTTCCCTATAACAATCACGCCATTATTGAAGACATGGGCAGATCTCACCTGACAGGCTGGTATTGTAGCACGCAGAGTTCATCACGGAGGAAGTCAGTTGACGGCCCCTCCAGTCACTGGCACAGCGCTCCACTGCTATGAAAGCTAACTGTTGGAAGGAAGTTTGCAGGTCAGTGGTAGCCTGCTGTGTCTATGTGATTTAAGAAAAATGTGTTCTCTTCAGCAACAGCATCTTACCCTCTAGTTCATGATGGGTGGAGTACATTACCAGTAGTGTATGTTGTTTAGAGAGCCCAATAGTTTGTAGGGAAGCATGTCATACCTGAAACAGAGATGTTCATTTAATAACCCATGTCTTTTGGTGTACAAGCAAAGTACCTCCATTGAATTTTATATTACAAATTAAAAAATATTTCTTACAAAGTAGTAGACTTCCACAAGGCTTTTTTTCCTTAATTTTGGTCTCATATCCCACTAATCTTTAACCCCAGTGTGTCTCCTCTATCTTCATACCACATGTGTTATCCTCTTCCCACTCAAAGAAGCTTCCTACCACAGGCCCTTCTTAGCTTCCTGATCACAACAGACAACTTCAAACTCAGTATACACATCTCAAAATTCACAGCTGCATGTGTTTTTACAGATATTTTTCTTATTCTGTTATAAGAGGCTCAAATAGGCACGTCAATTCTTGCTTTATTTTGTTTCCATTTACAAGGTATATTCTCTTCTCTTTTCACTCTGAGTTTATTTATGTTGTTAAATGAGCCTCCCCCACATCTCTTTCTCTTTCTCTGTCTCGTGTGTGTGTGTGCGTGTGTGTGTGTGTGTGTGTGTGTGTGTGTGTGTGTTTGAAACAGGGTCTCTCTATGTAATCTTGGCTAATCTGGAACTCTCTCTGTAGACAAGGCTGGCCTATAGTTCACAGAGATGCACCTGCCCCTGCCTCCCAAGTGCTAGGGCTGTGCTACTGCCTGGTTTCATCTATAACTGTATATAACCAAAGCACAGTGTTGATGTGAGGGCAAAACTGAGGAAATGAGCCGAGAGAATAATGTGCTGGGAAGCTTCTCAGTCAGTAGTATAAGGAAGAATTTAAACAAACCACACATAAATGGCACACTAGGTAAGTAGGGGACCACAGATATCTTTGTGTCTTCCTCACTTTTCTTGGTTGGCTATAAAAAAATCCTCATATTATATGCATGTAATAGAAATATATATGTATGTTTATTGTATACATGTAATAGAAAGCTATATTTTAAAAGTCAATTGTACTCATAGAATGTCTGAAAGCATCAATCAGAGAAGGAGGCAAAGCTGAATTTTGCTTCTCCATTTTTTTAATGTGTCACCTATGACTTTAGGTGACATCTGCTTTCAAAAAACTGGAAGGAAAAAGATGTCAAAGAGAGTTGTAAATTGTAGAATGACATCCACCATGTGGCCCTTCTGCCACTCTCACTAATATTGCTTAGCATTCTGAGTTTTAAAAATAACACAGTTACCGAGATTTAAAACCCTGTGGATGCAGAATTCGTTTTTGAAAATAAGACTTTTTACTATGCATAGCCAATTATAGTCCACTGAGAAAATGATGTATTTTTCAATACATTTTTATTATGTGCTTAACTGACGGACCTTGCTAGCTCCTTTGCAGGCATTGCACTCCATCAGCAGCTGTAGATATTATGCTACTTAGGAATCTACTTCAATTTGTATTTACCTGTGAGGGCAGACTGGCTCCAGAGAACACAGTCCTTTTTTCCTTAAGTAAATTATACATATTTTAGCAAACTATCTAAAAATATATTTATCTCATATAGAATTCTGGCCTCTGGGGTAATTAAGACCAGTTTTTAAAAGCTTAGCCAATACACCTTAACTCTCTCAGGTAAATAATATATATTTTAAAATCATCTAAGACTGATTTCTTTCTGCCTTTCCTTCTCCTTCCCTGCCCCTGTAACTATTACCATGCCTCTTTTTATCCACATATTTAGTAATTATTTCAATGTTTCCTTCAATGATGCTCCTCTCTTGAGAGCCTGCACACTAATTATACATCCTTTTCATCCCAAGCCCAAGCATCTATACACAGAAGAGGCAGGGGTTTCCCTGAATATAATTTCTAATGGAGAAATTACTCTGTGAAGATCTAGGTTCTTCTGTGTGAATGTTATCATCTGTCTTTGCATTTTAAGATGACAATTCCAATGTTGGGGATTTTACAGAGGTGGGTGCATTTTTCTGTGTTAATCGAGTGCTTAATCAAATGCACTGTTTGAGGCTGTGGGCAAATGGAAGCATACTTGAGAGTGGATGCACAGTAAGTACCACTGTACCTGTGCAGTGCCGCCATGTGCCACCGCATCCTCTAAAGCAGAACAATAAATGATTCCTGAGAAACCCATTCTTCCCGCTTAGCCACTAGACACTATCACACTTTGTGTATTGATTATCTTTGCACACATGAGGCATTGAAATGTATCATCTGTTCTCCTTTGCCCTACAAGGATACTGCAATCTTGACATCCCTCCAGAAGAAAGCAGTAGAAAATCAGATGGGAATAATCATTAGTAGCTGTAAATACTGCATGAGGATAGAACTAACAGCTTGTGGGAAGGTGATCTCTAGAAACTGCAGTGTAAGAAGAAAGCAAAATCTTTTGTTTGCCTACTCCTGGCCTTGGAGGACCCGCACTTCACATTTTATGAAAAGTGTTCTGTAATTGCTGTGGGGTAGCATTGCTGCTGTGTGATCTTCCACTATGGGGTCTCTCCAGCCAAGCAACTGTGACTCGGAGTCCATCCTTCTCTGTCCACACGGTGAGTCTCAATCAAATCCCCTGGGTTCAAGGCTCATTTGCCGTCCCCATTCTAAAACTCTCACAGCAACTACCAGGTTTGGAGGTTGGGTAGGGTTTTCTATGGAGCTGGTGACTTAAATCCTAAGCATCTGTCTAGTCCATATTAGTTACAGAACATGGGCTAGCATAGGTCCAGGTTTAGAGTACAAGCCAAGGTTATGCTTATGTGCTGCAATGGTTAATAGCACCCCATTTCGCTCTCTGTCCCAGTTCGGATGCTACAGCTCTACCTATATGGACTGTTTTGCTTTCTTGGGTGTTTTGTGTTGCTGTTGTTTTTGTTTGAATGGTTATGTTTTATTTTTTTAACTAGCCAGATAAGTTTAGAAATAAAAAAAACAAAGACAAAACAAGCAGCAAAAAAAAAACCACACAAACAAACACACAACTACAGCAACAACAAAAACAATCTCACCTGGCATGCACAGGATGCCTGTAATTTATGCATGTAGGAGATCTAGGCAAGAAAGTTAGTAGTTATGGTCAGCTTTGGATTCATAGTAAGCTCTAGGCAACCTCAACTGCATAAAACCATCTAAGGCAAACAGAAAACACATAAACATAGCCCGCTCCACTCCCCAAAAAGTCCATATGTAGTTTTCAGAGTAATCTAGGCACCGTGTTAAAATGCACATTCCTTGTTCCATCACTTCTGTACTGCAGCAAGGGATGGGATGCAAAAGTTATTTTGACTGGCTGGACCTGGGGCTTTGTAAAGTAGCCTATCTCTTCCACCCTTAATGATGCAAACCCACGTGAGAGCGTGCCTATTCCAGAGTCGGAACATTTGATCAAGCTGTGTGCTGACTGGGTGGGATTGACAGGCTCAAATTACTGTTTCCCAAGCAAGAGCAGAGTCTCAACCTTAGAATTGTGTCGTCACGGCAACTCTGATAGCATTTCACAGTGAAAATCCTCTGCCCACAGACACTGCTGCGGCCAGGTGAGCTGACTGAAGAGCAGAAGAAGCTATTCTGAATATAGAGGTAGCTGTGCGAGTGAAGGGAATGGTAGCCTATTCAATCTGTAAAGCAGAGCCCATAACAAACGGCGAATGGTTAAGTGGTTCAGCTCACCCTCTCCCTTCCCTACCGCAGCTTGGTGCAAGTCAAGGACACATGGCAGCTTTGCTTTGCTAACAGTCTCAGTCATTCTTTCCAGAGCTGCAAGAGCTCTACACACTGTATGCATTCCCACTTGGCACTTGATCCTCCACACATTCCTCCAAGCACGAGAAACAGGCACCAGAACAAAAGGAAACAAGGAAGTTCAGGGATGTAAGCCCCTGAATCATTTACATCCCTGGGTCATTACTTTCAGTCTTGCAAGGGCACCTACATTTGAGCTTTCTTATTGGCTTTTCCTCACCCGCTCCATCCTGCCTTGCCCTTATCCCATAAACTATTGTACATGCCTGGGCTCTGTAGATAGAAATTAAACTGTGAGTTGGTATGCTAAATTACCTGAACTAAAAACTGTAATTTGCAACATTATTAAGTCATCACTGTCATGGACTTCAATTTCTTCCTGTGTAAGCCCCTAACACCCAGTATCACTCATTTTGAGTAGTACTAAAAAGAGAAAAGGGAAAACAAAATGAAAGTCCTTATTTGCTCCGCTGACTTTTATCATATCCATCAGGAAATTTGAATATTGTGCTCTAACTAGTGGCTTCAGTTTGACCAAAGTAGTCAAAATGTCCAAATTGTTTTGAAGGTATGTAGACTCATGTCTGCATGAGTGGGAAGGACAGTGGGCTCCTCAGGTAATCCAAGAATTAGAATCTCTACACTTGTATTTTCAGAGAACCCTAACCAGGTGTGAGCTGGAGCGCTGGGTCTTTTTCCTTTGGACACTATTTCTAGGCCTTTTGAAAACACTGGGGCATTTCCTGTTATCTGACTGCCAAGAACGCCAGTCTTCTTCTGCTGTACTTAACACACTCGTGTTGTGCAGAAGGCATGAAAATAGTGAGCAAGTGTGTATCTATCATCATAGTCTAAGTTTTGCTGCAGGACTAACTGCAAGTCCCGGAAGTTTAGAATGTGCACCTGGGAGGGCAGGCACTCAGCTCCACTGACCTTTAGTATCACCTTCACCCAGCTAGTTACAAAGTTGGAAGGAGTACTGGCTTTTAAAACTTCTGCCTGTCAGGCGGATCTCTGTGAGTTCGAGACCAGCCTGGTCTACAAGAGCTAGTTCCAGGATAGGCTTCAAAGCTACAGAGAAACCCTGTCTCGAAAAACCAAAAAAAAAAAAAAAAACTTCTGCCTGTAAAAATCACTATATCCCCTATTGTTTGTCTCTTACTCCTCCAACAAAATCATTTGAGGGGCTTGAGAGATGGCTCGGTGGTTAAAAGCACTGACTGCTCTTCTAGGGACCCTGGTTCAATCCCAGCACCCACACAACAACTCACAACTGCCTGTAACTCCAGTTCCAAGGAATCTGATACCTTCACACCAATGCACGTAAGATAAAGTTTAATAGATTAAAAAAAGAAGAAGAAGAAAAAGAAAAATGACCAGGCAGTGGTGGTGCACGCCTTTAAAAAACAAACAAACAAAAAACCAAAATCATTTAAAGTAGTAAGGAGGAGCAGACTACCCCAGGCCCAGGGAGGGAAAGCCACGACAGCTACACATTGTCTGCCAATATCTAGCAGGTTCACAAGTCTCTTGATTACTATTTATTGCTGAGAAGAGACACCATGACCACAGCAACTCATAGAAGAAAACATTTACTTGGGGGCTGACTTACAGCTTCTGCTGTGAGCCCATGACCAGCATAATGGGGCGCATGGCCCCAGACAGGCATGGTGCTGAAGCAGTAGCTGAGAGCTACACTCTGACCCAAAGGCAGCAGGCAGAGAAGCGGTCGGGGACACTGGGCTCTGGGCCTGGCTTGGGCTTTTGAAACCTCCCAAAAAAATCTCTAAAGAGAACACATATTCCAACAAGGATGGACTCTTAGTCCTTCCAAAGAGGTGTCAGTCAGGACTAAGTGCACATGTGGGAGTGGGAAGCATATTGTCATTCAAACCACCACAGTGAGTCTAAAATAATGGGTAAAAGCCCAGTCTTTTTCCACCTTCCAATAACTGACTCGGGCCACTAAGAGTGTACGGCTGCTGTACTCGAGCAGCTTCGCACAAGAACCAGGTAGACTGCTAAGTCCTGAGAACACGGATGGTCTGCTGGTGGGTGACTAACTCCTGAGAACACGGGTGGGGTCTGCTGGTGGGTGACTAACTTCTGAGAACACGCGTGGGGTCTGCTGGTGGGTGACTAACTCCTGAGAACACGGGTGGGGTCTGCTGGTGGGTGACTGTAGCTTATACCTCCCCTTTAACTGCTCAGTCATGGACAGTAACACCAGATGGCAGATTTTCTGTGATAACAGTGATCTAGAGAACAGAGGACTGGAATATGTTATTTCTTCTGTCTTCCTTCTCATCTAGTTCATATTCTACTAAATACAGTGGTTTTGTTTATTTGTTTTGTGAAGTTGTTGTTCATTCTGGAACAATGCTTTATTTAGACAATAGTTAGCTTCTTCAGCTTAAATTCTAACTTCATCATTTACTGGCCAAATGGCCTGAATTGTTTTCTACCTCTATATCCACTTTCCTTAACTGTATACTGGATGGTCCCACCAGTTTGTCTTAGACAGCATTGACAAGCTGTACTAGATAGAGCTCTTGGCCCAGAAGTGGATCATGATGATTTTCTTATTCACTTTAATAGAAATACTTAAAGATTCTGAAATCTGAAGAAACAAAGTCTTACCCCATTGTTTGAATAAAATATATTTTTCATCCTGCAAGTTCCAGAGCTACGTATATCTGAAATTTCAGGCGGTCAACTATAAGAACCTATTCACTCTCAGCAAGTTGTACTCCGTCTCCTTGATGAAGATTAGACTATCAAAAATGTGTCGGCTAGTGAGGATTCTTTCAAGGTTGATCTAAGTATTTAAATAGAACACAGACCAACCTAATAAGGCATGGATGCTCAGATTCTAAACATAGCCATGGGTCAGAATGTGAGTCAAGAACAGGAATGCCCTGGGGCCACAGTTGCAGCTGAAATAGGAAAGGTAACTGCATTTCCTGACCTTCTGGCATTGACCCATCTCTCAGCCTTCTGATTGTGCTGAGCACTAACACACAGGCTACCCAGCCTTCCGAAGTGTCTCCACTGTGCACAGTGAAGGCAGCGTCTTCCTCTTACCTAGAAGATTAAATGCACTAGGTCCAGTCTGCCTTGTTCATTTTTATAACTATGGAGAGCTGGGAATGTGCAATGGTGCCTCTAGCTCGTTAGTCTTGAAATTGAGAGTGCCCACAATAAGTCCTGATGCAGGAGGAGTTAGAGCGCTGATAAGGATGCTCAAGATGGAAATGTGTGTAGGAACACTGGCTACATTTCCCATGGCTCCCAGGGCTATTAATGGAAGGAACAAATGTCACTGAATAGCCGCTTGCCATGCAGAAATTTTATTCTATTTAAAAATTTAAATCAACAATGTAGAGCTATGTTTTTTAGAGGCCCCTCTAAAAAGGACCAGTAATTACTGGTCTTTGTTCTATAGCCATAAAGAATGGACCTTGGGTGAAGCAGGAGGCTACTTCAGAACCTTGGCAGGCATCCATGTCCATTCCCTTTAACAAGTGCTGAATGCTCATTGTACGTATAGTCCTAGCATGTATTTGTCTAGTCTGCAAAATGCTCATCGGGGTGTAAATAAGGAAGCTAACTTCCAAAGTCCGTTTACCTGAGTAGCTGGAAAATACTATACTGAGTGAGGTAACTCAGACCCACAGAGACAAACACCATTTTCCCCCCATATTTGTGGATCCTAGCGCCAAATCCTTGTATTTTAGTATATAACCTGAAACAACTTCAGAAGTCAGTATAGAAGAAAGGATCCATTGCAAAAAGGAAAGGAAAGGCACCTTATAAAAAAGGACTAGGCGAAGAGGAAAAGGGAAAAGTGGTAGAGGGGATTAGCTGGCGTGAAGGGAGGTGATGCAGAGGGAGAGGAAGGAAAGAGAGTTAAACATCACTAAGGATGTTTGAAAAGGTCGCAAGGAACCATTACCTAATAAGTGTGCTTTTTATATTGTGTATATGTATACATACATACATACATACATATATATGTAATACAGCTCAAGCTCCATTTCTTTAGATCAATGGAACAGAATAAAACCCTTAGCAAACTGTAAAACTCCAGCCCTCTGCTTTGAAATGGTATCATTCATGAAACATCTCAGAACTGCCTTTTAAAGTTGTAAAAGCTCAATATTATAGATAAACTATCCCAAGTCAGTAAGCAGTTAAAGACCTCCCACACTCAATTTAAAGACCTGAATTCAAGACCTGCCTTTGTTGTCATGGTTGGATCATGTGACTTTGCCTGTCATGAACAGTCTATGAAATAGGCTGTTTGGACTAAAACAAAAATCAGAAGACTGCAGTTCATGTGGAGAATGGAAGAGGAAGTTGTAGTGTTGGGCAGCGGGCGGCGAGTGCCGCCCGGCTTTTGGCCGCCTGGCTAGCTTATGCCCTGAAATAACAACACACAAACTGCATTCATTTAAACACTGCCTGGCCCATTAGTTTCATCCTCTTACTCACATCTTGACTAACCCATATCTAATAATCTGTGTAGCACCACAAAGTGGTGCCTTACCCAGAAGATTCTAGCGTACATCCATCTTGGGCCGGAGCTTCATCACGTCTCTCTCAGAGAGGAGAGGCATGGCTTCTTATTAACTTCCCTTCCCAGCATTCTGTTCTGTCAACTCCACCCACCTAAGGGCTGGCCTATCAAATGAGCCAGGCAGTTTCTTTATTAACCAATGAAATCAACTCAAACAGTAGACCCTCCCACATCAGAAAGTCGTTTTTTTTTTTTCCTTCCATCTACGGATTTCAGAGATCAAACCCAAGCCAGCAGGTTTGGCAGTCATTTTCTCTATTGGGCCGAACCCAGTTTTTACTTAGCATCTGTGGCTGTTTTCATACTTTGTGTGACAGAGATGAGTAGTTGCTGCAGAAACTGTGTGGCCAAGGAAGCCCGAACTATATAAAGTAAGTAGACTTTGATCCCTACCTTCAGATCACTGATTCCTGATTAGAAACTTTCCTTCACATGCAAAATAAGAATCAAATATCACTCTAAGACAGCACAAGGCCTGATTACAGTTCTGATGTCACATCTAGTATCTACTAGTTAGATGATGCATAACTAGTGTTAACTAAGTAGTAGGCCTGTTCACTAGTAGGATTCCAGCATCTTCCTCCAGCAGCTGCCAGTGCAGTGCATTGCTAGATAAGAAGAAGAGCTCTGCACATTTATGACCATGGACAGCTGGAGTAACAACGCTGGCAGACAGTATGTCTAAGGCAAACTTTGGTCCCAGCTAAATAATCCTGCTCACCATCTAATCTAGCTAGTATTTAAAGCTTAGATCAGATTCAAACAAGTCAAGCAAAGATCTGAGGACTCCAGGTAAAGGAGTGGGCAATGCAGAAGAGACATTGAAGGGGCTGTGAGTAGAATTTGCCAGAGAAAAATATTCTTATTCAAGAATTACGAGTGATAGTGTTAGAAAGATTGGTGCCATGGTGCATTCCTGGAATCCCAGGACTCAAAAGACTGAGGCCAGAGAAACACAAGTTTCTGCACAGTCTGGGCAATATGGGAACAATGTTTCTCAAAAAAAAAAAAAGTTGGAACTAAATTGTGGAATTTTTCTGACCTGGTACAAGGAAGATGGAAACTTTTTCAACTGCGTTGATATCCACTCAAGTTTCCTAGCCTTGAAAGAACTGGTATTAGTGAGATAATTTATGTATCTCTGATACAGAATGCATTAGAAGACAAAGAGACAGGAAATCAGCTTCATTTTATATATGTGAATTTTAGTTTTATCTGTGCTGTTATTTCAATTATAAAAATGTTTGCAGTTTATTGTTTGTTTTTGTTCTTATTCCCTGCTTAAACTTCTTAAGTCTGATTTAATGAGTGGATATAAAACTGAGTCACAGCTAATGCACAGATGTAAAAGGGAACCAGTGTTTCTTCCCGTAACCACTTTAAAAGCATCATTTTGCATGTACTTTAAAAATTATAGTATTGTCAAGATATGCAGTAACACCTATTGAGGGACTGTGTATGAAAGATAGGGGAAATGAGTAAAATGTGAGTTTTGCCTTTAATCTGGATGGATCTAGATAGCAAATGAATCAGTACTAAGAAAGGGGTAATTTAAGTATATCAAAGGAGATAGGGGCATAAAGCATCCAAACATGTGGTTGATGCTCTTAACTATCTTCCCATTTGCCTATTTAAATTTTTTCTACCTTCGTAATGGAAAACTGACTTTATACATAATAGCCAAGATTCTGACCTAAAAATTCATTTTTTAAAAGTTTCATTGTGTCTGAGAATGGCCACCTAGTATAATCCTGACCAAAATGTTGAAAGAGAGTATTTTCCCAAGGGGAGTTGGCAAAAGCTCTTTACTGTCTGGGTAAAAGGAGAGCAGATTTGGCTGTCTCCATTCTTCCTCTTTTTATCTACTTCTTCCTTTTAAATGTAATACCTCCAGCTGGTGCAGCCATATACCTATCACAACGCAGCAAACAAAAGCTTGATAGAAAAATAGAAAGTTTTAGAGCCCAAATGAGAACTTGAACATCTAAATCAATATTAGTAATCACCAAGTTTTGAACTGACTGCTAAATGAAGTAAACAAACTTTGTTACCCAAATTTCTTTGGGTAGAAATCTTGCTCCTAATAGCAAAATGCAAAATGCAAAAAAAAAAAAACTCCTCTAATAAATTTGACTCTACAGTCCCCCTGCTCAAATAAGCATTCATTCCCCAGCTGTTTGCTTCTGCAGCAGGTTTCTGTGGCACACTAGCCGTGTGCCAGGCAGTGGGCTAGACGCAAACAGTTCTGATATATGCATCATCTTATTATTTTGATGCATGCATGCAGTGTGAAATAATGAAATCGGGCAGCTGTATAATCAGTAACTTCAACACTGATCATCTTTCTGTGTTAAGTGTTCCTAATATTCAAAATTAAAATTAACTGGTGAATGAGGTTCTTCAGATGAAGATGGAGAACAAAAAAATGCTACTTTTTCTCAGTTTGTTTTTCCTATCACCTGAACCACTCTTTATCTCTGCATCTCCACTCTGTATAAGATGAAGTGAATATGGGGTCAGGAGACCCCCTCCCACCTCTCTTCTCCTCTCCCCACTCACCACTATCTCAGAAGAAACGCAAAAACAAGCAGACAGAAAGCACAACTCTCTGTTGATAGAGCCAGTGCAACTCTCTGGTCCCATCCTACATCTTGTACCGGACTATTATACATCCATCCAGAACAGCGCTTCTCAGCCTTCCTGGTGTTGCGACTCTTTATTACAGCTCCTTATGTTGTTTATGACTTCTAATCATAAAATTATTTTTATTGCTACTTCATAACTGTAATTTTACTGGCGTTATGAATGATTATGTAAATACCTGATGCGCCACCCCTGTGAATGTGTCATTTGATCCCCAAAGAGGTAACAACCCACAGGTTGAGAACCACTGCTATAATGTATATTATAATATACCCATTTGTGGGTGTAGTCATTTGTGGGTGTTTTTGAAGAACAAAAATGTGACTGTCTAGCCAAGCCCTCAAATTTAAATCCAAACTTCCTCTCAGACAATACTGCATTAAGGTTAGCATACAGAAAATCATGGCATGAGACTTGGCTGGAGAACATTTTTATTCTATGTGGTAGAAACATAAGACTTCTCTGGAGTCTTTCTATTCATTCCCTGACATCTTAAAACAAATGGTCATCTAAGTTTAAATGCTATGTTCAGGCTTTGCCTTTGATATTTTGGGAAGTGAACACAATTTAATCTTGATATCTCTACATGTAAGAAGAATTACCTCTGGATAATAAACCTCACCACTCCAGAAGCAATTATTTTTGCCTATGATGTTATAGCAATGGATCACCAACAGACCATTTACAAAAACTGTAGCAGGATAAAGTTAACCTACTATGATCAACAAATGAGTGTTTCTGCTAATGATGTCTTAACTTCTCTGTCACTCCGGTCCAAAGGCTCGGGCTCTGCCACTGTTCTACATGGCTTTTCTTTCCTACTGCCTAGTTAATGCCTCTCTTGACACTTGTACTTTTCATCATCTCACTATCACTGTCTGAAATCAGACCATCACCACTTCTTGCTGGAGTCTAGCAATGCCTTGCCAATTAGTCTCTACAATCCTGAGGAACTGCAGGCTAACCCAATTCTGTTCTAATTGCATTTTCAATATATTAACAACCTTGCTTGTCTGCCTGGTTCATCAGTGCATCCAAAGGATGTCATACAGTCCATAGGACAGTAGCTTTCAATAAGTGTAAGCGATTGGCTGCATGACAAACAACAGCCCCGGCCTGGTATTTTCTTACTTAAGAACTCCTCGGGATGGCATTCAAGACCCCCAGACCCAGGTCACTGTCTAAATGTTGCCTATGCCCTGTTGTCTATACATGCTCCTTCAAGGCAATGTTCCAGCAAAACAGAGCGAGATGATTTTTTCCAGAATGGTATCTTTCTCTTTTTAGTGTTTGTGTCTTAGCTGTCTGTATCTGAAATGGCACCAAGTCATCTGTGCCAGTTAAAATCCTACCCATACTTTAGGAATTAGCAGAGAAATAGCTAAATGATAGAGTGCTTATGTAACATGTACGAGGCCCCGGGTTCAGTTCCCAGTTAATAACGTGTGCGTGAGCACACACACATGCGTGCATGCACGCATTCATGCACACTTAATAAAAACCAGCCTTAACCTCCTCTCCCTTCACAACAGGTTTTCAAAAGATGACAATATATATATATAAGCAGCTGACTACATTCTGGTTTATGTTTTCTTCTCGTAAAACCCCAGCAGGCATATTTGTTAATCCCAGTTTAAAGATCATGAGCCTATTACTCAGAGACTTTTTTAATTTCTGAGATTGTAATTTAGTTACAATTTCCTTCCCTTTCCTCCCTTGAAACCCTCTCATATGCCTATTTCCACTCTCCTTCAAATTCATGACTTCTTTTTCATTAACTATTATTACATGCACATATGTATTTGTATATGCATGTATATTCTTAAACAAAATCTGTTGAATCCTCCAAGTGTTACTTGTATGTATGTTGGGCACTGGACAGCCTTCCCTCGGGAGGACTCCTCAGAGCCTTTTATTGACCTTTCCTCAGGTTACACAGCACAGGCAGGGTGACATCCCCTTCTCAAACCTTTGTCCCTAGCCCCTCCACCTGCTGGCACTCTTACCCATCAAAATCATTCTGCATATATTTTTGAAAACACAGATTCTACAAACTGATAACAAAGGAAACAAATTTAGCTGTGGATTGGATCTTAAACCAATATCAAAAAACTGATATATATATATATATATATATATATATATATATATATATATATACATATATATGTATGTATGTAGTGTTTCTCTGGGAAAATAGGATGTTCCAATACTACTGATCTTGCCTTCACATGGCCACACCTAGGGAAGCAGAGCTGCGGATGCTGTCTCTCTGTGGGGCCAGCCTAGCCTACACAGGCATTTGTACCTGTGTCTCTTGTAGCCCCTTGTTGGCACGCTGTCATAAAACATTTTTCACATTCTTTTACCACATCTCACCTTATGGAGCCTGCAAGTCTGATCTCTATTATTTCTGTCTTTGCTGTGTGGTTTTTTTTTTCTCTCCTTAGCATGAAATCCATGCTTGGCATTTTGCAAAGTCTCCACTATATTTTTATTGAGTTGGATATAATTAAATTTGTAGGCCTTCTAATGTGTTCAACATTTAATACTTTACCAAATCCAAATTTACAATTAGTTTTAGTGTCGCAAGATGGGATTTCATAGTGAGTGAGCCCCTGGGTTTTCTTTTGGTGCCGAATTGCATTGTTTCTATTTGATGCTCCTGTTTTGGTACATTGGAAAAATTTTTCTCTCCTGTGAAGACTTCCTTTTCCTCCCAGTTGGTCATCTCCTGTCTGTCTCTGTTTCTACTGTAGACACTACTGGATAATGTCATAAGAATGTGTGGGCAGGGGCATAGTTAACCTTTGTGCCTCTCCCACCAAGTACACTTGAACCACGGGTGTTCAGTTTAATGTCAGTGACTTGGACCTTGCCTAACGAGTGTATGCTCTAAGGAAATGACTGATGATCTGTGCTAAAGTTCCTCTAATCTGACATGAGGCAGAAAAACACAACTCCCTCAAGCTAAGCAATGGTACAGGTGGTTTGATACATTTTCTTTACATTTATTCTGGGTTAAAAACTGAATCAAATTTTAAATATCTCAGCCAGAGATGTTTTGTTGCCAGATTGTTGTCAATAAGCAGAAGTTTCAGCGGTTCTGCAGGCTTTCTTCTCACGAGCTGAGTTCACAGGCAGCAATTCAGTTCATGGCTCGCTTCTCTTTCTACCACCTTCATGGACAAGCTTTAAAACCCTGTACAGTTTCTGGTTTGACCCGAGACTGAACCATCAAAGTTTACAGCTCATTTCCAACTTCTTAAGTAAAACAGGTGACAAGGACTGCCAAATCTCCAGACGGGGAAAATCAGCAGAAATCCATAAACTGTCACTAGGGACAGGCAGGCTGTCTTTCGCTTCTCTCTTCTTCCTCTTATTGGCTATAGTGGATTCATTTTTCCCATCGCTCCCCTCTCTGTAGAAAATTTACTCTAGCATTTCATGGCCTTAATGATTGTCAAGATGCGACCTTAAATTTCAAAGCTTTTGTGGTATCATTTAAACGTTCCTGAAATAAGGGCTACGTTTATGAACTACTTTTATGGGTCAGGGATAGACGTTACAATGGAATCACCACATCTGAACCTTGCAACATCCTGAGAAGCCAGACTCACTAGCTCCCACAATCTTACCAGAGAATAAGAATTAGAAAGGATAAACTCAGACACAGTCACATCAGAAAACCACAGCATGGAATTCAAATTCAAGAAATGCAAGTATTTACTACTCGGATGTCCTACAGTACTGCCCATGCAGGTGCCTTTTAGAAATTCCCACTTTCCCTGCTGCAGGGACTTTGTCATACTAACTGCCATTACTCAACCACCATAGGAGCACTGAAGAGGAAGACAGACACATGATAATTTTGAAATGTTGCACTGAGAAGTATCAGAGCCTCCTGAAGGAGCTCGGAGGTCTGAGTTCTCCAGGCTGCTATTGGCATGTGTGGCTGGTGTCATGTAATACGCCTTTTTGACTTTAAGTATCATAGCTCTTGGTACAATAAGAAATATTGAGTAATTCTACTTATCAAAAGCAGGTGTGTTTAGACACTTTACACCAAAGTGTCTCACAGCCATTCATAAAACAGATCTGTCTTCATACTTCCCCTGTGATCATCATCATCCCGTTAACCTGGGAATATGTCAGAGTCACTACATGTAATCATCTATAAAAGCCAGGTGATACTTAAAACAAGTCTGTATATGTTGTGACATGAGTTATAAATAAGATTTTTAATTGGCTTACTTCCTGGGGCTCTCTCACATCTCACATCTTGACAATGAATAGCGCCCAGTTTGCATTTCAAGGAGGAATCGATGGAGCTATGCAGGTGAGCAGGTGCCCTGCATCATTAGACCATGCGGAAGCCCGCTTTCACCTGGGCTCTCGTGGACATGGATTCTTGGCTTTAATTCATCACTTTGGTCTTTCATCCCCATGTGATAACTTGTGTGGTTATGTCTCCGGGAAATTTTCTTTAGTTAATCTTGCCTCCCTGACTAATAACTCCTTTGGTCAAAGTCTATTCTGTATTAACAGATTCAGGATTTGTAAATATTGGGAGGTGTTCTCATGTAGGGTCTGTTAAGCAACTTTAGGGTTAACTTAAGTCCAACTCATCAAGACACATACACACAGAGAGGCCACAGACTAGCACCATTTCCAAAACACAGCACACACAGTGAGGTCACAGTCCAGCACGTGTTCTGGAACACAGAACACACAGTGAGGTCACAGTCCAGCACGTGTTCTGGAACACAGAACACACAGGGAGGTCACAGTCCCGCACGTGTTCTGGAACACAGAACACACAGGGAGGTCACAGTCCCGCACGTGTTCTGGAACACAGCACACACAGTGAGGTCACAGTCCCGCACATGTTCTGGAACACTGTGCACACAGTGAGGTCACAGTCCAGCACGTGTTCTGGAACACAGCACACACAGGAAGGACAGAGTTCAGCACGTGTTCTGGAATACTGCACACACTGGGAGGACACAGTTCACCACTTCTTCCAGGTACTAGGTACTGTCTAAATAAACAGAGACAGAGCCTCTCAGAATGAAGCCATGTGTATCTCACATAAAATTGCCATGCTGTGGAGAATAACATTTTCATTCATATTAAAATTATGAAATCTAACAGACAGAATTCCTATTGCTTATAACCACGCCAGATTTATTCCCAAGGGGCAGCTTGTTCACTAGGAAAACCTGACTCAGCAGGTTTAAATTACTCCTTTGGAGCCACTTAACTTCTAAATTTCCTCATTCACTGGCTTAAACTTGACTTTAATATTGCCTGCACTCAAAACATTTGCATTTAATTGCAACAGTAGCATGCTTTCCTGTTGGCATCTGAAACATATTCATTATTAGTGTCAGGCTTACATTGAGAGAGTTTGGTTATTTGTGTCTAAGAAATCAAATTCAACAAAGATAACTGAAGGTATGTAAGTAGTTTTTCCCGCTTTTTATTGTAAGAACATGCAGCCTGTGGAGACACAAACTCAAATCCTTGACAAATCATATTTTCACTGGCTGTGTGTCTAGAGATAAATGGACATGTGTAGAGAAAGTTATTTTAAGAATGATATGTCAACGTGGATTTTATTTTTTGAAATGAATATATTCATATACTTTGAATATGTGTGTGAGTCAAGAAAATATTGTGTCTGGCAAAGCAGTTGCTGTAGCACTTTCCATGATGAAGGGATTTGCGCATTATAAAAATTTATTTCAAACTTTCTTAAAACCTTATTCCAAATTAAAGAACATTGAGATCTCATTGCAGGCTTATAACTACAGGGTTGCAGCAGAATTCTGAGACACAAGCTTGCTAGGTGTGCATATCTTGGGTTATCCATCTTATTAAAATAAAAATGTATTCTCATGAGAATGCCATGCCACTGGGGACTCAAGCGGGTAAATTAGTACCTTTGCTCTTCCAGGTTACACTTGAATTAAGAGCAATGTCTTCTAGCCCTGCTGCAGTCGTTTTATTCAGAAACAGAAAGAAGATGAACAAATGTTCATTCCATAAACGTGGTTCTTTGTTGATCAAACCACGGTCTTGTCAAATGTGTTTGTGAAACCGTAAAAGTTTCTCTTCAAAGGTAGAAGCCTGCCAATTTAGGGCTGCTATATTTTGAAGATGGATAGTGACCTTTGAAAGTCATTCATTAATCACTCACAACTGACCTGAAAAATTGAATTGAATAAATGAGACAAGCCTTTGCTAAATTTTAACCCTGATTTTCACCTAAAATACTTAGGCAATCAAAGAGGAACTGTTCTTCTGACCTAACTGGGCAGAAATAGAATGCTGCTCTCCCTCCTACTGATTATGCAGATATATGAATGTGAAGCTATTGCTGCTGTTGAAAAGATCACATGTGTTGTAACTTGGGAAAGACACGGGGTGATCAGAGGCCACATGCAAGATATCTGCAGACTAAAGGATGGGAATGATGAGACGCATCTAGGACTGCTGGCGGCAGCCCTCAAGGATAGATGAATCCTCTGTTCTCCACTGAGTTGGGAGCAGTGAGGAAAGGGGATTTTAAAGATGCAAGGAAAATAACTATCCTCAGAGATTTTCCCACCATCCCCTTTTTTCTCATCCGAGAAACCATCAGCTAGTCAGCAGACACAATGGGCCAAATAAAAGGACAGCACAAATTAATCATGGAGGTATCTAGGGCTACATTCAGTTTTGGATCTGAATACAAGGAGCGATGAATCAATGGATTGTCAGGGAATTCTATGCAATGGACTTGAAGAATGGGCAAAAATTGTCCTGGTGGTGGAGAGGCAGGTGGAGAGATCAGACCCACAGTGTGTACTCAGGGTGGTCACACTTGAATTTCTTGTTAACCTCCAGCATGTTCAACAAATTAGAAAGTCCAGGTGATTCTGCTGGATGTGTCAGAAACAGACTGATTTCTTAGCTAGAGGGATGGGAGAGATTTCAGTGTTGTACAGGTATTGTAGAATTCAGTCAGGATAGTACCACAATGCCAAGATAAGGTGGAGGCTATCTGAGCTAGAGGGTGCAGTGCAGAGTGAAATGGAGTAACAGGAGATGTGGAACCCTACAAATGACTTGGAAAATTGGAGCTATGTAAAAAGCTTCTGGTGTTGCCCATGAGTTATGAGAATATACGGTAACATACCTGCAGTTCATCACATGTACCACTAGGTGGTGAACGTGCATTAGTAACGACTTGAAATCTCCAGCTTCTCCAGGTACCTAATTTTGAGAATAAGTGTTCACATTCTAATTAAATCAAGTTAGACTTTTTATTAGTGAATTATATTAGAAGTTATAACTCTACTTAGTAAAGGAAGAAACTTAAATGTCACTCATTGACAATTTCAGCCATAAAAGGACCTGTGTGCAAAACTGAAGGTATCTAAATAAAATTCCTAAAGAACTCTCTATTATATTTTATTATTTTCTATTCAATGTCCACCCAGAAGAAAACTTGGTATTAAGGAGTGACCAGTGTCTTTGGTAATAAATATCATCAAGTTATTTGGAAGTTTAGATCTGAAAATGGTATTTTATTCTAATATCTGAGCTGATATCTCTGGGTTAGAACCTATTTCTTCTAGCTATCTGGATCTCTCTGATACATAGTATAGGAAATAGAAATAATTAGATATTACCCTCATCTGAGAATGCTTTGTTTGCTGCTAGCAATCCCGAGGAAATTGTGTTTTTTGCACTATTACCATCCAAATGTTTTTCCTGGCTCTACACATCCTAGAAGCAAGGTTCATTCCTCTGTCCCTGCGGTGACTGTAGTACCAAACACAAAGTAAATGCACAGTGAATCAATCACCATTTTCTGCTGTTCAAAACCTAAGTTGGTCTCCACTGCATGCAGTCTCAGCACATCACTTAGGAGGACTACCTGTCTTTAAGTCAAGCAACCAGAGTTCATCCCATTGCAACCTGAAGCTGAGTCAAAGGAAATTTAAAGACTCTCACATGTGCTTTTTGTAATCTTTCATTGAAGACACGTATTTATGCAAGGGTGTGTGTGTGCATGTGTGTGTGTGTGTGTGTGTGTGTGTGTGTGTGTGTGTGTTCAAGAGGCATGGAAATTTGGCATTAACCTTCCTGTATTCAACAAGATTATGATTTGTTTTATGCTAAAGTCTACAGTTAACTTGTATTTATATTACTTGGACATATCTACATAAACATGGATATGCATCTACCTTATAATTACACAGGTTATATGAATTTAGAATAGAGCTGTCATGGTGATATTATAAATGTTAGTAGGAACTACTACATCAGTTAACTCTTTCCAATAAAACAAGTTCTGCTAATTATAATGTATAAATTAAGAAAAGTTCAGTTTGGGGGTGAAGCTCAGTGATGTAGCATTTGCTAGTAGCATGTGCAGAGCCCCAGGTTCAAACACCAGCTCTGGAAGGAGAAAAGGAAGCTGCAATTTAGATGGCGTAAGCAAGACACTAGAGAGCATACAGATAACAGGGTTGGACTCGGGGCAGTGATCCGAAACCAAGGACCACACACCAGGCTCCTTGGAAGCATCTGTGTGCTTTTCTGGAATGCCTCACTGCCCTTTCTCAGTTTTGAGAATTTCCTGCTTGAAAATACATTCAAAGCAGGAACATAGAAACAGACCTACAGAGCTGTATCTTCAGTAGAGCTGTATTGATGAAAATAGCACTGATCAAGGAAATTTCTAGTCTGTTGACTTGGAAATCACTCACCACCCCCAGTTTGTGCAGTGTTCACTGTTTTCTCCATTGTTATATAGCAAGAGTAAGACTATCTTCCTCTGTAAGATAAGTACACATTTGATGTACATCGAAGTATGGAATAAATGTAGTCATAAGTATAAAAACTGACCCTTAAAGCTTTCCAAGCAACTAGTGTGAGTCTTCAAATATTACTGAAACTCATGTAAGACAGGAGCACTTCTGCAGACAGCCTAGCTAGGAGATAGACACCTTCCTGTCACCTGGCAGAAGAGGAAGGCAGCTTGACAGTAGGTACACAAACTACGAAAACACAAATCCTTTGCCAAACAATTTCACTCCCAAAAGTTTATCCCGCAGAGATACTCGCCCATGTCTGAATTGTTACAAACCCAGGGTGTTCTTAGTTTCTGATTTGTAACTATAAAAATTATTAAAGAATCAAGGATCCATTGAGGGAAAACCTGTTGAATAAATCCTGGCATATATATCACCAGCCATTCTGTACCTAAAATAATTAACAGATATTCAGCATTATTGTGGGAAAAGGATGTAAGAATGCTCCATATATACAATAGATCTGCTGTTATCTATGCCTTAAGAAAACAACATACAGGTATTTCTAGATGGATGGTGGTGCAGCACGCCTTTAATCCCAACACTCGGGAGACAGAGGTAGAGATGGGCAGATCTCTGTGAGTTTGAGGTCATCCTAGTCTACAAAAGGTAGCTTCAGGAGAGGCTCTAAAGCTACAGAAAACACTGTCTCAAAAAACAAACATTAAAGCAACATACAGATATTTCTAAACATCTCTATCTCTGTGACTGTGCAGAACAAACTTTAAGAATAAATTAAAACACTGGGCAACAATCATTGTATCCAGGGAAGGTAAAAAAAATTCTCTGGGAGCCAGGGAAAAAGTGGAGGCTTTGCTATTCTGATGTGAACATGTATTATCTTGATTTTTAAGGCTTATTTTTCACTTTTTAAATTTTTAAAAACTTGTGAATCCTTTAAGCCCTCATTTCCAGTTCTGAATTGTTGGCTCGAAGATACTATAAAATATATGTCAGACACTTTTGTGCAAACATAATGAAGTAAAGAAGGAAATAAAATATTCAGCATTTGGTAGTGAAAGCTAGAATTGTGTGCATTTTGTATGTATACTACTTTCTCCTTTGTAAATGTAGCGATTGTATGTTCAATATCAGCGACTCCAGGTAAAGGTCCAGTTCTTCAATGAATTCTCAGTCTTTGATATTGTCTTTGATTAGTCATCTCTCGATTAAAGCTTACACAAAAATTAGCAAATGGAAGAGAGACTGGAGTGATAGAATCTGAAACATTAATGGTATTCACCATTGACTTTACACCTATGTGTCCTATTTTGCATATTCTACAATGAAGTTGCTAATGTGTGGCTGGGAAGGGGTATGCTAAGTGCTAGAAGATTGCATTCTAAAAGATCCCTAGTCTTCATGCAGGCTTATCTAGAGAGGGATAAGTAGCTACTTTAATGAGTACCAGTGAGTATTGAATCTGATCAGTATTGCTCACCGACATTCTGGGATGGATGGTGAATGTTGGTATGCAAGTTCTAACTGATGTATCCAGTGCACACTGGAGTAGTGGTAGAGGATGCTTTCAATGCTTCTTATAATGCCCCTATGCATATGAAAGAACTCACAGAGCTTCTGTTACAATTGTTTGAGCAAACAGTAATATAACCATCAAGATATTTTCTGTAACACTTGAACTGATTTTTTTTTCTATCTTTGTTTTTGAGGACAAATAAATACAAGCCTAGTTTTCTCACTTACTGCACCACCTCCACGGCCTTTGGAGACTTTGCCTATAAAGTGAGGCTTATAGTCCAGTCTTCGAAGTGTTACTTGTGGAATGGGTCCCTGGTTCATGTAAAGGGTTTGAGCTTGGTGGCTGGTACAGATGTCAGGGTGGCTTTAAAGATAGCTCTTTCCCTTTCTGCTTCTCCCATGTATATTGCTGTGTCCTGAGTATGAGGGAAAATAATGGTTTTTGTTCTTCATGGACGGGCTCTGTGGGAGCCTTCTCAGCTTGGTCGATCACCTTCCTGGACCTGGGGGGAGTTGGGAGGACCTTGGTCTTAGCATAGAGTGGGGAACCCTGATGGCTCCTTGGCCTTGAGAAGGAGGGAGGGGAGGTATGGGTGGAGGGGAGGGGAGGGAAGGGGGAGAAGGAGGGGAGAGAAAGGGGAGAAGGAGGGGAGGGAGGGGGGAGGAGGAGGGAAGGAGATGGAAATTTTTAAATATAAAAAAAAATAAACCATGAGAAAAAAAAAAAAGAATTGGGAAAGGGCTTATTTCCTAATCAAGTATTTGTCCTAATACTACTGTTTCCTTCTGCATAGAATATTTCCTCTATCGACGGCCAGCCTCCCACCCAGTAATCAGCACTTACATTGCATTGATACAAAATATACACTCAATGCAAAATATGGAGTTTTATTCTAAGCCAGGGGTATCCCATTTTATGCCTAAGAAGACTTAACACATTAGGATAGGATTGGAAGTTTGTGTAAAGCCACAGGCCTTTTTAATATTCACTTTCTATCCCCAAAATAATTCTCATCATTCACAACTCAGGTACATGAGAGAAAGCTGAACTTCCAACAAGATGTTCTCTGTCCTTCCTTGTTCTCTAGTATCAGTTGCATTAGTATTTTAGATGCCAATTTTGCAAAATGATTTTATAATTTTCTAATGTGTAGTCTAAGGTTCTAACAACTAACTTCCATATGTAATAAGGTAAATGAAAATGATCAAGTTTATCCTATTTATAATACAAAAGAAGTACTTATGAACATTCCAATTTTAAATAATTTATGTATACTATTTTGCACATGAAAGTCTTTTTATTTGGCACAGTACCATGGTCCTGTAATCCCACAACTTGGGAAGCTGCATCAGGAAGTTTGTGAACTTAAAGCCAGTTTGGATCACACAGGTTTTTTTCTCAAAAACTGATTTTTCTAATCCATATTTGAATTATTTAACTAATTTTTGAAAAGGCTTGGTCCATCTGAACTGTTAGAAATTTATTTCTCACAGTTCTGGAAGATAGAAATTCCAAGATCAAGACAGATCCATGAAGATTCAGTGTCTTAAAAGACCCAAGCCCTGGTTCATGACCTTTTGAAGTGTGACATGAAGGGTGGGTGCACTGCAGAATTTTACCAAGAGATTATCCCATTCACGAGGGAAGAGCTCTCAGGGGCCAGTTCTCTCTCACTCACTGCTCCTGCCAACAGTATTAGATTTCCGTGTGTACATTCAGTGGCAGAACATCCACATTTGGTCTATAGTAAGACATCTGAATAACCTGACTAAAGCCAAAGGCTTTTTTAGTAAGACATCTGAATGACCTGACTAAAGCCAGTGAAATCACAAAGGCAATGGAGCAGTAAGAAACCTTCAGATGGTCACGATGGCCATCCAATAAGTGGCAAGCTCTCCCAATAGTGCAACAATAGTGGGTTTTTAAAATATTCCTTAGGAACCTTCCAATGTGACAGCACTTTCTTACAGGAAAGCACAGGGAAGCTTGCCAGTGGTCGATCTCCACAAAATGACCTTATGTGATAGTATATTTTTAATCGAATTTTGGCCATCATCTCTGCTGAGTTAAAATAAATTTAAATGACTCTCAGAAAAAAGGATGAAAAGTAAACGAAAAAGGGCCGGCGAGGGTGCAGGGGTTGAGAGAGAGCACTGGCTGATCCCGCAGACACCTGCAGCAGGCCGCTCAGAACTTCCTGTAGCTCCAGCTCTAGGGTCCCCTTGGTTACCTACATGCATGTGCACATGCACATACACACAGAGAGAGACACACACAGATATGTATAAAGATAAAATATTGCAGAAATTAGAACAACAATTTTGATATTTAGTTTAATGGAATAAATAAAAAACAATGTCAATTTCTAACACTACTTTTGTTCCCCCAGCTATAGTTCTGTCTAGAGAATACTAACTTTTTACTTGCTTGTTTGTTTTGCCTTTCAAGTCAGGGTTTCTCTATGTAGCCCTGGCTGTCCTGCCACTGACTTTATAGCCCAGACTGACCCCCAATTCACAGAGATCCTCCTAAGCGCTGAGATTAAGAGCATGAACCACTTCTTCCTAGTGACAATACTGCCTTTTCATTTGTATTTCTGCACCAGCAATAGTTTGACTTGGATAAAATAGCTAATTCGCAATGTCACACAGACCAGAAGGTTCAAAACAATTTCTATCAACTCTGCACAGTGTCTGAGGGAGAGAAGACTGTAATTTTCAAGATTACAATCAAGGAGAATTCATGACCAGACATTTAAATACTTGTATATATCTGACATCATATACACATCAAAAACAAGATAAGAGAACTCAGTATTTGTTGTAGGCCATCTTCTAGCTCTCCATGACAATTATGTAATAATAATAATAATGCATTAAGTAACACTTTTAGAACTTACTCTGACCGAACAGTGGCCTCTCTTACAATGATAGTGCTAATCCACCAGGTTATTTTTGTGGCAATCTTGTATAGCTCCATGTACACATCAACTCTGCAAGAAGGGACACCAAAAATGTCATCTTCCTGGACCATCTTCTCAGAGCTATACCTCCTGTCCGACATATATCCTTCAACATAGCCTCAAATCCTGGCTGTCCCATGGATAGCTTACAACTGTTTCACGATCCAAATACAACTCTTTGTCTGTTCTCCCCCAACCACAGTCTTTTTCTGCTCTTCCTTGACTTAATAAAATCTTTTTTTATCCAGTGCCCAGGATGAAAGTTGTAGGTAACTTTTAGATTTCTTTTTCTACCTTCCATACAGTACCATGTTTATGCCCAAGTTTTGAATCTGTATACTCTGCTCCTAACTATCATCCATCAGCAGACCATTGTAAAGGTCTTCTGGTTTTTCTTTTCTAAACTATTCTCTTTAATGAACATTTTTAAAATGGCAACTCTGGGCTGGAGAGATGGCTCAGTGGTTAAGAGCACTGTTGCTCTTCCAGAGATCCTGAGTTCAATTCCCAGCAACCACATGGTGGCTCAGCACCATCTGTAACAAGATCTAATGTCCTCTTTGGGCATGGAGATCTACATGCAGAGCACTTGTATATAAATAAATAAAATTTGAAATTGACAACACTTAGATTGTGTAGTTCTTCTGGTTGAAGCACTCCAGTGTATCACAGCACATTCAACATTCCCTCAGTGTTCTCTGCTTCCAAGGTCCTCTGTGTAGCATAGCTACTTTCATGACATCTTTCTAAGCTGCTCTCTTCACCTGCCTATCACATCCATGTTTCTTAGCAGCACGGTAAAAGGAGCTGCTTTACACCTCAGTGCATGTGTTACAAACATTGCTTCTTGATCCTGGCAATTTGGGTTTTGTGGTGTGAGCTGTCTGCTTCCAGGGTGACCCTCACACCATTTCTAAGGGCTCTGCTAAAGATCTTGGTAAATGGGAGGCAGTGGGAGACCAGAGAAAAGGATTGAAGCATGAGGGACCCTTCCACATATTTCCCCATGCTGCTGCGCCACGTCACATTGTTTGATAGTGATCAGATAGCTGGATTTCCTGTTGTTCAGCTGTCCATCAGACAGGTTCCTCCATAGTCTTCAATGCTGATATCACCTCAGTCTCACAGTGGTTTCCTATACTGCTCAAATCCCCTGTATCCCATGACTCTCAGTGTCTCCTTCATCTTTGTAGCTATTCCTTATTTAAATTCCCATTGGGGAAATGATATAAATTAAGTGAACAATAAATGGGGCTCCCATACAAATTCCTAGAAAAATAGAAGAGAAAACAGAGAAAGAAGCAGGAAAATGTTACTGGTTGGGATGAAAGGCAATTTAGAGGGTAGAAGGAAATGAAATTTTATTCAGCATCTATTAATGTACCAGTTACTTTATGCCCAATTTAATTGTCAACACCTAGTGTGATGGACATTGCTAATGATAAAGAAACAGTCCCTGAGAGTTTGTGTAACTTACAGAAGTCTGCACAGTTTATAACAGGATTCAAGTTTACAACACCCATCTGTCTGATAAAGACAGGCCCAGGAAAGTACATTATAGCTTCAACCCATGTCCATCCCATTTTAATTTTAAAAGCAGATACATAAATGACCATCTCTGTACTGTAGTTCTATTGCTGTGACAAGTAGCTGATCCAAGGGAGGGCAGAAGTATTTGGGCTCATGGTTCAGTGGTTCAGTTTATGGTCAGCTGCCTCTGTTGTTACCCAGCCAGGATAAGGCAGAAACATTATAGCATAAGGGTGTGGTAAAACAGAGAGGAAGGAAGGAGATAAGTAGAAAGAAGAAATAGAGGAGAGACAGAAGTAGAAACAGACTCTATGGACATGATATGTTTCTTCTGACCAGGAACTGCCTCTCACCCTCTGTCCCAAATATCTTCAAATTATGACAGACTTCATGATGGAGTCACCTTTCGATGACTGGACCCATCATTTGAGGAACAATCTTTCAGCACATGAAATTGTTGGGGACACTTGATTTAAGACAGAATAATTTCTAAAGAGTACACTTTATACTCTTTATTGTTTGCTATGTACCTTACTCTCTTACATGTGCGAGAATTTGAGATACTTTTTCAAATTGATCCCACGTTATTTTGTCCTTCCCCACTCACCCAACCCTTAAGTACCTGAAAGTCCACGATTCTGACCCACCCCCATTAATTAAAAGACCATTATTATACAAGACCCACCCCCAATTAATCAGAAGGCCATTTGTTACACAAGTGAGGAAAAAAATGTTGCCACTAGGTAAACAAAGTGATCCTTCAGTGTTCTTGTGGATTCCAAGCTCGGATGAGCCTGTTCTCATGATTTATTCAGCTGTGAGGAGAGGTTTGGGGAGCAGGCCTTCCCCATATATTAGCAGCAACCTATGGATCTCTGCCCTGCTATTCAAGTATGTGCTACACATGGCATCAATAGAGAAAGATGGACAAGCTCGCCCTGATTCTCCGAGTTCATCGTCTGCATCAGACCTGTTTTGCAGCTTATCACTGGAGAGCCCGACAATCTTGAGAGTTCTCATTTCTGTTCCTGACGTGCCACATTATATCATCAACCCTGAACGGAACTGAAGAAGAAAAGTCCTAAGCCCTAAATGGGCGGAGGGAATCACTATTCACTGATGTTAATTTCCCGTTTAGTGGATTCCAGTCAGGCACTAACACTTCTTCAACATTGCCTCTTTCCTGTTTTTTTTTTTTTTCTAAAAACTTTCCCCTATCCCTAGACATCATATTCTTAGAACACTGAACACACAGAAAAAAATCATGGAGATGAAGTAGCAATAAAAGCTGTTGCTGGCTTCATAGAAAAATATTATCCAGTATTTAAATGGCAATTATTTCCAGAAACTTGGCAACTGTAGCCACACAAATGATGGAATTGATCCCAGTGACAGTCCATCTTTGTTTGGAAAGGAAATTCCAGTAGGGTTTGAGAAATGGATTATAAAGGACCTTGGTCTGCTGAAGGTGGCTTATGTGTTCTATTTGCTAACACAACATCTTGTTGTGGGGAAATAATGGGTGCAGCTTTTCTTTATCCCGTATTATTTTCACTATGGATCTTTAGAGCAGGAAAGAAAAAGCAGTTAATAGTCCATGGGGCATGTGGGATTACTTTAGGCCAAGCCAAACCATGGTCTTGCTAACTGCCTCCCCTTTCCTGTGCTGTTTTGTCTATGCTGGTCTTAGAACATGTCAACAAATCTCTTTTAAGCTCAGATGGGAGGCAGGGTGGTGATTCTTTCTCTTTCTGTAAGGGAGTAATTTATACCAGATGTGCTTTTTCAAAAAAGTACAAGTTTGTCTTGTAAAATATTGGTAAAGAAAAATAGCCTTTGGATTTCACAAAGTAATTCTTACTTAGGTTTGGAAAAGTCAAGAAGACCGTTGTTCCCACAACGCTTGCATGGCTTCTTTCTCACTTAATTTGATTACAGCTGAGGACTAGCTTCACGGAAGAGCCAATTTTAAAGATCTCAGACAATGCAGTGAAAATACCGTATGTGACCATGGCTTTTTAACAGGGACCTGAAATAATCCCAGTTTGAATCCTGAGACATTGCTAGAAATTATTTTCAACGGTTACATCTTAGCTTCTCTCACCTTCAATTTTCTCATCTGTAAAATGTAAAATGTAAAATGTAAAATGATGGCCTCTCCTGCCATCTTAAGTGGAACGATGAAATTCAAATGCTTTAAAAGTTATGAAGCCTTAAAATATGATTATTTTAATTTACTTTTATCTATTGTAAAAAGAAGTCCAACATTGTGTGTCTTTGTCTCTCTGTGTATACATGCATGTATATGTATCTCTGTGTATATATATATATATATATACATATACGTCTATATCTCTCTGTGTATGTATGTATTTATCTCTATTTATGTGTGTTTGTATATGTTTCTCTGTGTATGTATGAATTTCCCTTACTCCCTATTGAAAAGGAAATCCTTCTCTTGCCAAAAATTCTGCTAAAGGTCTGTGGTTACTTCGTGCTCAGCATGTCTGAAGCCCTGGTTCCATTCCTAGCAGCACATAACTGAGCAAAACAAAACAAAAATAATACAAAGTAGATTGGTAACAAAGCTTATACTATGCAAGATTAAAAAATTCTGTTCCCAATTCAGCCACTAGGCTTGTTGAACAAATTACTGGCTCTAAAGCAACGTCTGGCTTGCATTAGCACTGACAGGTAAAATCATGTGATGCCCATGATAAATGGTGTGTGCCTTGCATGAGTATGACCAGTGAACTGTGGAGAACATACAACTTTCGGCGGGTGAGGAATATTGTAAACAGATGAACTTTCTATACAGATGCTATTTTTCAAACCCCAAATCTCAGGTGAGAACAAATACGGCTGGCGTGTGTGGTAAGGTAAGACTGTAAGCAGCAGCTCTCACCCTCTGTGAGTAGAGAGTCGGAATGGTAGCCTTGATGGACTACGGTAAGGATAACAGGAAGCCTGTAAGATACAAACATAAAATAACGGTGCGTGTGTGTCGCATGTCAGAGCAGGATTTGGTGTCTTGCTCTGTATTCCCTGAGACATGGCCTCTCACTGAACCTGCAGCTTGGCTGGCAGTCAGGAAGCCCAGCCCTGCTCTTGTTCCCCAAAAGTGGCAGAGTCATGGATATATATAGCCATGCCCAGCTTCTTATGTGGCTGCGGGGACCTAAACTCAGGCCCTCAAGCTCATGGGGCAAGTGCTTTTACCTCTGAGCCATCGCTCTAGCCCATATTCAATTGTGTAGTATTTCCTTTGCAACCTCTTCAAATGGTTAAAAATATTACTGGCTAATATTGTCTAAGTACCCTGTCTGTGTTCCAGATGTTTAAGGTAAATGCTTCAAATTCATTTACAAATTTGATTTTAAAATAATAATCACATATTTATGTGCCATTATCTGAATTTTACAAATGAAGTCAATTTATTTTTTGGTAAATCCTATAACTAAGGTAATAATGGAGGCAGCACTAGAAACAACTTAGCTACAACCTGTACTTAGAATCTAGTCCTTCTTTTCATTACATTATGGCCAACTACAATAAAGACACAGTTGCCATCTTAGTTCAGCATGTGAAATTCTACACATACTTGAAAATGAAACAAATCATACCTAAAGAGGATTTTTTTCCTATGCAAACACGCATTCATAACATTTTTTAGTAGGTAGGGTAATAGAATTTCAGCCACTTTACCAGTGCTAGAAGGTGCTAGTCATGTGCTGGGGAGAAAAGTGACTGACAGCCATGCCCAGCGGAACCCTGTGAGCTGCCAGAAGTAAGTGGTCCAGTAAGATCTGCCCGTTGGTACAGGAGCCACATCAGTATTACGGAACCAGCTAAGCATGTTCTGATTGTATTTAAGACCCACTCTAAAAGATGAAACTCATGCCTCTCACTGTTAAAGGGTAGGTCATAGGCCCTAGGGAATAACCTAGTACTATGATTCTGCTAAACAGATGTAGTACTTGATTGCTCCCAAAGTCTTTGCCTTTATACACCTAATTGATGTATCTCTTTGCCCTCCTCAAGTTTCTTTTGCAATAGATGGTGATTAACACAGAAACCCACAACTGGTCAACATATAGACAACAAGATGTAGAAGGAATGGTGGGGCTGCGTCCCGCCACCTGGCTAGCTTTACACCCGAAATAACAACATACAAATTGTATTCATTTAAAAACTGCTTGGCCCAGCCTCTTATTGGCTAACCCTCACATCTTGACTAATCCATATTTAGTAATCTGTGTAGCACCACGAGGTGGTGGCTTACCAGGGAGATCTTAACCTGCATCCAACTCAGAGAGGAGAGGCATGGCGACTGCCTGAGATATCTGCCTGACTCTGCTTTCTTTCACCCACAATTCTGTTCTATCTACTCCGCCTACCTAATTTTCTGTCCTATTAAAGGGCCAAGGCAGTTTCTTTATTAACTAATGAAAGTAACACATAGACAGATGACCCTCCTCCATCAACAAGAGGCTCTGGAGAGGTTGTGGAGTGTTCATCCTAAATGGGAGGTCTGTAGCACTCCCTATTCCCAAGGCTCAGGGATCACAGCAGGTAGGGGTGGAAAGGTCTTGACAGTAATAGTGGATGACCCTAGTGAAAGTGTTTTCCAAGCAGGGCAGTGGCATTCACATGGGCTCACAACAGTTGTGATTGCAGGCACAAGACATGCACAAGGTCAAGCCAGCCACCATCTCAGCAGGACTGAGGAAAAGACTCACAAAGCAGCATGCCTAGTTGAGGAGCTACTGGCAACTGTGGCTTCTGGCAGATGGACAGTCACTTAGCTCCAGGAATGTGGCCCTGAAACACTGTCCATGCAATAATTATAGCACTGAGTAGATTCAGTGAGTTTCTAAAAAAAAAAAAAACAGATACAACACACAATTGAGTTGAAAAATGATGGAGATATAGAAGAGGATTTCAGGGGAGGGAATTGAAATATATTTGATTGAAATATATTATTTTCACTTATGAAGTGCTCAATAAATTACAAAATCTAAAAGTAAAAACCATCTAGCCAGCATTTGCTATTTAGATTCAGGCAATCTGTCTTCATCGCTGGATTATTAGAAAGAGCAGGACAGTTTCTACTCACAGCACAGTTCTCAGAGTTTCAAATAACTGTAATGACAGAGACTGTTCAGAACTGTAGAACCTTCTGTTTAAGGAGAATTCATTGGGTGTTGCAAGGTGGGCCTGGGGTTGCTTGTTCATCCCAGCTGCCTGGCTAGCTTAGCTTTAAAATAACCACACAGAAACTGTATTAATTAAAACACTGCTTGGCCATTAGCTCTAACTTCTTATTGGCTGAATCTTATATATTAGTTTAACCCATTTCTATTAATTTGTATATTTCCATGTGGCAGTGGCTTATGGGGAAAGATTCTAACCAGCGTCCATCTCAGGCAGAGAATCCATGGCTTCTCCCTGACTCTGCTTTCTTCCTCCCAGCATTCAGTTCTGTTTTCCACACCTACCTAAGTTCTGCCTCATCAAAAGGCCACGGAAGTGGGTACTGGTGTTTTAACCCAGGGCCCAGGCATTTTAGGCAAGTGCTCTACTAATGCATTACATCTCCCAGCCCTCTCTATCTTATCTTCAAAACCGCAGTGTACAAACAAAAGGGCTTTTACGGTGCACCTATTCCTCTGTCTCTTTTCTCTCTATCCCCACCCTACCATCTTTCTCTTCAAAGGAGGTTTGAAGACCGGCAGTGCCTGGGTTTTCACTTTATCAAAACCTTCACTCATGCTGTTCATTAGGGCTTTATAGAAAACCCCATGGGCACAGACTCTTATTTCAGCACTTAGGGGTAAAAGTTACTTTGTAACTTATTTTCCACTTGGTAATTTGGTGTCTGTCAAGGTTGGCCTGGAGAAGACCCCTTGGCCTTTCTGTTCATTTTAAGTCTTGAAGGCAGGACTTCTGGGACAAAGGCCTATGCCAACTTTCTCTACAGAAAGTCTGTATCCTGCCTGCTGACCAGAAGCATATACGTTGATATGCAGTCCGTAAAGAGCTTGCAAGCCATTTAAAACTAATTTTCTTACGTCATCAGGTTAGGGATGTTTACATCTTCCTTAAGATCTGTGTGATTATACCATTGTGTACTTTCTGTAAGTTTTATATTCATTTATTAGATAAATATTTTATGTGCAGACTTCCACAAATATTTTGATTAGATGCTTCATGATTAGACAATGTTCTGCTTTGGTGTTATTTCCTTTCTGCTGCAGGGTATCTTTCCTCCATCCTCACACAACACCCCAGCCTTCACTCTCCTGGTCCCTGGGGCCTCTCCTCCAACCCTTTCTCTCCCTTCTCTCCCTTTGCATTGATCCCTTTCTCTCTTTGCCTTTTTATCTTTTTGTTCTATTAACATCTTTTTTTTTTCCTTTTCTTTTTCTCTCTTTACCTCCTGGCTTCCATCATAAAGCTTAGAGTGCTACCTGATAGCTAAAAGCCCATTTCACATTGTCTAGCTCAAGTGATATTCTTATCTGAATTGTTGCTTTACAGTAATCTTTAACATCACATGCAAACACACCACAGTGTTATTACAGATGGTACTGAAAAGCATAAGGCTACTTAGTGTCAGAGGAAACAACAACTACAAAGAACAGAAATTTATTCTGGAAGGGTAAAAATAAGACAAAAGCCATAAAGAAGACAAAGCCTTTGTCAAGTTAAAATGGGGGGAAGAGCTCTATAAGCTCCGTGTAGCATTGCAAAGAATTGCTTTCTAACATGGTCTCTGTCAGGAAAACAAGAAGTTACCTGGGCCTGGCGGTGGTGGCGCACGCCTTTTAATCCCAGTGCTGGGGAGGCAGAGACAGGCAGATCTCTGTGAGTTTGAGGCCAGCCTGGTCTACAAAGTGAGTTCCATGGAAAATTTACACAAAAACATCTCCTGCAGTCAGAAATTTACTGTAACAATTAAATTCTATCATAATTCAAAAGGAATAAAAATAATTTTAATTATTTTTTTTAATTCTTAGTACTACTAACACTAGTTATTTATGGACTGTTTCTGCCAGGGTTGTGCTATTATATGCATAATAATGTGCATTATTTCCAGCCACCCCACTGACCTTTACCATGTCTTAGATCTCCTCAGTGTCTCAAAGGAAAGTTTCTGGGCTTTAAGACTAATATCAGGGAAAGATGCAGGCCCAGTAACCGGGGTAAGATTTGATGCCATAGGAATTGCAGAAGACACCAACTGAGATTCAGTCGCCAAGGGACTTTGAGTTGCCAAGCTGCTCTCTGTGAAAATTTCAGTATTTTGGGCTGAAATATAGTTTTCTATATCTGAAAAAGAAAGAAATGTTGGCAGAGAAAAAACATCTGATCTCTTCTTAGTGTGTCCCTCAACAGTCTCTATGTTCTAGTTTCCATAGGTTAGAGACACAGAACAGAATCAGCTGTGGAAAGTGGGACCAAACTGTCCTTAGCATAGAACACGGATCCTAGGCAAATATTAGAGAACCAAGATTCAAGTTTTACAGCAATTGATGTTTTGTGTACAATTTGAACCTGATAATAAGCATTAAAAATTACACAGAATCTGAAGAAGTTATGCAATTTAAGCCTCACATGTTCTCAGATTTATAGTTATAACTGTTTTCTATGAGTAACATTTTTTACATGTTGCAAGAAATATTAATCATTTTTTAAACCAATGTCACTAGTGAGCCTTTGGATGATTAACTACTCTGTGTATTTCTTTCATTGAAACTGGCTTATAAAGAAAAGCAAAAATGACAATAAAAGAAATGTACCAATTTATTCCCTACTAATAAAGTATTGAACATTAGGGGGAAAGTATGAAATATTGGAATGCAACATAGAGCAATTCCATTACTCACTGCAGTTTTGGATCATATACTGTATATAAGGAGTAATTACTTCATTGGCTGGAGACCACAGTGAAGGAATATAGAATCTGATGAAAGAGATTTTGCAATAAGGATTTTACCCCAATGTATTTCCTTCTCCAAACTTTGTCAACCTTAAAGACAAGCCCACCTTATTTTCTCTTTGGATGGCAGGGGTATGGGAGTGGCTGGGCTTAAAGTCTAGCAAAACAAAGAAAGTATACGAGCTGAGCTAAGTTTTTTTTTTTTTTTTTGGTGGTTTCTTTTTTATGTTTTTCTTATTTTTTTAAATTCTTTTTATTGTGCTATACATTTTTCTCCGCTCTCCTCCCTTCTTCCCCTCTCCTCTTCTACTCCCAATTTACTCATGGGATCTTGTGCTTTTCTCTTCCATATTTGGATCCATGTATGTCTTTCTTAGGGTCCTCTTTATAGTCTAGGTTATCTGGGGTTATGGATTGTAGAGCTGAGCCAATTTTTAAGAATCTTAGCCAAAAATTATACATCAATCTTTAAATTTTTAAAGTAAGTATTCACAATTGCCCGTTTTAATGGCTTCAATGACACAGCCTATTGCTGAAGATCCTATGTTGCAGCATGTCATTTACATTAAACCTGGTGACCCTAACACATCTTCACTTCCTACCCTGGAAGGAAATTTCTGTATTTTATTTCCTTGCTGAAGAACTTAGTTGCATGGTGAGCCTCAAGGCTAGGTTGTGGGTTACACAAGTAAATCTTTCCCCTTTTCCCTCTTAGTTATCCTACTGAAGCTTTGGAGGGAGCTAGAATCTCCCCAGTGGGATAAGGAAGCCATACATGTATTATGGAGAGAAGAGCCTGAAGTTAACCAGTTCTAGACCAGTTCAAGCCCTGACAATATCTCTGAACCTTAGTTTCTAATGAATGATGGGAAAAATATACTATAGGATGGCTGTGAGGATTGAATTTGGTATATGAGAAGCATTTTATAGTACTTAGTGAAGATGATTTTTAAATCTTTTTTCAAAATTACTTAAAGCTTATTAAAGTACAAAATATAAAAAAGTCAAAGTAAAATTATGCCATATAATAACTTACTTCTATGTTGGGGAGGTGTGAGTTCTAAGCATAAAATGTTAATTTTATTTAAAAAATAGAATTTATGTATCATTCATTTTTCACTTATTTGAAATAGATCATAAACATTTCATCATTAAAAATTAAATGTTTTCTGATTTCCAGAATAGTTCTAGTCAATGTGCTAATGATTTTTTGTCTTAAATTTATAAAGAAAACTGCAACAGAACTATTTCCACAGGTGCTGATTGGATGAGCGTACTGGAATATAATCCCATCACTTGCAATAGCTGTTGCTAGTTTTTTTTCAGCCTTTAAAAATTCTTTTTGGTAGCAGTGTAGCTAAAGGCCTGGGATTCACACTGGCTTAGCACACACTACAGAACTGGATGTAGCCCAGCCTGAACGTTTTCAATTTATGGTGACTTTTGATGTCATTTTTAACTTTACAAAATTACTGCTACCAAGGTTTTCTCTGTGAGTTATAGTTTTTAATGCTTGTTTTCAGAAAGTTCTTCCTTATCAATGTAAGTAAATATCTATATTGTCTTTTAATAATTTATAGTTTTTAGCTTTTAAAAATTAGTATGAAATGGATTTAGAGCTATTTGATGCTCTTACTACCTATCAGAGTTGAGAGTTCATTTAAGGTAGGGTTTAGTATAATTTCCCCTAAGTATTATAGGCAACAAAATTGCTCATTTACAATTTCCTTCTATATGATGAAACCCTACCCCACTTTTTTAATACAGGATCTCAGGTAACCATGGCTGACCTTGAACTCTTGGTTAGCCTGCCTCCACTTCCTGAAATAGGGATTGCAGGCAATCACCCAGCATGATGCCATATTATACATCATTCTCTCAGTATCTGTGTCCCATTTTCAATTATCTGGTCTACAAAATGCTTTCTCATTCTTGTTCCTTTTATAGAAATGTCTTGATTACAGTTGTGTATCTATCTTCCAAGCAAATTAGAAAAACGTGATCAAATTCTCTCCATTTCTGTCTACTTGAAACATAAGGATTTGGTTGAAATTGCAATAAATCTGTATGTTCAATGTCCCTAATATTCTATATAATGATATAGACACGTTTCTATGCTTTCATAATTTTGGAGGTTATGCCAAAGTACTTTATTGTTAGTGTGAAAGAACATATCCCTGAGCAGGAACCTTGTTCTCAGTGAATTTTTCACTGCACGAACAGCACTATGGACTTGCTTATTTTTCTCTTTGGTGCCGAAGATAGAACCAAGGATGTGTGTATGGCCAGCATGCAGTCTACCTCTGACACATACCCTAGTCCTGCATGGGTTTGTTTTTTATTTTGTTTTGTTTTTGTTTTGTTATATGCAGAATAAACAATTTATAAGGGTACTTTGATTCACAGACATAAAAGAATTTAGCTGCTACTTAGAAGAGAACACTAAGGGTTAGCTCAACTTTGCAGTTATGAAAAACAACTGGGAAGAGTCACTTTAGATACTCAGTTTATCTAAAATGTACAATTACATAAGATTATAGGTGAAATTAATATTTTGTCTGGTAAAATGAAGAGGGAGAAAACATAAGAAATTTAATGTGTCTAGGTCTGTCATGGCCAGTGAAGGATGACTTGAATACAATGGAGAATGCTGGGCATCTAATTACTTCCCACATTATTTCCCTTTCTTGACAGTCCTTTTTGACATTAGATGACTAATGTAAAACATTTGTCTTATTGAAGTTAAATTGAAATAAAAACTGATTGGTATCCACAGTTGTGATCCAATTATAAAATTGCCTATATGGCGATTGTCCCAGCATACTGTGCAGCCCTGGGAGGAAGCCTTTGCACCTGTGATTCACTGTCCTTGGTTTCTAGGTGGCAGAGCGGCAGAACGCCAGCCCTGGCCAAGCATTCACGGTGCAGTGTTTGGACTCTTGTAAAATTAATGTCGTATGTAAATGTGCAACATGACATTATCATCCTAGTTTCCTGGCTGCTTTCAGCAGGCACTAGCTGCCACACGAGGTCTTGAGTGTTCTGGCAGAGTATTCAAGTGTTCAAAAGAAGTTAAAGTAATGAAATTGGATCTATATTTCCATAGACATTCAAGTTGGCATGGAGAAATGGAGTCATGGAATCGGGGTTGGATAGTCTCCACCAAACAACCTAGGCAAGTGTCTGTGATGGCAGGCTACTAAGCTGAATTCTATCGTGAAAGGACACCACTATTTCTTCCTCTGGGTCTAAAATTACAAAAAATGCACATTTCCCTAGGTTCACAGCATACACAGGGTGCTTTATACTTAATCTCCTCCCACCCCTTCCCTGGTATACAAGAATTCTTTAACATTCAAGCTGAAGTATGTACAAAAAAAGGAAGTTTTAAAACTGGCTACAAGCATATGAGACAGTAGACTATCTCAGCATCTTTTGGAAGACTGGTATGTATCTGACCTATGAATGTCTCGTTAATGCATCTCAGCACTAGTCATATTTTTTACCAGTTTTTACTGCTCCCAGGTATACTTGTTTGTGCTCAGTATTTTCTGCAATTGAAGTGTTTGTTTGGTCAAGTCTAGGGATACGATTCAGTGGCAGGGTTCTTTACAAAGCCCGTGGTTCAACAGAAAATGTAAAATAGAAAACGAAAAAGTACAAGAAAATATGCAGAGACCCAATTGAGGTTTACAGGTTGTGGGCTCAAGACAGCGGGTTGGAGTCCGGGCTGTAGTTCAGTTACTAGAGTGCTTGCCTAGCATGCACAAGGCCCTAGGTTTGATCTCCAGCACCACATAAGACCGAGTGTGGTGTGATAGAAGAACATGCCCGGAATCATAGCACTTAGCAGGGTAGAAGAGGATCAAGGCTTCAAGGTCATGCTCACCTTGTAGTGGTGAGCTGCGGGCCAGCCTCCCGCCGCCCGGCTCCCAACCACCTGCTAGCTTTACCTGAAATAATTACACAGAAACTGTATTCTTTTAAACACTGCCTGGCCCATTAGTTTCAGCCTCTTACTCACATCTTGACTAACCCATATCTAATAATCTGTGTAACACCATGAATGGTGTCTTACCGGGAAAGATTTAGCACGTCTGACCTGGTGGCTGGCTTCATGGCATTTGTCTCCCTGAGGAGAGTCAGGGTGGTCTGACTCAGAGAGCAGAGGCATAGCGATTTATTAACTTCCCTTCCCAGCATTCTGTTCTGTCTACTCTGCCCACCTAAGGGCTGGCCAATCAAATGGGCCAGGCAGTTTCTTCATTAACCAATGAAATCAACTCAAACAGAAGACCCTCCCACGTCACTCACCTACACAATAAGTTCCAGGCATCAGGTCTCATCCTGGGAGAAGGAGGTTGGTGAAGAAGAGAGAGACTGGACTTGCTAAGTGAGTCTTGTGTTAGCTTTGGCAATTACTCCTGTCATATAGCTCTACCTCCTTGTTTCCATTCCTCAGAGCAACAGAATTCAAGTTTCTTGAGTTGCATCCATCGGGTACATTTCTCCTGTCGTTTTTCCTGAAAATTTCATGAGCTCCAAATATCCATTTGTATAAATATAGAGATGAAACGCACTTAATGTTAAAAATTCAAGAGAGGGACTGTCCAAAGAATCAAGCAAGAACCAATATATAGCTTTTATTCATATAGAATTTCTTTCTTTATTGTATTTTAGGATGGTGAAAAAAAAGGATTTATAAATAAAATCTATGCCATCCAAGAAGTCTGCGTCAGTGTGCAGAATATCCTAGATGACGCGGCCTCCTTTGGCGAAAGGATAAAGAAGTGAGTTGTGCTGGCCTGGGCGCCCTGGCTTTCCAGGGGCAGCCTGCCTGACCCAGAGGGAGGGCTGCAGAGCCCTTCTGTCAGGCACACGTCACAATTCCGTGATCTGTTGTTCAGTTTCCTCTTAATTTGTTTTTGTGCATCCTTGGTTTTATGATGGTTCTGTCAATTTCCTGCCTGAAGTTTAGAACATATTGGTGGGAAAGAACTTATAAGTGTAGCTTTGAAGGAACAGCACTGTCCTCCACTTCAGCATACGTTTTCATAAGGACTTTGCTCTTAGAAAGAATATGAAGTCATAGAAAGATAATCTAACCTAATGCATTTCAGATAATCAGGACACCTGTACTGTATAAGTCTAACTAGACTTTTGCCAAGTTTAATATAGTCAAGAAATAAGCTACCTTTCATCATTTAGAAAAAAAAATCACAGATTTTTTCAATTATAAAAGAATTCTCCATAATTAAAAGTACATTTAAGATTTATTTATTATAAGTAATTTATTTATTACAAGTATTATAAGTATGTGGTATGTATGTGTACCACATGTGTGCCTAGTGCCATGGATGTCCCAGGGGAGAGTTGGAGCCTCTAGGACTGGAGTTGCAGGTAGTGGAGTCAACACGTGGGCGCTGAGAACTGAAAGCGGCCCCTGCAAGGACAAGTGCTCTTCACCTCTGATCATCCTATTTGTGTTTGGTTGGTTGGTTTTTTTATGTGTGTATATATTTTTTGTGTTTATTTTTATTCTTGAAATAGGTTCTCATTCTGTAGCTCTGG
Source organism: Arvicola amphibius (assembly GCF_903992535.2). Classification (NCBI taxonomy): domain Eukaryota; kingdom Metazoa; phylum Chordata; class Mammalia; order Rodentia; family Cricetidae; genus Arvicola; species Arvicola amphibius. The sequence goes on along the minus strand of NC_052049.1, from coordinate 69,480,617 downwards.
CTAGCCTGTAACTCAGAGATCCATTTGACTCTGCCTCCTATGTGCTGGGATTAAAGGCGTGTGATTCATTGAGATATAATGTACAATATACAAGTAAGGAGCACACACACACACACACACACAAACACACCAACATATTTTTTTTTTTTCTGAGACATGGTCTCCGTATATAGCTCTGGCTGTTCTGGAATTCACTATGCAGACCAGGCTAGCCTTGAACTCACAGAGACCCACTTGCCTGTTTCTCCAGTGCTGGAATTAAAGGCATGTGCCACTATGCCCAGCTAGAATTTATACTTTTATTCTCACATAGTTTTATTTTAAATAATTTTATTTTTAATACATTTAGGATGTAGATCTAGAGAGAAAGAGAGCAAAGGAGTCCTGGGACCAGTCATGTGCCACCATACTGGTTTTCTTTAAAAAATATAATACTGTATTGATAGTAACTGACTATTAATTCAAGATATACTGAGGCTTTACAATAGCCAGGTATTTGATAACTGGCCTGTAACAATTATCAATAACTGTTTAAGAAATGCTGCTCTATAGCTGGAGAAGCCTTTATTATTCATGACCAATAGTATTCTGTAGACTTAGATCCTTGGTCACACACAGAATTTAAAAGGAACAAATTATTTAAACCAAAAGTATGAGTCACCATATGGTGCTGTTCATGTGGTGCTGTTGCAAGTACAATGCATTTTATTTTGTATAGTTTTTAATTTCCTACATTTCCATGTATACATCAATGCTGAGTTTCAACTTTCCTGTGTGCTACATAAAATAATCTCCTTCTTACCTCTAAATGTATCTCTATGCAATCGTCTCACAGTTCTAAAGACTAAGTATGTCCGTCTCTCTTTTACCTCCGTTCTTGTAATAACCGTCCCTTGCCCCATTGCCTATCACTAGAGCATGGCATGAAACCCTGAATTTGGGGCCCACTTTTACTGAGCATTATGTACACTCTGCTGACACTGATAAATACCTCACCACCAGCAGAACCTCCCAGCTCCCAGTTCTCTTCACTAACTTGTTAGGCAACCAGGCAGTGTCCACTACTGTCTCATCACCTTCTGTGACCTGGCCCTTCCTGTTATCATCCAGTCTCAGCTCAGGAACACTGGAGACCCTCCAGCTCTGTCCGGCTCCCATCTACTCCCCCCACCCCCGTTTGGATTCCTTTTTCTTGTTGTAAACAGGTGCTAGAGAGACCTTGGCCAGAGAGAGAGAGACAGAGACCTTCAAACCAGGGAGGATGACAGAATATGCCATGTGGACAGCTTAAGTGAGGAGTTTTATTTGGGGAAGGGAAGGGAAGGGAAGAGAAAATGGGGGAGACAGGAGACAAAGAGAGGGAATGAGAGAGAAAAAAGTCCTTCAGAAGTGCAGCAGGAGGAGAGACGAGGGAGGGGGGGAGTGGGTGGAGCTTGTCTCTTAAAGGGCATGCCAGCATAATGCCTGAATCCCAACACCCCCTCCCTGAGTTCTACAAAGCTGAAAAGGAAAAGAAAGCGAGTGTTCCTAAAAGGAATTCTAAAATTTAAGGCTCACACAGTGCTCCAAGAGTTGCACGTACTTCAAACATTCATTCCCGCATGGGCCTATGGTGTTTTTAGGAGGATGAGTGGTAAACCCCTACTGTATAAAATTTAAAAATAAACAAGGATGGGTACTAGTTTTAGTAGTGGGAAAAATATTTTTACTATGTAGGGAGGTATCCAAGTTGTGTAAAGATTTTAGACTATGAAATTCCTGGGACAACCTAGTGGGGCTGGTAGCAAGATCCTTTACCTGGGTCTGTGTTCATGAATGAAACCGATTATGACTAAACTGTGTTCTCTGATAGTCAACCGTTACTCAAAACCATGTTTAACTTAACTCTGCTTTAGAGAAGTGTGAAGTGCTCACATTATTGATTTGTTACTTCTCCACTCAGTACTTTCAACTGGACTGTCCCATTCTTAAGCTGGCTGGCCATTGTAGCCCTCTGTGTGTTCACAGTCATTCTGTACTTCATCCCACTGCGATACATTGTGCTTGTCTGGGGTAAGTAAAGCTTTTTAAATAACAACAAACACTCCAGCTGTTTTAGCAGCTAAGAACAAACTGTTTTTAAGAGGTGAGTTATAGCATCAGCAGTGCTCTGTATTTATGGTCATGTAGGCACTCCATGACGAAAAAGGACAGGTCAGTTAAAAAATCACAACAGCATAGAGATTTAGGTCTCAGTGTAAAATGCATTTTTCTTATCTGGCACCACAGCTCCCATCATACTATAAACATGTACTGGTACAGATTCTTCATATATCAAAGTGTAACTTTGTCTAGATATCACTGATTTATTTTTACCACTTAAATGCCAGTGGAGGCACTTTAAGCCATGTGGTACGTTTAGGACAATATACCTTTTGCTGCGGTATTTTATCTTGTGGATGTCTGTAAACACAGCACGAGCTGTCCATTTAAAAGGTCACCTTTAGGACTCAGAAAAAGCCCTACCAGCATTTACAGGCTCCTTAGGAACAACCAAAAAGCCTACTAAGTAAGGATGCTTTTAGAAAAGTCTACTTTAAAGGTGATTTCCCCCCTAATATTTTTGCGATTTTGCGATATGCTTCCAGCGGTCCCCCTGACCGGGAGCCCATTCAGGAGGTGGTCACTTTCAGCCTTATGAAGAACTGAAACTGAAGTTTTCTTATTTCTTGGTGAACTTTTTGGTTTAGAAAACCCAATCTTCAATCCTTATAATCCACCACCATATAGAAACACTTTCTACTTGTCCCTCATCAATGTACACATACATCAAGATTCCTAAACTTAAAAAAAATACAAGGATGGAAAATAGGCCTTGATTTAAGAAAACATGCTTATATTGTAAATAATGGAATTTTTTTTAAAGATTTATTTATTTATTACATGTACAGTGTTCTGCCTCCATGTCTACCCACAGGCCAGAAGAGGGCACCAGACCCCATTTCAGATGGTTGTGAGCCACCATGTGGTTGCCGGGAATTGAACTCAGGACCTCTGGAAAAGCAGCAGTCTGTGCTCTTAACCACTGAGCCATCTCTCCAGCCCAATAACGGAATTTTTTACAGAGATTTTTTTTTTTTGCCTCCCAAATCATTAAAAGAATCATACCAAAAGAAAGTAAATTAAGAACAACAGTCTCCATCCTGTTTAGTTTTAAGATTCCCATTTTGGGGGCTGGAGAGTTAGCTTGGCAGTTAAGAATACTTACCAGTTTTGCTGAAGACCCAGTTTTGGTTCTCAATACCCACACAACCACCCATGCCAATGTTCTTTTCTATCCTACTGAGGTACGTGTATACACACACACACCACACACACACACACACACACAATTTTTCAATAATAAAAATATTCTTGTTTTCTTTCTTCTTTGGCCCATGTTTCCAATTTCCCTTCCAGTACTGGCTCTAGCCCCTGGATGGAGGGCAGAGGAAGTAGTGATTATATTTTTCTTTCCCAATTTCTACCATTCAATTAAGTCACCAGTTTTCCTATTCAAAAGATGGGGCTTTTTCATTTTGATTTTAATTTTTCCCTATTCTAGTCTATTAAGCCCTAATGTTTTGTTCATTTCTCTGATGGTCAGTGCAGATACTGTTTCACTGAAGAGTTTAGGGCAAAGAATAACCATATCTTCCTAGGATATAAGTTCAGACTTGCAGAACCATTTCTACTGCCATGTGGCAAGGAACCCCTTCCCCACTCAGCTTCTCTGAAACTGGAGCCTAAGGCCCCATCTGGCTATGGAGCTTTTAGGGCCACCCGTATGGCCCCAGTGGCTAGCTGTCTGAAAAATAATTTCATAGGATGTGTTTGAGCTTTGTTTCATCAAATGAAAAAATTCAAAAAATATTTATTTTAGTGATAGGTGACTGCTAAAATGTTAAGAAATCCAGGACATAGGTCTCACATGGCTGGAAAGAGACCAAGACCAGTGTGACAGAGTTCATTCTGTAGGAACGCCATTAAGAGCTGAGATCCCAAGTCTATCCCTCAGTTTGCATCTGTGTGTTGATTTAATGCAAAGCTGAATACTTTTTCCCCAAAATTTATGGCAATATTTTTCATTTCAATTTAAACAATAACCAACCATCAAATCACATGACTTCTAAACATTTAGTTTGCTTTATAACAGTAGCACCTAAAATAAATATCTTTGGAAAAAAGAAAAATAATATATTACCTAACAATCACAACCTAGAAATGTAGACAGGTAAGTCTCATCTTGCCTAAACATGAAGCAAATCGTCTCGGGACTGCAACCCTGGGAACCTAGTCAGGCAAGACACTGTGTATCCCTTCTAGGATCCCTTTTGTTTTCCCCCAAACCTCACCTACTGGGAAGAAGTTATTCAGCTGTACACAGGAAAAGCAAGCAGCAGTTCAGCTGGGCAAGTTGAAGGAGGTCTATACTACTAACTAGGCCACCCAGTCAAGGCTAAGGGGTAGCACAAAGTTGATGTTCAAATCGCCATAATGCCTTCTCCAGAAATGTTCTTTGCCTAACTCCACACTCAATAATGAACTCAATAATGTTTGAAATGTCACTTTTTTAGGTATTAATAAATTTACAAAAAAGCTTCGGAGTCCATATGCAATTGATAACAATGAAGTACTTGACTTCCTTTCCAGAGTCCCTTCAGATGTACAAGTGGTATGTATATTTCATTATTATGTTACTTGCTTGTATGTAGTATAACACTGGCTTTCAATTTTTAAACTCTTCAATGTCAAAGGCCATAGAAGGGTCTGTTAAAAGTCAATGAAGCCATTGCAGTTTTTCTTTAGCCAACTAGACATTAATCTAGAAAAAGCTATAAAGAACAGCAAGCACAAGATTGAAAGTCAGCCATCATATGGTTTCTGGGGAGAATGTACCCCAAGAGTTAGCCATCACATGGCTTTTGGGGAGAATGCACCCCAAGCCCAGCTAAGTTTGTGAAGAGACAGAGAAAACAGAGTTATTTTAGATGTAGATGATGGAGGCGAACTGGTGGTGATTACAAACTATTTGTGCATATTACATAAATTCAATACATTTTAAAGACTCATGTTAATGTATATTTTAGATTAGGGAAAATGTTTTCATTTGAAATACTATAGCATATCTCACAAATCCTTTGGACTTAACATGTACTAACGGACTGATTTCAAAGTGGAATAAAGGTTTTTAATCACAGCCTTGAAGTAGGTTTTAGTGATCACAGTTTGCATTAGTTTCAGTTGAGTTTTTCATTCCATACATACAACTATGGGCTATGTGAAGATTAAGGCTGTATTTAACAAACAAACTGCAAAGAATCATTATCCAGCTCTTCAAAAATAGAGATAGATTTTCTTTCATTGTATTGTGTTCCGGTCAGTAACAGTCACAGTCCATTAGCAAAGTTCACATGAGGCTTCAGGCATTTTCTGGCAGGATTTCCCTCCTGACTCTGCCTCTAACCCCCTGCTGCTTTTTACACCAGCTGGAGTTCCCACTTGGTTTCTAGAATAGCATACCCCCTCCCCCTCACCTCCCTCCCCAAGCAGTCTCTCATTCCTTAGCTTTTCCTTCTTTTGCCAGGAAGTGGCCACCTGACCAGTCTTTTTCTGAACTGTTTAAACAGGTGCAGTACCAAGAACTGAAACCAGACCATTCTCATAGCCCATATAAAAGGAAGAAAAACACCCTTGGCTAGCCAGCTCCCAGCACTGAGGGACCAGCTCGCCTGGAAAGATAAAAGAAAAACCCTGCAGCCTCGGTTTTTTTTTTTTTTCTTTTCTTTCTCCTTTTTATTTATTTTCTCTTTTTATCATGATTGAGAAAATTTGTAAATAGTGTACAAAGGCATATGTCTTTGAAAATATACTTCCATTGTACAGACTCAACTTGATAAAGGATTTTAACTAGTGGAGTGTGGAAGCCTTGTTAGCTATAGATAATACAACCAACTGAAAGAATAAAAATAATGGTGTGGAAGCCTTGTTAGCTATAGGTAATACAACCAACTGAAAGAATAAAAATAATGGTTATAAAACTGGAAGCACATTCCTTGAATTATAAATGAAAGAACCAGAATATCAGATTAAATGCTCAATTGTACTCTGATTAACCTTACATAAAATATATATGCTGATTTGATTTTAGGGTTTTTTTTTGTTATGTGATGACTTCTTATCTGAAATGCAATTCATTAGTATTTTTTAAATGTTTATACAGTATAAAAGAAGGGAAACCCCAAAGATTGAATAATGGAAATGTTGCATTTCAATATAACATAATCCTGACTTTCACTCCTGTGTAAGTACGTTACTTATGTATAGCTAAGGCTGATTTTAAGTTCATAAGGACAGGCACATCATATATTCTGCTGTGTCCTCATACCCAATCCCTTAAGAGAATCTGAGATTCTATGAATAAAACTCTTAAGCCTTCTATCATTCCATCTAAAACCTTAAAATCTCTCCAGAAATATATTAAATAAATACTGCCAGGTTTGTAAGTGATTATCAGGGTTTTTATATACCACTATTTAATTTATACTGAGTTAGCAAATTAGCAAGCCGATTTAGCTGTCAAATATACTAGCAAAGTAAATCCATACTGCATTTGGTATCAAATTATGCCCTTGTATATCTGAAAAAGTAAATTTAAGTGTCCTCACAGAGGAAAACAAAAAACCAGTATCTGCTTTTTCATTAGACTACTAACATGCTTTTTATTAGTGAGCTTTAATGTGGAGAAGGCAGTGGACTAAGAGAAAGGCCAGTGCTTCATTACATCATTTATGAAGAACATTGATAATGCATGAAAGCCTGTTTTGTAAAATAAACTGTGTTTAAAGTGGTTACTATTAAAAATGTTTCGCTAACCACACTGTATACTTTAACAGTGCATTCCTAAGACCAACTCCAGGGTCTATCAAGGGAATTTACCTCTGCAGAGATTCTTGGTCAGTCAGTGAGAGTGCCTTCACTGACTTTTAAAGGAATAAACTCAATGGAAATTGCTGTAAAGGAATAAACTCAATGGAAATTGCTGCAATATTTTGCACTATTTTATTAATTGCTATTAATAAATAACTGGGGTGAGATGAAGGTGGGGGTTGTGCTGGACAATGTAGAAAAGCAGAAATATATATTTCACTCTAAAGAAATTCTTTAAATCTCATCAAAGCTGATTTTTAAAGTATTTTTATTTTAGAAATATGTTGTTAAATACTATTTCTTACAATAGAACTATTTTGATGTTTATACACTAAGCTTGGAAGAATGTTGACTAAATTCCCTTTCTACAGAAAGGCTTTGACCTCAACATGCTCTATCTAGGGTATCATGGTTAAAACAACATGTTTATATCTGCATTCCATCACTGTTTGTTGCAAAAACATACTACTTTATGAAGCTGGCCTATTCCAAGTTTATTGATGAAATCCTTTGGTCTAAGTTCTGATTATACCTGTTTGAGATTTATGTTCTGTGCTGTGTCTACTCAAATGTCTAAGTCTAACATTCTATAACCTTAGATGGATCTAGTGGATGGAACCATTAACAAATGACTAAGTTTCGTTTGTTTCACTGTGTAATATTTCAGATGCTTAGTTCAATAGTAATGTTGACTACATATTCACTTCATTAAATACAAAAGAAAACAACTTTTTTCTATGTAAAATCACTATTTTTTTCAGAGTTAAGAAATGCACAGTGGGTTACTGGGTGCACGTTTGTTCATTAGTGATACTTCACTTGGGGAAACATATTTGATTTGAGCAGGGCTATTCTTGAAACCCTGGCAACAGTGAAAACTCAGTACCTTTGGCACAGTAAGCATACAGTGAAGCAGAGAAAACTATCTGGAGTCAGAAAGTCACCTTCAAGCTAGCCCTTAATGCTTTCAGAAAACATATTTATAGGGCCAAATGGATAATGCCAAGTAGGATTTTTAACTTTCTTGTATAGGTGCTTTTTATATTTAAGAAGGATGCCTTGGTTTTCAGTTGCTTTTCTTTTTTTCTTTCCCAGAACTGAGAACTGAACTCAGGGCTTAGCCCCTGCTAGGCAAGTGCTCTACCACTGAGCTAAATTCTCAGCCACAAATTAGATTTTTCTTTCTCTCTCTCTCTCTCTCTCTCTCTCTCTCTCTCTCTCTCTCTCTCTCTCTCTCTCTCTCTCTCTCTCTCTCTGAGTCAAGGTTTCTCTGTGCAGCTTGGTTTTCAGAGAAGTCTGAAGTAAATATTCTAAGTTATATAAACTAAGTACTAAGTTATACTGAATGTGGCCCAACATCTATTTGACTTGTTAAATGTAGCAGACATTGTGAACTGCTCAACAATCTATATTTAAATTCCACACTACAGTCATTGTTGTATAATGCTGTTCTCTGGGCAAGACAACTGCCATCTTCCTTAGATCAACTGTGCCGGCTCGTTAAAAGACCATCATAATCACACTTACAGTTGATCCCTCCAAAAAGGAGTGGGCATAGAGGAACAGTGAGTGCAAGATTCTAGCAATCTGGATGCAATTCTGCCCTAATTACCTGTGACCTTAAAGAGGCGTAGAGTATATAGGCAGGTTACTTGAAAAGGGACCACATCTATGCAGGAATGGGGAGGCATAATTCATACTGGTCAAGACTTCTCAGTGCAGTTGCTTTGGGGTCATCCATGCTTCTGTAGGTGACCCCTCATTCATCTTCTGAAAGTTAGTCTGATAAACTTATTGGTTCACCAAGCTGAACTTTGGCAAGATGCTTTGGTTTGTCACTGATATCACATAACGAGGGGTAGATGATGTTTAAGTCTCTACAGAGAAGGGATTCTGCCACCATATCCTGGGATAATTCAGATATCTTTTGTAACTTTTAGCACATTGTTACCTAATAGTTTATTTTGTTAGTTTTCGACTCAAACTTAGGGGTTCATGAGAGGAAGGGGTGTTCTAAATTAATTTTGAGCCATTCTATGCACTAGGATAATGTAAGTTAAAATATTTTTTACATGACTTGTGATGCATTTATTGTGTATCTACTGTATAACCCTGAGAAGGGCAATTATAGTGTATGTGTGTATCAATAGTATAATCAAACCAAATTTGGAGTTTGTAAACAGACAAATTTAAATGGTATGTTTATGAAAGTAACTTTTTAGAAGTTTCCTTAAATTTTAACAAGACTCTGGCCTCTAACTTGCAATCAGCCTCCCAAGTGCTGGAATGAACAGGCGAATGCTGAAATTGAGCATTGAGCAGTTAAATCCTATCCAGTGGTCACGGGGCGAGGGGAAGGGAGAACACTTTCTACTTTGATGTCAAAATCCAAAGATGTCTAATATTGATGCCAAAATATAGCAAGCATTATTCAACTTATAAGCTTAAATAAGCCTGGCTGCTTACAATACTGTTCAGTAATAGTGCTTTGGTGCTCAGCTTCAAAAGAAATGCATAAGGCGTTTGGTGGCTTCAAATACAAAATAGCCAGTATTAAACTTAAGACAAAAAAAAAAAAGCCCAAAACAAAAAAAAAAAAAAAAAACAAACCAAAACAACAAGAAAAACCTCAGCTCTTATTAAAGCATGTTTAAGTTTTGGAGTTTGCAATGTTATATGTCCAGATGGTTAGCCACTGGTCTGATTAGAGTATGTGGAGTCAGCCTTTCCTAACTGCTCGGTTGAATTAAAGCCACCTAAATATAATAAAAATGTCTTTTATAACTCTTTCCAAGGATGATTGCTGTAACTCACTAAAACAATAACAGGAGCAGAAAGCAACCCCCTTTTGTCGTGAGAATTCTTTTACACTCATTTTCCACATTCATCCAATGGTACCTTGTATAATGGCAGTCACATGAGAAGTTACTTTAGCTGAACCTGAGACTCCAAACACACCAAGAAAATCTCTATGTTGGAACACTATAAAAGCATGCATTAATGCCCAAAGTATGCATTCCCCTCCCCCTAGGGTTTCTGGTTTAAAAGGAAAAAGGAAAAAAAAAAAACATCCATAAAACAAAAAAAACAAAATGAGACAACTAAATATATAATTATTCTCTAATTTCAAGTTGTTCAATCTTTCACATTCTAAGCTGAAAACAATAAAAAACAAATCTACAAAATATCCTGTGTGTAGTACTACACCAATATTTTTGTAAAAACAATTTTTAAAAAATTCCGTGTATCTTTGAATGCAGTGAAAAAAGGATATTTATGTGTACAAGTGTTTGTCTGCATGTGTTTAAAGTGCACTATACATACAATGCCCACAGAGGTCAAAAATGGGTATTGGATCCCCTGGAAATGGATTCTCAGATTATGAACTGCTGAGAACCAACTTCAGTCCTCTCTAAGAAAAGTTAAGTATCATTAACTGCTGAGTCTCCAGTCCCAGGACTACGGTTGTCCAGTACCAGGACAATGGTACTGCATGATCTGCTCTCATCAACTAATAGGGCAGAGAGCTTTAGTTGAATAGCTATGTCAACGTGCTCTCAGTATGTATCAAAATAACTGCAATGCAGGCCTTCCCTGCTCTGTATTTCTTAATGTTCCCTCAAATAGAAAAGGAACAGCCCCAATGAGCCAGTGAAAAACCACCTGACTTCTCAGGAAGACTGATCTGAGGAAATCCCGAGCTCTGGCTGAAGGAGCTAGCTTTGAGTCCTACTAGTGAGGAAAGTTGACATGGCTCAGTCCAGGCTCAGTGGCTAGCTTTAAACTGGCTTCAGTCAAGTTAAATGATTTTATTTTGCCTGGGTTCAAGTGGTGACAGATTTGGAAGAAATGCTAAATTTTTACAGAAAAGAGCCCACATGATTCCAACAAATTTTAATTGTGTTCTGCATTATAGTAAGCGCCTGAGACAACAGCCAAGCACCAGTTTTCACAAAGACAGCTGGATCACAGAAGGGAGCAAAGGAGAAGAAAATACCAATTATTTTTCTCAAGATTCTTTTTTTATAGTTACCAGAGAAACAGAATCCATACAACTAAATCCCCCATAAAATATTCTTCCTTACACAGTAGTGATTCCAACAACTCTAAGTCAAAACTGTATGTGTGGTCCGTTGAAGATCAATTCTGCAAAATATACCATTCTACTTCCTGTTACACAAAGGGGCTTGCTTGTGACAGGAGGTTACTTCCAATTTCTAACCAAATTTACAGAATCATATGCTTTTTGCATTTGTCCTAGACTTGTGAAACATACAGAACCTACCTGGAGAGGTCAAATGCCCAAACCCATTTGAAGTCCCCTTTCCCCAATTTCATTTCCATTTCATTTGTTTGCTATTTAAAATTTCCCTATTGGATGTTCAGAAGTGGCGGATGCTATTTAGAGGTTGAGACTATGGTTCTATACTAGAGTACTTGCCTAATAAATATCAGGCCTGAGGTTTAATCCTTGTATGGAAAACCAAAGTATTTAACAGGAAAAACAATCACCAGTACTTTTTTGGGGATGGGGATGGAAATAAGCACAAACCATTTTGCATTTATTTACATAACCAACACCAGACACACCAATTCGTAAACAGGTATCATTCATTCTTGTGCACTATAATGCTAATTCAAAATACTTTCATTTGGCAGTCAGGAAATCCTCCCACCAAAAGAGAGTTACCACTACTTCCTGGCTTTACAGCTACCTTTCGTTACTTTTCAAAAAAAAAAAAAAAGCTATGATGTTTCTATGCATTTGGAGATTAATTAATGTATTACACTATACTCTTGGCCTTCATCCTGGATGTGCATGCAACAGTGTGCCTAGATAACAATGGCATGGTAATGTTAGAACCCTCTTCGTAGACAGCTACGTCGTATATCTGTCATTCTGTTGTAAATAAGTTTACATAGTTCCATTTCGATTTTATAGAGCAATTATAAACAACTACGTCTCATAACTTCCTGTTTTCTGTGTAAAATAAGTAAAAACTCTTCAGAAAGCACATAATTGTTTCCATTAACATTTATAAAATGGTAAAATAAAAAAGGGTTTTATGTTATGACTAGCCCCTTCAAAAGTTGTAAATCTAGCAAGCAAAAGCTACCACTGAAGAGCAAGGAGCAATCTTCCACTTGAACACTGGAGAGGCTCTTGTCTAAGGTACCATGAAGTGAGTTGTCAGATTCACTCTCAAAGAAATACACAGGACAACTGAGCTACTTAAGATCTTTATTAGATAGCAATTATAGCCTGCTTTGAAGAAAAATGGCAAATTTTAAAGCTCTAGTTATTTTTTCCCATTTATTGACATGTATTTTTAAATTTCTTTAAATATGATATACAGCTCCCTCCTTTAGAGTTTCACGTTATGAATAAGAGCATCCATCCATTTGCACTACTGTGATGTCTGGTATTTTTTCTTCTTTTTTTTATGGTTTTTTTTTTATATTTAAAAATTTCCATCTCCTCCCCTCCTCCTCCAGCTCTAGCTATTTTTTAAAAATGGAGGAGATGCAAGTTTAAAAGCATTTCAAGATCAATTCTTGGGCCAATAAGATTGGTCAGTGGGTAGAGACATCACTACCAAACCTGATGACCTGAGTTCAGTCCCCAGCACCTATCTATGTACAACCGATTCCGAAGGGTTGTGGGTTGTGCTCTAACATCCATGTGCCTGCTATGGCATGTATGCCCCCACACAATGCACTCAAATACATAAAAAGTAAATAAATGTAAAAGAAAAAGAAGTGACTCAAATAGGAGTATCTCTTTCAAATAAGTAGGCTACTGGTACTGTGAACAAATATAAACTATTTTACAAAAATTAGATGAATAAAAATATTATATGTATATTTCTGCTCTTGATTAAGGTATTGTTGTGTGCAGCTCATTTAAAATGTAATTTATAATTAAGAAATGTTAGTAGTCATCTATAATAATCAAGCTTGTAGTCATGTTATATTTTCTAGATGCACAGAGATGTATTTCAGGTGGATATGCATTCTTCCTACCTTTCGAAGACTACAGAATATGGCATTTAAAATATTTTAAGAATGTAGGATTTTTCATGACAATGAGCCACATCTGCTCCTGGCAGCACCTGCTACTTCAAGAGGAAGATGGGCATTGAAGAGACTCCTTATGGAGTTGGTTAGTCATTTGGGTAAGAAACTGTTCTTGCCTGGACTGCTTAACTGGACATGCAGAACCCACAGAGAAATGACTGCTGAACTTGCCTAAAGGTGAGGCCATCTTCCAAGGTTCCTGCTTCATGAAAGAGTCTGTGAGACATTCTGCAGGACACAGAAGAAAGTGACTGATAAAACTGCCAATATATATAAGTGGAACTGTCTTTAAAATTTCCTGCTTTGTGGAAAAGACTGCTAGATACTGTAGGCCTGTAGGCTGAAGAATGATGCCCCAATGGTACAGAAGAACTTAGGGTGACTGTCCAGGCAGCGAGATGTCTCTATCATTTCTAGAGTTTTAGAAGTTGCTTACAATGCACTTCCTGTTAACTTAGGTAATATTATATCCTTCTGGAGTCTTTGATGGAGTTGAAGAATTTATAGTTTTTCTTAGTTATGATAATATGTAATTTTACTATGTTAAAGCTCAAACCTTTTATATTTAAACAGAAAAAAGGAAGTGATGTGGGATCCCCTTCTGTATGCTGTGAATATCATTGGTTAACAAAAGAACTGCTTTGGGCCTATAGCAGAGCTATAGGGGAACAGAGCTAGGCAGGGAAAACTATACTGAATGCTGGGAGAAAGGAAGCGGAGTCAGAGAGAAGCCATGTAGCTCCACCAGAGATGGATGCCAGTAAGCCAGTAAGCCACAGCCAGATGGTGATACACAGATTACTAGAAATGGGCTAAATTAATATGTAAGAGTTAGCCAATAAGAAGCTAGAGCTAATGGGCCAAGCAATGATTTAATTAAAAAAAATTAAAATGTTTCACACATAAATATAACTACCAATAACAATGTATTTACTTGTATTTTCCCCATGAAATTTAGAGAAAAGTATCTAATACATTTAAATACTTGCTATTTTTCATTACAAAATTAAAATAAGTGAGAAAAGAAAAAGGCATTTAGTGAACTTTTAGTAAATGGGTTTTGACCTCTCTGTAAGTTAGTTTCTTCCAATGACATGTCTCAGTATGAATTATGGTTCCTTGGAAGGGAATTTGTAAGAATTGTAGTGATGAGAAAAATATGACAATTACTTCTAAGTGTCACTGCTTCCTTGTCGTTCCTAAGTGTCCTTGTAGTGAAGACAATTAGATTTACTAACCCCGTGGAGAACAGTGAACACCACTTGTCACAACAGACTGGTCTGAATGTTCCTGTTAATCTGGTGTTTTAATAAAAAGTACTTCTTACTGAATTTCAAGCATAAGAGCATTCTACAAAACTTACCACCTAAACCCTTGGTTCAGCCTACTAAAATTTCTCAAAAATGCCAAGGACATAGCTTATCCAAGATTCATACCTGTTCATATGCCTTCTGTAGGAAGAGAAGCTTGTTTGTCCTGGCTACTAAGAACCAAAATAATCACACAGAAACTGTATGAATTAAATCACTGCTTGGCTATCTTTGGCAGCAGCTCCATAGCGTCCCTTGACTTTGCCCTTCTTTCTCCCAGCATTCAGTCCAGTCCTCTCCGCCTGCCTAAGTTCTGCCGTGTCAACAGGCTAAGGCAGTTATTTATTTATTTATTTATTTATTTATTTATTTATTTATTTATTAATGGTAATCACAGCACACAGAGGGGACTCCCACATCAGTTTTTTTATAGTATTTTATTTTAATTTTTTCTCATTTTTTTTAAATTAAAGATTTCCATCTCCTCCCCTCCTCCTCCCCCTTCCCTCCCCTCCCTTCCACCCATACCCCCACTCCACCCTTCTCCAAGACAAAGAGCCATCAGGGTTCCCTTCACTATGTTAAGTCCAAGGTCCTCCCAGCTCCGCCTAAGTCCAGGAAGGTGAGCAACCAAACTGACAAGGCTCACAGTGAGCCCGTCCATGCTGTAGAGTTCATGCTCAGTGCCGTTGTCCTTGGTTTCTCAGTCCTCCTCCACCGTCAGCCACATTCAGAGAGTCTGGTTTGGTCCCCTGTTCCATCAGTCCCATTCCAACTGGACTTGGTGGTCTCCCGTTAGATCTGTCCCACCGTCTCAATGGGTAAACGCACTCCTCACGGTCCTGACTTCCTTGCTCATGATCTCCCTCCTTTTGCTCCTCATCAGGACCTTGGGAGCTCAGTCCAGTGCTCCTATGTGGGGCTCTGTCATTTTCTCCATCCAATGCCAGGTGAAGGTTCTATGGTGATATGCAAGATATTCATGAGTATGGCAATAGGATCTGGACATTTCTGGCACCCTCTCCTCAGCTGCCCAAGGACCTAGCTGGGGGCGTCTTCCTGGACACCTGGGAACCCCTCTAGAGTCAAGTCTCTGCCAACCCTAGAATGGCTCCCTTAAGTAAGATATATAATTCCTTGTTCCCATATCCACCCTTCCTATATCCCAACCATCCTATTCCCCCAAGCTCTTCCCATCCTCCACTTCACACTTTTCTCTCCCCTTCCCCCCATCCCCCCATTCCACCCCACCCCCATGTTCCCATTTTTTGTCCGGCAATCTTGTCTACTTCCAGTATCCAGGAGGATAACTATATGTTTTTCTTTGGGTTCACCTTCTTATATAGCTTCTCTAGGATTTTTTACGAATTATAGGCTCGATGTCCTTTATTTATGGCTAGAAACCAATTATGAGTGAGTACATCCCATGTTCATCTTTTTGGGCCTGGGTTACCTCACTCAGGATGGTGTTTTCTATTTCCATCCATTTGCATGCAAAATTCAAGATGTCATTGTTTTTTTACCGCCGAGTAGTACTCTAATATGTATATATTCCACACTTTCTTCATCCATTGTTCCACTGAAGGGCATCTAGGTTGTTTCTAGGTTCTATTACAAATAATGCTGCTATAAACATAGTTGAACAAATGCTTTTGTAATATGATTGGGCATCTCTTGGGTAAATTCCCAAGAGTGGGATTGCTGGGTCCTGGGGTAGGTTGATCCCAAATTTCCTGAGAAACCTCCACACTGCTTTCCAAAGCGGTTGCACAAGTTTGCATTTCTACCAGCAATGGATGAGTGTACTCCTTACTCCACATCCTCTCCAGCAAAGGCTATCATTGGTGTTTTTGATTTTAGCCATTCTGACAGGTGTAAGATGGTATCTCAACATTGTTTTGATTTGCATTTCCCTGATTGCTAAGGAGGTTGAGCATGCCCTTAAGTGTTTTTTGGCCATTCGAACTTCTTCTGTTGAGAATTCTCTATTCAGTTCAGTGCCCCATTTTTTAATTGGGTTCATTAGCATTTTAAAGTCTAGTCTCTTGAGTTCCTTATATATTTTGGAGATCAGACCTTTGTCTGTTGCGGGGTTGGTGAAGATCTTTTCCCAGTCAGTAGGCTGCCTTTTTGTCTTAGTGACAGTGTCCTTTGCTTTACAGAAGCTGCTCAGCTTCAGGAGGTCCCATTTATTCAATGTTGCCCTTAATGTCGCCTTCATTTATTTATTTATTTATTTATTTATTTATTTATTTATTTATTTATTAATGGTAATCACAGCACACAGAGGGGACTCCCACATCAGTATTTTTGTATGATTTTATGTAGTCAGTAACTTTAATCATTGTTTTCAACAACAGTTGGAAACATTTCCTTTCTTGTTTCCTTTAAATCAGACATTTTCTAACCATTTTCCCTCATTCTCCTGCTCAGGTTTCATTTTTGCCACTTGTTTTTGTTTTTAAAATGCACATCTTAATCTATTCAAATTCTACACAATGCTCCGTCACTTCATCGCTGCTGTACAACAGAAAGAATGCAAACTGGAAAAAATTTGTCTTTCAGGGAAAGCCACACACCCAACACATCCCCCCCTAAAAAAACTACAGACACATTATACATCCACCATGCATGCTGATCTGACACGAAGGCTGTGAGTCACCGATAGCAAACTAACTCTGGTTACCACTTTAAGATTAATGATCCCTGCCCCCCCCCCCCCACCCCATATGACCTTTCACTTGGGAACAAAAGAACAGAGAAACGTTAGTAATCTCAGTTCATCTACCATCAGAAGAAATGATAGCTGAAAACTCAAAAGTTGGTGTCTAGATTTCTAGTTCAGTGCAAATGATGTCCTCTGGAAGTGTTAAATGTATTTTAAACTTCTATTTTTGATAGTATTAAATCATTTATAGTCTACAGTACTAATCCATTTCTATCAATAATTACTATTCATGGGCCATCAATGTTTATTTGATACAATCTGATAATATGAGAAGAAAGGTGATCACATTTATCAATTTTAACTGGACAGAAGAACACATGGATGTTTAGCTAATAAAACTTTCTTGGGTCTATACCTGTTAAAGGCAATGGATTTCAACATTTCCATGCTATGTATGAATATCCACCTTTCATTATGATTACTGAATAACTGATCAGTAGTCCCTCTGACAACACAGTTGGCTTTTTATTAGTCAGCAGTTTTAAACACAAAAAGAGTTCACTGTATTTAATTTAAAGAGATGCAAATATAGTTATATCTTTAACAGCAAAGCATTATATTTTTAAGAAAAATCATTCATATCTAGGATTAAGAGCTGCAGTTCAAACTTTTAAAAACAGGCTGATAAAAGTTCAATTGCATTATATCTACACTAGAAAAAGCAACAATGTGTTTAAATAGATCACACCATAAACAGTTTATAAGAGAAAAAAAAAACTTCCAAAGAGACAATAATCTACAAAAAATAATCACTTATATTTGTAAATCTCTAAGATTTTATTCAAATAATTTCAAGGAATTTTCTTTCTAACAATTCATACAACTTCATATCTTAATAAACAAAAAAGATACAGTTTATGTTGCTCGTGTTCTCATAAACTAGGGTTAGGAGTTTACATACAACTCTATATGTTCTCTAAGATCAGGACCAGAATTTACTATAAGAGTAATAATCTAATGATTATCGATATTAAAAAGTCTTATAAAATACTTCTCTGAAAGTCTTCCTTCATCAGTGTGCTGAAGAAAGTATGCTCAGAAGCAATGTAACTTTTTCTGGTCAATTTAGTGCATGATATTTTCTCTGATACAGGCTTAGAAATTAACAAAAAACACTTCCCTACTGCAATTCATTTTAAAATACAAGCTGAATTTTCTGATAACATAATCGAATTTACATGCATTAGTTAACTACTCCTTGTTCAGTTTAACATAACCAGGTACTTGTCAGTAAGTCTGTAACTGACCTTTCTAACTCAATCCACATCGGATATAAAAACAATAATCATTTTGAGTTTTGCAAGATCTATCTCAGCAGAAGACGCAATAGGCATGGAAGCTACCAAATAAAGGTTGGAGGCAGTAAGTAGCTCATGCCAGTCAGAGAAGACACCATTCTGCTGGCTTAGGAGCGACAGTGACAGCTCTTCCCAAGTTCATCAGAGGCAGGAGGGCTGTAAAACCCATCAGTAAGTTTTTCTTTTCATGTAAATCTATTCATTTTCCTATAACAGCATCAAGAAAGAGCAAGCACATTCTTGTAGTATTTATGTATATGCCCCAGCATTAACCCATTCACATTTGTCTCTGAATGATCACTATGAATTCAAAAGCCCATCCACTGCCTATTTATTCTAAAAATAGAACTGCCAAAGTAATACTCATCAAATGTACTATCAGAAATTAAAGTACGATCAGGCTCAGTATTTCAATTTAAAAAGTAGGGTACACTTACTAAAGCTTCCAGGAACACACAGAACTAATTTTCATTCTACAGCACTTCAAATAAACACATGAAAACACACACATTTAATTCTAGCTTACCTTCCCAGTTGGTCAGCCTTCCTTCCTTCACAGCTCCTCCTAAGAAGTATATTATTTTGGGCTCTGTTAGCTTTTTGTTGAACTTAAAACAGTAATTCCTTTTCCATTGTTATATATTAGAAGAAGTGATTTTTTTTTTTCCTGGTCAGTTTTGTAGGAAACTATGTCTACAGAACTTGTACTTCATTCTCTACAGTGGAACTAACATTAAGAACACAGGAAAATTCCAAAGGTCTGTCTAAGAACCGCAATAAACTGCACCAAGGAGGAAAGCTCACTGACTTTTATTCACATTGTGGAAGGGGCGATAGTTTGATTTACTTCCCATAGGACTGTCTGTCTGCTCTGGGAGGACGCAGGACAGAGTGACATCACTCAGCTTTGTCTTCACCTGCAACTTTGAAAAGTCTACAATGAAAAGTTAACTCAGGACTTTTAAATGCTTAGATTTTTTTTCCTCTTTGACCTTTAAGATAGATTAAAGACAACAATTATGTTTTCTAAACTACAAAACAAGAAATAATACAAATAATACTGGAATCTTGAAGTGTAGTAATTCTGCACAGAACACAGGATCCCGTACTGTGAAACAATGCCTTCTCAAAGGAAGACATCTTGGAGGAACATGGCATTATGGCTTGTGGGACACAAAACAGCTTGCTGTGCAATAGCGATAGTTCAGTCAAATAAATATTCTTCAGTGAGTATCTAACTATGGAACTCCCTAACAGTACAAATCCTAACTCATGATACTATTCATATCTTTTAGTCATAAAATCACTGTCCACTTTAGCATCTTCCTTTCTACTTCAGCAGCAGCTCATTATTAGCAAATAAAATAGTAGAAAGAAAGTTTATGAAGCATCATAGACAGAGACAGGACAAGAACACCTGACATGACATTATTTCCATTTGACATATAAGAAAACCAAAACAGAAAAAGAAAGTCCTTGCAAGAACAAATTAGCCAGATTTACCCCATGCCCGAGTCAAAGTCTATGCTCAAGTTTGTGTTAGTTTATGGAGGAGCATTCCCCCAAGGTGCCTTCATAATGAGATTCAGTGACTATTTCTGGTTCCTTTCTCTTTTCCATCTTCTCCTCTTTGCTTCTTTTTTGTCTTCCTCTCTGACAGGGTCACACTGTAACTTAGTCTGTATACAAACTCACTGTCATTCCCCTAACTCAGCCTCCCCAGTGACTATTCGTGATTGCTGATACTTTGGAGGATTAATAACAAAAACAAATTTTTATGTTATTACTTACAGTACATAAAAATTATTTTGAAATCTTACAGAAGTTCGATTTTTATTAGCGTGCAAAGACTAAGACATTGAGCATCTGTCTCTTGCTGAAAGATCTGTTTGTGAAATGAAGCATAAAGCTTCTTTAACACATTAGTTGCTGCTCGGGTAGCAATTACATTACATAACATCAAGATTCTTTTCCCCCATCTATAACACAATGTAACTTACTTTCACCAGTGAAGGAATTACAATCTCTTAAGTGGTTAATAGTCACACTCTGTCTTTTAAGTTATAAACTATTAGGAAAAAAGCTGAAACACTAATCTGCAAATTCATACTGCATACTAAAATTTCAGATAACCTCAGACCTATTATTCCACAGTAATCTTATTGTAAATTTTAATTATATTATTTAATTTATATGTGGCAAAATGTTTTCACTGACAGAAGACTGGTTAATTGAACAAAAGCATACTTCATATAATGCGCTGCTAAACTACAATAGATCAAAGAACTGAAATGTTAAATTGCAAATAATAAATAACATTTAAAAAGATTATTAAATATAATTTAAAATTCTAAAAAGGTTTATTTTAGAAACAAGGAAAAACAAATGCATCTTAGACATTAGCATATAAAGGAGAAACAAGTTTTTCAAGTATATAGATATACATTTTAATGAATATCATTATCATGATTTAAAAACCTACAGCACTTAGAGGAACGGACATTTTGATATGAAAAAATATTTTATTTTCTACAAAACAATATAAATAAATATTTTCAAAACAAAGAATTTTAACGATTAATAAGAGCATTTTATACCCAACAACACTACTTCCTTTTATTGTTGTATCTTTTCTGAGTTAAATCCCAAACCTGGATAGGGAGCCTGTATTCTAGTTCTGCAGATGTTTTTAAGTGCTATGAAAATCTGCTGTAAGTCTGTCAGTGACTAAATCAAATGTGTCCATAAGCAAAGCTGTGACTATTATACTAAGTGACAGAGCAAGTGTATGTTTAGAATCTTACCCACACTTTCCGGCATCACGACACCTCTGTGACTGACCGACACATCATTTCCAGGGTCACCAATAAGGCCTCAGTATGCACTCCAGGACACACACTTAGACTCCCAGGCAGTTCCTTAAGAACATCGGGGAGCTTCTTTAATGCTTTTATGTTTCTAGCATAGAGATCCAGTAACCAGTCAGTGTGTCCACTGGTGGCTTCTGTGTCACTATTACATGCCATAAGCAACTCACTGAGATGAGCCAACCCTTTGAAAGCTAGGGTGAATTCTGAAGATAAATCAAATATTGAACAAAAACTAAGCAACATCCTACTTAGTAAAAATGAACCAAATTCAAGCTGCTGGTGATAAAGATGTTTCTGTGTCTGAGCATGAAAGTTGTCCACTGTATCGTCTATATTGGTAATGGCAAATAGTTCTTCCCTGTCTTTTGGTGACAGCACATAATCCAAGGGCAACTCCCCCTTAGAGTTCCTCTGTTGTAAAAGCTCGGGGCCTGTGAAAAAGAAAATATAAATTGTTAAGAGTAAAACATTTTTATTTTGGCAGGTTAACAGCTGTTTTTTTTCCCTTTTCCCCACAAAGCTTACAGGGCTCTGCTTTTTACCATAGTTGCTACTAATTAGCTGTCTACAGACCGTAACTATCTATACAGACTAATAAAGGTGAGTTTACAAACTTAAAATTCCAGTCAATTGTTTAATGAAGCCCGCTTAGAAGCCCATACTCTAGTTGGAGAAGTAGTATAGAAGATAAATGAGACAGTTTTAAACACCTTACCTGCGCACCGTAAGAGCAAGAATTTCAGTATTCACAGACGAAATTCATAAAATGCCTTAGTGTAAGTTTGGAAAAAGGAAAAAAAAGTCTCCTTTGCATTACTGATAAAGCACTGGCAGTGTGGAAACTATAAAGCCCCTATGCAGACATAGTACATTTTTCATTTTATTCTTGCTAATGTTTACTGCCTTAAAGGTAAGGGCTTCACAGAAACTTCCATGTTAATTTTTCTAAATCAAACTGAATAGTTGATCTATCTATCAAAACAAAAACAAAAAACCTGCCAATAGTTATAGTAGGTACTTGCAGAGCACTGAGACGCTAAGGACTGAAAGTTATTCCCTAAATATTAAATGGTGTAAGGAATGTAAAGCAATGACACAGCACTCAGTCATGTGACCAAGTACAGGGACTGGACTGGACTGGTCAGTCACATCTTTAAGCCTTTACCCACTTACTCATAGAACTGTTACCTGGGATATGAAGGTACAGTAAGAGACCAAATAGGAAACTCCTATCATTATCAAATGGACCAAACAAGAGAATAGATTGTTAAGTGTTAAGACCCATAATGATGACTATAGCCACACATACGATGGCTTAAATGATTAATGCACAATTGTAGAGAAAAGAATTCCAAATGAAAATTGTAATATCTATCTTTGTTAGCATTTCAAAACAAAAACAAAATATTCTAACTTTTTCCTCTTAGGATAAAATTACAAATGCCTGAAGCAAACAAAGTTTCAGCAGTATACACTCTTAAAATTATTGCTCTCAGGACTGAAAGTCTTGAAATTAATAGCTTAGCACAGTGGTAACGTCAAACCATGTGACAGATTGAAACCCAGATTATGACTGGATTAGTAAAAAAAGAACAAAACAACAAACAAACAAAAACAAGTACTTTAGCCAAGTATAAGCAGATTTTCTATCCTAACTTACTAGTCTTTGTTAGCAAAATTCACATTGGTTGACCTAAGACTATATTATACTGATAAGCTGGATATCATACAGTAATAACTCTCATATCACATCATTTGATACAGAAACAAGTATTTGCTAGAATGTCAGATTAAATCTTGAGTAGAAAAAACATAATATTTAATAGGAAAAGCATTAGGTTTAGAAAACAAATAGTATTTTAAAAAGAAGGTAGAAGAACTACGTCAATTATGAAACAGTGTTGGTAAAACAGACACACTTAGGCCTTTAGGGGGCAGGAGAAGACTATAAATAACCAAGTCTCTCAAGCCATCACGCATCCTTTCTTAGATGTACACAGCATCACCCCCCGCCACAAACCCCCCCCCAAATCCCAATCCAAAAGCAAGCAAGCAAACAAAAACCCACATAAAGAATATGCCTTTTGATTTTACACAGAACAAGGTGCTTTATATACAACAGAAACACATTTAATTCTAAGTTAAAATTAGCACAATACAACAAATTTACACAAAGGTTTGTATTTTTCTCATTACAAGCTAGTTTTCAGTTATCTTTTTGAAAACACAAATTAGGTTGAATATTTTGAGGCAATATGTGTAATAGTTCATATGCAAAAATGTCACTAAAATGGGAGTTGCTGAAGGTAAAAATGAAAGACTCATGAAGGGCAGTAGATGCATCCAATACTTAAGTCAGCCTCTTCACACAGTCCTTGAATCATTCCTAGACTATCATCTGAAAATCCAACTTTAACTTAGGTGACTGCAAATATAAATGGAAAATATTCATAGCTATCTTTTCCATAATCTACAAAGGAATGCCTTATAAAGACAACACTGGTTTAGAGAGTTATACATATACATGTAATAAAACAAGGATAAATGGAAAACCAAAG
This sequence comes from Arvicola amphibius, assembly GCF_903992535.2. Lineage (NCBI taxonomy): Eukaryota > Metazoa > Chordata > Mammalia > Rodentia > Cricetidae > Arvicola > Arvicola amphibius. The sequence continues at coordinate 69,456,827 of NC_052049.1, read as the reverse complement.
TAGTCACAGGAAGCACTGAATCCAAAGCTTTAAGAAATGACAAGTTCACAAAGACATCATATATGTTAAGTAATATTTAATATCAACATGTTCAACTGAAAAAAACCATATTATTATATTTAAACCTCAATAGGTTATAATAGTACATATATATTATAAAATGATTCTTATAACAGCTAATAGAGTGGCTATATTTTATGAGACTTTTATCTTTAATTATTCACTAATATGAAATAAAAGCACCTTTTCTTACATAATAAGTATAAAGTGCTTTTTGCCTTATTTGCCTCTAAGCGATTTATTGAAAGCCTAGATAATTTATCGCAATCACTTTGCACAAGCACACTCACCCCCATGCTGGAGAAGCAGCTTGCCAATTTCAACATGTCCATTTGACAGTGCATCATGCAAAGGAGTCACCCCGTCCACTTGAGTGAGCAGATCTACCTCTGGACAACGTTGCAAAATTTCCTGGACACACACTGTGTTGCCATAGTTACAGGCTTCATGCAAAGGCGTCCAGCCAGCATTGTCTAGATTAGAAATCAAGGCAAGTTTTAAAACAGCACTAGTAGTACTGCTGGTGGCAAAGTACTGATATTCTGTATTCACATCCTATTACTCTGTACAGCTTCATATGGGAAAATGAACACATTGTAATCATATTTCTATTTAAAAACTGAGGATAAATAAAAAGCAACTTCAAATATTAATGTTGAAATATGATCAGAAAATTACTACTAAAATATTTTATATTATTGTTCTAAATTATTACATAATGAATTATTTTGATTTGGCTAATAACAATATTTTAAAAATATCTTCTGAAAATTTACTTAAATGATTTTTCTTAATGTGACATAAAACTATTTGTATCAAAAATTTTAAGACACTGAATGAGAGCACAAAGACCTAGGGTACTTACCTCTAACATTGATGTCTATTCCTGGCAAAGAGAGAAGAATAATCAATTTCTCCACTTGGTTTTTTATGCAGGCTCTATGCAGAGCTGTTTCCCCTGCCATAAAAAATTAATAATTATTCCAGAGAAGACAAGATATCAACTAAAGAAAATAATCAAAGGCCATGATTAGGAGATGTGGACTCATGCCAGACAATTACTTATTGAGTTTTCCTCTGACGGGTTTAAACATCTCTTGAATTAAAAAAAAAAAAAAAAGGTGTGGGGTGGGGGAGGGACCCCAGCAATCCAGAGCTTCTGTTCTGGGGGAGGGACTCAGCAATCCAGAGCTTCTGTTCTGGGTGAGGCACCCCAGCAATCCAGAGCTTCTGTTCTGGGTAGGACCCCAGCAATCCAGAGCTTCTGTTCTGGGGGAGGGACCCAGCAATCCAGGGCTTCTATTCTGGGGGAGGACCCAGCAATCCAGAGCTTCTGTTCTGGGGGAGGACCCAGCAATCCAGAGTTTCTGTTCTGGGGGAGGAACCAGCAATCCAGAGCTTCTGTTCTGGGGGAGGGACTCAGCAATCCAGAGCTTCTGTTCTGGGGGAGGGACCCAGCAATCCAGGGCTTCTGTTCTGGGGGAGGGACCCAGCAATCCAGGGCTTCTGTTTTTGGGGAGGACCCAGCAATCCAGAGCCTCTGTTCTGGGGGAGGACCCCAGCAATCCAGGGCTTCTGTTCTGGGGGAGGGACCCAGCAATCCGGGGCTTTGGTTCTGGGGGAGGACCCAGCAATCCAGGGCTTCTGTTCTGTCAGCAATTCAGCAATGAAGCTCTACAGCTAAAGCTTTAACACAGGCATTGTCTCTCCATAGTTCAAGGTTTAAAGATTCAATTCTGCCATAAAACCCCAAATGATAGAAACACCAAAAATACTTGGTTTTGCAGCAATAAAGGTTTTAAAGTGCAATTGCCCTCTCTTAAATTTATGGCTCTTTCTTATACAGCATTTATAGCTTAATTCAAATGAATGTTCCTGGCTGAGCACGAGTGCCTCCACATACTCAAGTATAATTCAGAACTTTCAATCCATTAACAGATGGTTTGCTGCTTCTCAATAGGCTGTCTGGCTTGGCTACAGCAGCACAGAGGGAGAAATGGAAGAATCTTAATATAAACACTACACATACATGCACACACACACGCGCGCACACACACACACTCGCAAACACACATGCACACACACACATGCACGCACACACATGCACACTCCTTACGTACCACTGAAAACTGAACAACACTAACACGCAGAATGACACAGTTCTTGCTGAGCAGAAGGTAGTAGCTGCTGGTCAAAATGATCTATTCATAATCTCTCTAAATAGTAAAATTTAAGTCATAGTTTGATATTAAAACAATGGTAAATACTTGTCAGTGACTGTACAGGAAACAGAATGAGATATGGTCATACCGTGTTCCTGCTATAAAATACTGATCAGCATGTTTCTATAGTGCTCAGTTTTACAGATTATCTCTGCAACTTCTACTGAGCATTTCTTCCATAAGAAGTCTCTTCAAGTTTTTCTCTATTTCTCAATTTTCTTCCTCTCCTAACTCCTTCTGCTGTTCAGACTAGTCATTCATATTCATTTTACGTTTTGAAACAATAAAACAAAGAAAACAGATACTGATCTTTGAAGTGAATATCTGAGTTTTATCCAATACTCTTCATATTTCGTGGGCAGTTATAAACTATTATACTGAAAGATGTAAAAGTTTTGATGTCACTGTTTTCATGAGTTGATACATATGAAATAGTTTGTAAATAAGAGCAATTTGTAAATCTAGCAACTTAGTTTATCCAAGATATATTATCCAAGATAATATATCTTCAGGTTATGAGATATCTAAGTAAAAGAGGCACTAGAGTAGATTATTACAGCACTGTTCTTGAAATTCCATCCATTAGGTACTTAGGCTCCAGTACAGTTAGAACCAAAAGCCAAACACATTTCAGTCTGGGCTTGGTGCCTAGAAAAGAAGAGCCCATATGCTTAACACAGCCATGTAACACAGCCTACTCCTCACTCTTTGTTCACAGAATGTGTATGGCTGAAAGAGATGAAGGATGAATTATACTTTCAAATCGAAGACACTGATCCTAAGCAGTACAGGTTCATATGGAACACCAAAGTAAGGAGGGCAAATCTGAATGAGCTCAAGGAACGTTACACACCAATAAGCATCTGGCAAGGGGGGAAAGAAAAGGAGGGGCACTCTATTAACCAGGTGCGAAACAATCACTCTCTGTGTATAAATGAGAGTTCAAGAAAATAACACACTCTCTACAAAGGTATTTCCTGCATCTACATATAGCCCAATATATAACTTCAAACATTAATCAGAGCAAATGAGTGAAATTTGCAAGTACTGATTACAACCAAGCAAAGTTCTTAATGTAAGTAATTCAGATACTTGGGATACCTTTTAGATTAGTTTTGTGAAAATTCATCTTTGTAACCAAAGAGGGGCAATTCTCCTTGGAACATGACAATTCTCCTTCTGACTTCTTTTTCAATTTTTTCAATGATGAGGAACATTTAGCACGGTTCAACTCGCTGAAAAGAAAGAAAACCAAGGAAAGCTTGCTTTTCAGTAAGGCATGCCAGCATACATGAGATAGTATTCTTCCTCCTTTAGAATGTATTCTTTTAACTTAAAACACTCACTCATTCAATCATATTGCTCTCCAATTTTTAAAACGATGTCAGCTATATAGGAACAAATTTTGGTGCATTAATTTTCACTTAATTTTCTATACCTCCAACTGCTCACTAAAAAGGTAATGAGTATAGAATGTTGGGCAAAGAAGAAACCAAGTAAATCACATCTGTAGAAAATATAAAGCTGAAAGCTAAATAAGAATGCAGGCCTTCAGAATTCCCCATTCAAGAAGTCTCTCATTTGGAAAAACCAGTATAACATCTTACATGACCACACATCTAAAAACCTCATTTATATTACAAAAATATGTTGTACTTCATGTTTCAGAAAAACATTTATATGAAACAGAGACTTGATTAATACTTTCATTTCTTTTGGGAAGCACTTGGTAGGAGGGAAGTAAAAAGAAGTGCCTAAAAGTGTCTAAAATTGAGCAATCTTCCAATCAATATACTGCAGATAATAACCCAGATAACCTAAAGTTTAAGAAAGTTTAGAGAAAAGGTCACATTCCAAAACAAAGTATAGCTGTAGCAACAGCATCACTTACGGAAATTCTGGCTGACCTTCAACTTGTTTTGGCTTTGCACCATTCAGCATTAGTAGTGCTCTCTGAGGCTCTAGGCAAGGCCGCTGGATGATTTTTTTTGGCATCTGCATTTTTCCAGCCCCATGTATGTCCATTTTCCCCAAAACAGGCAAATAGGAGTCTATCTGTTACAAAATAACATTATGTCATTACAATAACTACAAAGAGTAGTAAAAAAAATTACTTGGTCATTTTACTAACAAGTCTCATTTTATTTCTTGATTTCACAACTACATTGCCACATTATCTTCTCTAAACACGACTGAATATTAAAGTTGCCAGTTCTAAGTAATTATCTATGGAATTATTTTGTCAATATCTTGAAGCTGAGGATACCTTTAGAAAATAATTATATTTTCTACTTCAATCTGAATATTCATTTAGGAAAGTTCTTTAAATTACATATCCAACTTACAATGATTTACATTGTTTTGGTACTTGCAGACAATTTTCTCAATGGTTTTCTTCAACAGAAAGGTAAGTCCAGAATAAATGGAATAAGGAAAGAAAATACCTTTCAAGCGGGTCCTGTTGCAAAGCATTTTGCCCTGCATTTCAATAAACAAAGGGACTTGTCATTGGCTGAAGAAGCTTTAGAGCATTACATGGCCAAGACAGGAGAGAATGAAAGCAAGTGCAGCATGTATGTATGTATGTATGTATATGTATGTATGTATACATGCATGTATATATAAATAGGATACATTTTTGTAGGTTTTCCTTTTTAAATGTCAAACACAAAAATTTTTTTGGATGTAGTTTCAAAGTATTATATATTATGGCAAATATCAGGAAATACTTTTTTCTACTTATACCCCCATCAAAACTTCCACTCACTAGTCTGAAAAGATGTATTATTATTATTTATTTGTGTGTGTATTGGAGGGTGCCTGCATGTGTGCCTTAGGTCAGAGGTCCATATATGCTATGAACTGAATCTGGGTACTTGGGGAGAACACTGAGGCATCTCTCCAGCCCATTCATGAGAAATAACTAAGAATCGAAACTGAACTCAAGAACTCACTTCTTAGGAAAAAAAAAAAAGGAACCTGAACAGGGCAGTGCTTACTATTTTCTGAAGAGAGAGTGGCTCAGTGCAAGTGCTGGTAGGGCCCTGGAAGCACAACTTTTTAAAGATTGCTTCTGCAACAAACATTTGAAGCCAGGAAGATGAAAAAGAACAAATGAAGATCTCTAGTTCTTGGAAAGAAAAATCTGTAAAACCAATTAAATATAGTTATTGTTACATCTTATACATTTTCTCCATATTTTTGCAGAGGGTTGTACTCAATTGAGTGATATATCATAAGCCAGCAAGCTTTAGTTATAATTTTTAACCATATGGATGGTTATATATACATACACACATACGCACACACACACATATTGCATTATATCAAACACATACACATATATAATCCTTGTTTTTCAGGAGAAATTTCTTTTATATTTTATTTTTTTAGTACTTGAAAAACAAACATTATCACTTTAATTAAAAGTCTTAACATCACATATACGAGAGTGAAATATACTAGTGAATTTCTTATAATCACATCACTCAGGAAGCTAAAATAGAGGGACCTCTGTGAATTCAAATTAGCCTAATCTACATAGTTTCAGGTCAGCCTTAGTGAGACTCTGTCTAAAAACCAAATCAAACAAAAACAACAAAACCATATATGTAGAATAGATTATATGATTACATCATTATACCTATATGTAAAACTTTACCTTTCAGTTTCTAAATAACATTAACAATCTCAACTTGGATCCTTTTTGGAAAACTAGTTCTTAGTTTTAATTAACTTATTTAATTAAAAAAATGAACTGACTAAATTTACTTTGACACAAAATCTCATTTTACAACCCAGAATGGCCTTATTCACAATGACTCAGCCTCTGTCTCTGAGGGCAGAGATGTGCCACGGCTAACAAGAGAGTGTTTATTTTTATTTATTTATTCACTCATTCACTTATTTTTAATAAATGTGGCCATTTGTATTCTCTATGTAGCTGAGAATCACTCTTTACTATTGTTTTGCCTCCACTTCTCAAGTGTTAGGATTATAGGTGGGCATCGAGAGCACTTAGTTTTATTTAAAAAGCACACATGCAGCAAGGCAGTGGTGATGCATGCCATTAATCCCAGCACTCGGAAGGCAGAGGCAGGTGGATCTCTGTGAGTTCGAGGCCAGCCTGGTCTACAAGAGCTAATTCCAGGACAGGCACCAAAGCTACAGAGAAACCTTGTCTCAAAAAGAAAAAAAAAAAAAACAAAATAAAACAAAACAAACCCAAACAAACAAACAAAAACCAAAAAACCAAAAACGCACATGCAATTAATTTGTAACATTCAGTCTTGAGCTGATAGAAGTTTCCTCTGATAACATTCACTGAAGAGCTAGAGTACATATACAAGATAAAGAAGAAAAGTATAAAATGATATTTGAAGATGACATTAAAATTTGCACCCACTCTACAATGAGGTAATTTTAATTTATGAAAACAACAAAACCCACCAATATCCTTAAATCTTTCTACCCAAAACTTCAAGTGTTAGTAAGACAAAAATTTATTACAGACAGAATAACTGATCGAGATAAACTACTAAGGTAGCTGATTCCCATGTCATCTACTTAATGATACAAATTTTCTACTAAACTTTCTATATAAATAGTGGCATAAATAACAAACTAGAATGACAAAGAATGAAAGCAACAATAGGATACTAAAGAGCTTAAGTTAAATAATAAATCACAGTATAAAAAGTTGCCATACATAGAACAATGGACTAAAAGGCCCAGATAGCAGTGTATGCTGCTTCAGCTACCAGTTTAACTAGGCCCACCTGTACGGCCATGGGACTATTGGAATAACACATTCTTTCTCATCAAAACCAAAAGAAATTGGTTTAACTAAAAGACTAGTGAAGGAATATGAGCAAAGTGTTACTGGAACATTGCCATTATCATTTACTTTTTGTGTAAGGTTGTTTTCTCACTACACCTTCTCAGGCCTAAAGAACAGGCAAGGAATATTTATCCGATATTTTACTTAAATGAAGAACTAATCCCCATCTGAAGCTTCTAAAGAATTCTAATTAGGATAAAAATGAAATTCAAATAGTTAAACATAGATAAAGAAAATTCTGTCTGAAGTGTTGTGAAAAAACAATACCATAGATTTGATGTGAAATTGATGGGCATGAAATCTAAAGATAAGAATAAAGGGTTACACCTGTCTCCCTAAATACATACTGCCTTAATTCTCATAAAACAACTGTAAATTTCAGTAATTATACTAAATGAAAATAGGAAAGGTGAGTCTGTATCTTCAAATGAAAATGATACAATAGCCTAATCTACCCTCTTACCAACAAGTCAGAAATCACAGAGGAGAATCACTGAACTGATGCAAAAAAAAAACCCCAAAACAAAAACAAAACCAGAAAACAACAACAACAAAAAATCAGGCAGGAACATCCACAGAGAAATTACAGCAATAATAACAAAAGAAATGTCAAACCATGATTTTCATAAAGATTTGAACAAAAAAGACTACTACAATACATGGGAAAGTCTGGTGTTCTAAAACCTCCATAATAGATGACCATTTCAATTTTATTTTGAATACAGAAAGGCTGCTTCTCTCTTAAGATTAAATTGTTTACTTATTCCTGTCTCTTGACAAACCTTAAACACTAAGTTCTCTTTAGCAAAAACATAGGAAAATACTAATTTGGATTATTTTCAGAAACATATTTCAAAACATTTTAAAAGGTTTACCCATTCCATAATTTGAAACCTATGGAAACAATTCTACATACATCTGTGTTCAATTTTTCATAGCAGCTTCTTATTCAGACTGTTGTGTGTGCGCGTGCGCACACACACACACACACACACACACACACACCACGACATGTCTGTAGAGGCGAAAGGATTACTTTGTTCTACCATGTAGATCTTTTTTTTTTTAAATATTTATTTATTTATTATGTATACAATATTCTGTCAGTGTGTATTCCTGCTGGCCAGAAGAGGGCACCAGACCTCATTACAGATGGTTGTGAGCCACCATGTGGTTGCTGGGAATTGAACTCAGGACCTTTGGAAGAGCAGGCAATGCTCTTAACCTCTGAGCCATCTCTCCAGCCCCTACCATGTAGATCTTAAGAATGAAACTCAAGTTACCCAGTCTGGCAACAAATGACTTTGCCCATGGAGCTGGTGTGTACACCGAGAAAAGGACACAAAGGTAAGGAAATTAACTTAAAATAGTGGCATAATTTCAACTTCATCTAGAATTTTAAATTGGTCACATTTTTAATGATTGTGCTAATTTTTAGCTCAAATCAGTTATCAGTCACAGGTTCCAATCTGCCATTCAAGAACAGAGTACTTTTCACAGTAAGGCACAGCAAATGCCTTACTACGGAATGAAAAGACATCCAGAATATGAACAAAGCAATGAAGCAGTAGCATACATACATATCTCCATCAAGGCAAGTGTTATTACTTCATGCATCTGGCTAAAGTATAAGTTAGATTTCATTAAAGGCAACTATTACATACTAGAAGCAACACATAAAACTTTAACTGACGATCCTTAATGCTGAAGCTAATACTTTTATGGATCCTAAAACTTAAGGAGTTTCATTATTGAATGGAAGCACGGAACTGTTAGCTATTCCCTGGCATTCTAGAAAATTATGCCAAAAGTGAGATTGTTAAAAAGCACTTACTTACCTAATAGAAATGATTGGAAAGAAATGATAAAAGATATAATATAAAATTGAATTTGCCTTAAGAAACGTAAAAAAAGCCCCCCAACAAATGATATCTACTCTTAAAAAGGAATGGTAATCACCTCATAAGATCAATGAAAGAGAAACAGAAAGGAGATAAAATGATAAAAATCTTCTCACTTTGATAGAATAAAGAAACTTCTTTACAGAAAGTATCTGAATAAATTATGAATTTTGTTATTATAAACTGTATTCCTATTGCAGAATATTTTTTTAAAGAGTCAACATCACTAAGAGTAGATGAATTTTTTCAACATACCAAGATGCATTGCAATATGTGTGCAACGTTGTTTACTTGAAAGTTCAAACCACAGGCAACTTGGCATGTAAGAAAACATGGCCTTGATTTGGGGGCCACCATAGCTTATGTAGTTGAAAAGTTAGAAATTGAAGGCTACAGATTGAAGAAAGACGAGGGGGAGGAGTAACCACCTGTTCTGAAGTCAGTTATGCAGTCAGGTTTTAGGGAAGTCTTCTCATTCTGAAGACCCAAAAGTTGGCTATGATATTTCCTGAGATGACTGACATGACCTGATTATTATTAAAGACATCCTATCTTAGCTTTCAATTATGAATTATTATCAGTCATTCATTCATTCGTCAAATATACCAATGTGTACTAGTGTTTTCATTGGGTAATTGTTTGGTTCAGGAGGCTATTCCTGATATCTGTAGCCTCCTTAACTTTTGTCCATTAGGTGCCACTTTGCATCTTCTTACTCATTTTTGACCACTTTTCTTTGGAATAAAATCTTCCCCTTTTCCCTCACCCTTTGTTCAAACTCAAAAATGACTAGATAACCTGCAAAGGGGTTAAGTTCACTTATCTCAGGGAGTAACCAACAGCCATCTAAATGGTTGTAAGGCAAGTTAAATAGGAGAGAAGTCACAACTGGTAACTGTTACCTTAGCTAACTTACCTGTGCTTGGTGAGGCAATGGAACCTAGAGAAAACTTTCAAGTACAACGTTCCCTGACTAGTGTATTCAAAACGTCTATTTTTACATCTACAGGTAAGTGTAGCTTCTACCCTCATCAAAGAACTTTTCTTCCCCCTAACAAAGAGATCACCACAGAAATCTATATTTGGTTAAAATGGAGAAAACGTGTCAAGGAGCCCATTCCCAATCAATACATTTACAACGTAAACTACAGCAAAGGCTCAGAGAACGCCATGGAAAAGGGTGCAGAAAGACTCTAATAGCCTAAGGCCCAGTAATATCTCCTATAACACACACACACAGGCATGCACATCACACCCTTTATATATGACAGGGAACTGCACCCATAAAACCTTAACCATATGTCCTCTAAATAAGATCTGCACAATGAGAACACCAGCTGACATCCCCATGTGTATGGTAGAGGTTCCATCCCTAGGAAAAGAAATGTAAGTAATTAATGGCTGGTAAGAGTCTTCTCTCTGGATGAGCTCTGATTAATCCCAAGTGATCAAATACACGTACATATATATAAACACACACACACACACACACACGAATGAAATAACAATGAAGGAGAAAAGGGCATGAAGTTGGATGAGGAGACACAGGAGGAATTCAAGTGGGGAGTTTGTGGGATTGAATGGTACAAATTCAGTACTCAATGGAATTCTCAGAAACTAATAATAACATAAATGTTTAATGCTAGAGAGATGGCTCAGTGGTTAACAGCATTGAATGACCTTTCAGTGGACCCAGGTTCAATTCCCAGAACCCACATGGCAGCTCACAATGGTCCACTTCTATGGATACCCTCATATTTAAATAAAAGGAAATAAATTATATAATTTTTATAAAATGTTTTTTGTAATTCAACTATGTATAAATTTTAGGCAAAAAGAAGATAGAAGCTCTCTGTATGGAAGTATTAAAGAAAGAATTCTATTCCTTCTAAAATTGTTTCTATAGGTACACATTTGTGTCTTCTTTGAAAGAAAAGTTCATATAAATATACATTAAAGAATAGACTTTTTGAAGGAAAATCAAGACTGATTTTCAGAAGGAGTGATTCATATTACACCCTAACGAAGACACTTACCATCGCAGGAAAGGGAGATGTAGCTTCCTAAGTCAGCAGACATGTGTCGGATCACATTTCTACCCATATGAATACCAAGGAAGATCCAATAATCTATTGCTGCTCCAAGAATTCCCGTCAGTAAGTAAGCTAGTTCATGTTTGAAGACCTAGCATTACGATGGAAAAATATCATCAAAACATTAAAAATACAAAACTTTTTAAATGTTTCCTTTTACTTCTTGAGAGATCCACTACTAAATATACAGGGTATCCTAGTAACAAAAGAATGCTAGCAAGCTGTCTCTTTCTTCGTCTATCCTATGCCACCCTCTCACTATACACACTACAGTTTTGGAAGTCTGCTCTCTGAAATGACTAGGACTCTTAAGTGTTTTCACATATTTTTTTGGAGCTTGGAACTACCTACAAATAGAAAATGATATTGAGAATAGTAAGCAAGTCTAAATATAGAACTCGCTTGTTCATATATATCTCATGTACATATCCTAGAAATAATTTCGCAGTATTTTTTGATTTAGTAACCTTTTCTTTGAGAGCTGTTATATAAGATCAGGTATGGACTGTTCTGAATGTGGAGTCATGATGGCGAACAACTTCTGGATTTGGGGGTATTTAGGATTCTGGATTAAGGATGTTCAATCTAGCTTTTAACAACAGTTTATAGCAACAAAAAATCTGACCCGAAGCTATCAGGATTTTAAGTCAAGCACAATTTCTATTCAAAATCATGAGGAACCCAGGCTTCTGTGAATATTACTTAATAGAAATGTCATATAGTGTGTGCACACGCTCCATGGTACACATGTTGAGATCAGCCTACGACCTTTTGTAGCCAGGTCTCCTCTTCCACCATGGATTCCAGGGACTGAACTCAGGTTCTCAGGTTTGTGTGGCAAGTACCTTTGCCCACTGAGCCATCATAGCAAAGGACTTGAGAAATTCAATGAATATCATCAAAACATTAAAAATACAAGACTTTTCTAATGTTTCCTTTTACTACTTGAAAGATCAGCTACTAAATATACAGGGTATACTAGTAACAAAAGAATCTGTTACAAAGAAACAGACTAAGCCAACTTCTATTTAATTATAACAAAATGAACAAAATTGGAGATATAGAGATTAGTTTTGAAAGTATATTTTTTTTCATATTGTCACTTTTATACTAAATATTAAATACCTGTGAAGAACTATGTCAAGGCATTTAAAACCTTGTATGTTTTAATCCAGTGTTTATTAAACACATTTCTCTAATCTAGAAAAGTCAATATGAACTATGAAGATAAAGATGTGAGAAAATCATATTTTAATAACATTTTAATATCGACACTTTTCCAAAATGACATTAAAACAAGTTAAAATACCTATATTCTTATTTGTTTCCTATATGTTCCATGTGTGAAAATATCATTAAGTAACAGTTGGGTAAGGCATATAAAGATTTTTTTTTTTTAAAAAAACCAAAGATCTATCTGAATAGATTACAACTGCTGTGTTTAGTTATCACATCATGGCTAATGAGAAAAATGTCTAGGCATTTTGAACCCCCAGAGAATATAGTAGGCTTATTTCTCCTGCCCCTGTAAACAAATTTCTTGTAAGTATACACAATATTTTATTAGGAAAGCATTCCTTAGCTTACAGAGACACCAACCCAGCCACAAAACCTTTGACCTACAATCTGTCTTGCCTGCAAGATGTATTGGGGAAATGGTGGTACAGGATTTGTGGGAGTGGCCAATCAATGTCTGATTTTGACATGAGGCCTACTCCAAAAGAGAGAGCCCATTCCCCATACTACTTGCATGATTAGGAACCAAAGACTGGACAGCCCAGAAACCTAGGGTAGAACCAAAGACGACTGGTCTAAAAAAACAAAAAATCAAAATGATTCCTTGTAGGCGGAGGTTATACCAATTCCTAAAAACATTCAGTTATATGTTGATGCCTTATCCAGTCATCAGAAGGTTTCCTTCCACAGCAGATGTGAGTGTATGTGAGAGCCACAGCCAGACTTGTGGAGAGTCTAAACTGGACGACTCCACTGGGTCCTTCCTCTTGGAGCTCAGAGAATCCTGCAGAAGAGGGGATGAAAAGACTGTAGGAGTCAGAGGGGAAGGAGGATACCAGAAGAACATGGCTCACTGAATCAACTAAGCAGGGCTCTCTTCACTAGGTCCTCTACATACATGCTGTCTGTTAGTTTGGTGTTCTTGTAGAACTCCTAACTGTGAGAGCATGTGGGTCTCTGACTCTTTTGTCTGCTCTTGGGACTCTTTCCTCTTGTTGGGTTGCCTTGTCCAACCTCAGTGTGAGGGCTTTTGTCTTGTCCTAATGTATTTTGTTTTGTCATGTTTGGGTGTTATCTCTCAGAGACCTGCTCTTCTGTGAGGAGAGTCAGAGGGCAAGTGGATCTGGGAGAGAGTACTGGGAAGAGTGGAGGGAGGTGAAAACTGTGGCTGCGATGTAACGTAGAAGAGAAGAATCTATTTTCAATTAAATAAAAGTAGATTGAACCAGAGAAGTGTAATTCCATTTTTGAAATTATACACACGTACTAAAGAAATTAGAGCAAGGAAGACTGATGTTTATAAACATGTAGAGATGACTTTGGAACATCAAAGAAATAAATGGTATAGAATGTATCTAAAAAGTAAATGTTATAGAGTAAAAAACAACAAAACAATTGTAGAATAGAAGTTCTGTTTCTGGTTTGCTATGCAAACACATAGAAACAAATGGTCAAGCAGCACCTACATCTGTGCTATCAAACAGTAGCACAGAATGCCCCAGAGTCAAGATCAATAGCAGGTGTGAAGATGTGGTATAACATACCATGGGGAAGCATACTGCACTCTGGCAGCATTAAACATTATGTCTAAGAGAAAGATCCTGAAGCATAGGCTGAAGGGATTTTATACTGAATGGCTAGTTAACAGGTAAAACAAGCAAGGCACTTCTGATATAATTTGGGGTTACAAGAGGTGGTTGGATCCTATCAGGTCAGAATCCATGCACGCAAATACTGCTACTTCTTCCAACCTGGACTCAAAACTTGCTTCAATATTACAGTTGCAGCCATGTGACATAGGAAGCTTGCAGTTAGACTGACTGTAATAGCAGCATCAATGTAACTCTTTTATGACCTGAGAGACTAGGGAGTAGTGCCAATCTCTTGAAACTTTGCAGGAAAACAATTCTGTGCTTTGTAAAGCTGATATGCAGGTGTGACCCTAAACATATTAAGTTAGTTCTTTCATATCATTAAAGTTAACAAAATATGAAATTGATCATGTCCATAGACATTATCTAAGAATATGTCTCAAGTAGAATAATTCAGGATCACCCAAGCCCCCAGATTCTAAAACTGTTGAGTAGAAAATGTCTATGAAGATAAGCTTCATATAAAATCACAATCTAGCACTCTACCAACAACAACAACAAAAAATCAACCATTTAGGACTTTCCCTTAATTTTACATAAATCAACATATACCTATATGTAAAACCTCAATTTAAAATAATATTTCTCTTATGTTTTATTTGTATGAGTGTTTTGCCTGCATGTATGTAACTGAACCAAATATGTGCCTGATACCCATGGTGGGCAGAAGAGGGCATTGATCCCAACTGAGACTGGAGTGGTTCTGAGCCCATGGGGCTGCTGTGAACTGAAACTGAATCCTTAGCAAAAGTAACAAGGCTTTAAACTGATGACTTAACCCTCCAGCCCTAAAATAGAATTTCTTAAGGTATAATTTACCTCCAAATGTAACTAAGCAGTATAGACATTGGTAAAAGGTCTCTTGCACGGACTTTGAGGAGTAACTTCTGTAGCTATTTTACTGTGTGTCAGTTAAACAGGGCACATAGTATTGTCAGAGAACAACTTCCAAGAGTTGGTTGTATTCCCACCATGTGGATCCTGGAGATGGAACTCAGGGTCATAAGGCTTGGTGGTGACACCAGTCCTATTGTTTTTTGGGGAATAGTAAATATGTATGCTTTAAAATTATTAAGAAAATGGCAAGTAAACCATCAAAGAGAAATAAAGCCTGTTTGGAATACTGAAGTGTGTGCAAAAGCTAAAAGGAGAACATGAATTACTCAAAGAACTACCAAAGAAACAAAGACATGATTTATATTACATACGCACCCACATTAGAAAACTTTCTAACATGTAAAACTCTATTACTACACATTCTGTCAATATTATTCTTCATCATTATAAACAATCCCCTTATTAATCGTCACAATCTACTAAAAGTTGACTACTCTGTAATTCAGAACAAACTATCAGTCTGTCCTCTGGCTCCATCTGATTACTACCATTATCAGTGACACGTACCCTGTTGGAAAAAAAATCAAACAGAATCCATGCAGGATGCCTCTTCCAGTTTATACACTGGCATCAGAAATATGACAATGTTTGTTGTAATCAACCTGGTCTCCAGGTAAGGATTGCCCTAACTGGCTATAATGCTGTCAGTAAGT
This sequence comes from Arvicola amphibius, assembly GCF_903992535.2. Classification (NCBI taxonomy): domain Eukaryota; kingdom Metazoa; phylum Chordata; class Mammalia; order Rodentia; family Cricetidae; genus Arvicola; species Arvicola amphibius. Next base: position 69,441,273 of record NC_052049.1, on the reverse strand, counting down.
CACTTAAACTCTTTAAATTCAATTTATTTTTCTTTATATACAAATGGTATCCATTTCAAATTGCAACAACAAGTGGGAGTAACCACTGAAACTTAAGAAAATGTGCACATCATCCATAACCTTGACATGGCTCACCTTTGCTCTTTGCCAAGGAAAGCCCAGAGCTTTCTCAGATCAATGACAATGAAATTCACTGCCATTCTGTCACTCTGCAATACTTGTTGACTGACATTATGACAAAACAATATTAGCATAAATTGAGGACTTCTGTTTAGTTAATTACTTGAATGCTTCAACTCAGCAAATCAAAAAACAAATGCTTTACAGCACAAAAAAATGATGTGGAACATGCATGGAATTCTTCAAAGTAGAAAATACCAAAAAAATTTTAATTAAGTATAAGAATGATTTATAACAGAAAAGTATTACAATAAAAAGTAAGTAAGTGAGTTCAAGAAATTTAAATGTCACAAATACTAATTTGCGAATTTTAAAACCAGTTTTCCTATTAGAACTAATGCTACAATTTGCTGCAGATTCTCAAATATGCTGCTTTTATTTATAAATTTGAAGAAAACCTTTGAATTAAATATGTATAAATATGTTTCTATTTACTTATATGTTTCTTGAGTAACTTTTTATCCATAGTTGGCTGGTTCTTTAGTAAAACTATAAAAACATTAGTTTCATGGTTTTTAGTTTTAGATGAGAAATATCACTTATGCAAGCAAACTAATAAAAGGGGGGTTATATAAGGAATATTTAGTATTCTAAGTGATTATATTGAGTAATAAGAAAAAGACAAAAGTAATTTGTAACAATAAGCTTAAGATTATACATACTACGCTGAACTGTCAGTAAGATACAATTACTTGGTTGAGTATTTTAAATTTCTATGCATTTGGATGGTCACACTTTCATTAAAATCAGATAGTGGGTAGGATTTGCTACCAAGCCTAACAATCTGAGTTTGTTCCCAGTTACCAACAACGAAGAAAGAGAAAACTGACTTCTGCAAATTGTCTTCTGGACTCTATAATGCTGTGGCATGTGTACACCTGCAATATGTACACTATATTAATAAAATGCAATTAATTAATAAATAGCTATATTCACACAATATGATTACTTGGTGTCCAAAAGTCTAGCTATATCTAGGAGCAATTTTACTTTTCATGATTGTTTTAGACAGGGTATCGAGAACCTTGTCCTCTGGGCATAACATGGAATCCACCATCTTGAAATCAGAGCAGCTGTTATTACCTGCACAAGACCTGCACAAGATGGTATGCATTACCATTGTCTCACAGAGGAGAGGCAAGGCTCCAAAAGGCAATACGAGCTGGCTGGATCCCTGCTCCTCCCCAGTATTTATACAAAGGTAATAGTTGTGTGCATGAGGGATAGGGAAGCTTTTCTTCTAGGTTATAGTATTCTGTAAGCTTCCTCTGCTCCTAAAGGTAATTCCTCATTTATGTTCCTGTTTATAACCACAATTAAACTCAATGGCTCATCAAGGTAGAATTATGTGAAATAGTTACTTTGATATGTAGTTGGGTAAACAAGTATTTGTTTGATATCTCCCCAGGGAATTAACACAACACAGGGTCTTATATAGACCAGGTTGACTTGTCACATAGCTGAGGACAACCTAAACTCCTGATCTTCCTGTTTCTACATCCTAAGTACACTTCAGACATATGCAATTAAGTCTGGCTTAAGATTTTTCTCTTATTTTTAAATTTCAGTGCTTGTGTTAAAGGAAGCCTTAGGAATTCTGATGATCAATTTTTGAAAGCAAAAAATTGCTGTGGGACAATGATCTTGTACCCTGTAAAGATTTATCAGTTGTATTGCTTTAATAAAATGCTGACTGGCCAGTAGCCAGGCAGGAATTATAGGAAGGGTGACCAGGCAGAAAGTAGAGGCAGGGGACGAGAGCAGGAGAATTCTGGGAAGAGGAAGGGCTCAGTCTGCAGTCAAAACCCAGAAGCAGAAGAAGCAAGGTAAGAATGCTTTGCTGGTAAAAGGTACCAAGCCATATGGCTGACACAGACAAGAATTATGGGTTAATGTAGTATGTAAGAATTAATAAGAAGCCTAAGCCAACAGGCCAACCAGTTTATGATTAATGTAGACCTCTGTATATTTATTTCTTTGGGACGGAACGGCTGTTGGATCGGGCAGATAGGCACCTCTGTCAACAAAAAATGTCAGCTGAAATACATAAAACATCTTTTGAAATATATGGTAATTAAGAGAAATGTTATGTCAAGACACCCAAGAGTTTGGTAAAAAGTGAAGGAAGACTTAAAAACTACCTCCCTTTGTCCTGAATAGTTTTGGAGATTCTATCAGAGGTGTATAAAGGCATACAACTGTGGTTTCTGTAATTACTGGAAACTGGTGAGAAAGGTCACAGCCAAAGTAGGCCAAGACTTACAAGTCCCACTCTGAGACTGACAAGGTATAAAAGAGCGTTGCAAACATGTGAGTCTTATTCATCTGGGCTAAGCGGAGCATGTGACATCCACACTGGGCTCAGGTTGGTCCTTACAGAGGCCCATGACAGAAAAAGAATACACTCTCTGTAAAAAATGTATTTTGGTTTTTGACAAACTGTTTCTACAAATAGTTATTAAAATGGAAATTAAAACAGGTCATAAATAATAACTAGTACAGGAGAGAAAATAAAAGACTTAGAAGGAAAAACACATATATAGGAGACCAGGGAAATAATAATACAGGAAGAACCAACAGAACCTCACATGGAAATAAGCAGAACTGGCACAGATCACAAAATAACTATTACTGTAATGTTCAAAGGAAGAAAGTGAAACTTCTGTAGTGGATTAGAAGCCACAAAAACCAAAACAAACACAAGTTACAGCAGGAGATATAAAAGAGCTACAAGCAGGAATTAGAAAAATTAAAAATAGTCAAAATAGACATAGCTGAAAAGAATTAGTAAACAAAATTGATGAAAATACTGTATTAGTAATTTTACAAATATAAAACGGTACAGTAGCCCCATCTATAAAAATGTATGACAAGTACTATAAGTTTAACAAACAGCAATAAACAGATCGCAGGAAATATTTAAAAGAAACTGGAGACTACATGGGATTTCATTCTTTAAAAAAGAATTGGCAAGCTGAGCAGTGGTGGCGCACGCCTTTAATCTCAGCACTTGGGAGGGAGGCAGAAGCAGGCGGATTTCTGTGAGTTCGAGGCCAGCCTGGTCTATAAGAGCTAGTCCCAGTACAGGCACCAAAGCTGCAGAGAAACCCCCAAATAACAAAAAACAAAAAAGAGAATTGGATTTATGTTGGTGCGTCACCAACATCCTCTGCCTTAACAAACTACTACTGTTTACTGCCCCCAGAGAATGTACTGCCTAACTGCTAGCTATGGCATCCTCACTACCAGTTAGGAAGGCATGCCAACATGAAAAATAGGATGGCATTAAAAAAATTAAAAAAAACCTACAGAGTGGATTAAGCTTGACCTAGTAGGTGACCAAGAATATCATAAACTATAACAAAAACACGTTCTTGCAACCTAAATTCCTTCAGGGACAAAAAAAAAAATTAGCAGTAAATTCCAGAAAGCAGAAAAACCACAGCATTTCACTATAACTTACATCAGAAATTATAAGATTAAGGACAGCTAAACAAACAGAACTCATTCACAATAACATGACACCATCCATTTGCAAATCTTAAAATACATATCTCCTGAGGGTTGGCGATACTGCTTGGTAGTAAGACTCTTTGTTTACCAAGACAAGAAGATCCTGGGTTTTGTCCCTAGTACAACATATAAAGGAGAACTCAAACTTAACAAAAGAAAATACTATCCAGAAAATAATCATACCCTAAATTAAAGTATTAAATATATGAAATGAAGGTCAAGTTGTACTCAAAAAGTAATTCCTACTAAATACAAGTATTAGAAACAAAGACAAAAAGGAAAAAGATCCAAATATTAAAGATAGATGAGACAATAAAAAATTAAAAAGTGTAAAACTAACGACGTAATAAAAAAGAACCAAAGGCAGACTATTCTGAAAGGCAAAAGGCATTAGCAAAAGGCATTAACTACAATGCACTCAATATTATGTTTTCTTCGTTATACCCTCACTACACAAAATACTCTGCAATTTCCCTGCTCTACCCACGGTAGATAACAGTACTATAATGATATCACTCTGGTGTGGGAGGTCCTTTTCTCTCGGTTACTTTTATTGGTTAATGAATAAAGAAACTGGCATCGCCTGATAGGGTAGAACAGAGCTATGTGGAAAAAACTAAACGGAATGCTGGTAGAAAAGAGGCAGAGTCAGAGAGACGCCATGGAACTGCCAGAGTCAGACATGCCGAAACTTTGACGGTAAGCCACTGTCAAGTGGTGATACACAGATTAATAGAAATGGGTTAAATTAATATGTAAGAGAATAGCCAATAAGAAGCTAGAGCTAATGGGCCAAGTAGTGATTTAATTAATACAATTTCTGTGTGATTATTTCGGGGCTGAGCAGATGGGAACAAACAAGTGCCCTCCCTGCAATATCACTCCTTGTCAGGTTATCTAGCCTGATTCAGCTGATTATACAATTACACAGTGCACTAAAGGAGGATATCATTTAATTGTTGACTAAGACTCAGAGAAGCATGCTCCTCCTGTCCTCATATGTATTGTCCAATTGCTAGCTATGACATCATAACTACCAGGTAGGAAGGCATGTCAATATAAAAAGTAGATACACTGCTAAAACACACTAATATATGTTCATCTGTACAACTACTGACATAGAATATCTAAATACTGTATTTTAAACATCTATCGACATTTCCTTATTAGGGACAAGCCTGCAAACCTTTCTCTATACATCCTAGCCAACATGACACAATGAATGACTTGTAGGATTTAGAAGTAATAGAGAGGGACAATAGTCCAATTTAGTCAAGAAAATAGTGTGATAAAGATGATCAGTGTCTGAGTTTTGAAGATAAAGAAATATAAACTTTTTGCCGGGTGGTGGTGGCGCACGCCTTTAATCCCAGCACTCGGGAGGCAGAGGCAGGCGGATCTCTGTGAGTTCGAGGCCAGACTGGTCTACAAGAGCTAGGTCCAGGACAGGCTCTAAAAAAGCTGCAGAGAAACCCTGTCTCGAAAAACCAAAAAAAAAAAAAAAGAAATACAAACTTTTTGCAAAACTGAAAATTTAATTTTGTTTTGTGGCTTAGTATTCCTACTCACAATATCATAAGAAAAATAGCTCTATTTCACAGGAAATAGTAGGGAATAAACATGAGAAAATCTATAATACTGTTTACAAGAGTAGCTACAACAGTCTAAGTGATGAGAATAATGACACTTATTTTTAAATTCTCATAACCTTTAATGAATAGATTCAACATTTAAAGCCCACAGGTTGCCATTTAATAATTGGTTTCCAATTCCCACTTGGTTTACAGCTTTATTCATTAAAAGGACATATTTGCATTATGAATATAAACCTTACAGTGTATTTTCTGTTGCCTTTTATTCCAGGTGTATCATTAATTCTCTAACAATTTTTAACACAACACAGCTTGCATTTATATATTCATTTATATTTATTTTGAGGCAAAGAGTAATGTTTTATTATACTTAATATTCCAGGATATTCTGAAAATAGATAATATACTCTAATCTATGTGTTGCGAATTGCAATGCCAGTAAAATCTACTCATGAAGAAATGTTTCAGTAAGTTATCAATATATAGTAAATTTTAAAAACAAGCAAAACTTTCTATTGTGGTACTATCCAAAATGGCATAGTTTAGTTCTTTAAACAATAATTTCGATAAAAATGGAATGTCTAAGATATATATTATATATATACTTATATACTTTATATATAGATATACACACATATACATATATATGAAAGGTATAAAAATAAAACATTTAGAATGATAACTACAGACTTCACAATTCTGGACATGTAAATATTCCTGGATAGTATGTCTCAATGAGAGGTGAAGAAGAATCTGTCTTCTAAGCATTGCTACCATACACATAAACAAACTACATAGCAGAGTAACAAACTTGGGTTCAAATTTGTTCAAGGAGTTCAAACTATAAAAGGAAGAGAAAAACATAAACTATTGCAAAGGACAAAATCCCTCAGCATCTATGCCTGGGATTCCTTCTAGGGCATACCAAGGTCTCAAATGTACAGATCCCTAATCTGTGGATGCTCAAGATTCTTACACAGTACTCTGATGCCTGCATGTGCATGATCCTCCCATTGTTTCAGATCGTATATAGATCACCTATAACTAACACAATCTAAATGTGACATGATTGCTATACCAGACTGCTGAAGTAATAATGGTAAGACAGTCTGGACATGTTTAGTAGGGAGGATACTGTATTGAATATTTCTATATGAACTGGGTGAATCCATATTTGTGAAACCTACAGATAAGGAGGGGAAACTAAATTTTCCATAGATCATATTCTTTTGTAAAGTAATCCAACTTACATCATTAGACTTGCATTTTTCCTTGTGAGAATAGATAGTCCACTCCAAAAGCATATTTACTGGTTTTGTCAAAAGTCCTGAAGTTTCACTTCCTGACCAAAAGATTTCAAGAAGAATTGCTTTTTCTGTTACCTTTAGATTTTGAGAACTTGACCAGTCACACAACCTAATAAAAATAAGAACAAAAAGTAAATTTTCAATGTAATCACAGCAGTTATTAGACCTATTTTGCTAGAACAAGAATGTCACCCGTTTTCAAGAAAGGTGATAATATATAAAGATTACAACACAGTTATAATAAAGGACAAAATATTAAAAATAGTCTCATGGGCTGAGTATGTCATAGTCCCAGTGCTGAGAAAGTTGAGTCAAGCAGGTCTTTGGGCTCAATGGTCACTATTCTATGAGCTACAGGGCAATGAAAGATACTGTATCAAAAAACAATGTGGATGGATAATTACTGAGGGCTGCTTCTCAGGTTGAGCCTTTCTTTGGTGTCTCACATAAATACACACATGTGTGAATTGATACATATAAATGAATGTGCCTATAACAGAAAAGATGGTCTCAGTTCAATAAAAACCAGTGATGTATACAGGACATTTATGAATATATATCACCTATAACTTACATATATATTCCTGAAACATATTCTTCTAAATGAAAAGTAAAAAAAAACCATAAGCTGAAGAGAAAGAAAAAAAATGTAAGCAAATTGTCATTGCCACTGGGATGTATTTAAAAACGGAAACAAAACCTATACAGAAACACAAAGTAGGAGACTTCTTATAGAGAGATACATATATAATTATAAACAACAGAACTATGGCAAATATTTCTTGTGATTAGCACTTACTTTTGACTCAAATGCCGTACTTCACTTTCAAGTAAATGAAAGAAAAACTTGAGCAATGTAAGATGGACCACCTTAGAACCAATATTTTCTGATATTTGATGACAGAAACCTTCATTGAAAAGGCAAGACCTGAATAGTAAGAACCAAACAGTGTATTTCATGAAAAGAAAGTTACTGAATAAATTGTGGGCAAAATATTTCTTTTTAAAGACTACTTTACAATTTTAACAAAACTTTTAACATTTTTAGAGCAAGCTCAATAAAATTTTCTTAATATTTTCTTCCTTTAAATTTCAATCATGTCAAATATAAAAGATTTAGTTCTTTTTTCTTGCTGTTGGGTTGTTTTACTGTCCGTTTCTCAAGACAGGATTTCTCTGTATCACCCTGGCTGTCCTGGAACTCATTCTGTAGACCAGGTTGGCCTTGAACTCACAGAGATCTACCCACTCTTGAGTGCTGAAAATAAAGGTGTATGCCACCATTGCTCGGCTAAGATTTAGTTCTTAACACAAATCTAGTTTCTCTATTTCAATATAGTATCTAGCAACTGTCAATACTCTGTTTGCTCACTTCATTTCACTGGTTAGAACCAAGACACAGGAATTTCATCAAGTCCTTTTGATCCACCATGATATCAGTTTATAATACTAAGTATAGTATACTTCTTACCCATGATTATTTTCATTTCCACTACATTAATAAACGAGTAAATAGCTTCATAGTTAAGAGTTTTCAAAATTAAATTATTTTTATCTTGTCATAATCATGTATAATCATGGCAATTGCTGTATGTTATTACACACTTGAATTTGGCTTGAGCATATGAGGAAAGAGTTTGTTAGCACAGTTCTATAGTGCACAAACACACACATATATACACACATACACATGATTGTTAAATCAACAAGTTTGTAAATTTATTTATATGTAGATGTTTCTGCCTGCATGTATGCCTATGCACTGTGTGCATCTGGTACCAGCAGAGGTCAGAAGGTAAGGGTATTGGATCCCCTAAAATTTTAAGTATAGAGGGTTGTGAGCCACCATTTGGGTATTGGGAATAGAACCTGGGTTCTCAACAAGAGCAAAAAGTGTCTAAACCCCTGAGCCATCTCTCCAGCCCTGCAGTTTATTTTTACAGAGAAAGAAAGACCACTAATAAATTCTAAGACTTACAGAGACTAAAGTTAAGCAATGGTATTCATTATTTAACTCCAATTTTTCTTATCGATAATATCAAAATGTATCTGTTGCTTTTCATTTCTGTCTCCAGTTTCCTTGTCTTTGTGTGTTTGCTTATATGCATACATGTTTGTGTGCATGTGGAGACCAGAGGTTGATATCAGGTATCTCCCTAAATGACCTGTTACCTTATATTTTAAATAATAGCCCCAGCCTCCCCACCCCCCAAGACAGGGTTCCTCTATACAGCCCTGGCTGTCCTGGAACTCTCTTTGTAGGCCAGGCTACAAGACTGCCAAGTACAGGGATTAAAGGACATCTGGCAAAATAGGGGCTATTAATGAACCCAGAACTCAACGATGGCAGCACATCTCAGAGACAGATCTGCCTCTGCCCAATGCTAGGATTACAAGCATACTGTCGCCATACCGGCTTTTTAAAACAAAAGTTCAGGGAACTGAACACAGGTTCTCATGCTCATGTGGCATGCACTTTGCTGACTCAAGTGTTTATAACATACTTCATCCCAGTTATTCTGCAACAAAGCCTGGTTTCGTGTTCAAGAAACTTAACTTTGCCTAGCTACCCAAGTGTCTTTTTGTTCTTATATGAAGGACATTTGTGGATACATAAGTGAAAAAAATCTTTCCAATAAAGGAAGACTACCAAAGTTATAGTAGAAATCATAAATCATAACTAGTTTAGCTAGTGGAAAGAAAACAGGAAGTTTTGGAAACACCCAGAAAACAAAGAAAGGCCTAGGGAGATGACATATGTAATGACGGATCTGGAAAACAGTATGTGTTGTTAAAAATTCAAATATCTAATTATAATAATATAAACCCATAAGCTAGATATTGCATATCATGATTAATATTTCTGCTTTTTATGACTAAAATTTGATGCTTATATTCAATAATTTTTCTTTCAAAAATATATAAATTCATAATTTTGGAAAAAAATTTAAAATGTGGCATTATCCTATTTTGTATACTTAGTTTTTTAAAAATGACAAACATAATCAATATAAAGTTTGTCCTATTTTTTGATTTATTTATTTATTATGTATACAACATTTTGCCTGTATGTATGCCCGCAAAGTTTGTCCTTTTTATAAGTTTGGCAACAAAATACAAAACATAAGCATTCATATTTTTTCTAAAAGTACACATACACTTTATTAAAATCAGTTCCTAAAAAAACAGTAAACAACTATTAGACAAATGTATGCATCCTCATATGCAGAATAACTTACCTGATAAGCACTTCTACCAGAGACCAGGCTCCTTTCCTACAGGTTGGGCACTGAAATAACTCTAAGTAGTATCTTAACATGGCTGGTGATTTCCAAGGAGGATGCAGATGAAGAAGAGCTGATAATATATGAAAGTATCGACCAGAAAATGTATCTATGTTATCCTATTATTTAAAAATAAACAAAATAAAATACTGTAGCTAAAATAGTTCCATCAGTTAATTTAGTTTAAATCTAGAACAGTAATTCCAGCCCAATCTTGTGATTAGACTACTACATCAGTTTGAAATACCAGGGAAGAACATGCACACATCAGAAACATTAATTATCAGGGGTAGCAGATACTGGATTTTCATATAGGATGATAGTGAGATTAAGAATCTCAAGGGGCATTCTAAAGAATGCCAAGGTGAAAACTCTTCATATACCAGTCTTACAGGTATCCAGCTTTACCACAGCATAGTTTATCCCTACCATGGCATTAAAATCAGCACCCTGCTGAATATGAAAGAAGACCATTTCTCCATAGATACAATTAACTGTTTCTACTAATTACATCCACTTAAGCTGTATACCATAAAGAAAATGACTATTAATTACTAAAAGCATTTTAGCAAAATGATACCATAATCTGACATTTCTGTCACTTTACAGTCACAGATAAAAGGTAACATTTTTTTCTTTTTTTATTGAACAATGTTTTTGTACAATATATTCTGACCATTTTTTAATAGGCTAAGTCATTCAGAGTAGTATGTAAATATTGTTAAAAACAGAAAAAGTCGTAACAATGGGTCTGCACTTTCTAGTAAAATGAGATTTAAAGAAAAATTACAATTAATATTCACATTTTAGCATTTTTTAAAAAAATGATTCTTAGTGTCCTTACCTGCAGAACATTCTCTAGAAGGGCATGGAGAAGGCACACAGGGGGCACATACTGGGCTTGCAAGGAGGACAGCTCTTCAATGGCTTCTTTAAAGAACTGTCCCTCTATGAGGCTTTCAATTAAGTTTAATATCCCTCTGGGGAGCTCTGCGTTTTTACCCTAAGGAAAAAAAAATTCTGTCTGAAGGAAGAAAAGTTCAGGTCTGAGATCAGGTCTTGAATTAGTAAAGAGCTTCCGTTTCCTCATCTGCAAACAGGTGGTTCCTGTCCTTACCACAGGGCAGGTTGCACAGCTTTTGAACCCTTTAAGTCCCAAGCAATTAATGTGTTTCATAAGGCTCTCAAAAAAACCAACTAACAACAACAAAAACTAGAAGGTTTGCAAAAGTATCATTCTCTGTTTCTTTCTTATTTTTCATTGCCTGAAGTGGTAAGATAAACTGTTCCTCTTAAACAAAGTCTTAGAGAGAAGTGTTTGCTTTACAAATCTGAAGATGTCAATTTTTAACTGGACCCTTTCTGAAGAGCACATGGAAGAAAATAATCCATTTAAAAAAATGAATGGTTGATAAATAATAGAAAATATTTTGGAAGTACTGGATCAAGAATTTAACACCAAAGTAGTAATTTTAAAGTCAAGATATATAAAAAAGTATATAGTTCACCTATAATGAGCACTAGGTACATTTTTTTCTCAGCACTATTGACAGCTGTGTTGAAAAATTTCCCAAAAGAATAATCCTTCCCCACCTTCCCCACCACATTTCTGATTACATTACCTTAAACCAAAATAACTAAAAATTATACTTCTTTTTTTACTCAAATCACCATCTAACTCCAAGCCCCTTACCTCTACATTGTATACAGGCTGTTTATCGATTCTAATGCAGTTGTACCGGACAGCCTACAAAATGACAACCATATAATTAGATTTAACAATTTAAGTTGAAAAATATGTTTCAGTTTACAAACCACAAAATCTTGGCTAAACATTGAAAACAGATTCAGGAACACATTAATATCTATAATTAATCTGATACTCATTCTGACTCAAATTAGTAACTATCATCATTTTAGGGTCATAGTATTCTCATGAACAGACTAGTTCTATTGTCTTCTCAATTAAAATAACTTCAGGCCATTTTTACTTTAAAGGTCTCAAGTTGTCTACTCTCCTTAGTACTTTAATAATTAAAAATGTAAATGCAGAGGACATGTTATATAAAAGTCGAAAGGGAATAAATGAATTTATGTTTTCTAAAAATAACACATAGAAACTTCTTGTAATTGTTATAAACTATCTGTACTTGAAATTTTTAGAAAAGGTTATAATGAAAAGTATCTGCAACAAATATAAAAGATAACATCCTGATTCAAGAAAGTTCTACAAAGGTATTCATTAAGCAAGCCAATGGAAAAGAATAAAATACAGCAAAGAAATATACAAATTGTTAGAGAAGCTATAAAATACATTGAATTTTGTTACTAAAAAGTTATAGATTCAAATGTTAATCGACTAGAAATGTAAAGGTAGACTAAGAGGGTTCCTGCTCTAACAAGAAGAACGTAAACCACCTGTCCTCAAGCCCCTTTCCTAAACTCAGCAGAGACACAGGGCTGCAATGCAACCAGCCAGCGTGAAGTGCCAGACTTCAAGGACCTACCAACACAGCATTCTCTAAATACCACTAAGTGTCTGGATTAAAACAAGCAGAATTCAAATGTACTTCCCAGTCACTTATATCTTACGAAAGAAATAGTTTTAGTGTGAAAAGCATTACCTGAGCTCTATATATGTCTCTGTATATCTGCTTTTTTAAGGCATTTTTTACTTCAGTGAGATCCATATCTGCCTTGACATCCTTGATTTTTGATTCATTGGCATAATCATTAAGAGAATTCTTCATTTCTTTCTGAATACAAGTAAAGAACTTTAGATACTGCACTAAACACAATGAAAAAACACACACAAAAAATACAAAACTATAGAAAACCCACTTACATTTTGTGATTTCGTTATTTGCTTTTAAAGTCCACACAGTGATGTCAGGACACTGTGCGTGGCAGGCAAATGCTGGACCACTGAGCTAAATCTTTAGTACCTTAAAAAATTTTCATTTAAACTCATCATAAAACCAAAGTCTAAACAAAAAATTAATTGATGTTCTTTATACTTCTTATATACATGGCCTGGAGGTAACTTTAATACACAACTTAGGTCTACCTAGTCTGTTTTGCGTGGCCCATAACACAAAGGCATGGACTTTTGACTTTACATCACAAGTTTTCATCAGTGTCACTAAGAAGCACTTGTTCTCAACTATTTCAGGCTTTTGATTTTTGGATTTAAAATGTTCAATCTATATACATATGCTCTGACTTGGATTATAAAATAAAGTTACATTTTTAGAAATAGGTTATCTTTTTATCATAAAAGGTTTGTATTCCACCAGAGAAGAACAAAATTAGAAACAATATTAGTATTTGAAGAGATTATATGAATTACATACAGATGTAGTTTATAGTGGTATTTTCCACTTTAAAAAGATTCAGTAATAATGGTGCTCCCACCATGAGCCAAAGAACACCTAAACAAAAATCCCCAATACCAGACATGAGAAACCTGAGTTGTTGGCCAAGGCTGTCCAGGGGACTCCCCAAACATACAGCCTACTCCTATTGTCCTTCCCCAAACATACAGCCTACTCCTATTGCCCCTGTTACCCTCCAAGAGGTGGATGGTAAATCCCTATTACTGAAGACACCATACACTTCAGAAATTCTATGCAAGCTTCAAAAGGATGGAAGCAACTAAGAGTCCTATCCAGCCACGAAGCCCATGAATCACATCAATAAACACATGGCACAATAATCTTAGGAGGCAGTAGTGGCATGCATACCATGGCAGGAACCAACAGCTTTCTAACTGGAGTCAAGAACCACTCAACAATAGGAAATTTGTGCATGGTACACATGAAATCTACTTAGTGCTAATGAAGTCAGGGCTATTAGAGGGAAATCAACACTTCTAATTTACTAAATGAGCATAATCCCTAAGAGCAATCTATATTTGTTCTCATACTCACAGACAGAGGGTAGTCTTCCCCCCACATCAAGGAAAGTTCTCTTAGCAACAGACAAGAAACCATTACAGAAAACCGTATGTAATCAATATGCAGAGTTGCGGAACCCAGTCCCAATGAATATACACTTTCAGTACCTAAGGTTCCAGGAACTTGGAAGAGAGGCCGGGAAGATTTTAAGAGTAAGAGGGTCAGGAAGTTTATGTAAGACTCTGTCTCCGAATAATATCAGAAGCTATACCCAATAAAGTTTCAGTAATATGACTGTCTAAACACGAGCTAAACAAGGAAGACACCAACAGAAATGCCAAAGTGGATGGGGAAAAGCCCATAAAGCCTCAATCCTACAAAAAGAACATTAGGCAACTGAGGAAAGGCAGGAGTGGAAGAGGCATTTTTCCCGAGGCAAACACACACCTATTGGTTGTCCAGTGTCAACAGGTCAGCTCGAAAACCATATATGCAATAAGTAACATTATATGACTGAACAGGTTAGTTAGAATACACATACATACACACATGAAAATACATGTATATACATGATTATTAGTGAACAATTAGTAAAAAAAAGAGGTCATGAACTTGGAGGAGAATGCATAAGGGTACAGAGGGAAAAAAGAAAAATGTTGTATTTATTTGTATTACAATCTCAAATTTTTAAAAAATGTTAAAAAAGAAATTTGCCTCTTTCAGATATTTTCTTTTCCTTTTTAATTATGAAAAAACAACTTAATTTGAGAATCACAACCTAATTTCCTTATATATTCATATAAAAAGTTTTACTGTAGACTTATAATAACTATATTTTAATTTATATAATAAATGTATATATAAATACATAAGTATAATGTTATGTGGATGGAAGTTTCTGTCCCTCCCAGTCCCGCACTCATTCAGTTTCAAATAAACACATGGAAGCTTGTATTAATTATAAACTGTATGTTCTACTGTTCAGGCTTATTAGTAATTACCTCTTAGAACTTAAATTAACCCATAAGAGTTTTCCAAAGTATATAGAATTAAAACAGCAAGCATCTTTAATAATCATTGCCTGATAATAAAGAAAACTTCAAAACATATATCCTATTACCCACCTTATCTCTGTAACGCACACGCTTTTTAAAAGTACTACTTATTGTGTCATGTTCATCATCAGTTTTGCAATAACCTTCTTTTTTGCTCTTTTTCCTTAAAATGTAACTCCTTTGGATATTTTTAACTTTTTTCTTAGTTTCTTTCTGTATTTTGATCACAATTAAACAAAATAGAATATGTATTAAATGTTATAAAATCCAAATAAGCTAAAAACGGGGGTGGGGTGGGGGAATTTACAACATAAGTTTAACACAATTATCAATAAAGCTCTACGCACAGGAAAATCTCACCCACACACCTGTATCCATTAGCAAAAATCATTTAGGAAAACAGCTGAGAATCATGAAGAACAGGTAACACATTGTCCTGATAACAATATCTTCATTCCTAGAAATACATTCTCAACTACAGTAATTTTTACACATGTGTACCAAGACATACAAGAGAATACTCACTGTTCATAGAACTGTTTGATAATCTCAAAACAATCAATCAAACACAAACAAACAAAACCCAAATACTCATGAACAACAACAACAAAAAATGGATGAAGTTTAAAAATGCAACACAACTGAACAAAACATATGGGTGAGGAAAACATCCATAAATAGTGTGACCTACAAATGTTCATTAACAAGCAAGACTTAAAAAAAAAAGGTAAAATAAAATAAGTTCTAAAATAATGGATACTTCCAGGTAAGATGGAAAAGATATCATTAGGAAGTGACAAGAGGTGGCTTAAAAATTGGTGAGACTGATTCTTTCCCTGACCAATGAGTTCATAAAGAGGCATTTTTCTTCCTTTAAAAACACTGCAAAATGTCTTATAACACTTCTGTACACGTACTTCACATTTCATGACTTACATTGTACTAGTAAATTTAATGAATACATTTGTGAAAATTTACCTGATTCTCATGTGTATGTCTTCTGAATGTATTTCTCTTTTTAAGAGATTTCACATCTTTTCTGCAGTCTCTGAAGTTTTCTTTTTTGTGATGTCCACTCAGAACAAATCTACCATTAACACTTTCATCATGATTTTCCATTTTGTTCTGCATATTTATAAAATTAAGTATACTCTGGGTTAATACAGCTTAAACACAACTACTGGAAGTCACACAGAAAATTTCAGGAAAGCAGGTTTTATACAACACACATAAGATTAATTTTAAAATGTAAAATGAATTTTAATACATTCTAGTTAAGCCAAAAGGGCTAGAAAAAAATATGCTTTAGTTTGCCACATTTTATAAATAGTAAGTTACCAGATATACTTAGTAAACATGCTTATTTAAGTCAGAGTAAGGAGTATATTAGAATCCCTTTTCTTTGAGAGATGAGAAATTTTGACGTTAATTTTATATACAACCTCCTAATTTTATTTTAATAATTTTCTTATCTTTTGTAACAATTATCTCTTTATATATTTAATAAAATAAAATCTATTTTGATAACCTCATCATTTTACACTCCTTACTGTATGTAAAAACTTCATACTTCATTTAGAATGCATATTTCAGATACATCAATTCAAAAAGCCTTACTAATCATGCACACATGTTAATAGAAAAAAGTCTTAAAGGCACAAATGCCACTGTATTCAGGAGTAGGAGCAAAAAGGCTATTTTAACCTTTAGTTACACTTGTCATGTTATTTAAGAAATTACAAATTTTATAAACTTCCAAACTGTTCCCAGCATGAATACAAATGTTTCAGTTTAGACTAACAGCTACTGAGAGAGTGATCTGATAAACTAACAAAGAGACATATTGCACATAATGTGAAATGAGCATTAGTTTTGCTATGGGAGAGCCAACGAGGCTGTGCTGTTGCTGTTGTTTTTAACTCATGCCTGTGAAACACGGCACAGCAGCTGCAGTCTTCAGCCTTGGTTTTTTTTTTTTTATTTCTGGTATCTTGTTCTCCATGTTAATGTAAATTAATATGTTTCAAACTCTGTTCTATTTACTCAATGTACATGTTTAACTTTAGACCGCTTATGACCAGATTGTTCACAGATGAGAAAGTTCTAAAAAGCTCGTTCTACATCAGCATACTGAGATTTTAAGTAAGCATATGCTGAGAATATACCATATTTGAGGAACTCAATTCTTTAGGCACATATGTATTATTTCAAACAGTCCTAAAACACAGATTTACACAAACTTCCCAGTATATTAAATTCATGAGCTAAAAAAGATAAGGGTGATATGCTAGACTTCAGATCCCAAGGTTTATAATATTTTTACCAAGAAGGGGCTCTCTTTTACAGTTCTTTAGGAAAATTAGAGAATGTTTAACTCACAAAATTTTACCTGGGTTCTATATATGCTCTCTCCATAAGCTTTCATTTCAAGAAATCCTGTGTCTTTCTTAAAATCATTGCCTTTTTCTTGATTGCTGTATTTGGTCCAACCAGAACTGATTTGAGAATCTTCATCATTCTGAATTTCCTTCTACATGTAAACAGATGTATATTAACTAAAAATAATAGTGGATTAACTAAGAATAATAATTATGCATACTTATTATATATATTTTATGGACTTCAACTTAATATATAATTGCAAATACTTTCTGATCAAGTCCTCCTAAAAGAAGGGCTATAAAACACTGATTAAAATTTTTCAAGGAACCAATACTTAGAGCAAACTTTCTATATTATAGTGATTTCTGTATATCACAAAAACACACATACACACACATGAAAAAAGAGAATGCTTTGTTTAGCAACTTATTTAACAAGGAATCAAAGACAAAAATATTTTATATAGCCATATAAACATTAAGATTACAACTCAGATATTAAAAACTGCCTTGTCTACTAAGATCCTACTTGAGTCATCTAGTACAAAAACATTTTATAAAGTCCTATGCAAATTAAAGCAATTCACAACTGGTGAGAGCTCAGTCAGTAACCTGTTTGCCATGTAATCACGAAGGCCTGAATTCAATCCTTAGAATCCAGACAAATAGCCTTGTCTGCTGACACCCAACACTTGGAAGGTCGAGATGGGTAGATCCTAGGGTTTGCACATTACATGGCGAGCTCTAGAAACCCTGTCTCAAGAAACAAACATCAAACAAAGAAAAAAACAGAAAATGCAAATAAAACAAAACTCGTACAGTAAAAAACAACAACCAAAATATAAGGTGGGTTGTTCTCAAAGAATGATATCCAAGGATAATAGCTAGTCTCATCAAAAGGTAGCCTTTACACTCGAAAGTGTACCTGAGCACACCTATACATACCTACACATAGGTAAAATCTAGAACTAAAAGTTATCTAGTTGTGGATAGACTGTTTACTTTTTCAGCCTTTCACTGATAAGATTTCATACCTGCAAAATAATTTAGCACCCATCTTACAGAAGGGCAACAAAGACGATCACTTTCAGCTTCTGCTATTGCAAACCAAGTGTCTTAAGTTGTGCTCATAAACCCTTGTCTATATCTTTAAAAATATCCATGTAATTATACAAGCTGGAAGTAAGGCGAGCTCACAACAGCTTCCAGGGTGACTCTGTGCAAGTGTCCGCAGAGTCACAGCTACACAGAAGAGTGGAGGACTGTGATGAGACGACAGTCACAACAGAATCCAAACTGTCTGTCAAACTGCTTCCCCTACTCCGCAGGCAAGAGTCCCTCTTCAGCAGGCTGCAATAGAATCTAGACTGTCTGTCAAACTGCTTCCCTTACTCTGCAGGCAAGAGTCCCCCCATCCCCCGCACCCCGCCTTCAGCAGGCTGTAATTTTGTAGCCCCAGAATAACTTTGAAGACTGAGTTTCTTCATCAGCTCAGAGAGGTTAAGGTGAAAATTTGGAATAAGAACTTCTCTTCCTCTCTTTGAAAGAATCATCATAAGTTTGTAAACAATTGCTATCTGAAAGAGTTTGCAGCAAGAATAATTGTTTTTTAACCTCACATGGTTGAAAGAAGATAAAAATCTCTAGACCTGGACAATTAAATGGTTAAAATCAGGTCTAATTCCACAAAGATTTCAGGTAAAAAGAATGCAAAAAAGCATCTATTATCACTAGCAAAAAGACCAGAAACACAATATTTACTTTCTATTCTTTCCAGGAACTACACAGGAGATCTACACATTAGGGGGCATTATACAAGTACTCTAAGTTATGGGATGTCAGGTGATTTCTTTAATCCACTGTACCTTAATTTAATCAACGTGAGGTGGAATGATATAATACCAACTATCGCAGAGAGATAGGTTATAATGAGAAAGAGAGTGTAAGTGATTAGCACAGTGTCCACAGTGACCACTGACGGTACAGAGCAGCAGTTCTAAGAATTCTCACAACCACAGCAAGTTTAGGAATTAGCTTTCACACACCAAGCGGCCTGTAGTATGGCATAGAACAAATGACTTCTTGACGTCTCAGAACAGGTAAATTAAACCTAGTAAAACTAGTGGATTTAACTTAGAAATTCTTTCTGTACCCCTGTTATTCTTATTTCTGTAAGTTTCCTTCAATTCAATTAAGAAAATATCTGCATGTATATGATGTGTGTAAGCATGTATGCCTGTGTATGCACATGTGTGATGGATAGAGGCTAGATGACAAGTTCAGTTGTCATCTTCACCTTCCACTTTGTTTGAGACAGAATTTCTTATTGTCTGCACTTGTGTATGTTAGGCTAGCTGGCCTATTAGCTTCCAGGGATAGCCTTGTCTTCATTGCCCATTTTGCCACAGGAGTCTGGGATCACAGATGTGTATTACCATGTTGGGCTTTATGGGTCCTAGAGATCTGAACTCAGCTCCTCATACTTTGTCCATGGAGTCGTCTCCCCAGTCTTAGTTTCCTTAAGTTGGCAGTGCAAAGAAATTTAAGTATCCCAAAGTAACTTCTCCTTTCTATAACATCTTATATAGATAAACAATTAACACATATTAGTAATTTTGCCTCTTTGTGTTCCCTTATTTTGCATATTTTTAGTAACCTGTATTCTACTAGAAAATGAAAATAGTTCCATGTTCTTTTCCCATTTGAGGTAAAGCACCTCAAAGATGGATATCTGATGTTTCCGATTCACATCTCTAATGCACTGCACGTCTTCTAGAAAAACCTACAAACCTTGACTAAATATTAGCCCAATTCTGCCACTCAGATTTCTAAAATGTCTAACAACATTGAACACAAGAATTTTTGTGATTGTTATTCTTAACTCAGTCAACTGACACAACAACTCTTTGTAGATGATACTTTAAAGGAAATATACTAGGTGCATAATGTGTTTCATGTCTCAGATTGGAAAAAAACAGACAAGTTAACTAACTAAGTTATTGTTCTCACCTTTCCTAGAAATATTCACAATGTGGTTTTCTCATTTAGACCAGTTATGTACTTCTGTCTGACCCAGAACTTAACAAAACAATGCATTTTAAGACTCGGTATATAAAATACATGCTACCTGCTACTTTTAGTTGATATAATATTTGTTGTTCTTTAATACTTCAGCAGTTAAATCTAAGGCTGTATGATTATTAAATAATATACTCTAATCATTCTTCACAGAAAATATATATTTCAGATATACTTACAAATACAAGAATAACTTTTAGTCACTGGTGATGGGTACTAGAAAACCAACTGAAAACTACTCAATACAATAAGTATTGACTCTCAGAATAAGTAAGAGTTCTGGAACTTTAGGTGCCGACTTCTAGGGCTATGTTAAGTGTCCAGATTCCATCTCTATTCTGTTGTCTGTAAGACTGTCTTCTTATCAAGGCTAGATTGTGAAGGAAATATTTTAACTCTCATACTTCACACTATTCCAATGATCTGATCACATGCTTATTTCCCAGATCAAACACTGTCAAGAACAATGACATTTCCCACAGTTAAAATAGATACATACCATGAACTAAATTCAATTTTCCAAGACTACAGTGCTACTGCTCACCAGGATAAGGTGAGTATAGAAAGACATATTATGTGTACTCAGAAGATTCAAAAGGCTTCCATAATTTCTAACAAATATGAAATAAGAATTCAGGCTCTGTGCGAGGTGATCGGGACATAATTATGGAAAACACAAAGTCAAAAGTAGAATATCATTAAGTAATTAAAAATTTATTCTAGCTGCACAAAGAAAAGACCTGATGTTAGTATGAGGTTAGAAAAAAAAAGAGAAGCAGTTTGAATTAAGAGATATGTGAAACAGAATTGACAAGACTTAGTAATGACTGGATATAAGAAATCAGTAAGGAAAGTTTTGAAAAGTGATCCTAGGTCACTGGCATTATCTACAAGTTAACAGGTATCCTTTCATGCTGAAATGAGATATAATGGAAGGAGTATGACCGTTCACAGGTGAAAGTTATTTATGAACATGCTGAGATTTTTCTAACCCTATGAATGAATCATAAATTCTTCACTTATCTATCAGGAGTTTCACTGGGAGTTTGAACCCTGTTGAAAAAAAAAAACTTGAGACCTGGAATTTACATGACAAAGAAGAAGAAAGAAGGGGGAAGAGGACAGGAAATTATTTATAAATTTTAAAAATAATTCTTTCCTTTCCAAAAGAGACAGAAATCTCAAATTTGTATGTCATGCATTCTCTGCTAATTTACTATAGTGTATGGTAAAATATTTAAAATTATTTTTAGCATATACCACTAAAGCATTTATGGTATAAGTAGAGACTGAAAATAAAATAAGTTGAAACTTAAGCTTCTGTCAAATCTATACCCACATTCTTGACTATTTAAGAAATTGAGAATGCCTTAAAATATTCCATATTCATGTTTCTAATTATTGCACTTTCAAAACTCAGAACTCAGTTTTAATACAAACAATCAGCCCTCCATTTCTGCATTTTCTAAACCATGGAATCAACAAACTAGCTGGATTAAGCCTGACTGGTCCTGAATATGTCCATGCTTGTAGCAATCTAGAGACAATTTAATGTACACAGGAAGGTATACACGTGACATATATAAACCCTATGTTATTTCACACAGAGGGCTTTAGAGCTGAGCATCTGTAATGCTGGTATTCAAGGGTATTCGAGAACCTATCCTCCAAAACTGACAGGAATGACTCTTGATACTTTATGAAAACAAATGCTTTAAAAGTCTAATACTTATTTTACTTACCTCTAAAAGAAAATCTCCTAAATACTGAATTGGATAAAACGGAGCCTTAAAGTTCTTTTGTTCTCGCTCAGCACTGATTCTTGCATTACTGGCAATCACATGAGTTATTCCACTTGGAGAACTTTTTGGTAAAATGACATTTGCTTTTCCAGCCTCCAAAACTCTAAGTAAAAGTGTAGATGATGGGGATTAATAAAAGCATTAGAAGTTTAATGAAAGCATACAGTCAATTACCAATTATTTCCTTAGGGATATGAATAAAATTTCCTAAAAAGAGGTTATTCCCTTGGGTCACTGAGGGACCATGGAAAGTTAACAATTGTAATAATTTCGTAAAACCTAAATTGTCTAGAAAAATGTTTAAGAATCTTGCTATTCTTTCCATTTCTTCTTATGGGACGTTTTTATGAACCATGAATATTGAAGCAATTGACATGCACAAGTAACAGCAATAAGCCAAAGTAACAATGAATAAAATTTTAGGGAAACAGCTACCGTGGAAGCCAAAATACACCTCCAAGGAAATCACTGTGAACCATAATAAATAAAACATAAATAAATGAACAAAACCAGCTGCTGAGACTGTTAACATTTCTAGTCTTTGGCTAGGCTTTGTGGCACATAACTAGAATCACAGATTTGGAGAAGCAAGACAGGAGGACCTTAAATTTACAGCCCTCCCCTCCCCGGTGAAATGAATAAATTCTAAGCCAGTCTGGGATATAAGTGAGATCCTTTTTTCACCAAACAAAGCAAAAACAAACAAAAATCAAAACAAATTAAAAAGAGAAAAAAAGCTTAAACTTATAATAAGAAGCAGTTTTACATTAAAGATTCTGAAGATATTACACAGACAAACATTCAAATATGAATTACTGTTTTGGTTTCTGTTTAAGGTCGAGAAAAGAAGAAAAGACAAATAATCTATAGAATCACAACTTTTCTTGAACCTATAACAAAAAACTTTTATTTTTGCAGAACAAAAGGAAAAAAGAACAGAAGAAGACATGACAATGAGCTAAGTTTTAAAGAAATTTAATGGCAAAGAACAGCTAATGTGATACTGGGAATCTGTCACAAGAAAAGTATGTCTTCACCTATATGTGCTTAGTCACAGGTCTATTCATGGGAAAGAAAACTTAGGATAAAGGGGTAATTTAGGATACAAGAGAAACTTCCTAGTTGTGGGCTAGTAATTACTGGCTGCCACTGAAATATTGGCAGAAATAAAATCACATTTTTTTCTTATACAAAGCAAAAGCATGTGGACTACTGGAGAATGATAAAGCTTAGCCCTTAGAGGGGAAAAATGCTGCCTTTTTATGAAGAGTAGAAGGAAAATCTATTTGCCTTTAAAGAATTGGTAGGAACCTTTACTGCTGTGCACCCTGGTAAAAGAGCCATTGTTTTCAAAACCAATGAAAAGGGAGGAGGAAGCAAAGCCGCTTGGTTCAGGATCTCATATCAACGTAGAAACAGAGATGTAGTATTTCAGGGAGACCTGAAAGTGCTACTGACACGAGGCAGAATCTGACTGTCACGTGAGGAATGGAAGGAGGATGACGCTCAGCACACAATTGCTTTGAGAAGGTTTCAACAACAGGAGTCAGCAGTTTGGACAATGCTTAACACTGAAGCCTATGCAGCACAATGAAGAATTTATCCACCCAGAACTGTGACTTACAAAGGAGTAATAACATAGAAGAAAAACATGACAGGAGTCTTTCTGTCATGTGATATGTCTGAGTGATTTCTTAGAGGCAAGAACATTCAGAAAAGACTTTACTGCACCAAGTTCTCAAAAATAAAAAAAAAAGGGAAAGAAAAATCCACAAAGAAATTAGAGTCTGTTGCTGAAGCATGCTGAAGTTTATTGCATATAGCATTAACAAAACATACACCCAGCCCAAAAGTGAAGAGATTATCATACTTGAGTACACACACACATGAAGGAAAAATACTATTCACCCGGGCTTCTGCACACAATGACTGGGATAAAACAAAAATCAGGTCACCCTCAGTCCTGTAGCTGCCTGTTTGTAGGTACCCCTTTGCCCATCCTATCTCCTATCTCCATTCCCTGGGGACTCTACCTCTCTTTGTTTAAACATAGCTTAGCTCTTTTTTTGTGAATACTCTCACCCAAACACTTTCTGTCAGGGAATCCAAGTTGCCACACAGGACTGGGACTCAAGTGGCTTTCACTGTCTTTCCTGTCCTCTATTATGATCTCTTTGGTCTCACCTGCTGTCTTGAAGCATCATGTGGAAGAAGGTACCCTTCCCACCCCACCTCAAGTCACTGGAGATACAACTTCTTGATATAGGATATCTACCAATTCAGCTCTACAAATGGTACTAGAAGAAAAACAAATCTGAAGTAATTAAACACATTTAAAAAAACATAAGGAATAAATAATCCAAGATTATCAAATCAAAAGAGGGTGAAACCCACACCATAACAACAAAATAACAGCACTCAATCAACAGTGCTCAGTGATGACTCTTAGCATCAATGGTCTCAATTCCCCAAAAAGCACAGACTAATAAAGTCGACTGGAAAACAGAACTCATCTTTCTGATGCATTCAACAAACATACCTTACCATCATAGAGCGACATCACCATAGAGTGACATCACCTCAGGGTAAAAGGATGGAAAAAGACATCCCAAGCAAATTAACCCAAGAACCAAGCACAGTCATTTTAATATCTGACAAAATAGAATTCAAACCAAATTAATTAGAAGAGAAATGGAAGGATACTACATACTCATTAAATGAAATCCATCAAGATGATATTGCAGTTCTAAACATCTATGCACCAACCCCATGAAAGAAGCACATAAAAAAGCTAAGATCACATGCTGACACTCAACTGTGACAGTGGAATACTTCAGCACACTAGTCTCCTCAGCAGAGAGTTCATCCAGACGAAAGTCAATCAGAGACAAGCTGGAGCTACATAACACCATAAAAATGGACCTAACAGATATTCACACAACATTTCAATGAAACACAAAAGAATATCATAGAACTTTCTCCAAAACTGACCACACACTTTGACAGAAAGCAAGCCTTAACAGAAAAAAGAAAATTGAAATAACACCCTCTTGAAACTGAACTCACTACTGAATGAAAAGTGAGCCAAGACAGAAATCAAGAAGGAAATTTAAAACTTCCTAGAACACAATTAAAATGAAAATAATTAAACTATGGAACACAGTAAAGGTGATTATAAAAGGCAAGTTCATGGCACTAGGTGCCTATATTAAAAAATGGAGAGATCTCACATTAGCAACTTAATGCCACACCTGAATGCTCTAGAACAACAAGAAATAGCACCCAAAAAGAGTAGATGGCTAGAAATAATCAAAACTCAGGTCTGGAACCAATGAAACAGAAACAAACTACAGAACAAAAGTAAACAACAACAAAAAATACAAAGAATCAACAGTTGGTTCTTTTAGAAAAATCAGAAAGACCGACAAAACCTTTGCCAAATTAACTAAAAGATAGAGACAAATGCAATTAATGAAATTAAAGATAAAGGAGGGCATTACAAATGAAGTGAGGAAATCTGTATTCCATCAAACTGTAAAACTGAAAAGAAACAAATACATTTCTTGAGAACATGTCTCATCATAGTTAAATAAAGATCAGATAAGCAATTTAAACAGAATCATAACCATCAGTGAAACAGAAGGAGTAATTAAACGTTTCCCAACCAACCAAAGACAGGTTCAGATGAATTCAGTGCAGAATTCAAAAAAACAATCATGGAAAACATGAAGGAATATTCCCCAAATTATTTCCCAAACCAGAAACTGAAGGGACATTTTATATTTCTTTTTATGAGACAACTATTACTCGATACCTAAATCACACAAATACCCATCCCCCCAAATTACATACCAATATCCCTTTTGAACATAAATGCAAAAATTCTCAATAAAACACTTGCAAAACTGAATCCAAGAAAACATCAAAAAATTTGTCTGCCATGATCAAGTTGGAGTCATCCCAAACATGGCTCAACATACATAAATTGATAAATTTAATCTATCACAAACAGATTTAAAGATAATCCCAAATGATCATCTCATTAGATTCAGAAAAGGCCTTTAAAAAGAAATCTATCATTCTTCATGATAAAAGCCCTGGAATTATAGGAATACATGGGACATACCTCAACATACTATACAATCTATAGCAACACAGTCAACATCAATCTAAGTTGGGGACAAAAAATCAAAGCATGTCCACTAAAATCAGGAACAAGATAAGGCTGTATCTTAGCTAGAGCAATAAGACAAGTGAAGGAGAGCAAGAGACTACAAACAGGAAAGGAAAAAGTCAGTTTCTTTATTTTCAGAAGATACTGTTTTATACATAAAAGACTCTGAAAGTTCCACCAGGAAACTCTACAGCTGAGAACACTTTCAGAAAAGTAGCAACATACAAAACTACCACACAAAAATCAGTACCCTTTCTATATACAAATGACAGACTAAGAAATCAGAGAAATGTACCTTTCACAATGGTACCCCAAAAATTAACTAATTAATTTTTAAAGATCTAGAGAAGATTTTAAAAAATTTAAAAAAATGGGACACTAAAGAAATTGAAGATTACATTAGAAGTTGGAACAATCTCCCATGCTCAAGTATCAGTAGAATTATTATCATGAAAATGACCATCCTGTCAAAGACTATCTATAGATTCAATACAATGCCATCAAAATTCCAGCACAATTTTTCATAGAAATTGAAGAGCTAATTCTCAGCTTTATACAAAACACAAATAACCCAGGATAGCTAAAACAATCCCAAATAATAAAAGAACTGCTGAAGGTATCACCGTCCCCAATTTCAAGTTGTACTCCAGAGCCTCAGAAGTAAAAATAGCAAGAGCCTTTCATCAATGTAATCAAAATAATTCTCAGATATAAATTTACAAACCTATGGACATATGAGTTTTTGATAAAGAAGCCAGAAATACACACTAGAAAATAAGAGAGCATCATTAACAAATGGTTACTGGTCAAATTGTATGCTTGCATGTAGAATGCAAATCTGGTGGGGGACAATTCTGTATTCTGTCAATTATGTTTTAAATAAATGCTGATTGGCCAGTAGCCAGACAGGAAGCAGAGGCGGGGCAATAGGAATAGGAGTATTCTGGGAAGAAGGACGCTCTGCCCCCAGTCCTGCCCAGACCACCAAAAAAGCAGGATGTAACCTGCCCCGCTGAAAAGGTACTGAGCCATGTGGCTAACATAGATAAGAAAATGGTTTAATATAAGCTACAAGAGCTAATAAGAAGCCTGAGTTAATGGGCCAATCAGTTTATAATCTTATGAAGACCTCTGTGTGATTTTCTTTGGGACTTGCCGGCTGTGGGAACTGGGCAAGACAAGAAACCCCAACAAGCAGGCCCTCATGTTACACAAATTGATTTATATTCATCAGCCTGTACAAAACTAAAGTCCAAATGCATCAAGGACTATGGTCAGATACACCGACTCTGACAGAATGAGAAAGTGAGGAATAGTCTTGAACTCACTGGCACAGAAAAAGAATCCCTAAACAGGACACCAACAGCATAGGCACTAAGAACAATTAATAAATGGAACCTAATCAAACTGAAAAGCTTTGTTATGGCAAAGGACATAACATCCAGATAAAACTGCAGGCTACAGAATATGAAAAGGATCTTTGCCAATTACACATCCAATAGAGGGCTAATATATAAAATATATAAGGAACTAAAGAAAAGTGGATATTATGAAAAACAAAGCCACAACTAGACATATGCAGAAAGTAAAGAGGTTTTTGAGTCAGCACTCAGTCCTAAATGTGATCTTCTCATTATATCCCCTATCAGGTCTGAGGAAGCTCAGGTAGAAGAAGAGATGGAAGGAATGTCAGAATCAGAGAGAACTGATGGCTCCAAGGAAATAGTGATCCCTAGACTCAACAAAACTGACACACATATTAACTGAGACACTGTGGCAGCATGCACAGAGCCTGAACAGTTTCAAGCCAGATGAGATCCCAGTCCTGAGAAGGGAAAGTGGACAAGGGATCATACCCCTTACTATGAAGCTTTCTGTAACTGACACCTGCTTGCAAAGTCAAAACTAGTTTCTTCTGGTGAAATCTCACAGGCTATAGTAGCCACACTTCAGGGTAGGCCACATGCCCAGCAAGTACTCCAAAACATATCCTTTTGGGTTTAGTTACTAGAGGCTTCATTACATCGACATTAGTAAGCTCTTACCTACCAATTATTTTTTTTTTTTAACAAAAATGGCTTAAATTCTACAGCCAAAAAGGTATTATATACAAATAAATACATATCCTGAAATACATGTCTATGAGACTAATTTTGAACTTTAATGCATGCATATGTAAGAAACCAAAAATACTTCTGTTTAAAGAGCCTTAAAGTAAAACACTATAAAAATAGACAAATGTCATTATAAAATTAAGAGGTCAATTAATCATGAGAATACAGTAACTGTAAACACACAAACACGCACACACGCACACACGCACACACACACACACACACACACACACACATCTCCAATAAGCATTAAAGGATAGAAAGGAGAGATATAGTACAATAAATTATAATAAATATTATTAGGTACACAGCTTTCAATACTAGTGAATATCCAGTTAGGAAACTAAAGAGAAAACTTTAAATTTGAATTATATATCAGACCAAAGGGACCTACGACACATGCAGAACATTCTATACAAAAGCAACAAATATATGTTCTTCTCAAGTATACAGAAAATTCTCCAGGACAGATCATGTGATATCACTAGACAAATTTGAACAAATTAAAGAAAATCTAATGCAGCTAAAATCATAACCACCATATTTTTTACTGATAGTAATATAAGTTAGAAGAAACACAAATATCTGGAAAATAAAGTATTATACAATTACTACCTTAACTAAATAATAGGGCAAAAGTTGGTAATATTGTGAGAGATGCTAGCCTAGCACTGTAATCACCAGCACTGTAAAGCAACCACAATAAAAACATCTTGAGCTTTGCGGTAGTGTAGTTTGCCTTTAATCCCAGCACTTGATGCAGAGGTACGTGAATCTGAGTTCAAGACCAGCTTGGTCTACAGAGCATTCTCCAGGACAGCCAGGGCTACCCAGAAAAACCTGTCTCAGAAAAACAAAAACAAAAACAAAAACAAAAACAAAACAAAAAAGAAACTATAATGGAAATGCAGCACACTGGAAGCTATGGAACATTGGGAGGCCATGCTGGTCAGAGGTTGCAGAGGTCATGGCTTGGGAGTACAATATAGAGAAAATTCACCCCATCCTCCAGAGAGGGCTTCCTGCTGTTCTCTTCCTAACCTAATCTGGAGAATGTCTCTAGGCCCCAAAGCCTGATTATCTCAAGGATGATCCTTGACAATGTTCCTTGCAAATGTTCTTCCCCTCCGGCCCACAGAATAATTAGGTGAAATGCTCCAGTTATTGTGTTAGGGCTGTGGTGCTTATTCCAGCTATATGATAGAAGGGTACCTCTTAATGCAAATTAGGGGATTTCCCAGCTACTGTCCCCAATCCTATATATCCTCTACAGTGTAGAATAAAGTTGAGTGGCCTCACTGAAGCTGTTTTCCGGAAAAAAGGCCGTGTTCACAGGCCATGCGAAAAAGCTTTCTGTCGCTGCTTCTGTCCCTTTTTCCTCAAGGACTGGTGACCAGTGAACTTTGAGGGAAGAGAGGGCCCCAGAATAGAAGGCAATAATAATAGCTTAGGACAAATTTGCGATCAAGCTTTACAGTTGGATGGTGAACTGCCTCTATAGCCTGAGAAGTCTCAACACTTGGCCCTCATCAGATGGCACAGAAACTTTGAGGCTGGAGACATGTTTGTAGTGGAGAGTTACTTGGGGGCAGGCCTCTGAGTGTTATAGACTAACCTTATTTCAAGGCAGGTGTCTAGTTTTTGATCTACAAATGTGTGACCAAGTTTTGTTGTGAGCTCCCATTGCCATTCCTTCCCCACCATGATAGACGGTAACCAGTAACGTGAAACTGCTAAAATAAAACTCTCTTTCCTTATGTTTACTTTTGATGAATATTTTGCCATAGGGAACAGAAAAACCAACACAATGCAACAATACGATAAGAAAAAAAAATGATCAACTTAATGTTACAACTCAAGGAAATAAGAACAAATTAAATCCAAACATTGGCAAATAAATGGAATAACAAAAAAACAATGCAAAATACTAAAATAAAAAATAGAAGATCAGAGTATGGTGGCATATGCCTGCAATGTCTGCTTTCAGAAAGCCAGGCAAGAGGGTAACAGTTGGGGTAGCCTGTGTTACTAGACATTATAATACAAAAAACCAAAAACAAAGGCTAGAAAACACACAGAAGAAAAAAACAATCTATGGAACTGAAAGCTAGATTTTGAAGAATAAAACTAAGAAACCACTATCTACATTAAAAAAATAAGCAGTGATCTAATGTACAAAGGAAGTAGTGAAAGACAAGATGGCCCGAGTAAAGTGGGGGCATGGGGACGTGGGAGAGGGTAGAAAGGGATAGGGGATGAAGGGAGGGAAGCAGAGAAAAACATATACTTCAATAAAAACAATAAAAAAGAAAAATAAACCACTATAAAATTAGTTAATTGAAACATAAGAGATAATATAAGCATGTGCAAAAAATTTCTTTAAAATGTTTTATATTTACTTCAGTTATATTTAAAATGAAAAAAGTGAAGTCAAATGAATAAACATATATGAATACAGACAATATAACTGATCCCACAAAAATACACTCTAATGAACAATTGTACACAAACCTAAAACAAATGAATTAAAACTCTGCATACATAATTTATCAAGACTGACTCAAGAACAAAAATACCTGAATATATCAATAACAAATAATAAAATTAAATCAATAAAAAGGTCTCCTACCAAGTAAGAGCCTGACTCTTAAGCATCTCTTCTGTTTGGGTAAACATTCAGAGAACTGGTATCAGTTTTTCTTTATTCAAAAAAGTTGAAGATTATTCCAATCACATTCTATAAGGGCAGTATTATTCTGATAACTATGTTAGACAAGTACAACACAAAAGAAAATAAGGTATTTTTGCAGGTATTTTGTCTCAAATTGTTTATTGGTCTTTTGCTTATGTATTCTGGTTTCTCTCCCACCTCCCCACCTCGTTTGTTTCTGCTTGTTTATTTTTAAAAGTAAGGGCTTGGAGTTGGGTGGTTGGAGAGACAGGGAAGCTAGGCAAGGAGTAGTAAAAGGGAAAAGCATGGTTAGAGTGGAATCTATCAAAACATTTAAAACATAATCAAAAAAATAGAGTAAAGACCTAAACAGAGAACTCTCAACAGAGAAATCTAAAATAGCTGAAAGACA
The DNA here is from genome assembly GCF_903992535.2 of Arvicola amphibius. NCBI lineage: Eukaryota > Metazoa > Chordata > Mammalia > Rodentia > Cricetidae > Arvicola > Arvicola amphibius. The sequence goes on along the minus strand of NC_052049.1, from coordinate 69,409,814 downwards.
CTTGAGAAAATGCTCAACATTCTTAGCCATCAGAGAAATGCAAATCAAAACAACTCTGAGATTCCACCTTACACCTATAAGAATGGCCAAGATCAAAAACACTGATGACAACTTATGCTAAAGAGGTTGTGTGGTAAAGGGAGCACTTCTCCATTGCAGGTGGGAGTGCAAACTGGTACAGACACTTTGGATATCAGTATGGCGATTTCTCAGAAAATTAGGAAACAACCTTCTTCAAGACCTAGCAATACCACTTTTGGGTATATACCCAAAGGACACGCAATCATACCACAAGGACATGTGCTCAACTATGTTCATAATAGCATTGTTTGTCATAGACAGAACCTTGAAATTACCCAAACGCCCTTGGACTAAAGAATGGATAAAAATGTAGTACATTTACACAATGGAGTACTATACAGCAGAAAAAGAAAATGACATCTTGAAATTTGCAAATGGATAGATCTAGAAAACATCATATTGAATGAGGTAGCCCAGACCAAAAAAAGACAAATATTATATGTACTCACTCATAAATGGCTTTTAGACATAAAGCAAAGACAAACAGCCTACAATTCACAATTCCAGAGAACCTAGACAACAATGAGGACCCTAAGAAAGACATGGATAGTAGAAAAAGACAAACTCTACTGAGTAAATCCCCTCAGTGTTGTAGCAAGCTCTTGGTCCCTTTTGAGTCCCCTCAGTATTGGAGCAAGCTGTGTTTCAGAGTTCCACAGAAGTTGCAGGAGGATAGGTGGGTTTGCAAACAGGGTGTATGTACTATTTTGGATAGCAGATGAATGGGTTTGTGTTTGGGGGTTCCTAGCCACAGGAATCTCCCTGCTGGCTGACTAGAAAAGCCGAGGGAGTTGGTGAAATGGCTCAGAGTTTTGTCCCACTGGGGAGGTCCTACAGAGTGGGGTGCACTGCCATGTGGCTGTTCACTCACTTCTTAAGTCCCCTCAGCATTGGAGCAAGTTGCATTTCATAGTTCCACTGAGGTTGTAGTTGAAAATTGTAGAACCAGGGCTAGAACCTTAACTGTTTTACCAACATGTAATTTATATGTACTGAAATATACCCATCTTAAGTGTACATTTTGGTGAGTTTGGAGAACTTACACAGTAACATTAACTATAGCAAGATGTCCTGTATCCTTGTACTTTTAATTCTGAAGCACAAGTGCAGGAAAGTCATTGATTTCTTTTCTTATTATTATGCTTTAAGTGTTTTGAGATATTTGTTGTATGGTATATTTCTTTGATCTATCATCATTTGCTTTCTCTGTAGTAATGGGATTTTATCTATTTTGTTGCATTTTTCAAAAATTACTTTACTGTTTCTGTGTGGTATTTCACTATTTGAATGTATTGTAGCCTATTATTTATTTACTGCTGTGGGACAATGGTCTTGTACCCACAGATATGTCACTTGTACTGGCTTAATAAAATGCTGATTGGCCAGTAACCAAGCAGGAAGTATAGGCAGGGTGATCAGAACAGGAGAATTCTGGGAAGAGGAAAGGCTCATTTTGCAGTCATCACCTAGACTGAGAGGAAGCTAGTAGATGAGAATGCCTCACTGATGAAAGGTACCAAGCTACGTGGGTAATATATACAAAACTTATGGGCTATTTTAAAGAGTTAGTTAATAAGAAAGCCTTAGCTTAATGTAGGCCCCTGTGTGTTTCTTAGAGACTGAATGGCTGCGGGACCTGTTGGGACAAAAGACTCTGTCAACAAATTAATGTGTGCCTCTGTGTGTTTCTTTGGGACTACATGGCTGCAGAACCGGGTAGGACAGAAACCTTTGTCAACAAATGGCACCAGCGTGGACAACTATTGCCACATAAAACCTGAGAGAGGTTGGAATGTAATTTTAGACACACACACACAAAATCCACAGTTACCACAGCTTCTTAAGAGCAGCATTTTCTCGGGTGGGCTCTGTTTGCTAGAGGCAAGTGCATCTCATTTAAGAGAGGCTTCCTAACTCAGCTTTAGCTGCAAAAACCTTGCTGCTCATTTAAAGGGCCCCACCACCAAACACTTATATGGTGTTTATGAATAGCTGACAGCCAAAACAATCCTGTACTATAAAGGAACTTCTGGAGGCATTAGCAGCTCTGATAACAAGCTCTATTACAGAGCTACAGTAATGAAAACAGCTTGGTATTGGCATAAAAACAGAGCGGTTGACCAAAGGAATAGAATCGAAGACCTGGATATTAATCCATACACCTATGAACACCTGATTTTTGATAAAGAAGCTAAAATATACAATGGGAAAAAGAAAGTATCTTCAGCAAATGGTGCTGGCATAACTGAATGTCAACATGTAGACGAATTAAAATAGATCCATATCTATCTATTGCCATGCACAAAACTAAAGTCCAAATGGATTAAAGACTTCAATATACATCCGACCACACTGAACCTGATAGAAGAGAAAGTGGGAAGTAGTCTTCAATGCATGGGCACAGGAGACCACTTCCTAAACATAACCCCAGTAGCATAGACACTGAAAGCAACAATAAATAAATGGGACCTCCTGAAACTTAAATCTGTAAAGCAAAGGACACCGTCAATAAGACAAAAAGTCAGCTTACTGAATGGGAAAAGATCTTCACCAACCCCACATCAAAGGACTGATCTTCAAAATATATAAAGAACTCAAAAAATTAGACATTAAAATTCTAAATAACCAAATTAAAAAATGGGGTACTGAACTAAACAGAGAATTCTCAACAGAAGAATCTCAAATGGCCAAAAAATACTTAAGGAAATGTTCAACATCCTTAGCTATCAGGGAAATGCAAATCAAAATAACTCTGAGATACCATCTTACGCTTGTCAGAATGGCTAAGACCAAAAACACTAATGACAGCTTATGTTGGAGAGGATGTGGAATAAGGAGAAAACTCATTCATTGCTGGTAGGAATGCTAACTGGTACAACCACTTCGGAAATCAGTATGGCGGTTTCTCAGTAAACTGGGAATCAACTCACCCCAGGATCCAGCAATACCATTCTTTTTTTTTTTTTGATTTTTTGAGACAGGGTTTCTCTGCAGCTCTAGAGCCTGTCCTGGAGCTAGCTCTTGTAGACCAGGCTGGTCTCGAACTCACAGAGATCCACCTGCCTCTGCCTCCCGAGTGCTGGGATTAAAGGTGTGCGCAACCACCGCCCGGCTCAGCAATACCATTCTTGGGCATATACCCAAAAGATGCTCAATCATACTACAAAAGCATTTGTTCACCTATGTTTACAGCAACCTTATTTGTAATAGCCAGAACCTGGAAACAACCTAGATGCTACTTAACCAAAGAACAGATTAAAAAAAAAAAATAAAGTGGCACATTTGCATATTAGAGTACTACTCAGCAGTAAAAAACAATGACACCTTGAATTTTGCATGCAAATGGATGGAAGTAGAAAACAATATACTGAGTGAGATAATCCAGACACCCAAAATGAATATGGTATGTACTCACACATTAGTGGATTCTAGCCATAAACAAAGGACATTGAGCCTATAGTTCATGATCCTAGAGGAGCTAAGTAATAAGATGAACCCAACAAAAAATATATAAAGAACCATTTGGAAATTGGAAATAGACAGGATTGACTGGCAGGGTTGCGAGCATGGGGTGAGGGTAGAGGAGGGGAGAGGAGGATGGAAGCAGAGAGGAGAACTTGAGGGTCAGTCGAGATGGAGGAAAGACAGAGATGAGAGCAAGGGGAGAGATATCTTGATTGAGGGAGCCATTACAGGATTAGCAGAAATATGGCTCTAGAGAAATTCCCAGGAATCTAAAAGGATGACCCCACCTAGGACCCTGGGCAGTAGAGGAGAGCGGGACCAATCTTGACATGCCCTGTAGTCAGAATGATATCTTAAATATCACCAGAGAGCCTTCATCTGATATAGGAGTGTCTTCTATGTGTTAATTTTATTGGTTAATAAAGAAACTGCCTTGGCTTTTTGATAGGACAGAACTTAGATAGGCTGAGTAGACCGAACAGAATGCTGGGAGAAAGAAGCAGTGTCAGGCAGACGCCATAGCTCTCCTCTTCGAGATGGATACAGGTTAGAATCTTCCCGGTAAGCCACCACCTTGTGGTGTTACACACATTAATAGAGATGGGTTAATCAAGATGTGAGAGTTAGCCAGTAAGAGGCTAGAGCTAATGGGCCAAGCAGTGTTTAAATGAATACAATTTGTGTGTTATTTCGGGGCATAAGCTAGCCAGGTGGCCGGGAGCCGGGCAGCAGGAACGCAGCCCGCTGATCCTTCTACACTCCAGCTACTGATGGAGGCAGAAGTAGAGTCCCACATAGGCGCACTAGACTGAGCTCCCAAAGTCCAGTTGAAAAGTGATAGGAATAAGAATATGAGCAAGGAAGTCAAGACTATGGTTCACCCTGTGAAACAGTTTGCATGAGCTAATGGGAGCTCACCAAGTCCAGCTGGACTGTGAAGGAACAAGCATTGGACCAAACTAGTTCCTCTAAATGGGGTTGACAGTTGCATTGCTGGCCTGGACTGAGGGGTCACGGGCAGTGGCACCAGGATTTATACCTACTGCATGTACTGGCTTTTTGGGATCCTATTCTCTTTGCCTAGATATAGTAGGGAGGGCCTTGGACCTTCCACAAGGCAATGTGCCTTACCCTCTCTGAGGATTAGATGGGGTAGGGTGGGAGGGTGTGTGGAGGAAATGGGAAGAGGGGAGAGAATGGGAACTTGGATTGGCATTTAAAAAAATAATCTAATAAAAAAAAAACCCTAAGAGATTCTAACTGGAAGAAAACAAAACAAAACCAGTTTTCAAAACATACTTTATCCAATGAGAAGTCCCCTGAAAGGGATGGGGAGATGGCTCAGTGGGTAAATGCTGTTCTACAGCATGTGAAGAAAAGTTTATATCTTTAGCACCCATGTCAACCCAGGTGGCATCAGAAAACAGACAAGAGGATTCCAAGTGCTTGTCAGTCAGCCAGTGAGTCGAGCCACATCAGCAAGCCCTGGGTTCAATGAGAGATCCTGCCTGTCTCAAAAACTAAGGGGAAGAACAAGGAGAAAAGAGCAGAGCGCTTTCATCTGCAAATGCATGCATGGGCACACTGGTACACTTACTTTGATAAACAAAAGTTCCTTGTATTTAAAAAGACAAAATGAGGTGGGCATGGGGGTACATGCCACTAATCTCAGCACTCAGAGCAGGCATATCTACAGCCTGGTCTAAAGAGGAAGCTCTAGGACAGTGAGAGCTACACGGAGAAACCCTGTCTCGGAACAAACAAAAACAAACAAAAAAACAAAAGGGAAATAAAGAAATCATAATGGAAATAGCATGAGGCACAAAGACAGTATTATATAAATACCATGTCCATGTAAGACTCTCTGAACATAAACTAGCAAAAGTGTAAGAATGCTACAAAATTCTTGAGTATTACTTTCTTTTTGTTTTTTCTATTTTTCTTGAGTTAAACAAAAGAAATAACACGGATCTAAAATGGAGACCACCAGAATAATCAAAGTCTATCTATAAACCAAATTTGTTCTATTAGGAAACTTATACATTTGTACACAATGCCTCATTTGAGGGATAAAGCCCTAGTCACGTGACATATGAGGAACGCTTAATGGACTTAGTGGGTTATATACATAGGTGTATGCGTGTGTGTACACGTAACAATAATGAAAGAGTGATCATTAAAAACGGGAGGGGCACAGGAGGAGTTGGGTGGAGGATGGGGAAGTGGGAGTGATCTAGATGCAGTGTTCATGCATGTTCTCAAAAAAAAGGAACCAACAATAAATGTCTCAGTTGTAAAAAGCATATCATACCTCATTCTGACTAACAACTGAACATAAATATTAAAAGGTATTCATAGAAACATGACCTCATTCACGGCTTCAAATGTATGAAACCCCATCGTACCTTACAAGAGACTCACTTCGCTTATCTGCCCTCACGAGGAGGACAACTTTCCATCTGTGGAAGGCTCCTGGAGCCCCAGTCCGTTTCAGCTCTTCACGCCATCTTTTAGGTGCAGATTGCATTTGAGGTGAATAATGTGAGTCTTTCTCAATTTTATATCCCCATTCATAAGTTGTTTCATCAAGCCATCTGCCACTTTTGGCACTATGAATTATGTAGTCCTTCGTTAATACCCATTTTCCTAGAAAGCAAATGAACTGTCACAAAAAATTTTAGTTCTGCTAAATGGTAAACAATAAAGATTAAATAGCAACTAAAAGTCATCTTTTTGATACATGAGATTCTCATGATAGACTGACAATACAGTTTTTAAAAACAAATTTCAAGAGGACTTCAATATCACTGAACATTGTACATAAAATTTCTATGAGATACACCCATAATTCTAAATGCTATTAAATGAAATATAAATCTAAAGTTTTAATGTAGAAGGCAATATTACTTGCACTATTATTACTAATTGCATTCATTTTTCTGGGTTAGGTTTATTTCCTACTAAGCTCAACTTTTTAAATAACATTCACACTATCGTTATCTTATATTAAATTCATTATGTTAGTAAATTTTATAGGAAACGTCATATTCTGCTTCTTCTGTGGGCACGAGTGGTCATTTAAACAGCAGGAATAACGTATAGGTTTGTTTGTAAAGGTAGTGATAAGTCTAAATGTTTCTCTGGCAAATGAATGTAAAAAATGATGTGGCATCCATGACTTACTAAGAAACAATAAATCAGTCACCATAGAAAAAGCTGCTTGTGTATCAGCGGTGAAAAAAGGTAAGGAGAGAAGGCCAAATCTCAACCTGGGTAAACAGAATTGACTATCTAGGAAGAATAAAGTAGGATAATACTGCTTCGCAGTATAGCAGGGGAGCAGCTTGAGAGAAGGAGCCATGCTGTCGTATAAGAGACAGTGGAAAACAAGGGGGACTGCAGCATTGAGGTTTCCATTATGGCTTTAAGTTTGCACATTTGGTCCCAATCTTTTTGTTAAGACACACATTTTTGTTAAACAAAACATTTAAACTAAATCTGTTACAAAGTAAATATTTCTTCCCATTTAATATATATTTCATGTGTCAGAAAACTTTAATTAGAATAAAGCAATATTCAAACAAATATCTTTTAAAAAATCCAAAACAACACATGTATATCTGATATAATAAGCATAATATATTTCCAGAGACTTGGGGTTTTTCTGCTAACATGAAATTTCTCTCAGGAGTTGGAGAAGGGAAGTTTACTTACCTGCTGCACAAGCTGCTAAGAATTTCTCACTCTTGCACAGGCGCTCAGCTATAAGATGTGTACAATTTTTATACTTCTGGAGGAAAGAACCCACACAAAACAATATTACTACAGTGAGCTTTTCTTAATAACGAAAATTTTTACTTTTATAATGCCAAAGGACATTTTTATTTTATTTTTTAATTCTATGCTTTGAACTCTATGTTGAACATTTTAGTATGTTTCTATACTCACCTCACTCTTAATAAAAGTGCAGTCTAACTTTAAAAGTAATTTGACTAGCGCTTCCTTTTCTTCCATCTTAAATCCTGTCATCTGGATGACGTGCTTTGTGGCACCATCTTCCATCTAACATACATACACACAGAAGAGAGCAGCTGTTAAACACTATGTATAAGGGCGACTTATTTTTTCTTAATTATGAGTACTAAAACCATGAAACATGTTATGAATTATACATGTAAAGCTTAAATGTAAGCAATGATGTTAAATTTAGTTACTACAATAAAAGCCAGTTTCAAATTATTTTCTCAAAACTTAAAGGGAACTTTTGTTGTTGTTTGGATATTGAAAGCCTATAGTACTTGCCAACACACTGTTGAATATGATTCTTCACAAAATGATAGGGGCCCAGATAAATATGACCATATGTCTGTTTTTAGCATGAGTTTTTGTGAAAGCTTTTCAAACAAGTACACTTGTGAAAATCAAGCTATCAGTTGCATGTGGTTTTCAAAAAATGGGAAAAGTTAAAGAATATATACAGGTTACCAAAGTTATGACAGGACTCATATTTCCACAACATTCATATTAAATAATTGAAGAGATGGGTACAATGCATTCAACTTCTGTTTACAACTTACATTTTTAAATTACTTCCTCTCTTCTCACTCCCCAGTAAGAGTGTATATTAATTATATCACAATATATCTCTGGTGTTGATTTTATCACAAGGTAAACAAAAAACTACATGGTTTTAATCTAACTTTATTTTCATGGGATTTAAACTCATATAAATATAGTTCACAAAATACTTTGTCTTTAAGGTGTTACCTAATACACAGATTTTTCTAATTAGAATATACTTTAGTTTGTTCAAATGAAGTTAATACTATAGACATTATTTGAGAAAACTCTCTTATGCTCCGATGACAGCAGAGACAAGTGGATTAGGATCTAATGCCCAAGGCAGAGCAACAGCAGTTGCTATTCCCAACATTCAAACAATGGCCTCTCAGAAAAATCACAGTAATTTTTAAGCGTTGAGCAAAGTGTGTACACTTAGTACAGATGTAACCCTGCATTCAATCAATATACATCACAAAAATAAATAAAAAGATAAAGAGAAAAAAGAAAACTCCAGAAACCTAAAGTCAAAACAAAACGATCCTTTAGAAATATAGGTATTTGAATACAGGATTAAGTGAATAAAGTCGTATAGAAATTTTATTTTCAAGACCTAAAATAAGACTTTATGAGTTCTATGCCAGCAAGATATATATGTAAACTATCTGAGGGAAAAATCCTTGAATTTGAACCAACATGGAAAGGTTTTTTCTTCTCAGCATTATTCCATAATTACAATAAAGGACATAGAATACACTAGATTAGGGGTTTTAAGTTCTTGAGAGATGATTTAAGGTATGGAAGAGAATATGTAATTTAGATGGTCAGACGTTGGTACCTGAAGGGGAGTCCTGGAATCAAAACTTCATAACACCTCTGGACAACTGTACACACACACACACACACACAGCACTCACATATACTCCCTCTTCCCTCCAGGGAAGTCATTCTGGAGGAAGACTGAGAGTTTCACTACAAACCATTTACATTTAAAGCATCACACAGGTCAGGAGAGAACCTTCTCTTTTCACGCTTAAAGCTACTAAGAGGGAAAAAAAGGTAGGTAGGGTAAAGCAATTGTAGCTCCTTTTTCTACTCTTCGTCATAGAAGGAGGAGCTCCTCGAGAGATCCAAATGCTAGGCTTTTCTCAGCACACCTGAATACCTGTGAAGACAGCTCACATTAATGCTTCCTGACACATCTCAAGGAGCTGACTGCAGTCTTGCACTGCAGGCGCAGGTCAATTCCCAGGTCATAAAGAGAACAGAAGAGCTGCATAGCAAAGCCATCTCTCTCAATCCAATTTTTACTCAGTAAAAGAAGCTGATATCATGACCTCAATAAATCTGTCTTCAGTATTTGCCAACTGATTCCAAAAGAGGCAACAAGGATACAGTATCAGCCCTGTAACAAACTGAAACTCAGATACAAAACACAAAGTATGTTCTTTCAAAAGAAGCAAATGCTTTAATGTAAGTTACAGAGCTGTGGTCTGGCAAAACACAGTTATAAAATGTACACTAATGTGTATTGCATCTCATGAATGAAAGAGATCTATAAAATACTAACAAATCTATAAAAGATACAAGTAGGTCCCCCCCCAAAGGATCTTTGTGCTGTACATTTTAAAAACCATTTTTAAGGTTAATATAGTCAGCTCTTCAGTGGCAATACCAAATAATACAGACTGGCAATATAGACAAATATAGAAAGACTATTCTGTACTGCAAGTAAAAATCATCGTTTGATTCCAAAAACATCTAAATGCACACTGTAAAGAACGTTTATTTGTATTATACAGCATATGCCTATAACTAGGGGAGAAAGCTTCTTTCACTAACTCAAAGGAATTTTTTAAAAAAACTCTTTAATAATTTTGTTTAGAAAATGATATCTTTTTAGAAATAACCAATTAAAATTAAAAGTATCTCTAATTATTGTCTTGGTTTTTAATCAGTGTTTTTATAGGTCTCAAAAGTCAATTATGCGAAGAAGCCAGTTCAATGTTTTCAAAATTGTACTTTTACTTATGTATTGAAGAGTTTTCAAAACTGGTTAGGAGGTAATTTCATGAAATATTATGAAAAGGAGAGGGATCAGAGTATTTCTTAAAACTTGCAGTCTTACCTATGGAATATATGATGCTAATATGAATATTCACTAAAATCAGCTATTAACTGAGTAGGGAGCGGGTAAAACTTTGTAGTAGAGCACCTGATTATTGTGAAGAGAACACTGGGATCAATCCCCATGCCTTCCTTCCCCAATAATCAAAATGAAGTAAAAAAAAAATTGTTATAACACTATAACCACTAAGTTGCCTCTAAGGATTGCATTATACTTTATGAAAATTACATGTTCTGTAAAAATTCCATACTGTTCGTTTAATGTCTATAATTGTTACTTTAAATTCTGAAGTGACATTTTAATATATTTTGTTTTGAGGTATAAATTGTTAAATTATTTGAACTTATTTAAATAAATATATACAATGCAGTTTTCATCTTAAACCTATCATTGTAATATACATTTTGAAGGCAATAATCATATATTAAGCAGCATTTTCTACTAAAACAATGTCTCATGATAAGATGAAATTAGGACCAATTGTATACAACAGCAGAAAGCACAAAAACATTTTTAGAGCAATTTCCTTACTTTGAAAATGCTTTCTAAGGAATAGAAACTTATCATACAAAAGAGGAAGAGACCTAAGTGATAAAACAGAATATCCTGGTTCAAACAGTATGAACACATACATGTCTAAAACCACGTCAGAATGAAGACATTTATTCACAAGTTCATCAGAAGAACAGGAGTGTTCGTTAACTTCCACAGAGCTGTACACTCCGGACATGCACACAACTATCAGTTTTAAGAACACCAAGACTAATTTAATTGCCTTCTGTAAATATGTTACCAAGCTGAAACAAAGGCAACATATCTGAACATCATATTGCATGAAAAAAAAGGTCTCATGACATTGAATATATCTGACTACATGGAACAATATATACATAAACATGGTAAAACAGACATGGTTGTCTTTTATACATAAAGTAGTAGCTTGATGGTTTTTCCATACCCTGGAAGTTAAAGACAACAGTAAACAGCAGCCTTATGCGCCAATAAGTTAAAAGAGAACACTACAGAAATGTCCTTAAAGTATATCAATAAGCCAGGCCACTTAGAGTTAAATTTTATATAGATAAGTTCTGAAATATAGAGAACTAAGAGCTTACTTCTTGAAATCTTCTAGTACCAGAAAACAACAAACATTCCATACCACAGTTAATAGTGGAAAATTTCCTATCTTCTCAGATACAGTGGGGTAAAGAAGTAGGACATATGAACCTTTAAGCACCACACAAATGGCATCTTCACATAAAAGAGATCATTTATTTTTATTAATCGATTATCTTTATAGTAAAATTACACCAATACATACCTAGTTATAAGTTTTGTAGTAATATTTTAAAAACTATATTAGTAATTTAAAATGTACTCACCCTGAACCACATAAAATCCCAAACTCAGGAGACAGAGCCTGTGAGCAGGCTGCCCTTTATACATAGCAAGCAACTGTCACTGTGGCCTTGTGCGCTGTCTTAAAATATCTCTCACCAAGGCCTACCCTTGATGCCTGAAATTCTTTGACAGTTGGTGTTAGTCAGCCAGAAGCACCGAGAAACCTACATTTCTCATTACTGTGACTGTGCATATTTTATCCTAAGTTTTTAAACAGGATCTCAATTCTTTATGATATATCAGCTCTAGTGTACATCTTTATTCCCAGCTCTAAAGAGGCATAGGCAAGTGGATCTCTGTTTCAAGTCAGCCTGGCTGGTCTACACTATGAGTTCCAGGCCAGCAAGAGATACAATGAGACCCCGTTTCAAAAATAAGGAAACAAAAAAGAAAAGCAAGGTGGAATACAGGTAATAAAACAAAGTCTGTGGCTGAGATAGGACAAAGACTACAAGTCAAAGGTCAGCAAGGACATACAGAGTACAAACAGGATAGGATAGGAAAGTAGGAGGGAGGGACAAAAGGCAGGATTAATAGTTGGCTAAAAAATTACTGCAGAAAGGAGAAGCCAGGATGCTTGACCAAGTCCTTAAAGGGAAGTAAGGTAACTCCTCTACTCTGCATTATGATGTTTTATAACCAGTCATAGATGTGTATAAGAACTACATTGTTACTGCTAAAATAATCTTTACCAATTTTCACTTTTTAAATTTCAATCAACAGTATAGACAATTTCAAAAGTACTACAAAGTACATATAGTGAGTGATTAAACTCATCTCTAATTTCCTTGCCTTATAAAACTATTGTATTCGAGCCGGGCGGTGGTGGCGCACGCCTTTAATCCTAGCACTCGGGAGGCAGAGGCAGGCAGATCTCTGTGAGTTCGAGACCAACCTGGTCTACGAGAGCTAGTTCCAGGATAGGCTTCAAAGCTACAGAGAAACCCTGTCTCGAAAAACCAAAAAAAAAAAAAAAAAAAAAAAAAAAAAAAAAAACAAAAAACTATTGTATTCGTGTGATGTGTATATGAAAAACAAGTACATACAACATTTGGGAATGTACTTCCCTAATTTTTATTAGTTTTCCATGCTAATATTCTTGTTGGTAAAAAAACAAAAAACCACATGTTGAAAATTAGCAGTTTTGGGCTGGAGAGACGGCTCAGTGGTTAAGAGCACTGTCTGCTCTTCCAAAGGTCCTGAGTTCAATTCCCAGCAACCACATGGTGGCTCACAACCATCTTTAATGGGATCTGGTGCCCTCTTCTGGCCTGTAGGCATACATGCAGACAGAATACTGACAATACACACAATAAGTAAATAAATCTTTAAAAAAAAAAAGAAAATTAGCAGTTTCTTCAGTTTCATTATAAAGGAAACTGTTTTGATTTGAAACCTTCTTTAACTGGTGAGCATTTGAAAATTCTTTTTTCTGAAAAGCATATACAAGTCTCCAGTACAGTTGACTTTACTGTTTTGAATTCAAAACTTTAAAGATTCAATTGAGAAATTAAATTGAAACTTAAAAGTAAAATGAAAATGAACATGGCCAAAGCTCCAGATCTCTTTCTGCTTTACAATGTTGCAATGCATCCACTCATGTCTTAGTACTCAGCCTATGTGAAGAAACTGTGGTTCTGAATGCTTTCATCTCACGTGGAGTGTAGGAATCCTTGTCCTTCTGGACCCAGGAAAAAACACACCCTTGGTCTAATGTCACTGAGCAGGCCTTTGGAATTTGTTTTAAAAGATGTTACTATGTTAGTCCCAAGGAGACTATCCCATAAATCCAACACTGTACATGGTATAGGCTGTTCTACATCTTTTAATTAAAGGAGTTCTTGGAAAGCAAACTGGCTGGGCGGTGGTGGAGCACCCCATCAATCCCAGCTCTTGGGAGAAGGCAGAGGCAGGCGGTTCTTTCTGTGAATCAGGTGTGGTCTACAAGAGCCAGTTCTAGGACAGGCAGCAAACTTACACAGGGTTTCAAGAAACCCTGTCTCGAAAAAAAAAACCAACCAACCAACCAACCAACCAACCAACCAACCAACCAACCAACCAACCAACCAAACAAAAAAGCAAACTGTACAAAGACAGTTTTCTGTATGAAAAGCATGAGTCTAAGACTGGGTATTTAAAATGTTTGATTTAATTCTTATGAAGGACCTACTGTGGTCTATACACTTTACATATTTTTCCACTGTATTTACCCAAGTACAGATGAGAATACAAGATACTAATAAGAATAGCAGATTACGCCTACTTTAAACTGAGGAAGGGTATATTGGGTAATACAATATATACAGGAGATAAGCACTGAGTCGATCCCTAGCACCAGGGCACAGATAAAAACCCACCTTGAGGAATCACATTTTTGTAAGAAGAGTGACACCAAGATTTAAAGATGAACCTGTTCTGTGAAAAGGCTATTCACTTTCCAAAACGCCAACCAGGCTGAAATTTCAGGTTTAATCTACTTTTCTTAAACATATTACAATTTTATAGAGCAATTTATATTCCATCAGAACTGCAGGAAGGCGTGAGAAAGAATCTACTACATAGGTAAGAAGACATTTAGAGCAACAAATGCAAAGATGTAAACAGTTACTAATCATTTTCAGAAAGATATTAATGTCTAAAATATGTATACATTTCTAGGGATATTCCAAAGAGTACTATTATTTTTCAGTTGGCAAAAGATTCTACTATTTTTCTCTCAAAACAGATTTGTAGTCAATTATTGGATTTTTTTCATACAGATTTTTTTCAATAATAACAAAATAGTTTCAATTTCAAAATAATTTCACTGGAATCAATTAAAAGAACAACAGGTGATTTTTCACTATAGTATTTTGTTCTTTAGAGAGGTTCGTCAGCTTCTTTAGGCTTTATTATTTCAACCTTACAGAGAACTGACTTTATTCTTTTTCTGTTTTTTAAACAGTGTAAAGAAAAGACTTGTAGAATAATATATTCAAGATACATAATGAAAATATTATCTAATTAGTAAGACTATACTATTGGTTTCCTACAAAAAAAATCAAAGAGCCAGCCATGGAAAACAGAATTCATGGAATGAAATCTTCATTAATTTTGATTATGAAAAGGAATCATATTGACAACTACTTCACATGCTATCATGATCTAAGCTTTCTGCTTTACAGAAGCAAAAATATTCTAAACCATATATTTGACCATCATCTAAGTCAATAAAGCATGAGAAAATTTGGATTTAGAAAACAGGTTAAAGAGAAGGATACTTATTGAAGACTCTCTTAAAATAAGATAGATCTAAACAGTTGAGTATTTTTAACATCCTAGTACGTGAAAAAGAAATTATTAACTTACAAATAATAAAATTTCCTCTCACACAAATCTACAAGCAAATCATCAACTATGTTCTAAACACCTAGAGTAAATGACACACATTCCATTCACAGGGATATCTTGAAAACCAACATAAGACCTGGGTAATGAGGGCAACACAGTCCATAAGATATGGTATCTGATAAACGCATACTGTAAATCCAGTTCATTCCCAAGGTCTCAATAGGATTTGCTTCCTCTGTAGAGGACAGTCATTTGTCATAAAAGTGCTTGGGGACTTTAAAATCAAGATCCATCTACCACAGGTCCCAAATCCTGATTTGGAGTATTAAAGCAAATCATGGTTTGTTAATATTTAGTCAGGCTTTGTTAGTGGAATACGTTCCTGATTAATCACTTAAGCTCGTACTGATGCTCAGGCAGCAGACAGGTTCCCCAGGAACACACACCCTCCCTTTAGGAGAGATTCGTGTGTTTCTATTCAAAGCCTACAGTAGCCGCAGAGATACAAACCCATTTTCCTTTCGGTGTGAAAAACTCAATGCTACTAGAGAGAAAGAATGTCCCGATTTTCCTCTCAAAGGCGGGCAGGCCCTGGGAATCCCTGCCACTGTCAATGAAGCTAAGGTTGGAAGTAGCCAAGACCTGGGAGGGGACCAGGCTGCCTAGCCGGTTCTATGGAAACCGGAGACGCGGGCGGCCTAGCGCCGGGCCCCCAGGGCAGGCAGCGGCCGAGAGCACGGCGCAGGGGCGCCCCGGGCCACAGGGCCAGGCAGGGCAGGCCACGGTCTGGGGCCCCGGCCACCCCGACTTCACCGTGAAGGAACCAAGGCAGTGGAAAGCGCGAGCGCCAGGCGCCGCGGCGGCCCAGCGAGGACGGCGGGACTGTCACCGGCGCGGCCTGGGGACGCGGTAAATGGCGTCTTCCGAGCTGAGGCGCTTTACCTTCCCGGCGGACCGGAGTTCTGGGCGGTTTTCGTCGGGCGGCGGCGGAGGCGGCGGCGGTGGCGGAGGGGGTGGCGGTGGCAGCGGGAGTGGTGACGACTAGGAGGGCAGCACTCCCTGCTCCACTAATCTGGGTTCTAGGAAATAATTTCCCGCCGCGCGCTCGGCGGCCCCGGAAGTAGTTTATCACTTCCGGGTGGTTGTCAGTGACGCTCTCGAGCGGTCGCCAGGGCGGTCTGAGCTGTGGACCTCTTGTTCCGTGCCAGCGCGCCAGGCTCCCGCGGGATGCGCGCTTTCGGTGGAGACTGGTAAGTGACTTTACTCTCTGTTCGGCCTGGTTCGGCAGCATGTTGGTGGGACCGAGAAGTGAGCAGGCAAGAATTGAACCAGTAAGTCCCAAGTCCTTTCCCGAGCCTGGAGAAGGCCCGGGGACCCTGCTTACTGGCTTCACTGCCATTACTGGTTTCTTACGTGGAAGTGGATCATGGCTCCCCAAGCGTTCTTGGGCAGTGCAGAAGTCACCTGGATTCTGTGCCAGTGATTCTGCAGCCTTCCTACCGTCTCCTTTTTGTAGGATTTGGTCACCGTGGTTTCCTGAAAGCTTCATGGTGTTCCTTCTACTGAATACTGTTAAAATAGTTTTGGGGTGCACTAGGACGGCACGCAGGCAGCTAAAGAGTACATCTTTTGCGTACTTTCGGAATGGAGCATGGAAGTCATACCTGATTTATAATTAACTGAACTTTTCTCCTATGGTTTCAAGTAAAGAATGGCTTCTATTTTTGTTAATTACTATGAACTAATGAGATGATATCATGCTTACACTTCTATGCATCAGCTTTAGATACATGTGCTTCATTTTGGAAACCACTGTTCTGGAATTAGGTTTGCTTTCAGGAAGGAATGCTCCGACTTTACTCCAAACTCTCTCACTATGAAGGGTGCGGAAGAACTTTGAATGTAGCTCTGATTTACCCAGAGAAATTGCTTCTGACAAAGGTCTAGTGTGAGGAAAGATGCTCATTTATGCAAAGACCCAAACGCTGGCATGTAATGAATCTTAGAGTGTTATTCATTTTAACTAACACAGGTAACTTCACTCAACATCTTGTAATTTCTTAATTACCTTTCCCCCATTTACACTGCAAATCAGTCTATCCCAAAGGTCGAGAGATTACCATAAAAAAGTGCAATATTGGAGCTAGAGAGATGGCACAGTGGTTAAGAGCATTGGCTACTCTTCCAGAGGTTTCTAGTTCAATTCCCAGCACTAATGTGGCAGCTCACAATCAGCTATAATGGGACCCAATGACTTCTGGTTTGCATGTGATATACAAGCATACAAGACACTGTATACACAAAATGTATACATATGAAGATATATATATATATATTTACACACACACATAAAATGTATACATGCATGCCAAAGCATCAGGCAAGTGTCCTTTTGCCTTTTAAGAGCAAAGCAACCAAAAAAACCCCAAAAAACAAAACAAAAAAAAATTAAAAAGAGCAAAAGCAACCATATTTAAGAAAATGTGTTGCTCTTTCTAACCTTCTGTTTGATTAATCACTGAACTTTTATAATTTTCTCATTGATACAAACAATGTCATCTTATTGGTTCTTTTATTTTTTTTACTTTTATCTTACAGTAAACAGTTATAAGTTCTTTCAGCAAGGTTTTATGTAATTTCCATATCACAGGTAGCTTTTAGTCATTGTTATTATTTGTGACTCATATTCATATAGCATTTCATGAATGCTCACGAGTATCTCCTGTCCTCCTAACAGCTTGTGTTCACTATTTAGTGCACACAAAAGAAAAATCCTGTCTCTCTATGCATTTTATATTGTACCTCAGAGGTGTAACTTTTGCACATGAAATTGTCATGGCTAGGATTTGAATCCGGTTTCCTGACTCTAGAATTTGATTGTTTTACTGTGTTTGCCTGGCTTGGTGGCATGTGCTGGAAATTTCAGTATTGGGGAAATGGGAGTAGGAAGATTAGGAATTTAAAGTCATCCTAGGTCACTTATTAGACGCTTGAGACAAGTCTGAGCAATATCTGACCCTGTCTCAAAAACAAAACAAAACAATGAACAACAAAAAAGATTGAGATATGGAATAGTTCTTGCTGGCCCTTTAGAATTCTGGACTTGGGTTCCCAGCACCCACATCAGGTGGCTCATAATGGCTCTGTAACTCCAGCTCCAGGTCTTCTTCCAGCCTCTGCTGGTACATGCACATATCTCTGCATGCACACACACATAAAAGAAAAAAAAAACTTAGTTCAAAAAATCACTCATTTAAGTTTCAGCTACAATAGTACATCACATTATAAGTCAATCAGTGTACATTGCAAACCTTGGAGCTAACACGATATAAATAAAGGTAATTTTCACATGAATAAGATAAATACCAATCATTGGCCAATTTTATCATTTTACCCCAAAGGTGTAGTAGTTGCAACAAAAACAAGATATGTAGAGGTTAATAGTAATTTATCACTCTTAAGTCTAACTGTAAAGGCAGCTATTTAAACCATACATTTGTATATTATTTATGTAAGACTATCAACAGTTTTGGTTGCTTACCATCTCTTACTATCTCCCATAGGAGATAAAGTCTTCAATCCTCATGGTACTAGAGTATTATCCTTCTCTTACAGATGATAAATCTGGGGCAAGATTAACTTTGTATGTGGTCCTAGTTCACATACATTTATTAAGAACCATACCTATGATTTAAACCAATGCATTTCCAAAGACTGTATTCATAAACAAATTGTGCGGCGAGCGAGCCCCGACCAGCGGGGAAAGATCACCACCGACACAGGATTCTTCTCTGATCACACTTTATTGAAGCGCTGCTTGGTTGAGGGAGAGCTGGAAGCAGGGGGCCCCCGAGCCGGGCTGGGTGGCGGCTTATATACAGGAGGACGGGGCGTGTCTACTGATCAGGCGATGAGGCAGAAAAGGATTGGTGGAAGCCTGTTGCTAGGTAGATGTGGCGCGAGAAGTTCGCGCCACATACTTGTTTACTTCAGCCCTCGGCGCCATCTTGTAATGGCGAAGTGTAGGTGTGGCCGCCACAGTTTCCCCCCCTTTTTTTTTTTGTTTTAGCGCAGAGACAGTCAAGGTTGAGGCCAGAAGACCTTACCCTGAAAAATGAAGTGTCCTAGTTTTCTCAGGGATGGGAAAAGTATTATAGGACTACCCATGTGCATAAGGTCATGACCTCCTGAGTGGATCTACTCAGTGCACTCTTAGGTGCAAAACCTCCTGTCCAGGACAACACTTCCCCAGATTCAGGGGAACCTCATCGATCCCTCTTTCCGAGTGCAATGGCTCAATGGCCTTCGGGTGCAAAAGCAGGGATCAGGGTCAGGAGTCCTGTAAGATGCTGATCCAAGCTTGGGGGGGAGTTGCCGGCCTCCAAGGCTGCGAGGGCACGTGCAATGGCTACCTTTTCCCGTTTCCTTACCCGAATCAGCCTTAGAATCAGAAACAACGCCAATATCACTCCCGAAGTTAATATTAATCCTAGCACGCCAACCCCTGCCCATTCCTTAATATATGAAAAGGTATCTACCAGCCAATCTGTAAATTCCCCCAGCGAAACCATAGTCGCCTGGGTTTGATTCAAAGCCAAAATCTTCAAACTAAAATTGGCTTGCAATTGTTCCAATTCCCTTGTCCAATTGCCATTTAGATATTGAGAAATCGCTCGGGATTCATTAAGGGTAGCAGTATAGGGGGTAACACACAAGTGCTTAGTACGATCCACACAACCAAAGGTAACTATATCAAACATTTCTAACATATTTCTTTCCACCAAATCAACTCTCTTATTTAACAATAAAATACCTGACATTAATTGATGATTAATCTTTTCTTGTATATACATAGCGTCCGAGGTTTTTTGTACCACGGAATTGATAATAGTAACTGTCTGAACTTGATTGGCCATAGCTACTCCTGCAGTGACAGCCGCCGCAGCAGACACTGCAATAGCCGTCACAATAGTTGCTGTAATGCCAAAATCCCTTTTCCGGCGAACCAGGGTGGCTAATGGGAAGTTCTTAGGATTGGCTTTTACAGGCAAAAACACAAAGGTAGGGATGCGCATAACAATCGCACCTGAATGGCGGAAATTCCAACATTGTGACAGAGAGCAATTATCCTTCTTGCAATCAACTGCAGTATTATTTGAACTCCCTGTAGTATTAAACAAAAGCCAGACAAAGGGAGGATCCAGGCAAACTCTGGTCTGCCGTAGAGTAGTATTATGTTTTTTCTCTACACTAGTTATATTAATTTCTTTAGAAGTGTGATTCATAATCCCTGTATAATTATTTAACACAATTATTCCAGAGCGAACAAATGTAGCAAATGGAGACAACTCAGTTATAGCTCCTCTGGAATTCATAAGTATCCATGGTGTAAAGGGTGATCCAACCTTTATCATAAGTTTTCTTTTAACCTTAAAATGGTTAAGATTCCTAAGAACCCATCCAGAATTATTGTAAAACTTATCATATCGTCCTCTGCAATCCACAAATTCAGGGGGATAGCTCAAATCATTACCAGAGCATCTAGGGACAGACCAAGAAAAAATATTATTACTAGTATGATTATTATTGCCAACCTGTGAATCACTATTATTAACCTTGCTAACCTGTACCCAATTGGGCGTTGTAAGGTTGCAACTTATCCCATAAGTGGTAACATTAACAGTATCATTGGAACCGGAATAGGAGCCAGATCCAGATTTAGCTCCAGATCTGACCTGAGGCAGGGCTACGCTAATAGCCTTTCTCAAAAAATTGGGGGTATCTTCTAAAAATGGATCTCTAGCTACAGTAAGATTCATGGCATCTAGCAAGATGCAGTCTGAGATAGAAGTGCTCTGATTTGTGGTAAAACATAAAGTTCCTGCTAGGGGCACTACAGTTTGATTAAATTTTTGTTCCTGTGCATCCACCTTTTTGCAAACTAAGTTCAATTGGCAACTATCAACAAAAAATTGTGGCAATATTGTGGACTCATTGTGAACAGGAATTGGAATGGGCCATGTACGGGCCACAGCCCAGAAATAAGATTCTTCAGATTCAACTGGAACCGGCAGGTTCACCAACAGGATCAGGAGCAGCAACATCTCCTTGCTCTTCGTCAGGCTGTTCCAGTGTTGTCACGATCCTTGTCAGTCTGGTAGGGATCCACACCAGGTCTGGCCGATTCTGAGGAAAGACACAAACAGCTCCCCTGGACCTCTGTATCACAGGGTCCGGTCCATACCATTTATTATCAATTACATCCTTCCATTTTACTAATTCTGTATTTCTGTGTCTGTGGTCCATATGTCTTTCCGCGGCTGAACGGCCATTGGAATCCAAGGTCAAAAAATTAAATGTAAAGAGAGCGAGAGATATTCTATCTCGCGGGGATGCGCCCTCGGCTATTCCCCCTTTTTGTTTTTGAAGCAATTCCTTAATGGTGCGGTTAGCCCTTTCCACGATGCCTTGTCCTTGTGGATTATAGGGCAAACCAGTAATATGATTAATTTCAAAAATAGAGCAGAACTGTTGAAAACTTTTAGAGGCATATGCCGGGCCATTATCAGTTTTTAAAGAATAAGGCTTGCCCCAAGCAGCCCAGGCTTCTAGGCAATGGGTCTTTACGTGAAGGACCTTTTCACCACATAAAGGGGTGGCATGTATAACACCTGAACAAGTGTCCACAGAAACATGCAAATATTTTTGTTTGCCAAATTCTGAAACATGAGTAACATCCATCTGCCAAAGGGTAAGTGGCTTTAACCCACGTGGATTAACCCCAATATGAGGCGGATGATGAAAAACCACACAGGAGGAACATTGTTTAACTATCTCACGCGCTTGGTCGTGAGTAATATTAAACTTAAGGCGAAGGGTATTTGCAGGCACATGAAACTTTCTATGAAATTGTTCAGCCGATTGCATAGGATCCAGGGCAACTAAAGCCATTTCCCTGGTAGCCCTATCAACCATATCATTAGCTTCAGTCATAGGTCCAGGAAGACCGGAATGAGCTCTAATATGACCGATAAAAAATGGTTTAGCACGTTGAACTATACAATTCTGAATTTGTAATAACAAAGATGCAACCATGCTACTAGGTTTAACATATGCAGCCACTTCCAGATGTTTTACAGCATTAACTACATAGCATGAATCAGAATACAAATTAAAAGGCTGATGGGGAAAGGCCTTAAAGACCTCCAACACTACTTGACACTCCATGACTTGGGGTGCTCCAGAGCGAAATTCCAGAGTAACAGGCGGGGAGCCATATACCATATAGGCTCCAATTCCAGTTTTGGACCCATCAGTAAAAATAGTCAAGCCATTATTCAAAGGAGAAGCACTGGTAATCTTTGGAAAATATACAACATTCTGTGCCATAAAGGACAGCAATTTATCAGACGGATAATGATTATCAATAACGCCTGAATATGAGGAAATCAATACGGCCCAATCATCAGTAGTCCCTGTCAAAACCTCAATTTGATCTTTGGTATAGGGCAATATTAACTTTTCTGGCATTTTGCCAAAGGTGGTCAAGCTGAACTTCACTCCCAATAAGGCCTGTTGTGCCACTAAATCAGGATAATAGCTTAATGTGCGCGAGCCAAGAGTATGACCATGTATCCACCAAATCGGGCCTGTCTGCCACAATACTCCAGTAGGATGGCCAGCAGTGCGCAAAATGCCGAGCAATAATGGCTGTTCTGGATCAAACCGAAGAACCTGTGCTTGTTCTATGGCCTTTTCTACTATCTTTAATGCCTCTTTGCCCTTGGGTGTAAGTTCTCTAGGTGATGTAACATCAGGATTTCCTTCTAATATGGAGAATAACGGCTGCAAAACCTCACGAGTAATGGGGAGATATCCTCTCAGCCAATTTATATCTCCGAGCAATTTTTGAAAATCATTTAAAGTGCGTAAATGTGATGTGCGAATGCAAATTTTTTGTGGAAAAATCTGTTTTGGGGTAACACGGGCTCCTAAAAACTCTATAATACTTGTCTTTTGAATCTTATTGGCGGCAATAATCAGCCCCTTTTGTTTTAAGGATGCCTCCAGGGCAACTAATGCCCGTTCTAGCATATGCTCTTGTTTTGCTGCCAATAGGATATCATCCATGTAATGGATCAGCCTAACTTTGGGAAAACTACGTCTCACTGGTTGTAACGCCTGATCCACGTATAGCTGGCACATGGTGGGACTGTTGGCCATACCCTGTGGTAAAACCTTCCATTGATAGCGTTCATCAGGCTGTTCATGATTTATAGAGGGAACAGTAAATGCAAAACGATGTTTATTTAAACATGCAAGGGTATAGAAAAGAAGCAATCCTTAACATCTATGGCAAAAACAGGCCAATCTCTTGGTAAAGCACTTAAAAGAGGCAACCCTCTTTGGACAGATCCCATGAGTTGCATCTGTGCATTAACTGCTCTAAGGTCATGCAGCAGCCTCCATTTTCCTGATTTCTTTTTTATGATGAAAATAGGGGAATTCCAAGGAGACACAGAAGGTTCAATATGACCAAGCTGAAGTTGTTCTTTAACTAATATGTGTGCGGCCTGGAGCTTTTCCATAGACAGGGGCCACTGAGGCACCCAAACGGGTGTATCTGTGCCCCAGGGGATGCGTAACGCATCATCAGTGGCCCCTAGGAAAAACCCAAGTCCTTCCGATCAGATTTGGGAGTGGGCAACACGGGGTCACTTCGTCCTTGAAGGCGAGCCCCTAGCCCTTTTCCTGGCACAAAGCCTTGTGCCTTCATGATATCTTTACTCACTTGAGAATAATCATTGGTAATTATCAATTTTAATTGTTGTTGTACATCCCTTCCCCATAAATTTAAAGGGAGGTCTATGACAAAAGGCTGAAAGGTGCCTTGACTGTGTTCCATCCTCCAATGCAATTGCTTAGCACTCATATCTGGAGTATTTTGGTATCCTAGACCCTGTAAGGTTTGTGCAGCCGTCTGTAATGGCCACCTCTTCAGCCAATCCTGTTTACGCATCACACTTCTGTCCGCTCCGGTATCCAACAGGCCCGTAAAGAGCTTTCCTTCTACTTCTAGGGTACACATGGGGCGATCATCAAGTCCTATAGACAAGCATGCTAGCTCAACCCCAGAGGAGCCGAACCCTCGCTCGCCCCTCTCTTTCTCACAAGCGGGAAATTTTTCATGGTCTGATCGAAGAATTAACAATTGTGCGATACGATCTCCGGGTGCAATCGAAATGATGCCAAACGGAGAATGACACATTACCTTAATGATGCCTTTGTAGTCAGGGTCGATCACTCCAGGTAACACTAATAACCCTCTAAGAGTACTGGAGGATCTTCCTAAGACTAGTCCCACTGTTCCTTCCTCCAGAGGTCCTGACATATCTGTGTCTATAGCTTGAACACCCATACTCTGAGTCAGTACCAATCCGGTGGTGGCACGGAGGTCCAACCCTGCGGAGCCTGTGGTGGCCCTTCTGATGACTGGGGTGGTCTCATGTTTGGCTCCTGAATTGCCCCATAAATTCTCGGGCCCTGGGGTAGTGGGCCCTTCTGCCCGTTTTTTGACATGGCCGGTGTGGCATTGGGTATGGGCTGTCCATTGATATCCTTTACGGATCGACACTTATTCGCCCAGTGTTTTCCCTTTTTGCACCGCGGACATGTGCCAGGCTGTCTTTGGCTTTGGCTCTTTTGCTGTGTGCCTTGGGGGCAGTTTTTACGCACATGCCCTGGCTTCCCGCAGTTAAAACAGGAACCTGATCTCCCCTGCCTTCTAGATGCCGCTAGCATAGCGGCCGCTAGACCAGCATTAGTTAGAGGGCCGCCTATCTCTCGGCAGGCCTTGAGCCAAGCATCCAGCCCTTTATTTTTCCATGGCATGATGGCTCTCTTACATTCTTTAGTAGCCTGTTCAAACACTAGCTGTTGAACCAGAGGCATAGCTTCTTCCGCCTCACCGAAAACTTTTCCTGCAGCTTCCATCATGCGAGCCACAAACTCCGAAAAAGGTTCAGTAGGGCCTTGAATAATTTTAGTAAGGTTGCCCGTCACTTCACCTCTTTTTGGTATCATTTTCCATGCTCTTGTGTAAATTTCATTAATCTGTTGATATACCTCCACTGGATAAGCTGTCTGATTAGCTGTCCATCGTCCCTGCCCTAATAACATATCTGCATTCCAGGGAGCTCGATTTGGCGTTTGTGCATTTACCCGAGCTTGAGTATGGGCGGCCTCTACCACGATAGATCTATAATCTAGATACTGGCCTGTAGAGAGGCATGCTCTAGTGATCTCCCACCAATCCGTTGGTGTCATAGCTCTGGTGGTCAACCGAGTCAGCAATGTGCGAGTATACTGCGCATTAGCTCCATAAGTCTTTGCCGCTTCCACTAAATCTTTTAACTCTTTATAAGGGACTGGCTCATGATATCTTTGTTGATTTTGATCCTCAAAGACAGGAAATACCACCACTGAAGGTGGATAATGCACAGCTAACTGCGCAAGAGTGCCCCTGTCGATGAAATGGCAGCTACTCCTGGGCTGCACGTAAGGAGGGGGAAGCTCTCTAGTGGGCGCTTTTAGAGCTGGCCCATATCTCTCCTCCTCATAACGTGCATCTTCCTCCTCTAAGCTCTCCTCCTCTGCCTCTGACAGCTCCTCTTCAGACAGCCGCAAGGCTGCGAATTCATCCAGCACCGGATACAGGGGAGGTGCTGAAGGTTTATTTATCTTAGGATCCTCCTTTTCTTTTATATCTTTCTTTTCCCCTTTTTTGTTCCTTATTACCGTGCACTTTTCTTCAGTATCCTCCTCTGTCTTTGAACCTGCTTCTGAAAGGCTGTCCTGGTGTCTCGCCAGCATCTTCCTTCCTTCTCTTAACTCCTCTACATTTTTTCCGTCTTTCAAGCAGGAGTGTACTAATCTCCAAAAAGGATAAGTTCCCTTCTTTAATTGCCCCTGTTCCTTTGCTGCCTCCAAATCTTTGCCTAGCTTTCTCCAGCAATGCAGATTTAGATCCCCAGACACCGCAAACCACGGCGCCGTGCGATCAATATCCCCGACAATCACCTTTATGGTGGATTTCGAGATTTTCAATCCTCTCTCCTGGAGTAACCGCTGTATGGGATCTACAAAATCGCATGCACCGGAGACAGACTGATCGTTGCCCATCTTTGCTCACTTTTCTACAAGAGGCTTACAAGAGGGCAGAAAAGTCGCATTATCTGCCACGGACTTACTTTCGTTTTAGATGTTGCAGCAGCAACACTCCTCTCCTGGTCTATGACAACGGATAAAAATGCAAAAGGCATAAACCACTACAGCAAAAACAACCACTGCTAATGCAAACCACAAAGGACTAATTCCTCCAAGAAGCATACCTGAGGATACTTACCGGCGCCGACCGCTTCGTGTGTAGAGTTCTGAATCCTCTTCGGCCCCCCCGCGTGTGTCCGCCGAAGTTCCCGGGTTTCGGCACCAGCTGCGGCGAGCGAGCCCCGACCAGCTGGGAAAGATCACCACCGACACAGGATTCTTCTCTGATCACACTTTATTGAAGCGCTGCTTGGTTGAGGAAGAGCTGGAAGCAGGGGGCCCCGAGCCGGGCTGGGTGGCGGCTTATATACAGGAGGACGGGGCGTGTCTACTGATCAGGCGATGAGGCAGAAAAGGATTGGTGGAAGCCTGTTGCTAGGTAGATGTGGCGCGAGAAGTTCGCGCCACATACTTGTTTACTTCAGCCCTCGGCGCCATCTTGTAATGGCGAAGTATAGGTGTGGCCGCCACAAAATTGCCATATTTTTTAACCCTGGTCTAGCTCTAATGTTTATGTTTTATTAAGTACAGAGAATGATGTATGATAGCTGTACTTTCAGATTTGAATGAATACATTTATTAACTATTTATCAACCCAAAATAATGCACGAAACCCACACCAGTTAGGATTTAAAGGGGTATTTATTTTGGGGGGTAAAACTTACAAAACACCAACTGTCAGGAAAGGAGACTAGACACCAGTTAGGATTTAAAGGGGTATTTATTTTGGGGGGTAAAACTTACAAAACACCAACTGTCAGGAAAGGAGACTAGTCGCTGGAGCAGGAGCTGGAACCTAGACCACGCCCCAGTGGGCTGGTATTTAAGCGGCTATTGGCTGAAGAAGGTGCTTGTAGCACAGTGGGCTCATATTTCAGCGGCTATTGGCTGAAGGAGCAGAAGGCGCTCCCACAGCACCAAAGTAAAAAGATAAATAACAAGAGATGTAGCAAAATACCATCACCAAGTGCTCAAAACATCTAGGCCAAATTGACTGTGAAAGCCCCTTTAAGGCAATCAGCTTGAGTTCCTGATCAAGAGAGTCCCCCATTTGTTGTGGAATATTAGTTTAGAATGTGTTTCATTTGTTTATGCTATGGAGTATGACCATTTTCTCTTGAATCATTTGATGAGATAAAGGAGATTTTCATTATATCTATGATTTCAGCTAACCGTCTCTTCTCGTGTGTTTGTGTGTGTGATGTGTATGTAGACTTACAAGATCGTTGTAATTGCTAACCTTCATTATCTTCTATAGGATATGTGATTTTAAAAAAGGGTGAAATCAAGACTATGAAACATGCGACAAACTTCCCTCAATACTTACAAGTGGGGCAGCCATCTTGGCTTCCTAGAGTTTTTTAATCTCCTAACAATTTAGTGGGTTGGCACAAAGCAGCCCATGTACACATTGTACTTGGTACGGTGGAAAGGCCCAAATGAGTGCCAGGTTGGCTACTAGGTTGGATGGGCTTTCTGAACTTAACATACTCACTGCTCACACACTCAACATACTGCTAACACACAATAGCATACTCACTGCTCACACATAACATACTGCTAACACACAATAACACTCACTGCTCTCACACACAACATACTGCTAACACAATTACATACTCACTGCTCACACACACAACATACTGCTAACACAATTACATACTCACTGCTCACAGACATAACATACTGCTAACACACATTAATATACTCACTGCTCACATGCACAACATCCCAAGAATAATGTTCAAGTAGGTATTTTACTATTTGGTTTACAAGAGCTAACACCAAAGCAAGATATAGATTTGTTTAAATACAGAGATCAGGTGGTAGACCTTAGTGCATCTTTAGGAATACATCTCTCATAAAAAAAAGTCATAACAGTAGATGCTAAATAGGTATTTGTCATTTTAATCAAGCAAGGCAATATAAAATAGTTGACTTCAGTGAGAAACTAAGTATAGACTTCAGCTCATTGAATCATTATCTGAAGCTACCTAAGTTCTCTGAATACACTTTCTTCATCTATCATATGATAATAAAATGGTACTCATATACATAAAATAAATACATAAATCTTAAAAAAATAAAGTTGCTGTTTTAAAATGGGACAAGTAAGTGAAGTCATATGGATTAGGACTTAAAGCCCAACTCTTAGGTTTCTTTTGTCCTGTTTGCTTATTCATAAGCAAACATTCATAACATTAGCTAATTCATAATGTTTATTCATAAACATTAGCTAAGTAGAAAATGGAGGAAGTGGACCAAAAGCCAAGGGGTGAAGTCATTGTCTTACTGTCCTTCTTTAATCTTTAGTGACTACAGGCAAAGCAGTCACATATCGAGATTTGGAGCTAGGAGCATCCTATAAGAGAGAATATACTACGTTTGTCTTACTGGGTGTGGGTTACCTCCCTCAATAGATCTTTTCTAGTTTCATCCATTACTTGCAAAGTTCATGATTTGTTTTTCTTTACAGCTGAATAGTGTTCCACAGTGTGTAAGTACTGCACTTTCGTTTTCCCTTTGTGTACTGAAGGACATTCCGTTGTTTCCATTTCAAGCTATTGTGAATAGAGCAATGACCTTGTCTGAGCAGCTTCCTGTAGAGTGGGATGCTGAGTCCTTTGGACACACGCCTAGGAGTGGTATAGCGAGTCATGTGACAGACTTTTTTACGTTTCTGAAAATTCTTCAGTCTCCACCCTCGTTTTCAGAGTGGCTACTCCACTTTCTAACGCTACCAACCACTGAGAGTCATCCTGTCCTGGGGTGTGTGTGTGTGTCCCACACCTTATGCCATCTTGTCCAGGGGTGTGTGTGGTGTGTGTATGTGTGTCTGTCTGTCCCATACCATTTGCCCTCTAGCATTTGCAGACAGTTCTATTGTTGACCTTTGCCATTCTGATTAGGGGAAGAATAAATCTTAAAATCTTCCACCCTTTTCCTCTCCCTCCTC
Source organism: Arvicola amphibius (assembly GCF_903992535.2). Lineage (NCBI taxonomy): Eukaryota > Metazoa > Chordata > Mammalia > Rodentia > Cricetidae > Arvicola > Arvicola amphibius. Next base: position 69,380,568 of record NC_052049.1, on the reverse strand, counting down.
CTCATCATTTTGAGAATTCTATATTCAGATCTTTAATCCATTTTCTAGCTTATATTTTTGATTTTGTTGTCAAGTATTATATGGCTGAAGTTATGTATGCTCATGTTTGGGTCTTAAATTCAATTTTGTTTCATTTGTCTACATTTCTATTTCTATGTGACAATGCCATATTGTTATTAGTTTGACTGGATATTATATCTTAAGATATGTAATTTTAATTAATCCTTCATATATATATATATATATACACACACACACTTTTATTTTTATTTCAGTTACCATTTAGTGCCATTTTCTTTAGTATTTCTTTTTATTTTTTGGAATTTAGAATTTATATTTTTTTAAAAGAAAACACACTATCTTTTTTTCATTTTACATACCAATCCCATTTCCCACTCACTCCCCTCCTTCCATTCCCTCCACCTTCCTTCCCAACACACCCATATCTACTCCTCAGAGAGGGTAAGGCATGTTGCTTTGGGGAAGGTCCAAGGCCCTCCCTACTCTATCTAGGCTGAGCAAGGTATCCATCCAAAGAGAATAGGTTCCCAAAAAGGCAGTACAAGTAGTAGGGATAAATCCTGGTGCCACTGCCAGTCCTGCAGTCTGCCCCAGCCGTACAACTGTCACCTACATTCAGAGGGACTAGTTTGGACCTATGTTGGTTCCTTCCCTGTCTGGCTGGAGTTGGTGAGCTTTTATTAGTTCAGGTAGTCTGTTGCAGTGGGTATCTCCATCATAGTCTTGACCTCTTTGCTCATATTCTCACTCCTCCCACTCCTCAACTGTACTTTGGGAGCTCAATCCAGTGCTTGGATGCGGGTCTCTGCCTGTTCCATCAGTTGCTGGCTGAAAGTTCTATGGTAATATTTAAGATATTCTTCAGTCTGACTACAGGGCAAAGCCAGTCCAGGCACCTTATTCTCTATTGCTTAGGGCCTTAGCTGGGGTCATCCTTGTGGATTCCTGCAATTTCTCTAGTGCCAGGCTTCTTGCTAGCCCCATAATGGCTCCCTCAATCAAAATATCTCTTTCTTTGCTCTCATCTCTGTCCTTCCTCCATCTTGACTATCCCATTCCCTCAAGTTCTTTTCCCCTTCTCCCCTCATCTTCCCCCTTCACCATCCCTACTCCCCCTAGTCCCTGCTCCAAATTTTGTCAGGCGATCTTGTATGTATGGTTTCAGAAGGTCCCATTTATTTCTTATTGCTCTCAGTGTCTGTGCTACTGGTGTTATATTTAGGAAGTGGTCTCCCGTACCTATGCATTGAAAACTACTCCCCACTTTATATCTCTTATCAAGTTCAGTGTTGTCAGATTTATATTGAGGTCTTTAATCCATTTGGATATGAGTTTTATGCATGGGGATAGATGTGGATCTATTTTCATTCTTCTACAGGTTGGCATTCAATTATGCCAGCATCATCTATTCAAGATACTTTTTTTTCCATTGTATATTTCTAGCTTCCTTTTTTTTTTTTTTTTTTTTTTTGTTTTTTCTAGACAGAGTTTCTCTGTGGCTTTGGAGCCTGTCCTGGAACTAGCTCTTGTAGACCAGGCTGGCCTCGAACTCATAGAGATCCGTCTGCCTCTGCCTCTTGAGTGCTGGGATTAAAGGCGTGTGCCACCACCGCCCGGCCTATTTTTAGCTTCTTTATCAAAAATCAGGTGTTCATAGGTGTGCGGATTAATATCTAGGGATTCAATTCCTTTGGTCAACAGCTCTGTTTTTATGCCAATACCAAACTTTTCATTACTGTAGCTCTGTAATAGAGCTTGTTATTAGAGATGGTAATTCCTCCAGAAGTTCCTTTAAAGTACAGGATTGTTTTGGTTGTCCTGGGTTTTTTTGTTTTTCCATATAAAGTTGATTATTGTTCTCTCAAGATCTGTGAAGAATTGTGTTGGGATTTTGATGGGGATTGCATTGAATCTATAGATTGCTTTTGGTAGGATTGCTATTTTTACTATGTTGATCCTACCTATTGAAGAGCATGGGAGATCTTTCCATTTTCTGGAATCTTCTTCAATTTCTTTCTTCAAAGACTTAAAGTTCTTGTCAAAATAGGTCTTTCACTTCTTTGGTTAGTGTAACCCCAAGATATTTTATGTTATTTGTAGTTTTGTGAAGGATGATGTTTCTTTGCTTTCTTTCTCAGCAATTTATCATTTGTATATAAGAGGGCTACTGATTTTTTTTAAGGTGGTCTTGTATCCTGCCACATTACTAAAAGTATTTATCAGCTGTAGAAGTTCTCTTGTAGAGTTTTGGGGTTGCTTATGTATACTATCATATCATTAGCAAATAGCAAGAGTTTGACTTCTTCCTTTCTTATTTGAATCCCTTTGATCTCCTTTTGTTGTCTTAGTACACTTGCTGCTCTCTCCTTCTCTATCATCTCTTTCCATGCGCTCACTTTGTGTTTCTTTGGTCTCCTTTGTCCATGCTGTCTAACTCTGCCAAGCCCAAGCACATTTGTTCCAATTATGCCTGTGACATGAGACCAATAAAACTGTTGGCTGTCTGAGTTTGCTCACTTTGAGCATCTTTAGTTCCACTGACAACATTGTTTTGCTAAATGAGTTTTTTTTGGCCATTGCAAAGAAGTTTCTGGTCCTAATGCTCTTTTCTAAACTGGAAAAACCTATATACTGACTGGGCTGTCATTGCTGGTTAAAAAAAAGTATCCAGAATGTTACTCCCCAAAAGTTATACTTTAATTTCAAAAAATTAATTTAAAAATACTTAGATATTAAATGATTATATTTTATTAGCTTGGATATAAATATGGGAAAGAAGTGAAACTGATTCTAAAAGAAAATGGGTGAAATAAATTTAATGTATACAGTGTAATTTATTTGAAAAAAACTAATTGAACTTTCATGTTCACTGCAGCTAATTTTTTTCTTTTTTTAATTGATTTTTATTTGTAGTAAGGAGGAGCAGACCCCTTGTTCCATCCTGCGCAGCTAGCTTACACCCGAAATAATCGCACAAAAACTATTCATTTAAACACTGCCTGGCCCATTAGTTCTAGCCTCTTATTGGCTAACTCACATCTTGATTCAACCCATTTCTAATAATCTGTATTTCACCCCGAGGTCGTGGCTTTACTGGGAAAGATTCAGCATGTCTGACCTGGCAACTCCATGGTGGCTCTCTCTCTGTCCTTCTTTCCAGCATACATTTCTATCTACTCCATCTACCTAAGTGCTGCCCTATCAAAAGGGCAAGTCAGTTTCTTTATTCAACCAATGAAAGCAACACATAGACAGGAGAACCTCCTATACCATTTCCCCTTTTCTGTTTAAACAAAAAGGAAGGCTTTAACTTTAACGTAGTAAAATTACATATAAGAAAACAGTTATCAAGCAAGAATTACAGTTACAATATTTACATCTACTTTATTTCTTTAGCATAACAAAGGAAAACTATAACTATCTATTCTTCAACTCCATCAAAGACTCCAGAAGGATATAATATTACCTAAGTAAACGAGAAGTAAGAAATTTCCAAAACTCTAGAAATGGAAGAGAAATCTCGCTGTCTGGACAGTCACCCAAAGTCTTTTTGTGTCATTGGGTCATCCATCTTCAGCTTACAGGGCCATAGTATACTGTAGACATTTCCATGAAGCAAGAAATTTTAAAGACAGTCCCGTCACTTTTTTCTGTGTCCTGCAGAATGTCTCGCAGGCTTTTTTATGAAGCAGGAACCCCTAAGGATCATCTTACCTTTAGGCAAGCTCATCTCTCTGCAGGTTCTTCATTTCCAGTTTATGCAACAATCCAGGCAAGAGCAGTTTCTTGCCCAAATGGCTAGCAAACTCCATAAGGAGCCTCTTCGATGCCCATCTTCCTCTTGAAGTAGATTGGTGTTGCCAGGAGCAGACGTGCCTCATTGTCATGGAAAGCCCTAAGTTATTAAAACATTTTAAATGTCATATTCTGTAATCTTTTAAAGATATGAAGAATACCTATCAAACTGAAATATATCTCGATATATCCAGATAATCTAACTAACATGACTACAATCTTGACTATTATTGATGATTATCCATTAACAACCTATATTTTCTAATTATACATTACATTTTTAAATGAACTACACAATCACAATATCTTAATCAAGAACTGAAATATACATATAACAAGATTGGCCTTAAATTTATATCAACAAACCAAGATTTATACCAATGCAAATTATTTATATCTATAGCATATCCCCCTTTAAATGTAAACAAACATTTACAAACAATTTTTGGAAATATGCACATAGTTATTTCTCTCCAAACTGCTTCGTGCTGTATGGGTGCGGTGTTAATCAGGTCCTTCATGGTATATCCTGTGTACTAGGTACATCTCATTCAGCAGTTGAGTGAAGTAATTTTTTGAGGGTGTTTATGGCAATCTCTCAAGAGGGCGTGGTATATCATACCATAATGGTCTAGAAGCAATCCATGGGTTTCCATCCTCTGTAAAAACAAAAGAAGAACCTCTTTTCCAAAGCACCATATTCTTAGACCCAAATTCTGAAGTCAAGATACCTCAATAATATACATGTTGGTTTAGTTTAGCAGCACATACAATGAAAAGTCTCACTGTACGTAGCTCTTTCACATTCAAAAAATTCAAAGAAAACACAATAATATGCATAATCCAGACTGTGTATTTTCCATCTTTACATGACCTTTAATCTATGACTGTCTGTACTCTGTCTCTTTAAAGACTTTACCCTTCTTTATAAAGCATTAACTTTATTTTATGACTGTTTATACTCTTTCTTTTCTCTCTCAATCCTACGTACATTTAACAACGTGACCCATTTAGAGGTCACTTGTGTCTGACTTTGTCCTATTGTATTGTCCTTAATTCTATGTCTTGAAGAGCTTTTAAAATGCTAAGCAGCTTGGTTGCGGCTCCTCTGGATATTGGCTCCACCTCTCTCCAATTTCAAAATGGTGGACGTACCATTTCTGCTAGCTCTGGGGCCGCCAGGAAGGAGCCGTGCTCAGCACTTTAACTCTGAGAACGAGCATGCCACATATAATTTTTATCTGTGTTACAGCCAAATCTGCCACACAGGGCACTGCTCAGCCTGGAAACATCTCTGTGTATGGCGGCAGGAATCAGCCCTGCTCTCCTGCTTGTGCACGCCTAGTAGACCTGATCACACAGCCTGTCTAGGTGGGGAGTGCTGAGCCATTGGCATAATCTCAGAGTACTTTCTTCCTGACCCCAAGTGGGCACACAAACTTCTGGGCCCACAAATGCTCCATAGCATGGGTTTGCACTGGCGGCAGTGCTCAGGAAGCCTTGTTTTAAAATAGCGCGGCTTTTATTCCCCTGTTGCTATTGCTGAGTCAGGAAAATCTCTCTGCTGCAGGCCACCAGCAAACAGCAAAAAGCTGTGTTAAACTGTTTTTTCTGTGTGTCTAGAATTCCTTTTCAAGCCCTCTCAGGTTTTACATGGAGTTAGTCATCCATGTTGGAGCTCCAATCTGTAGTAAGGAGGAGCAGGCCCCTTGTTCCGTCCCGCCCAGCTAGGTTACACCCAAAATAATCACACAGAAACTGTATTCATTTAAACACTGCCCGGCACATTAGTTCTAGCCTCTTATTGGCTAACTCACATCTTGATTCAACCCATTTCTAATAATCTGTGTGTCACCACGAGGTCGTAGCTTACCGGGAAAGATTCAGCATGTCTGACCTGGCAACTCCATGATGGCTCTCTCTTCCCTTCTTCCCAGCATACAGTTCTGCTACTCAATCTACCTAAGTGCTGCTCTATCAAAAGGCCAAGGCAGCTTCTTTATTTAACCAAAGAAACCAACACATAAACAGAAGGACCTCCTACACCATTTATTGAGCTTACATTTTTTCCTGCTTCGTTTTATGACCCTCCTCTTGCCCTTCAACCCTCCCCCAAGGTCCCCATGCTCCCAGTTTACTCAGGAGATCTTGTCTTTTTCTACTTTCTACTTCCCATGTAGATTAGATCTATGTAAGTCTCTTTTAGTATCCTCATTGTTGTCTTAAGTTCTCTGGGATTGTGGTTTGTAGGCTGGTTTTCTTTATGTTTAAAAACCACACAAGTGATAATTTTCTTTCTGTGTCTGGGTTACCTCACTCAAAATAATGTTTTCATGCTCCATCCATTTGCCTGCAAAATTCAAGATGTCGTTATTTTTTTCCTACTGTGTATTACTCCATTGTGTAAATGTACCATATTTTCCTTATCCATTCTTCAGTCAAGGGGCATTTAGGTCATTTTTATATTCTGACTATGACAAACAGTGCTGGTATGAACATAGTTCAGCATATGTCCTTGTGGTACAATTGAGCATCCTTTGGATATATACCTAAAAGTGGTATTCCTGGGTCTTGAGGAAGGAAGTTTTCTAATTTTATGAGAAATTGCCACATTGACATCAAAACTGGCTATACCAGCGTGCATTCCCACCAGCAATGCAGAAGTGTTCCCTTTTCCCCATAACCTCTCCAGCGTAAGTTGTCATTACTGTTTTTGATCTTGACGATTCTTACAGGTATAAGGTGGAATCTCAGAGTTGTTTTGCTTTGCATTTCTCTGATGACTAAGAATGTTGGACATTTCCTTAAGTGTTTTTCAGCCATTTTAGATTCCTCTGTTGAGAGTTCTCTGTTTAGGTCTGTACTCCACTTTTTTTATTGGATTATTTGTTCTCTTGATAACCAATTTCTTGAGTTCTTTGTGTATTTTGGAGATCAGACCTCTGTCTGATGTAGGGTTAGTGAAGATCTTTTCCCATTCTATAGGCTGTCGTTTTGTCTTGTTGACTGTCTGCTTTATAGAAGCTTTTCAGTTTCAGGAGGTCCCATTTATTAATTGTTTCTCTCAGTGTCTGTGCTGCTGCGATTATATTTAGGAACTGGTCTCCTGTGCCAATATGTTCAAGTGTACATCCCACTTTGTCTTCGATGAGGTTCAGTGTGGTTGGCTTTATGTTGAGGTCTTTGATCCATCTGGACTTGAGTTTTGTGCATGGTGATAGATATTGATCTGTTTTCATTCTTCTACATGTTGATATCCAATAATGCAGCACAATTTGTTAAATAAGCTTTCTCTTTTATATTTGATTTTTTTTTCTTTTTCAAAAATCAAGTGTTCGAAGGTGTATGGATTAATACCCAACTCTTTGTCTTGTTGATTCTTTGTATTTTCTTTGTTTCATTTTGTTGATTTCAGTTCTCAATTTATTTCCTGTTGTTTTGTTCTCTTAGGTGAGTTTGCTTCTTTTTGTTCTAAAGTTTTCAAATGTTCTGTTAATTCACTAGTATGGGATTTTTCCAGCTTCTTTATGTAGGCATTTAGTGCTATGAACTTTCCACTTAACACTGCTTTCATTGTGTCCCATAATTTTGGGTATATTGTGTGGTATTTTCATTGAATTTTAGGAAGTCTTTACTTTCTTCCTTTATTTATTCCTTGACCCATTGATGATTCAGGTGAGCATTGTTTAATTTCCATGTGTCTGTGGGCTTTTTGGAATTAGTATTGCAGTTGATTTCTAGTTTTATACAATGGTGATCTGATAAGGTCTGTTGCATTATTCCATTTTTTTTTTGTATTTTTTGAGTTTTGTTTTGTTACTGAGTATGTGGTCAAGTTTTGAAAAGGTTCTATGAGGTGCTGAGAAGAAGGTGTATTCTTTTCTGCTTGGATGGAATATTCTATAGATGTCTGTTAAGTCCATTTGAGTCATAACATCTGTTAGTTCCCTTATTTCTCTGTTCTCTTTTTGGCTGACTGGCCTGTTTTGTCATGAGAGGGGAGTGTTGAAGTCTCCCACTATTAGAGTGTGGCGTTTAATGTATGATTTAAGCTTTAGAAGTGCTTCTTTTACATATGAAGATCCCCTTGCATCTGGGGCATAGATTTTCACTATTAAGACTTCCTCTTGATGGATTTTTTCCTGTGACTAATATGAAATGACCTTCTTTGTCTTTTTAGATTGATTTTAGCTTGAGTCTATTTTGTTAGATATTAGGATAGCTATACCTGCTTATTTCTTAGGCCCATTTGTTTGGAACATTTTTCCCAACCCATTACTCTGAGACAATGTCTGTCTTTGAGGTTGAGATATGTTTCTTGTATACAAAAGAAGGATGGATTCTGTTTTCATATCCAGTCTGTTAGCCTGTACCTTTTTATAGGTGAGTGAGTCCATTTACATTAAGGGATATTAATGACCAGTGATTGCTATCTCCTGTTATTTTAGTTTTCATTGTTGGTGATGTTAATTTGTGCATTTCCCCCTTCTTTCGGATTTGCTGCTATGAGACCATGAACTGTGTTTTTGTTGGTGTAGCCAACTTCCTTGGTTTGGAGTTTTCCTTCTAGTATTTTGTGTAGGGCTAGGTTTGTGGCTAGGTATTGCTGAAATCTAGTTTTGTCATGGAATATCTTATTTTGTCCTTCTATGGTGATTGAACATTTTGCTGGACATAGTAGTCTGGGCTGGCATCCGTGGTCCCTTAATGTCTGCATAACACTTGACCAAGACCTTCTGGCTTTCAATGTCTCCAATGAAAGGTCAGGTGTAATTCTAATAGGTCTACCTTTATATGTTACCTGGCCTTTCTTTACTCTGTATGTTTACTGTTTTGATTATTATGTGGCTTGAGGACTTTTACTTTGAATCCAGTCTATTTGATGTTCTATAAGTTTTTTGGATCTCCATAGACATATCTTTCTTTAGGTTGGAAAAATTTTCTTGTATGATTATGTTAAATATATTTTCACTGCTTTTGAGTTTAACTTCTTCTTCTTGTATACCTATCATTTAGATTTGTCCTTTTCATGGTGTCCCATATTTCCTGGGATATTTTGGGTTAAGCTTTTGTTAGATTTAATGTTTTCTTTAACTGATGAGTCTATTTCCTCTATTGTATCGTCAGCGCTTGAGATTCTCTCTTCCATCTCTTATATTCTGCTGTTTGTGCTTGTATTTGTGGTTCCTGATCATTTTCTCATGATTTCTGTTTCTATAATTCTCTCGGCTTGTGCTTTCTCTCTTGTCTCTATTTCAGTTTTCAAGTCTTGAATAGTTTCTTTTATATGTTTGATTTCTTTTTCTTGGTTTCCTTTAAGGGATTTGCTGGTTTCTTTCAATTTTTTGTTTGTCTTTTCCTCCATTTCTTTAAGGGAATTTCTCATTTCCTTTTTAAGAGTTTCAAACATTCTCTTGAAGTCGTTTTTACGTCATTTTCTTCTGCTTCAGTTATATTTGGGTGTTCAGGTCTTGTTGTTGTAGGCTCTTTAGCTTTTACTAGTGTTTTGTTGCTCTTTGTGGTGTTGCATGTGTTCTTACCTTTTCTACTCATATTTTCCTCTAATAGGTGTGGTTGGGGTTGTCTTAGAATAATCTTCTAGGTGCCAGTTTATCCAAAGCTCAGACAGTTGTTCCTCATGGTACCACAGTTCTAGTTAGCCTGTTGGTTACTCCATGTTCCTGAAGATAGCTCAGTACTCCCATGCTTTGCTCTTTGTAGATGGAATGGCGGGGCTGTGTCTGTCCACCCAGCTAGCTTGACACCTGAAATAATTACATGGAAACTGTATTCTTTTAAACACTGCCTGGCCCATTAGTTTCAGCCTCTTATTGGTTAATTCTCACATCTTCCTTTAACCCATATTTAGTAATCTGTGTAGCACCACGAGGTGGTCGTGTACCTGAGAGATCTTAACCTACGTCTGTCTTGGAGAGGAGAAGCATGGCGACTGACTATGGTGACTGCCTGAAGCGTCTGCCTTCTCTCTCCCAGAATTCTATTCTGTCTACTTTGCCTACCTAATTTTCTGTACTATTAAAGGGCCATGGCAGTTTCTTTATTAACCAATGTAAGTAACACATAGACAGATGACTCCCCTCCATCATTTCCCCTTTTTCTGTTTAAACAAAAAGGAAGGCTTTAACTTTAACATAGTAAAATTACATACAGCAAAACAGTTATGAAGCAAGAATTACAGTTACAATATTTAGATCTATTTTATTTTTTATCAGAACTAAGGAAAGCTATAACTATCTATTTATTCTTCAACTTCATCAAAGACTCCAGAAGGATATAATACTATCTAAGTAAACAAGAAATATGCAACTTTCAAACTTTAGAAACGAGAGAGACAACTCGCTGCCTGGACAGTTACCCAAAGTTCCTCTGTACTGTTGGGGCATCTATCTTCGGCTTTCAGGCCCATAGTATCCAGCAGACATTTCCACGAAGCAGGAAATTCCAAAGACAGTTCAGTCTCTTTCTCCTGTGTCCTGCAGAATGTCTCGCAGACTCTTTCATGAATCAGGAACCCCGAAAGTCCATCTCACCTTTACGCAAGTTCAACAGTCCTCTCTCTGCGGGTTCTTTGTGTCCAGTTTATGCAGCAGTCCAGGTAAGAGCAGTTTCTTACCCAAATGGCTATCAAACTCCATAAGGAGCCTCTTCGATGCCCATCTTCCTCTTGGAGTAGATTGGTGCTGCCAGAAGCAGATGTGTCCTCATTGTCATGAAAACCCTAAGTTATTAAAACATTTAAAATTCCATATTCTGTAGTCTTTGAAAGATATGAAGAATGTCTATCTAACTGAAATATATCTCTATATATCTAGAAAATCTAACATGACTACAATCTTGACTATTATTGATGATTATCTATTAACAACCTATCTTTCCTGATTATACATTACCGTTTTAAATGGACTACACAATCACAATACCTTAATCAAGATCAGAAATTCTCACATCTTGCTTTAACCCATATTTAGTAATCTGTGTAGCACCACGAGGTGGTCGCTTACCAGGAGAGATCTTATCCTGCGTCCATTTCAGAGAGGAGAAGCATGGCGACTGCCTATGGCGACTGCCTGAAGCGTCTGCCTAACTCTGCTTCCTTTCTCCCACAATTCTGTTCTGTCTACTCCGCCTACCTAATTTTCTTTCCTATTAACGGGCCAAGGCAGTTTCTTTATTAACCAATGAAAGTAACACATGGACAGATGACTCTCCTCCATCAGCTCTGCTTCCTTGGAGTTTTCTCTCTCAGGCGTACTTTGGCCTAGGTTACAAACTTTGACCCTTTTCTGTAAATCCTGTTTTGGATTCCCTCCTGCAGAAGTTCCTGGCCTGGAGTTGGTCCTGGAGAGGTTTCTGGCTCCTGTCTGCTGCCTTGGAGTTCCCAGTCTTGGGCACACCCAGACCTGCAGAGATCCTGGCTCAGGCTTACTCCCTCACAAGTCCCAAACTCATGCTTGGACCTGCAGAAGTTTCAGGTTCCTGCCTATTCCCTTTGATGTCCCAGACCAATACCCAGACCCACAGAGGTCCTGGTTCAGGCCTACTTCCTCTGAGGTCCTAGACTCACACCTGGCCCTGCAGAGATCTCTGGTTTCTGCCTACTCCCTCGGAGGTCCCAGATTCAAGCCCATACTGGCAGAGGTCCTGGCTCAGGCCTAGTTCCTGGGAGGTCCTAGACTCATGCCTAGACCCACAGGGGTCCTGGCTCAGGTCTACTTCCTTGAAGGATGTAGATTCACATCCGGACCTTCAGCAGTTTCTGGCTCTGGCTCACTTGCTCAGAGGTTACTCCCCTGTACCTGTCCCATTGGAGTTTGTTCAGCTAATTTCTAAATGGAACTGTTTGTCAGCTCTGCCTAGCTCTGTAGTTTCTCTGTGGACCATTCTCAGTCATAGCGTGAAGTTCTGCTTGCTGGTCTTGTTTCATGAATGGATTTTTTTCTGTTCTAGATTTCCCAGTTTGATTGAAAATATCTATATTCTCTTAATTGATTCATGATTTTTCCTGGGTAATTTTTATTTTGCATAGATACAGATGTAGACCCTTATCAAATGTTGACTGGTACCTGGCTGTGGTCGATGGACTAAACTGCATCTGTGCTCGACTTTTTCCTCTGCGTAATCCACGATAAAGAAAACAGTGTAGATTCTGCAAATAATTTGAACTAATTTGTGTTTGCTGACTGCAGGAAAAATATTTTTTTTCAATATTGTGAAAAAATATACCATCATACAAAAATTTTAGATAAATATATAATTATGACATTCAAAGTGTCAAGTACATACAAATAAATCTAACAATCAATAGATACCTATGTTTAACATCCTTGCCCAGTGAAGGGTGGAAAAGGTGGCTCTGATCAACTGCCCAGAACAGTGGAAACTAACAGGAAAACACTGTTGGATTGAGTCATGTTGTCTGTTCTGTGGTTCAGCTATAACCTTCTTTACAGAACCAAAGATATCCCAAAGAGAAATAAATGCCTCTCCCTTAATGTCATTCTATTAAAACAATGGCTCTTGAGTCATTAAAATTTCCCAAGAAATCTTCCCAGAAGGAAAAGGCTGAGGCCTGAGGATAGGCCGAGGAGGGACTTGTCTCCAGGAACAGCAGGCCTGCAGGTCTGATATCTTGTCAAGTTGCCTTTTAAGAGACCTCTGGAGCTGGAACTTTGCTGCCTGAGAGACAGTGAGTTTACATCTTGACCAAGACTGCTTGTGTGTTCACCTTGCGGTTTGTGTTCCTTCCTGAACCATGTCAGGTCCTAAAGATGAATTTGGGCCAAGGGTCACTGGACTGCTTTGTTGGTCATATCACTTTGACCACAGTGAATACATCTTTCTCTGATTTTTTTTTAACACTGTTCTTTGCCTCTTTAATTGAGCTGTTGAAGATAAGTGGACAAGCTTAACTTCTTGGGGTGCTGGTACACTGGCTCTGATTCTACAACACCAACAGCATAATCAGGATTTTTTTCTCTTTGAGATGAAGTTCCTTAGGAATTCTCAGTATTTAAAAATAAAGTTTTAAATTTATATATTTTCCTAAGTGCCACTGTTTTGATGTGCCTACCCCCTCTCATCCTTTCTGTTAATTAACTTAGGTTGCCATCATATAATAAGTGTAGTTTATTACAGGCATAATATCAAAATAGAAGCTTTACTATCAGAATAGATGGCTCGTGGTTTTAATGTGTTCCCCTCCCCCATTGTGTCAGTGATGAAGCTTTGTCCAATTATCTCATAGATTTTGGAAAAGATGGAACGTTTCTCATAACAACTCATAAGGAAATAATTTTTTATCTGTTTGAAATTAAAGACCAGCTCATTCTTAGAGTCTTCTGAAATAAAATTAGGTACGAAATGCCTTTCTTTTTTTTTTATTTTTTGAATAGTTTTGTACTCTGCCTACTCAGTTTCCTTCAAGACTTGTATAATTTTATTCCTGCCGCTTCTGAAAGAATACAGTTAGTATATTTCTCCAGGAAGTTAGCGTGCCAGCCAACTGTCAGCCTTATGATATACCTGATCTCTGATGTCAGGGGAAGCATAATTCAATTGTCAACCAAGTTTTCTGCATGACAGTGCAGCTGGGCTTCCAGAACCTCTTATTGTTGCTTTCTTTGAAATTCCCTATTCTACAGAAAAAGTATTTTTATTTTTAAATCCTTTGTGTGAGGCGAAACCATCACTAACTGACTTTGTCTTTAGTTAAAAATCAATGCATTGAGGGAAATAATCTGTACTAGTGTTACCCTTTCTCATTTCTGCAAAAGAAATACCACTCCTTGTTTAAGTCGTGACTTGTCTAAACATGTTGAAAGCATTGCCTATAAGGCATAACACCCAGACTCTGAGAGAGAACTCTGACAAGTTCAGTCAAAGGGAAAAGAGGAATAATTTATAAAAGGCACTGCAGATAATGATGCCAGCCGGTGATTTTAAAATGCATCCATCTCACCTTTTAATGAATTAGGTTTGTCAACAGCAAATGTTTTATGCACTGCTTCTAATAAAATTGGCACATAAGGAATCACAGTGCTTTGAGGATGGCTTCTTCAAAGCTTTAGGATATCTTCAATTCAAGGTATTTTTAAATAATAGATATTTTAAATTATGTTTAAATAATATCAAGGTTATGACACAAACCCTACATGACAAACTTTGGGAGGTTCAAAGACACAGTTGACATTGCCATCACTATTTCCAGAGCAACCGCTTTTTCAATTAGGAGGGTAGCAGCCTGGTTTGGGGAATTTCTGTCAGTTTATTTTGGTTGGTGTCACAACCTTAATGTCAACATTTCAAATAGATTTCTCCGTTTCCTTTGGTTTGGGGGTCATTAAAAAACGCATCTGATACATCTAGGAGGCATAAGTAGGTCACACTCGAGTGGAGTCCTCACTCTTTGGATTGGAGAGACAGCTATTCCCTGCCTTGTCAAGTGAAAAGTTGGCTCAGACATTTTCATGAGTTTGTTTTGCAGATTTGATTTTGGAAAAACATGAAACCAATAACAAGGTACCATGTTAGCATAATTCTGCTCTCTCTGTTCTTGTGTTCCTAATCCTAATGGTGCAGTGTTGGTGAAACATGACACACAGGTGACCATGAGAGGAGGAAGGTCTGTGGATCGATGCAGAGATCTTTTTATCTTTATTTCATCCTAATTTTCCTACTTTTGACCCATGGTTTGTATCATATCATTCTTAAATCACCACAGTTTTGTAGATATTTTTCTTCTAAACCTCAGTCCCTAAACAGTGAAAGGTAATTTTAATTTTAAAGCAAATGTAGATATTTCTAAATTTAGAGGAAGCTTTTCAAATAAGTGAATTGAAACACACTGTGTGCTTACACTTTATAAAATATATTCTGACATAGAAATGAAGTGTGTGGTCTTTAAATAGTTGAGACCCAGCTAGCTTCATGCAAATTCACTCATATCAGTTTCAGATTAATGTATTTAATAAAGCCATATAGTGCATCTCACTTATGTATTTAATGTCCTTAAATGTGAAATGACTTTCTAATACCACTTGGAGAAGAATGATAGCATTATATTAGTGTTTGTTAAATTAGTTGATTCTAGAAATGGCTTTCTAATGGGACACCATAGATGCTCTTAATCCTTTTTAGTAACACCAACGACTGGCACTTATGGAGATTTTTCTATATGCCACTGAGTCCTCAGAGTACAACCTGTGGTTGACTTGTGTGATCATGATAGCCATTCTTTAGTTGTGGAGGAATTAGAGAGAAGCGTACATAATCGAGAATAATAGAGATGGACTCAGACAGAAGTCAAGCCAGCAGAGTTTACATCACTGTGGAACTGATTAGAAATACAGAATCCTGGACTGCTGAGTATCTGCAATTTACTAATAATGATTGAAACCTAACAACAGCTTTAAATGATGCTGCCTTTGAATGGAGACTAGTACCTATCTTTTAAAAAGATGTTCTAGTTTTAAGTATGATACTTAAATTCCATGTTTATGCTTACTGGGGAACTGATTTTCATTGCCAGTGCTTTCGTATGCAAGCAGGGATGACATAAACCCAAATTATCTTGAAAGTAATTGTATATAAAAACAGAATAAAATAATCCCTGAGCATAAACATATTTCTTTCTAGATAATGTTTTCAATGTTCAAAAACTTCATTGAGTCCAGATTCTAGAAGCGAACAGAATGAATTTGCCTGCCCTCCTGTTACCTGTGTGCATCCTCCTGCCTGAACTCAGGCCCTCATTCGTGTGTGGCAAGGGCTTTACTGATTGAGCCATCTCTCCCCACCACCTGGCACCTCCAGCTGCTTTGTTTATTGATTTTGAGACAGTCTTTTAATGTGTAGCCTGGGCTACCCTCTGTTGTGGAATATTATTTTAACCAGGCAAAGGTGTGTTACATTTGCTTATGCTGTGTAATATTTCTTTAACTATGTGAACATGTATTACATTTGTTTATGCTGCCTTTATTAAATTATGAAGAGATTTGTTGCTCTTTGACTTTGTCTGCCTAAGGTACCACCTGACTGATCTAATAAAAAGCTGAATGGCCAGTAGCTAGGCAGAAGAGGGATAGTAAGAACTGGCAGACAGAGAGAATGAATAGGAGGAGAAATCTAGGCTGGAGAAGAATGAAAGAAGAGGAAAGATAAAAGAACAAGGGAGAAGGAGTGAGACATGCCCAGGGCAAAAAGCTAGGCAGCCACCAGCCAACCAGACATTGGAGGAAGCAGAAGAAAAGTAAGAAGCCCCAAAGCAAAAAGTAGATAAAGAGAAAACGATTAATTTAAAAGAGCTAGCCAGAAATGAGCCTAACCTAGGGTAAGCAAGGCTCCTGTCATGATTTGGGAGCTGGTTGACAGCCCAAAGAAAAGTCCTGTGATTGTCATGGCTCTATCCCGAGAGCTGTGTGTGTCACTACGACAAGCTGCTTCTCATCCTTGAGTAAATCCATCTTCATACTTGTTGGTTTCTCTTTGTGATAAAGTTATCTAACTTTTTGTACCACAAACCCACAAACTGAGATATTTTTACTGGAATCCAAACCATAAACTTTAGTTTTTGTGTTTTCTGAGATCATCTTCCTGTGCCACCCTCTGCTCATGAGTTCCTTTAAGTGACACTTGATTTTATGATTTTTTTGTTTTGTTTTTTTTTGTTTTTATTTTATTTTATTTTTTTTATTTATTTTTTATTTTTTGGTTTGTTTGAGACAGGGTTTCTCTGTGGCTTTGGAGCCTGTCCTGGAACTAGCTCTTGTAGACCAGGCTGACTTCAAACTCACAGAATTCCACCTACCTCTGCTGCCCGATTGCTGGGATTAAAGGCATGTGCTACCACTGCCCAGTGATTTTTTTGATGTTTAACTAGTTCAGTTTAAAATGAAAACAAAATTTGTTTAATTTTATAGTTTAGTTTTAAGCGTCTGTGTTTCTGAGCCTGCCTTATGCCACAGCCCTGTAATCTCAGCTCCCCCGGTTATGGTTTGAAGATAACAGGATCAAAGTCAGCCAGGACAACTTTGGGAGACGGTAGTTCAAAACCAAACAAAGATACAGTGACGGGAGCCTATTTGACCAGCCTCTTACTGTAAGAAAATTAGGTGAGTAAAGCGTGTTCATTTAGAGGCTAGACGTCAGAGAACCTGGTTTGTTCCAGTGTGAGCATAGTGTAGACACAATCATGTGAGTCTTTGGAGGAATAGTGGCCTGGTATGCAAACCTTCCCTAACCATTTTTCAGAAGCATGTCTAAAGTGGGAAGTGATACTGCATGTTCTTGGAGAGCAACACTTACCATGCTTGTCTGTAGAAGGCATTAGGATAGAAATGCCTGGTGAGGAGAAGTCCCCAGGGAGCAGTTTTGTTCCCAGCTTGGGTTTCTAAACTGAGAGAATTTAGTTTACAATAGCTGGGGTGGCTGGTGTTTAGCTATTTAGCAGGTGTCTCCAGCCATTCAGATTTAGCTGACTTTGAAGTGCTCTTTCTGAAAAGCATTGTGACAGGTGGACAGTACTAATGAAATAAAAGCTTTTGTTGATATATCTTTTGCAACATTATCCTCCTTCATAATTGTTTCCTAGCCTCTGATATTGCTTTACTTGTATTCCATGACTTTTTTCCTGTTCCAGCAGTGATTCCCAAGCAAACTCTTAATTTTCTGTGTTTTGTTTTGTTCTCACCCTTTCTTAAAGAACTTCTTCAAAAATAATTGCTTGTATATTTGCAAATAATCCTACTATGTGATCACCAAGGCCTCTTTCTTATCAGTAATCTTGAATTAAAGACTAGGGATTTCAGTAAATTTAGAATCTGTCAACAATATTTAGGGAAAAGGAAAGTTAGTAGAGAAGAGTAAAATAGGAAGTAGAAAGTATCGGGACAGTTATCTAGAATAAGCAATGATTTATAATTTTTTAAAAAATTTATACACTGTTGGAGAGCAGCTTCACAAGGGTAGGGACATGGGGATTTGAAAAATAAGTAAAGATAACAAAGACACTAGTGAAAACAATAAAACAGAAACATGGTGTAGTACAGGGAGGGAGTTCCAGTGAATATGGAAATCTGTCCGCGATTAATTTTCCATACACTTTTATACCCCAATACAAAAGGGGGTAGAAGGCAATAGACTGCTTTAATATGATACAAAGGACAACCAGAGCAGTTATTTGCTTCAAAACTTTGAGACATCAAGCCATTAATTCATGAGAAAAGTATTCTGTCATTTAGTCAGTGAACCTACCCTTGACCAAATATCCTGAAGGTAGCCACTCCCTAGGTCAAACCTATTAATTCGAAAGAAGGAGCAGAAGTAGCCTTGAATTCTCTGACCTTTGGTCAGGATGGAGTGGATCTACCTGTATGGGCCATCTTAATGTCTAAAACACTAACCACACCATATGTTAGGGTGTCTAGCTGTTAACAACTTGGGGCAACCTCAAACTCTCTGACCTTCAGACAAGGTTGAAATAGGCTCACATTTTTGGTCTCCACAATACACACACACACTCCCACATTAGCTATTTTTTTTTAACCTGTGGGGACCATCATCTAAGAGGTTTAAATAATATTGTCTATATCTTGGCCTTTTATGTAGCATGACTTAGAGGAGCAGTGGTCATTTGTGTTGTCTGTCAGGTTTCTCGGATTAAGAGGTACCTAGGTCATTCCTTGGGATATGTCCTTTACTGTGTTTCAAGAAGTTTTAACTGAGAAAGGAAGACCCACCCTGAATATCGGCCATTCTATTCCCAAATTGGTTTCAAGATTGAATTAAAAGGGAAAAAAAGAAAACACAATAACTGAGCAGTGTCTTTCCCTCTTCTTGTTTCCTAGCCCACCCATAGAAAGCCCGTCTGGAGCCATGCTTTCTGTGCTATGATGGGTTATGTTCTGAACTGTGGTTCCAAATCAACCTCCTCTGTCTTAGGCCACAGCAACAAGAGAAAAATAGCTAATGTTTCAATGCTTTTCTTTCTCTTGGCCTGGACATTTCCATGTATACAGACCACTCAAAACTGTCATGGCTAATACTGAACATGCACCTACTCATCAGTATCTCATACCAAGATTTTAAAAAATCTATTCATAAACTCCCATTGTGTCATTACTGTTGAAGACTCAGAAGTTCCTTCATGATAATTTTGTCCTTAAAACAACATAAACTCTGTAACCTCAGCCATCTACTCTAGAACACTTGCTTAGTATGTGTGAGGCATATGATTCCTCCCCAGAACCAAAAAATAAAAAATTAATTCATGGTACAAAATAGTAGAATGTTATAAGTGTTTGTTATATAATACATTTTTATTTTTTAATACCCCTTTAGCAACAGTAATAACAATAGCAACCAAAGGAGTGGTGTATATTTAACGAGTAGTACAAGATTTTCCTAAATTTACTGAAAAGAATATATTCATGAAAGTATGCATTATTTTACTATTTAGAAATTATAAAATTCTATAAGTTTTAGAAACATCTAGATAAGCCATGTATTGCTCTTATGTAACACATTTTAATATTTAGTTGCAGAAGGCTCATTGAGAGCTGTATTGAATCTAAAGAACTTAGTGATTGTTCTAAATTAATTCTTCCATTTTCAACTTCTAATTTTCTTGTACATGTATGAAAAAATGAAATAATAGCTGTTAATTCACTGCTTCTGTTAGTACAACAGTTAAGTAATATCAGTTCTACGTTGTAGTGTGGAGGCGAGCGGTGGACTCCCAGCCACTGGCTAGCTTATGCCCCAAAATAACAACACACAAACTATTCATTGAAACACTGCCTGGCCCATTAGTTCCAGCCTCTTACTCACATCTTGATTAACCCATATGTAATAATCTGTGCAGCACCACGAAGTGGTGCCTTATCGGGAAGAATCTAGCATACGTCCATCTTGGGCTGGAGCTTCATCACGTCTGCGTCCCTGAGGAGAGGCACGGTGGTCTGACTAACTTCCCAGCATTCTGTTCTGTCTACTCCACCCACCTAAGGGCCGGCCTATCAAATGAGCCAGGCAGTTTCTTTATTAACCAATGAAGTCAACTCAAACAGAAGAGCCTCCCACATCAGTACGTGGGTGTCATTGGATACTTTTAATAAGAAATAATAAGGAGGCTGAGGAAGGAAATGGCCACAGATTCAAGGCCAGCCTCTATTGTAGTGTGAGATGCTGGGCGAAAAAAAAAATACAATAATGGTTCAGATTTCTTATATAATATATAAAATCAAAGAGAGGATTTAGAAGTCCATTTTGTCAAAAGTGAATGTGGTGGTTTGAATGACAGTGGTACACATAGGCTCATATGTTTGAGTGCTTGGACCCAGTTAGTGGAACTGTTTTAGAAGGATTAGGAAGTGTGGCCTTGTTGGAGAAAGTGTGTTGCTGTGGGGTGGACTTTGAGGTTTCAGATGCCCATGAAAGGCCCAATATCTCCCTGGCTTTTCTGCTGCCGCTCTAGTGCCATGTGTATCTGATTCCTGCCATTGTAATCATGGACTAACTTTCCAAACTAACACTGTAAGCAAGCCCATAATTAAATGCTTCCTTTTGTAAATTCCATGCTCACGGTATTTTATTATAGCACTAGAATAGTCATCAACACTGTGAAATTCTTTTTTTTTCACTGTGAAATTCTTAATTTTGTTGTAAATACTGCTATAAATTGTATCTCAACTGCCACAAAATGTTGAAAGCATTTTTTTTCTTGATGATATTGAAGTATATTTCTGTGGAACCCATGATAGAAATTTTTGTAATTAGTTTAGAGCTACATTGGAATATGTTATGATACACATGGTAGTTCCTAACTATATACAAAATATTTGTGATAGTCAGCTGATCTAGTGGAAGGTATACTTTAAAAGTTAACTATGTTTACATGCATACAATGTAAAAAAGCCTATAAATATCTATGAATAGACAGAAGCTGAAAAAGCACAATAATTTAATCAGTTACGATGTTTTTTTCTCATAGATTTTTAGAGAATTGAATACATTTAATGTGAGCTCAAATGTGTTTAAATGTGAAATTTTGTAACTTGCTTATCAATATTCAGACTTATAGGGAAACTGTTTTAATGGAATTGTTTTTATTGTTGGATAAGTATATTCTGATCCAGAATGAAATTGTATAATAAAGCTTGCTGTTATCACACTGTGAATCTCAAGATTGCATTATTTACTGGAAAAACCTGTTTCCAGTTGTGGTGAGACCCAGCTCTGGCACATACCTTTAATCCAAGAACTTTCTGCTTGAATATTATGTGTAAATCAATGGTGGAGCAAGGAACCAGTTGTCAAGAAATAGCCATAGAGAGTAAGGACAGAGAAAGAGAAAAGGGGGGGAGGGAGAAGTAGAAGAGAGGGAGGGAGGAAGGGGGGAGTAGAAGGGAGGGACATCCGGTTGGAGAAGTTTTTGTTTGAAATGATTTGGGAAAATGCTCTCTTTCTGGGATGTTGGTGGAGGAGGAAGCAGGTGGGTTTATACCAGACTACATTTCTCTTTAAAAAATGTTTCTGCCTCTCTCAGCTAGCAGGTTTTTACTTCAACATCTGGCTCCTGAGTGTTTATTGGTAACATTGAACAATAGCAAACAGCAGCTTATAATTTAGTGGTTTTCAAGTTTGTGAAACTTTCTAAATTGTAATATTTATTTGATATATTTTATCTTTTGTTTTTAAAATTGTTGGCTAAAGAAAGGCTTGCAGCATAGAGACAAAAAATTAAGACTAAGCTAAAATATTATGGATTTCTGTTGTACGAGGAGGATGGCCCTTTGTTCCCTCCCGGACTTCCGGCTAGCTTACACCTGAAATTATCACACAGAAACTGCATTCATTTAAACACTGCTTGGCCCATTAGCTCTAACTTTTTATTGGCTAACTCTTACATATTAGTTTAACCCATTTCCATTAATGCGTATCACCACGTGACTTCTCAGGCGGGAGATTCATGGCTTTTGCCACTCTGCCCTTCTTCCCAGCATTCAGTTCTGTCTTCTCCATGCCTACCTAAGTGCTATCCTATCAACTAGGCTAAGGCAGTTTCTTTATTCAACCAATGAAAGCAACACATAAACAGAAGGAACTCCTTCACCAGATTTTATTACCAAA
Organism: Arvicola amphibius; assembly: GCF_903992535.2. Taxonomy (NCBI): domain Eukaryota; kingdom Metazoa; phylum Chordata; class Mammalia; order Rodentia; family Cricetidae; genus Arvicola; species Arvicola amphibius. The sequence continues at coordinate 69,358,605 of NC_052049.1, read as the reverse complement.
ATTAAAATTGAGATAATTCCTGATGCTTAATAAATTTATTAGGAAGTTTTGAACTTGGGAAAAACATTTTCTAATTTAAAATATATTTCTTTAGTTGGGCATGGTGGTACATACTTGCATACTTAGTATTTGGGAAGCTATAAAAAATGAATGAAATGTTCAAGTTCAGCTTGGCCTATATTTCAAGACCTTCTCTCAAAACAAAATTAAATTAAAATATGAATCAGGACTGTAGAGATGGGTCAGAGGTTAAGGTCTCTTGGTACTCTAGCAGAGAACCTGAGATCAGTATCTACATTGGGCAGCTTGTGACTCCCTGTCCTTAACTCAAGCTCCAGGGAGTCAAACACGTCCTTCTGGGTCCTCCATACATTTGTGTACACACACACACACACACACACACACACACACACACATACAGACACACACATGCAATTGAAATCCTAAGTAACATATTTATTATTCATGTGAAAGAGTCATTTGAACTTATCAACAGTTTAACGTTTTCTAACCAAGTTGAAAAAATATAAAAGTAAAACAATCCTTAAAATAAGACATGCATCTTTGCCTGGCAATCTTGTCTACTACCAATATCCAGGAGGATAACTATATGTTTTTTTCTTTGGGTTCACCTTCCTATTTAGCTTCTCTAGGATCACGAATTATAGTCTTAATATCCTTTATTTATGGCTAGAATCCACTAATGAATGAGTACATACCATATTCATCTTTTTGGGTCTGGGTTACCTCACTCAAGATAGTGTTTTCTATTTCCATCCATTTGCATGCAAAATTCAAGATGTCATTGTTTTTTACCGCTGAGTAGTACTCTAATGCATATATATTCCACACTTTCATTTTCCATTCTTCCATTGAGGGGCATCTAGGTTGTTTCCAGGTTCTGGTTATTACAAATAATGCTGCTATGAACATAGCTGAACAAATGCTTTCATAGTATGATAGGGCATCTTTTGGGTATATTCCCAGGAGTGGTATTGCTGGATCCTGGGGTAGGAGGGGGAGGGGAAATGGGGGGAGGGGGAAGGAAATGGAAGGAGGTGAAAAATTTTAATAATAATAACAATAAAAAAAACCACATAAAAAGACATGCATCTTAGAAATGTATTTGTGAGTGACAGATACACTGCTAAGAAAAGATTAAAATATACTAAAAGGGTAGCTGAAGGTATAATTTGCTGGCATAACATGTGCAAAGCCCTGCATTTGATCCTGAGTAACACAAAATATAAACTACTATCATGCAAATTTGTCAATAATCTTTAGTATAATATCATGGCCATTTTTTATAGAGCAACAATAGCTTTTTAAAAATGATGTCTTTTTTGTTTTGTGCTGCATTTTTGAGACAGGGTCTTGCTGTACAGCTCAGGGTGACCTTTAACTCATAATCCCCCTGCCTTAACTTCCCAGAGTGTGAAGTTACAATTGTTACCTTACCTAGAAAGGAACATTATTTTTAAAGCAAGCCTTAATATAATTATTGTAAGGTATACAAATAAAGCAAATCATAGAATTTGTTTTATTATATTAAAATATACATTTAAAATTATATTTAAATTATTTCTAGTACTATTTAATTTCAAAAATTCCTAGTTTGGATACTAGACAATGTCATCATCTGTTTGTATTTGAGATATTCCTTCCTTCCAAACTGTCTAAATGATAGCTTCATGTTTATACCAGACTACATTGCTTTTAAAAAATGTTTAAATTTATTACTCTTATAACATGTTTGAATATTATGTTAGCATATTTATTAGTTTGTATTATGTACATGGAGGCCAAAAGAGGGTGTTGCAGCTCCTGGAAATGAAGTTACAAACAGTTGCAGGTTGCCATGTTGATGCTGGAAATTGAACCAAGAGTTGCCAGTAATCATAACTACTGAGCCAGGCTTTCAACCCTGAATACTGTTGTCTTTATACTAAAATGAACACCTTACCTTAATGAGCATCGTGTCTAAGTATTCATCCACAGATTAGCAGATAAAATACAATGTGGTCTATATAGACACTGGACCAGTATTTGGCCTCAAAAAGAAAAATTGTGTCATTTATGCCAACATGAATAATGCTGAAAGATAGCATGCTAAGTGAAAACAAGCCTGACACAAATGATGTGTATCACACATGTTCTAATTCACATGTAGAATCTAAAGTAATTGACATCATAGATATAGACACTGGATTGTGGTTTCCAGGTGCTAGGTGGATAGGGCAATGTGAAAACGTTACTGATAAATACAATGAAGTAGAAAGAATAAATTAAATAAATAAATATAAATAAAAATAAAAATAAAATTATTACAGTTATCTTGCTTTGCATTCTCCCTAGTTTCACTAGTTCTTGTGAACTTCATGGAAAAAAATTAAATGAGACACAGCATAGTGTAGAAGAGTTTATGAGAGTAAAGTAGAACACACACTCAAGTGGTGAGAGCAGGAGAGTAGGCAAGAACAATATGGTACAGGCAGAATTTATGTCATGTGAACTCTCATGAGCAGCCAACTTCTGAGGAGCATAGTCCTTTCTAGTGATGGACAGAGACATTTGGATTAACTCTACAAAAAATGGGGAGGGTGATAGTGTATCTTCTTTTCTCAGAACGTCCTCTATAAAGAATCTTAAAAGGTTTAGGGTATCTGAAAACAGGATTAGATAGGGGGATTACAGTTAAGAGCTTGCCATGCATATCAGAAAAGAATTTGGACTTTGAAAAAAGTTTGAGATTGTTATAGACTGGAAGCTTTTGAAGTTGAACTGAATGCTATTTATTTATTTATTTATTTATTTATTTGCATCATGATAGGACTATAAGCCTTTGTGGGCCAGGGAGTGGAATGTGATGGTTTGAAAGAAAATGGCCCCCCAAAGGAGGTATGCCACTTTGGCGGAAAGCTTTGAGGTCTCCTTTGATCTAACTTTCTTCAGTATGACTGTTAGTCTTCTCTCTGTTGCATGCAAGATGTAGGAATCTCAACATTTCTCCAGCACCATGTCTGCCTGCACACCATGTTCCCTGCCATGATGATAATGGGCTGAACCTCTGAAACTACAAGCAAGCCACCACAATTAAATGTTTTCTATATAAGGATTGCTGTGGTCATGGTATCTCTTTACATCAATAGGGAGCCGAACTAAGACATCTATTAATTCTCTATGGGGCAGTTCTCTTGGGGCAAGAGCTATAACTCAGATCCTATCCTTAGGATGAGTGATCTGTGATGATGTGATGAATGATGACTACCTCTTACAACTTAAATTAACCCATAATTCTTTTTCATGTTTAGCCATGTGGCTTGGTACCTTTTTTCAGTAAGGCATTCTCATCTTGCTTCCTCTGAATCTGGCTGGTGATTGTGTCTCTGCCTTTCCTTTTCCCAGAATTCTCCTACTCTGGTTGCCCACCTATACTTCACGCCTCACTCATATTAACCTGAGTGACAAATCTTTGCAATGTAGAAGAGCATTCTCCCACAGCAATCATTCTGGTCACAGAAGAAATTATGAGTTTGAAAGTGATCCTGTACAAAATGTGGAGAATAAAGAAAGTGCTGCTCCAGTCTGGATGGACTTGGGGATTCTAGAGGGCTAGCTGGATGTGATAGGCAAGTCTGAGAGATGTGACTATGTTGTTGATTAGAAACATTGCTGAGTTGAATACCTAAGTTGATGTTGAAGATAATAACTATCAAATGTGCCTCAAAGTAAAGAAAAATTTTGAGAAAGATCTTAGTAAGATTAGGTTTTGTTAAGGTTGAAATGCTTGTGTTTTATCCAAGAGAGTTAATCACTATAAAATTGAATAGCAGGAATAGCAGTTCCACTATAACAACAATATTGAGGTGGATGAAATTGTTTATTCATTGGACCCAAAGTGATGCAAAGAAAGGAAGCCACTAAAAGAAATTGAATATTGCCAGAGTACTAAGCTTGCATAAAGATTTTCAGGGGTGCCACCATAGACAAACACATGTGAACACTTGTCCCAACGAACAAAAGCAATTTATTATTGTGTGACCACACTGGAATCAAATGGACAGACAATCTAAACCCTTGCTACCAGATGCTAACAAGAGCTTTCTAGTTATATGGGGATTAAACAAAGCACGGACAGAGAAAGGACCATGTATGGTCAAGCGGTCTTTGTCAAATTGTGGCCTGTTGATCGCTAACTAAGGGTGTGATGCTGCAGCCTTTTCCAGGATAAGGAAATTACTACTCCTTTCGATATCTTTGATTAATCACACATTTATCTATAGGACCCATTATTCTTGGAATCAAAGGTGACTGCATAGGAAATGACTCAGGAAAGACAGACAATTTAAAAGGCAACGTGAATTTAGTTTCTTTAGCTTAAGGCAATTACTGGTAACTTCTAAGCATGTTCTGGTGTTAAACAAAATGTTGTGGAAGCCGGCAGTTGACTGGAGATCCATGCTGTAAGTTGGTAGAGTGCCAGAGCCCCGTGTGCACAAAGCTTGTGCTTGCTTCTTTACCCAGCACTGTATGCGTACGGTTGCATGCAAATACTTTTGATCCCAGCACTTGAAAGGTAGAGGCAGGAGTATTTTAAGATCAAAGTTATTCTTGTTAAGTTGGGAGTTTAGGCCCCAGCTTCTTGAATCTATCCTAGCCCCTTGAGAGTTAGCACTCTGGACTCCAAATCCCAGCAGGCCAGGTCCTGACTCTCCCTGGGTGTGGGGAGGTCAGGACCACTACTAAGAGTATTTAAGTGAACTCCCAAAAGAGGAATGTGCAGTCTCTTTTTCCTCCTGGAGGTGGTTGCTTTTGCATGGCTTCCCGGTTCCCCCTCAGGGCCACCTGAAAGAGCAGAACTCCCATTAAACCTGGATATCTCTTAATTTGGCTTGTTTTGATTTGGCTTGATTGGGATTTTGCGTTGGCAGAGAGCTCGAGTTAGGAAACTATTCCTAACAATTCTTAGTTACATAGCAAAACTGAAGCTGTACTGTCCTGCATGAGACTATCTCAGAAAACAAAGAAAAAGTTACTGGATGACAATCTGTTAAATATGCTGTATTTGCAATTTTCAAAGTTACCTTAATTGGTGTTTTCAGGTTAAAGAGAGAAAATTACCAGATTACTACAACCCCCTCCCCCCGCAATGACAACTGTGCTTACAACAGGAATTGAGCAGGGATCCTTCTCAGAGTTTCAGGGAGCAAGAGGACAGAACAAAATTAAGACAGACAGGCCAAGCTTTTCTCTTTTTAGTGACCACTATGCACCTCCATGCCCAAGTGAAAAGTCAATGCTGTTAGCAAAAGTAACTTCTAAGGCCATCTGACAGTGTTGAAGCTAGTGTTCAGGGAGAATGGCCATCTTTGGGAGAGCACTCTGGATGTTCAGGGTGAGGAAGGACTGACACGAGACTTGTGTGGCCCTGAACTTTAGAAGAAATGTGGGACTTGAAATGTTCCCAGACATAAAGTTTAAAACTTTTAAGTATATCTAGTAAGCTAAACTTGAAGGGATACTGCTCCTTCATACAGTTTTATACAGTAACACTCTAATATTCCCTTGCAAGTCTTATGTCACTTCATGTGTTTGTATGAGTTCATGTATGTGCATAGGAGTTGAAGATCAAGGGTTGAAATAAAATATTTTTTCTTCCTTGTTTTGAGACAGAGTCCTTCACTAACCTAGAGCTTGCCAACTCTTTCAAATATATTTTTAAGTTTCTTTATATGAATTTGTTTAACCAATCAGTGAATTAAGTATGTTTTTTAACTTTAAAATGAAAAAAGAAACTTTCAAGGTTGTATAACAAAATATTAAATATTAAAGCAGTAGTTCCATGATTAAAAGCAAGCCCTATGGATTATTCTGCCTTCACTTTCGCAGCATGGAGATTTTAGGCACGTGCCACCTTCCACCACTGACCCTGCAGTTCTTATGTCAGTGCTGAGGATTGAACTCAGGTCCTCATGCTTGCTCGGCAAGCTCTTTACCAACTGAGCCAGCTCCTAGCTTTTATATAGCTTTAACTCTATTTTTTTTTTGAAATTTTATATTGTGTATACAGGGCATGTTGATTAATTAAGAATGACATTTTGGTATCTATTGCAGAATATTATTTTAAGGTATATTACATTTGTTTATGCTGGAACATTTGTTTAACGACGTAAAGATGTGTTGTGTTGCTTTTGTTTATGCTGCCTTTGCTTAACTCCCTGAATTTGTGATTCTTTGGCCTTTTTTGTTTGTTTGTTTTGTTTTGTTTTTTGCGTAACAACCCAGCTGTTCTGTCTAGCTCTTGTAGTCCCTGCTGCCTCAAACTCACAGAGATCCGCCTGCTTCTGCCTCCCGAGTGCTGGGATTAAAGGCCTGTGCCACCACCTCCCAGCTTCTTTGCCTTTCTAAAATATCCGATTGGTCTAATAGAGAGCTAAATGGGATAATGAGTCAGGAGAAAGGATTGGTGTGTCTGGCGGGTGGATGGAATAAATAGGAGAAAAAAACTCAGGAAAGAGGTTCAAGAGAAGAAGGAGAAATGAATGAAGGAGCACTGAGGAGAGGACATCAGGGGCTGGCCACCCAGTCAGCCATGGAGTAAGAGTGGAAGTAAGATACACAGAAGTGAGAGAAGGGAAAAGCCCAGAGGCAGAAGGTAGTAGGGGTGATTTAAGTTTAAACAAGCTGGTGAGAAGTAAGCCAAGCTAAGGCCAGGTATTCATAAGTAAGAAGAAGCTGCTGTGTCTGATTTATTTGGGAGCTGGGCCCCCAAAAAGTAAAGCCTAAGAATAAATGCTAAAACAACCAACAACAGGTATCTTGCCAAGACCATACTAATGTAATTGTCAAATAAAACCTTTCTAGTCAAGTTGACTTTTCTTTTTTTCCAAGTCAGGGATTCCCTGTAGCTTTGGAGCCTGTCCTGGAACTAGCTCTTTTAGACCAGGTTGATCTCGAACTCACAGAGATCCCTCTGCCTCTGCCTCCCGAGTGCTGGGATTAAAGGGTTGCATCACCACCGCCCAGTTGTAAGTTGCCTTTTAAGTGGAGTCAGTTCCAAAGCAATTACTTTTGTTGCTGATGGTTGTGTTTTTACATTACCGGGATTGAACCTAATGCCTTGTGTATCCTAGGCAAACACTCTGCCACTAAGATATATCTTTTCAGTCCAAATTGATTTTTAAATATCACTTCAGTAAATATCACTTCAGAATTCATCATTGGAGTCTGTTTGACCTTGAGTACAACTTTAACTTCTTTCAAGGTTAGTTACTATAGTTATTTACATTTCAAAAACCAGAATCAAGAATATGTTCTGTACGTTTAGACTTCATTTAGTAATTAAAGGTCCTAATAAGGAAGTTTCCCCTGTATTCCCTCTCTACATATAAATTGTACGTTTGGTTTTGGTCCCTAGGCTTTGTATGTGATTTATCTTTCAACAGGTAAACCTGGGTTCGGCGCTTTCCCCACAATTATAGGCCTTGCTCTTATGATCCTGTGTGTCACCTACACAAAACAAAACGCTTCTATCAAACTCCTGCAGGTTTAGTTCAAGTTAAAATGCATGCTCAACTAGAGATTGTCAAGTGTGGAAATAATATTTGTCCAGCTGGACAGCTTTCTTTTGTAGTTGCTAAATGAAAGTTGAGATTCTGTCTGCTCCTTGAGAGCTTCTGTGTCATGAACATAATTTGGACGGCTTGTGGCTTGACAGGGATTATTAAAATCAGATGAAGTGAAGGGAAGCAAATGTGAGAAAGCAAAATTGACATTGACATTCTCTATTATTTGCAGCTTGCCTCATGATGACTATGTTGATATGATAGAGTCTCTGTTGGGTTATGTTATGCAGCCAATAAAGTAAAAAGCAAGATTAGTGAAGGATCTTAGATTTAACATGAAGACATCCAACACTTATTTTCACTGATTGCTCTTTAAATATATTTTCTAGTTGCTTCATATGAATTTGTTTTAACCATCAGTGAATCATCCTTCCACTGAACTATAGAATTAAAATTATATTGCTAAGGCTGTATATGAGAATACTAATAAAGAGGAAGATCACGTAATTAAAGTCTGACTGTTCTGTACTTATGTTCCACTTGTTTTCTTTGTTATCGATGGAGACTAGGAAGAGATAGGAGGTGTTACCCTTAATTTTTATTTGATAGCTTAAGTGTTAAATTCTGATTTTCACTATAGGTATATTTTTAAAAACTAATGTCTAAAAGATTTTTAAAGCTATTCAAATTGATTTAATTCAGAACGGTAGATAGCTTTTCTGTTTAAACATAACAAATTCTGTTACTATAGTTATGTATGTTTCCTTTAAATAATGTACATGATAGGATAAGTAACTTCTATAAATACAACTTTTTGCTGGAAACATCCTTAGTAGAGATAAGCCACAAGACTGTTTTAAATTATCAAAGAGAATTATAGTAGAAAAATAAAAATAAAAATGAAGAAATATCTATCAAATAAAGAAATTGGTCATTTTGTATATTGTATGAAACCCTCAGAGTAGTGAAACTAACAGATAAAATTATAAAATCAGGGTCCAAGTATCCATATGCAAAGTCAACACAAATTGGATATCCTGCAGCTCAGTTTGTTTTTATTCTAACATTGACTGCCTAGAGCTGAGTATTTCCCTTTAAGGCCTCCCTTAATTCCTATAACTTCTAGGAGACACAGTCTCAGCAGATATCGTGGTCCTCTGACTCTTAGACTCTTTCTGCCTTCTCTTCAGCCATAGTCCCTGAGCATCTGCGTGCAGGACTTGTGCTATAGACATCAACTGAGATGGAGCACAGCACTTCTGTTGTTCTTTCCAATTCAGTCAGGAGCAGTTTTCTGTAATGATCAACATCTCTTGAAAGGGGATTTTTCAAGATTCATACTGCAGTTTCTGTTAAAAGTCCATGGCTCTTGAGGGGAGCATTGTCAGCCGAAGTGGCATAAATTTAAACTATGTATGTATATGTATACACATATATATAATACCTTAATAGTATGTTCCCTGAACAAGCACAGCAATAATAAACATGCTAACACAAATGGAGAATGCTCACGACCCACCCCTAAACAAACAACTACAGGCAATAAAGGAATGCTAAGAGTAGACAGGACAAATAGTTTTCCCCAAGGATGAGCCCCCTAATTGGATTAATACAAATTGATCAGCCCTGAAAGCATGTGTATATAAGTAACACTAAATGAAGTGAGTCTGTTGTACTTATATGTGTATTTGATTGTATGTGTGCATGCTTGTTTGTGTGTGTGTGTGTGAGAGAGAGAGAGAGGTCGAAGAGAACAGGAGAAAGTGGGGAGCTGAAAGTACCAAGCCATTTGTTTCTCTGGTGTATAGTTCCCATTCTGAAACTTGCTAGGAGTCTGTCAAGAACCACTTTATTGGAAGAAATTCAGGCATGAATAACAAAAGACACTTGGAAGATTCAAACAGTATTTGTGCTCTCTGCCAGAAAAGAAAAAGACAACCAAACCCAGATAATTATTTGTACTATACAGAGGTGTGAATCAGTGATGGCTTATGGAAATTCTTACTTCGTTTGCTGTATGAAATAGAAGCTCGGTTTTGGATCATTGGAAGGAGACAGAGGGAGAAATAAAGCTTGAGACTACTCAGTGTCCACTTAAGACAGAACTGAGTAAGTCTTTATCTTATGGCTGTCCTGTTAGCAAATACTTTAGAATTTGGACGCATATAGTTTTGTGGCATATTCATTTTGTTTTGTATTTTATCTTTATAAACAAAATAACAGTGATATAAAAACTGATACGGGATTCCCCTCTGTATGCTGTGAATATGTTTTATTGCCATTGTTTAATAAAGAAGCTGCTTTTGGCCAATGGCTTACCAGAATATAGCCAGGCTGGAAAAAATAGAGAGAGAGAAAGTAGGTGGAGTCAGGGAGAAGCCATGTACCTGCCTGCCAGAGACAGATGCTGGATGCCTGAACCTGGTCATGTGGCGATACCCAGATTAATGGAGATAAATTAATTTAAGATATAAGAGTTAACTAGAAATACGTTTAAGCTATTGGCCAAACAGTATTGTAAATAACATAGTTTCTGTGTGATTATCTCGGTTTTGGGCAGCTGGGAACGAACAAACAACCTTCTGTCAACAAAAAACTATTCGTAACTAAAATCATTTAAATTAAAAAATAGAAGCTGCATAGATTTTTGATGCCTAATTTAAGATAAAGGGGCAAAGGACAGAGACATTATGTAGGTGGTATACCTGGAATGGACGAAGAGAGGCCACTTTAAAGAAATGACTATGAGTTGGTTTAGCCCTCTACAACTATCTAGTACAATATTTGGTACAAGTGCTTGAAGGACTAGAGATGGAGGCAGTCTTTGGCTGGTCAGCATGACAATGGTTATTGGAAGAAGCCACCTAGCATAGGCAGGTAGAACAAAAAGAGGCCTGGAGCTCCAACATGAAGTGCGTATGGGAAAGGCGATTCCATAAAAGAAGAATTAAGATTTTTAGAAATTATGCAATGAGGCACAGAAATTTTTATAAAGTCTCTGCAGAAAATATTGTAAATATAAATAAAACATAAATAAAAGACAAAGCAGGCAAACAATAAATCCATTAAGTAAAATTACCAACAACAGCTCTGCCAATGCTCAGTAAACATGTTTAAAGTAAGAAATATGTATGTGGAGGAAATATGGCTTTTTTCATTTTATTGGTTTTACATTTATGGTTATCTTTAACAAAAGGCAAATTAATAATAATGAAAATTTCATTTTGTACAATACAAATTGAATATGAAATGGGAGCTTTCAGAAACCAAGAGCAGAAGGAATGGGGAAGTTTATATTTGTATGGCTAGCCATACAGAGAGTTTGGTAGAACAGGAAAAGGTAATGTCTGTCTTTCACCTCTGACAGACTAGATGAGCTGAGCAAAGCTTGGATGCTAGAAACTTGTGTGTCTGTGACTTCAGAGGTGACTTCCTTTAGGTGAACTGAGCGAAGCCTGGGTGCTAGAGACTGTCTGTAACGTCACAGGTAAGCAGTTTCCTGTCCTCCAGGTCTGGGGTATGAGGTCTGGAATGGAAGATCATGACCTACATTAGAGATTTCTGCTTTGGTCTGCTTATGGGGAGGAGAGTCGGAAGAGGATCTGAGAGATGTTTGAGTTTAGCTATTTTCTCAAGGGATAGGATATATTTGGGGAAAGTGCCCCATAAAGCTCATCATAAAACTAAAGGATTCCCGTGTATTCTCAAAGACAGGAGAGGGCGGCCATCAACAAACTTACTTTATAAGAACCACTGTTACTAATCAAAAATAAAGTTACTGTTTGGTAGTGGAGCATTGAAAGAGTTTACTGTGAATCTTACAAGGGCAGGGAACTGCTCCTATACAGGCATCAGCCTTTAAGATCCATGAGCTTTCTTTTAGGATGCTAGAATTAAGTGGATAGGTTTATCGCTGCTATTTTCTATATTTGCTTGGAAATTGAGTTCACGCATATGACGTTCTGACACTGGAGAGTTGTTTATGAGTAGGAAAGCTGTTTCAGACCCCACTCTGTATCAGCTCTTTGTACCAGACATTCCTTTGCAGAAACCCGGGAAACAATTTAACAATATGTATATATATATATATTTGAAGGTGTTATGTTTAGTAAAATGTCAAGAGAGGAGACTATTTTACTGAGTGGCAGTCATCAGTACCAAGTGGACTAAATGTTGTGGGAACTGAAAAATATGCTCTCATTTTGTTGTAGGAGTAGAGGCAAAAACCAGATTGTCAGGGTTTGGATATGGGAAATGCAGATGGTTGTTCAAACAAAACCAAAAACCAAACCAAAATGAAACTGGATATGAACAACAAACAACAACAAAACTGGATATGAACTGAAGGAATTTCCAAAGAGGATTTTGTTTGATTGTTGGTTCCTAAAAAGCAAGGACCTTAAAGTTTATAATCAGTTCAAACAGATATTTGATGCAACAAAGCTAGTGATAATTTATGAGTTAAAGCCCTAGAAGTCATGAAAGACTACTCAAATAAAGACTTCCATCAAATGAGTACGAAGCTAATTAATACTACTAATAGTGTTTTAATATTACCATTCTGAATGGCTAGATTATTAACATTATTAATAATTTAAGGGAAATTATTCTGAATGGCCAGCTAATTAATGTTATTAATAATTTAAGAGGAATTCTTAAATCCTTGGACCATACTTAAGATCCTAAATTCTTTAGAAGCACCCATTTTGATGCAAGCCATGTGTTATGTTCAAATCCTTATTATCTAATTATTAAAACATAATTCCTTTAAAATGTAATTAATGTCTCAAAACTGTTTTGGATTATTCCCAGTTGTGGCATGGTACAACTGCTGTTTAAAAGTGCCCCCTAACTTAAGCTTTATATTAATTCACATATTCTTTTCTAAATTAATTTTACTGTATTTGAAAATTCATTATCCCCATAACTCATAACACTATTTGTCCTATTGAGAAAATATATGATAATTATGACTTTGAAATTATGATATGTCTGAGTAATCAAGAATGATAAAATTAAGGTGCATTTTTGTGTTATCTTGGTTAACTGTTCTTTTAAAAATCAGAAGTAGCTGGAGTGTCATATTAAAGATTATAAAGTTATTAAAAATTAAAATATTTATAGAAAAAGAAGTACATTGAAAAGAATACAATAGTACCAGTTTTGATGACTTATTTATCATATGAGAGTTAATTCTCTTTGCTTGCCAAGGTGCAGTGTGTTTTCTCACTGGTCCTGTTTGTAGTTGGATTTTTCTTTGGGCTGCTGTAGAAGGAAGGAGCAGTAGCGATTTAAAAGCACAAAACAAAAGTGCTCCTGGATAGTAAAAAAAATTACAGATTCACAATAGGAAAGATTCAGACATAGAAGGCCTTTAAATGGCTCACAATGTTGGATAAATATACGTAGGCTTGAGAGAGGAAAAAATAAATATATAGAGAATAAAGTTAATGCCTTAAAAAAAAAAGGTTAAAGTCTTTAAAGAGACAGAGTACAGATAGTTATAGATTAAAAGAAGTAAAGTGATAGAGTAAAAATAAGCCATGTAAAAATGGAAAATTCACAGAGAGTCTGGATTATGTATTTTATTGCGTTTTCTTTGATTTTTTTGACTGTAAAGGAGCTAAGTACAGAGAGACATTTCATTATATGGGCTGCCAGGCTAGACCAGAATGGACATCTTAACGGTATGACTTCAGGATTTGGATCTAAGAACATGATGCTTTGGAAAAGAGTTTCTTCTTTTGTTTTCACAGAGGATGAGACTCTGTGGATTGCTTCTATCCCAATATGGTATGATAGACCACGCCCTCCTGAAAGGTTGCTGTGAACACCCTCAAAAAATTACTTCGCTCAACTGCCGACTGAGATGAACCTATCACACAGGTTACACCATGAAAGACCTAAATAACAGCGCCCCCATTCAGCAGGAAGCAGTTTGGAGAGAAAAAACTGCGCCCATTTTCCCAAATATTGCTTATAAATGTTCTTTTACATTTAAAGGGGGAGATGATATAGATATGAATTTGCATTGGTATAGATTTTAAGGTCAATTTTGTTATATGTATATGTATTTCTGATCTTGATTAAGCTATTGTGATAGTAGTTCATTTTAAAAACTGTAATGTATAATTAGGAAATATAGGTTGTTAATGGATAATCATCGATTAATAGTCAAGCTTGTAGTCATGTTAGTCATTTTCTAGATGTGCATAGATATATTTCAGATAGGCATTCTTCATATCTTTCAAAGACTGCAGAATATGGCATTTTAAATGTTTTAATAACTTAGGGTTTTTCATGACAATGAGACACATCTGCTCCTGGCAGCACCAATCTACTTCGAGAGGAAGATGGGCATCGAAGAGGCTACTTATGGAGTTTGTTAGCCATTTGGGCAAGAAACTGCTCTTGCCTGGACTGTTGCATAAACTGGACACAAGGAACCCACAGAAAGAGGACTGCTGAACTTGCCTAAAGGTGAGATGGCCTTTTGGGGTTCCTGATTCATGAAAGAGTCTGCGAGATGTTCTGCAGGACACAGCAGAAAGTGACTGAACTGTCTTTGGAATTTCCTGCTTCATGGAAATGTCTGCTGGATACTGATGGGCCTGTAGGCTGAAGATGGATGCCCCAACGGTACAGAGGAACTTTGGGTGACTGTCTAGGCAGCGAGTTGTCTCTGTCATTTCTAGAGTTTGAAAGTTACTTACTTCTTGTTTACTTAGGTAGTCTTATATCCTTCTGGAGTCTTTGATGGAGTTGAAGAATGGTTCAATAGTTATAGTTTTCCTTAGTTATGATAAAAGATAAAATAGATTTAAATATTGTAACTGTAATATTTGCTTGATAACTGTTTTGTTATATGTAATTTTGCTATGTTAAAGTTGAAGCCTTTCTTTTTTGTTTAAACAGAAAAAGGGGAAATGATGGAGGAGAGTTATCTATCTATGTTTCTTTCATTGGTTAATTAATAAAGAAAACTGCCTTGGCCCTTTAAGAACAGAAAATTAGGTAGGTGGAGTAGACAGAACAGAATTGTGGGAACAAGGAAGTAGAGTGGGGGAGACACTTCAGGGATTCGCCATAGTGAGTCTCCATGCTGCTCCTCTCCGAGATGGACGCAGGGTAAGATCTCTCCTGGTAAGCCACACCTCGTGGTGCTACCCAAATTACTAAATATGGGTTAAAGGAAGATGTGAGAGTTAACCAATAAGAGGCTGAAACTATGGGCCAGGCAGTGTTTTAAAAGAATACAGTTTCCGTGTAATTATTTCGGGTGTAAAGCTAGCCGGAGGCCGGGTGGCAGGAACAGCCCGCCGCTTCCCTCTACAGGCTGCCAGCTTCTAAATAATGACATAGAGTCTTATTATTATTTATGAAAGCTAGGCCTTAGCTTAGGCTTCTTGCCCTCACTCTTACAACTTAAATTAACTTGCTTTAATTATTATTAGTCTACGTTTTACCATGTGGCTTTTTATCTTTTATTCTGTATGTCTGACTCCCTCCATGTCTTATTGGTGGCTCCTCTGCCCCTCAATCATCTCTTCCTACTTCCTCCTTCTGCTTGGATGTCCCATCTATACCTCTTGCCTTGCTGTTCACTGTTCAACTCTTTATCAAACCAATCATAGCAATATATCTTCACACAGTGTACAAATATCCCATACCACCTGTTAATTTTCTCCTTCATATGCATAGATATATACATCATTAGTAGTGGAGGTACATTGAAGATTTTTTTGTTGTTTATTTGTTTGGTCTTTTGGGGTATGGTTAATATAGGGTTTCTAGTCTTTGTGGTCCTGGCTATCCTAGAGCTCACTATGGAGACCACTGTGATCTTGAACTCATAGAGATCACCATATCTGGCTTCTCAAGCTTTTTTTTCTTTCTTTCGACATTGAAGTATTTTAATATATATTAATAGTATGTTAATATGAATACTTCACCAGATTTAGATTGACATTTTGAACCTATATAATGATTAGTAATTGTTATCTGAGCACATGACAGTTTTTGAAGAAAAATCTGATGTGTGTATGGATAAGAATTGATAAGTTGTATTTATGCATTTAGTAGTATCTGTGTGTACACATATATTTGTATACATGTATGTAACAACAATTTATGAAAATAAGAGGCCAATTAATTTTAAAGAAAGTAAGGAGGGGGCATATGGGAGAATTTGGAGGGACCCAACAGAGAACGAAATTGTATATTATATCAATCAACATGACATATGACCCTGGCCACAGGATACTTATGTGTTGGAAGTTGTATGGGAAGTCTACCTATTAAAAAGAAAGGATGTCTTGTTTCCTATCTCCTCTTCTTCTGTTATTATTTTTTGTTAAGCGCTGGTTTTCTTTCAGCTTTCTCCATATCAGGACTAGGGAAGGAGTAAGAGAATTGAAAATGACTGTTGTCGGGGCACAGTAGTAAATTCCTGAACCTTCAGCTCCTTAGGTTAAGACAGGAAGATCACCTGAGCCCAGCTCCTCAGGCTAACACAGGAAGATCACCTGAGCCCAGCTCCTCAGGCTAACACAGGAAGATCACCTGAGCCCAGCTCCTCAGGCTAACACAGGAAGATCACCTGAGCCCAGCTCCTTGTCTAAGGCAGGGAGATCATGTGAGCCCAGGAGTTCTAGGCCCATGGGAGCAACAAAGTGAGACTTGTCTCATTCTAGCAAGAATTCAAAAGAAAAATGATATCAAAGAGCAAAGTAGTTGGGTCTAGTGAAAGAATTGATTTAGGACATTAGAAATGTGTCCTTTCCCCAGTTTCTGGCAGAATGCAATCTCAGTCTTGCAGTCTCAGAAATCTAAGTATGCCATTCTAGAAAATAAAACATTACTCTTTTCCTTTCCAAATCGTGAATGACTCACAAGATCATATGGAAATCGGCAGAACCAGGATTCACAATCCTTATGTAGGTTTAATGCTACTCAAGCTTGCTCAGAAGTCTGGGATTAATCACAACACAACATTGCCTTGCCGTGTTCATTAGCAGTTCATTAGTCCTTTTTAGAGATAAGCACTGAATGGGAGGATTTCATGTCAGCCAGATCCTGTGGGTCTGTTTGTTTCACAATTTGACCACAGGCCTATGACCCTTCTAATTGTGCTTTTCCACAGGGGAGAGATCACAAGACTGCCGGCATTGTCTCCTTTTCCAACTCAGTTTCCTGGATTCCTCCCAGAGACCCGCTGTTCTTTCCTTTTAACAACACACTGGTTTGTCATGACAGAGGAGTTTTAGAGAAGAAACAAAAAAAAGGTAAAATAAGAATTCTTGTCAATGTGTATGTTTTAAAAAAGTATAAACTGGAAGGGTATTTATTATTATTATTATTATAATAATAATAATTATTATTATTTGGTTTTTCGAGACAGGGTTTCCCCTGTCTAGTTTCTAGAGCCTGTCCTGGAACTAGCTCTTGTAGACCAGGCTGGCCTCCAACTCAGAGATCCGCCTGCCTCTGCCTCCCAAGTGCTGGGATTAAAGGCATGAGCCACCACCGCCCGGCCGGGTATTTATTATTTTAAAACACGGTAAATGACCAATGAGACGCAAACCTCTTCTATGAACTTCTTTGAATTGTATATGTAGTGGTAAAATAAAATGGCATCATTCCCCTAGGGGTGGCAGCAGGTCGGCTGGTCCCATGAAGAGCTGTGGCTGGTAAGAGACAGAGATGGATAGGCATGCCATGCAGAGAAAGTGGGTATTTACTTAGTGGGTTATGGAGGGGAAAGGGGGAATGGGAAAAGGGGGAAGAGAGAGAGAGAGAGAGGGGGGGACGGGCCGGGAGAGGGAGAGAGCAGGAGAGATGAGCAGCCTCGTATGCGCGAGAGGGCTCCCGAGCTTTCTTTCTCTCGCTCTTTCTTTCTTCTCTAGGAGCTTCTCTTAGCTCCTCTTCTTCTTCCTCTCATCTTCTCTTCCTTCGCTTCTCTCTCCTCGTCTCTCTTCTCCCTTCTCTACCTGTTTCAGGAGAGAGACAGAAAGGATGGAAAGGAAGGAGCTCAGGCTGGAAGTAGAAGTGGAAGGAAGATCAGTGGACCTGGGAGGGACAGGTCAGACCATTACAGTGTGTCTCACATCCCTTTGTTTTGCTACGTTGTTTTCTTGGGTTGCTTATAATGCACTCATACTAATTGTCGTTGGCAAACTGTTAGAATTCTTCCAGAGCTCAAACTTTTCTGCAAATGTTTGGCCTAGATGTAATGAAAATTTAAAAGTAATATTGCAGAATGGCAATTCAAAAAATTGTTATACTTTTAAAGTTATACTTTCCATCTAATTGATGATTCTAGTTAATGATATATTATCAACTAGCAAAAGACATTTTATTCTTTCTTACATCAAATTACTGTTTTTCCTGATGACAAGCCAATAAGAATAAGCACAGAAACATGATATGATATTTAATAAACAGATAAAAGCTTTGTTATAACCTATACTCTCACTCCTTGCCCCTTTTTTATATTGGGGTGTTTAACATTTAATATACACTTTTATGTAAAATCATAAATAAAATTATTAGAAAATGGTAATTTTAAAAGTGAAGAAAATGGTTTTCATTTTGGAATAAAGGACTAAGATTGAGTAAATGTTTTTCTTTATTCAGAAGAGAATTCTTTATATGCTAAACAAATAATCTGTAACTAGATGACTCAAGATTTCTAATTTTAGAATTCAAGACAACTAAGTAAGAATAATCTTCAGAATTAAGTTCTCCCTTGAGGTTTTTGGCCCCAGTTAGGGCGAGTAGTCAGCATTTGTACAGGACTCAGAGTGTTATAAACTGTTTACAAAGGCATTCGGGCCTTGCATGGGTACATGCCATGCCAACTTTTTGAATACTGAGCTTTCTTCTGGTGTGCAAGGTCAACGCCAACCTGAGCTGCGTAGCAAGTTCAAGTCTAACCTTGGCTACATAGTAAGTCCAAGGCCAACCTGGGTTACCTAGGAAGTTCCAAGGAACTTGGGCTACAGAGCAAGTTTTTCTCTAAAAGAGAACAAAAGCAATCTGCCATTGATCTATCAAAACAATAGAATTTTATTTAATCCCTTTTTTTTTTTTTTTTTTTTTTTTTGGTTTATTTTTTTTTTATATTTAAAAATTTCCATCTCCTTCCCTTCTCCTCCCCCCTCCCTCCCTTCCCTCCCTCTCCCCTTTCTCTCCCCTCCTTCTCCCCCTTCCCTTCCCCCCCCTCCACCCATACCTCCCCTCCCTCCCTCTCAAGGCCAAGGAGCCATCAGGGTTCCCCACTCTATGCTAAGACCAAGGTCCTCCCAACTCCCCCCAGGTCCAGGAAGGTGATCGACCAAGCTGAGAAGGCTCCCACAGAGCCCGTCCATGAAGAAGAATCAGAGCCCAGAGCCTTTTAAGTTTCTATTATTAAGTGTACTGCATAAAGCATTATAATCACTTTGTTCTTACTGTATTAAACATGAAATTTTTCAATTTTTTTTTTAAAAAAACATATTATTGTGTTTGGGGGTCTTTTGCGTACATGTATATCTGCACCACCTACATGCTAGCTGCCTTAGGAAGCCAAAAAATGGTGTTCTAAAACCTGTATTCACAGATGACTGTGAGCCAACATTTGGGTGCTGGGAATCAAACCTAGATCCTCTGGAAGAGCAGTCAGCATGCTCAACTGCTGAGCCTGAACATTTGAAAGGGATATACCTAAATGCATAAAAATATTATTCTCTCATAATATATAAGAGACTACAGGTAGAAATTTAAGTAGCCTCTTCATAGCATTAATAATTTCATAATTATTCTCTGTTCAATATTTTATCTGAAATACATGAAAGACCCCCGGAGTTGGGAGACTCTCACTCAAGTCTCGGGATAACATGACCCCCCAAGAACTCACAAGAAACCATTCTTCCTGTAATCACACGAGGTTTATTGATAGGAATCAGCACACTGGGGCCAAGACTCATATCCCATGCAGGGGTGGAGGAGTTTGACCTCCAGTAGCTGGGAGAAGGGGTAGTTAAGGGAAGAAACCACAACCCAAAGGGGATAGGGAGGGCCTCATTGGAAGATTCCAAAAATATCAGTGATAATCACAGGGGCTAACTCTCCATTTCTCAAGATTGTTCTCAAGATTATAATCTAACTTTGTGGTCGGCCAGTTCCTGGAACAAAATCACTGAACTGGCTAACCTAGATTTTTGGCTCTACTCTTCCTGCTATGGAGTCTGGATTTATCCTGCTTTTTCATATAAACATTATCTTTTTCTCATTTTCTGTACTGACGTTTTGGCAGTATCTTGGTTTTGGTTTTTGTTCTGTGATTGGCATGCTTTTGTGGTTTTGAATAGAAATGCTATTAACTACAATGAATCTTAGAACATCTAAGAAGCAAAACAGAATATTTTATTGACCATAGAATGAGTCTTGGCAATATGTTCTAACTGGGGCTTATACTTTCATATTTTTTATTTACTTTTACTTCCTATGCATTTCAAAGTATTTATATATCAAATAAGAGCTTAGTATATTATTACTCTGATGCATTGTTTTTATTTATTTATTTATTTTTTGAGACAGGGTTTCTCTGTACCTTGGGGCCTTTCCTGGAACTAGCTCTTGTAGACCAGGCTGGCCGCTAACTCACAGAGCTCTGCCTGCCTCTGCCTCCGAGTGCTGGGATTAAAGTCGTGCGCCAACTGCGCCCTGCTGTACAGTGCTATTTTGAAGTAGTCTTTGTTTGTTTTGTAGTACTGAGGGCACTTCTTTTTTCCATCTTTATTAACATGCATAGATTATACTCAACTCTAAATTTCACTACACTGATGACATTTAACCTTCCAGTCCTTCTCTTGTACCTTTTCCTCTTCTTGCTGATCCTCCATCAACCATTTTCCCCCAAATATTCCTCTTCTACTTTCATGTCTCTTTAAAAATACAATCTCTACATTTTAAAGACACATTTTGATTGTTTTGCTTAACCGGTTATTATTATTGATGGCCCATTCTACCCATATTCCTTCAAATGCCATAATTTCATTCCTTCTTACATCTAAATGAATTTGTATGCATTCACATCTTGATGAGCATCATCATCTCTATACCTTTACTACAATGCTAATTTAGATTTCTCCGTGTATATATGCAGGGTGACGTGACTGAATCATATACACATATAATTTCACATAAATGCCCACTATAAAATTACAGAAGGATGCTTCAGAAACTATTGTTAATTTTGTCCTAATTCCTAACCACATTTCATGTGACAATAATTTGTTATAAAATTTAGGTCAGCAACTCAATAAAGTTTTTATTATTATTTTTTTCTTCTCATTTTTTTATTAAAGATTTCCATCTCCTCCCCTCTTCCTCCCCCTTCCCTCCCCTCCCCTCCCCTCCATCCATACCCCCTCTCCCTCCCTCTCCAGGTCAAAGAGCCATCAGGGTTCGCTTCATTATGTTAAGTCCAAGGTCCTCCCAACTCCCCCTAAGTCCAGGAAGGTGAGCAACCAAGCTGACAAGGCTCACAGTGAGCCCATCCATGCTGAAGAGTCCAAGACCATCGCCGTTGTCCTTGGTTTCTCAGTCCTCCTCCACCGTCAGCCACATTCAGAGAGTCCCGTTTGGTCGCCTGTTCTATCAGTCCCATTCCAACTGGACTTGGTGGTCTCCCGTTAGATCTGTCCCACTGTCTCAATGGGTGAACACATCCCTCACGGTCCTGACTTCCTTGCTCATGATCTCCCTCCTTTTGCTCCTCATCAGGTCCTTGGGAGCTCAGTCCGATGCTCCTATGTGGGGCTCTGTCATTTTCTCCATCCAACGCCAGGTGAAGGTTCTATGGTGATATGCAAGATATTCATGAGTATGGCAATAGGATCTGGACATTTATGGCTCCCTCTCAGCTGCCCAAGGAACTAGCTGGGGGCATCTTCCTGGATACCTGGGAACTCTTCTAGAGTCAAGTCTCTGCCAACCCTAGAATGGCTCCCTTAATTAAGATATATAATTCCTTGTTCCCATTTCTACCCTTCCTATATCCCAACCATCCTATTCCCCCAAGCTCTCCCCATCCTCCACTTCACACTTTTCTCTCCCCATCCCTACATCTCCCCATCCCACCCCACCTCCAAGTTCCCATTTTTTGTCTGGCAATTTTGTCTATTTCCAATATTCAGGAGGATAACTATATGTTTTTCTTTGGATTAACCTTCTTATTTAGCTTCTTTAGGATCACGAATTAT
This sequence comes from Arvicola amphibius, assembly GCF_903992535.2. NCBI lineage: Eukaryota > Metazoa > Chordata > Mammalia > Rodentia > Cricetidae > Arvicola > Arvicola amphibius. The sequence continues at coordinate 69,336,794 of NC_052049.1, read as the reverse complement.
AGGCTCGATGTCCTTTATTTATGGCTAGAAACCAATTATGAGTGAGTACATCCCATGTTCATCTTTTGGGCCTGGGTTACCTCACTCAGAATAGTGTTTTCTATTTCCATCCATTTGCATGCAAAATTCAAGATGTCATTGTTTTTTACCGCCAAGTAGTACTCTAATATGTACATATTCCATACTTTCTTCATCCATTCTTCCACTGAAGGGCATCTAGGTTGTTTCCAGGTTCTGGCTATTACAAATAATGCTGCTATAAACATAGTTGAACAGATGCTTTTGTAATATGATTGGACATCTCTTGGGTAAATTCCCAAGAGTGGGATTGCTGGGTCCTGGGATAGGTTGATCCAGAATTTCCTGAGAAACCACCACACTGCTTTCCAAAGTGGTTGCACAAGTTTGCATTCCCACCAGCAATCGACGAGTGTACCCCTTACTCCACAACCTCTCCAGCAAAGGCTATCATTGGTGTTTTTGATTTTAGCCAATCTGACAGGTCTAAGATGGTATCTCAAAGTTGTTTTGATTTACATTTCCCTGATTGCTAAGGAGGTTGAGCATGCCCTTAAGTGTCTTTTGGCCATTTGAACTTCTTCTTCTTTTTTTTTTTTCTTTTTTTTTTTTTTTTTTTTGGTTTTTCGAGACAGGGTTTCTCTGTGGCTTTGGAGCCTGTCCTGGAACTAGCTCTTGTAGACCAGGCTGGTCTCGAACTCACAGAGATCCGCCTGCCTCTGCCTCCTGAATGCTGGGATTAAAGGCGTGCGCCACCACCGCCCGGCCAATTTGAACTTCTTCTATTGAGAATTCTCTGTTCAGTTCAGTGTCCCATTTTTTAATTGGGTTAATTAGCATTTTAAAGTCTAGTCTCTTGAGTTCCTTATATATTTTGGAGATCAGACCTTTGTCTGTTGCGGGGTTGGTGAAGATCTTTTCCCAGTCAGTAGGCTGCCTTTTTGTCTTAGTGACAGTGTCCTTTGCTTTACAGAAGCTGCTCAGCTTCAGGAGATCCCATTTATTCAATGTTGCCCTTAATGTCTGAGCTGCTGGGTTATACGTAGGAAGCAGTCTCCTGTGCCCAAATGTTGTAGAGTACTTCCTACTTTCTCCTCTGACAGGTTCAGTGTGTTCAAATTGATATTGAGGTCTTTAATCCATTTGGACTTAAGTTTTGTGCATGGTGATAGATATGGATCTACTTTCATTCTTCTACAGGTTGACATCCAGTTATGCCAGCACCATTTGTTGAAGATGCTTTCTTTTTTCCATTGTATACTTTTAGCTCATTTATCGAAAATTAGGTGTTCATAGGTTTGTGGGTTAAGATCTGGGTCTTCTATTCGATTCCATTAGTCGACTTCTCTGTTTTTATGCCAATACCAAGCTGTTCTCAATACTGTAGCTCTGTAATAGAGTTTGAAGTCAGGGATGGTAATGCCTCCAGATGTTCCTTTATTGTATAAAATTGTTTTGGCTAGCATGGGTTTCTTTTTCTTCCATATAAAGTTGATTATTGTCCTCTCAAGATCTGTGAAGAATTTTGATGGGACCTTGATGGGGATTGCATTGTATCTATAGATTGCCTTTGGTAGAATTGCCATTTTTACTATGTTGATCCTCCCAATACAAGAGCAAGGGAGATCTTTCCATTTTCTGGTATCCTCTTCAATTTCTTTCTTCAAAGACTTAATGTTCTTGTCAAATAGATCTTTCACTTCCTTGGTTAGAGTTACCCCAAGATATTTTATGCTTTGTGGCTATCGTGAAAGGTGATGCTTCTCTGATTTCCTTCTCTGCTTCCTTATCCTTTGTATATAGGAAGGCAACCGATTTTTTGGAGTTGATCTTGTATCCTGCCACGTTACTAAAGGAGTTTATCAGCTGTAGGAGTTCTTTGGTGGAGTTTTTGGAGTCGCTTATTTACACTATCATATCATCTGCAAATAACGAAAGTTTAACTTCTTCCTTTCCAATTTGAATCCCCTTGATCTCCTCATGTTGTCTTATTGCTATTGCTAGAAGTTCAAGCACTATATTGAAGAGATAAGGAGAGACTGGACAGCCTTGTCGTGTTCCTGAATTTAGTGGGATGGCCTTGAGTTTCTCTCCATTTAATTTGATATTAGCTGTCGGCTTGCTGTAAATAGCCTTTATTATATTTAGGAATGACCCTTGTATCACTAATCTTTCCAAGACCTTTATCATAAAGGGGTGTTGAATTTTGTCAAATGCTTTTTCAGCATCTAATGAGATGATCATATAGTTTTTATCCTTAAGTTTATTTATATGATGGATTACATTGATAGATTTTCTTATGTTGAACCAGCCCTGCATCTCTGGGATGAAGCCTACTTGATCGTAGTGGATAATTTTTCTAATGTGTTCTTGGATTCTGTTTGCCAGTATTTTATTGAGAATTTTTGCATCAATGTTCATGAGTGAGATTGGCCTGTAATTCTCTTTCTTGGTTGAGTCTTTGTGTGGTTTAGGTATCAGGGTAATTGTAGCTTCATAAAAGGAATTTGGCAATGACTGTTTTATTTGGTAGTAGAGATTGTGTGTTTCCTTTCTTTGAGATGTGCTGGTGAAGGGTCGCTAGATGTGTGTGTTATTTTGGGCATTGCTGGACTCCTTTGTTTGTGAATTTCCTTCTATTACTTTCTGTAAGGCTGGGTTTGTGGGTACGTATTGTTTATATTTGTTTTTATCTTGGAATATTTTGTTTTCTCCATTTATAGTGAATGCAAGCTTGACTGGGTATAGTAATCTGGGCTTGCATCCATGGTCTCTTAGTTTCTGCAGAACATCTATCCAGGACCTTCTGGCTTTCATGTTTTCCATAGAGAAGTCAGGTGTTAGTCTGATAGGTTTACCTTTATAAGTTACTTGACCTTTTTCCTTCGCAGCTCTTAATATTCTTTCTTTATTCTGTATTCTTTGTGTTTTGATTATAATATGGTGAGGGGATGTTTTTTTTATCCAGTCTATTTGGTGTTCTATAAGCTTCTTGAACCTTAATAGGAAACATCTTGCTTTAGGTTTGGGAAGTTTTCTTCTATAATTTTATTAAATATAATTTCTGGACCATTGAGCTGTAATTCTTCTCCTTCTACCCCTATTATTCTTAGGTTTGGTCTTTTTATTGTGTCCCAGATTTCCTGAATGTCTTGTGATGAGAATTTGTTGGATTTGCTGTTTTCTTTGATTAGTGCATTTATTTTCTCTATGGTATCCTCAGAATCTGAGATTCTTTCTTCTATCTCTTGTATTCTGTTGGTTATGCTCATTTCTGTAGTCTCGGTTCGTTTACATAGATTTTCCAGATCCAGCTGGCCCTCGGTTTGTGTTTTCTTCCTTGCCTCCATTTCAGTTTTCAAGTCTTGCACTGTTTCCATTATCTGTTTGATTGTTTTTTCTTGGTTTCCCAGGATATCGTTTACGGATTTACTGAATTCTTTAAACTTTTTGTTATTCTTCTCGTCCATTTCTTTAAGAGAGTTTTTCACCTCCTGTTTAAGGGACTCTATTACTTTCATAAAGTCAGTTTTATCTACTCCTTCTTGATTAGTGTGTTCAAGTCCTCCTGGTGTAAGTTCGCTGGGTTCTGGTGCTTTCATGTTGTTTTTCAAATTGTTGGAGGAATTCTTGCATTGGCGCCTGCCCATTTTTTCCTCTGAATAATCCCATTTGCGTCTTATTTTAGAAGTTTTATTCACTCCAATGAATTCAATTCACTCACCCCTATGAATGATGGATCTTCTGGTAGACAGTCAGGTCTCCTTGCTGGCCAAGCAGCTTGGTGACAAAGGGCCTACCTGTCTGCAGGCAGGCTATTGAAACAGAGGACCTCCCACCGGCTTGGGTGCACTCAATTTCTGGTCCAGGGGCCCAAACAGGCTGAGCTGTGGGATTTTGTGGCCCCAAAGAAGGGAGGATGAAGCGGGGGTGGGGAGTTCTGGGTGCAAGCTGGGAAGGGACAGGAAGAGAGAGGCAGTATCCAGGGAGAATAACCTCTGCAGGAAGCGCAGGAAGTGTCTTTTATTATTGTTTATTACATCTGTTTAGTGTGCATGCATGTGTGCATGTGCACGTGCGTATGTGTGTGCGTGTGCGTGCCTGCGTGTGTGCGTGTGTGTGTGTGTGTGTGTGTGTGTGTGCGTGTGTGGTGACATGAATGTGAAGGTTGCAGAAATTGGTTCTCTCGAAAATCATGTCAGCAGTCTCATCAGTGTGAGCACTTTCTTACTGGGACACCTTGCCGTCTGTCAACAATTTTAAGATAAAAAGTTCCAGCACAACACAATAGAAAGATTTGATGGTTTGTATTTGTGTATGCTAAGGAAGAACAGTATGAAATTTTTTGAAAAGTTTTTGTATGTAAGCTGTTGAGTTTCTGTAAGAAGAGAAAACATTGGATGCACAGGAAGACCACTGCAGTTCATAACATGAATCTGTGCTACGGTGTTTTAGGGATGTTCCTTTGTCCTGGGTGTTCTGATGGCCTGCATGGTGCAAAGAGCACATCTGTGTTCAGAGTCAAAGTGGAAAGCAGCATAGGCAAATGCTGTAGAAATAGCCTGATTTTTCAGTTCATGTTTGATCATTTCATGCTCAGAATCCTTTTACTTCTGCCTATTTTCAAGACCTTCCACATTCATTTATGTGGCCTGTAGTCTAAGAAACTTGTATTTGGAGAAAAAATAATTAAATAAAAGGGAAGTATTGAGTTACTGGAAAGAACTGCATTGGCAGAAGGCAAGGTGACGGAGATCTGCATCTGTTTGTCAGCTTTCAGTTGCTGCGACCGAGCTCTTGGGTCAGTTATCAGGAGCGGTAGTTTTGGCTTATAGTTTTACAGTTTTCATTCTTTCAGCAGACTCTGTTGCTTTTGGGTTTGTGTAAGGCAGACCGTCATGGTGGGAACTACGTCGGTGAAGCAAAGCCATTCACTATATTGCACCTGGAAAGCAGCGAGAGAGTTGATAGCAGTGCTTCAATATTTTCCTTAATGGCATGCCCACAATGGCCTGACTTCCTCCCTCTATGTTTCACCTAAACATTCCAGCACTTTCCAGTATTACTAGACTGATTACCAAGCCTTTCGCATGTGTGTGATGGGGAATGACATTTAAAGTCTAAACCATAGCATCACCCATAGCAAGGAGCTTCCTGGAATTAGCTCCGCAGCCAAATGACAGCCTTTCTTAGCTATATCTGCTTCCACATTGACTCATATGAAGAGTTCTCATCAGAGAAATCTGAGCAGATGCAATTTTATAAGTTTTTTGAGCAAAGTAATCACGAAACTAATTTTTGTTCTTTTCTCTATTCAATAGCTTCTCCAGGTTTTTTCTCCTAGACATGGGCTACTTCCTAATTAAAATAGTTCAGACCTTACCCCAACTCTGTGACTTTTAATCTATGCGATTCCTAATTTTCACTTGACTTATAGCTCTACTTCTTATAATCTTTTATAAAATGCATGCCTTTATGTTTTAAAATTATTTTTCTTGCTTAAACAATAATTTCTTAAAGGCAAGGACATTAAGACATAGCTACAACCCAAACTCTATCACACTCCATATTACCATCAAACACAGATGAATGAACGTGGGATGAATGAACGGCTAAAATGCTGATAATGAGAAAACACATGTGCCTTTTTTGTTGAAAATGGATTTTTTCTACATGATATATTCTGATGAATGTTTCCTCCCACCCGATTCCTGCCACATACTCTGCACCTCCCTATCCATCGAAATTCACTCTCTTTGTCTCTCATTAGAAAACAGACATGTATCTAAATAAATTAAAAATAAGATAAAATAAAAACAAACAAGAATAGAACAAAACAAGCACAGAGACAAACAAAAGAGCCAAGACAAAGCATGAGAAACACAGATGAAGAAACACCCACACTTGCACACAGAAATCCCATAAAAACACAAAACCAGAAACCACAATATATAAACAAAAGACGTACTAGGTTAAAAGAAAATGCCCTGACCATGCATTATGATATAAAAAAAATCCTCCAAAAAGCATTTAGTTTGTTTTGTGTTCACCATCTACTGCTGGGCATGGGGCTTGCCCTTAAGTCTGGTTTGTACACCTAAAAAGATTCCGTTGGTGGAAACTACTTTTTCTTTGCTAGTGAATCAGTTGAAGAGAGTTTCTGGGTTAAGGATAGGGACTTGTGTCCACTTCTCCTCCCAGTGATAGGATCCCATTTGACGTAGACCTGTATGGGTCCTGTGCATGCTTTTACAGTCTCTGTGAGTTCCTTTGCATGTATCTTAAGGAATTAAATGATATTGTTGTCAAGGGAATGCTAGGCGAGCTCCTGGAAGATCGTTTGCTTTTCTATGTAGAGCGAGCTGGGTGCAGCATCCAGGTCTGTGATGACAAGGATGGGGTGTTCAGTGGTAGCTATGCAAGCCCTCAGGAATGGCTACCGTGCTATAGTTTGTTCTGCATCTTTCAGGTGTGAGAAAAGCAGCAGGGAGCTTGGACTGTCTTTGGCATTTCACAGCTTTCAAGCCACAGACAAGTGTGAAAATTATGACATTTAAAAACGAAACCGAACAAGCTTTATGAAAGCTTTGTTGTCGAACTCCTCTATTTCATTGTCTGCAAATGGAGGTGATTGCTTTTGGAACTGCATCACAACTGAAGGTGACTGTCCACTCCCTGTCCCTCAGTTTGTTATAGCTTGCTTGTTTTATTCTTTTTTCACAGAATGGACAGTTTAAATGAATATTCCCGTAATTCATTTGACCTACAATCTCTATTAAACTCACTTCCTGGAGACTTGGAATTTAAGCAGATCTTCAGTGACATTGGCGAACAGATGGGGCAGAACGCTGCAAGGTAACTATGGCTGCTGTTTGAATTAAGTTGTCTCCATGTTTTACTCACTTACAAATCATCTTCTTTAGATTCAGGATTATCTCTTTTAGTGTCGTATGTTTTTCTTACCATTAACTTATTGAAAGATATTGATTACTGACTTTGAAGCTAGTCTTGAACTCAGAGATCTGCCTGCCCCTGCCTCCCAAGTGCTGGAATTAAAGGCTTGAGCCACCGTGCCCAACTCCAGATTTCCATTAATATATTTAGAAATTAGCATTCTTGCTTGTCTGATAAGGTCAAAACTTAAATTTGAAGTGGAAGGATCAAAATGAAATGGTGTCTGGTCATAAGTGCTGTAGACAAAGCCTGAAGGAGGGATTATTTTGGAGCAAGGGATGCCTGTACTCCCAGTACGATGAGTGGAGAGGCAGAAGAGCAGCAAGTCCAGGGGACAGCACAGTGAGACCCTGCTAGAAGACAAGGGAAAATAGTTCTAATTGAGTTTTTAAGACCAATGCTTTAAGAAGAAGGAGAGAAAGTAAATCTTGTCTTTTCATTACAATAAGGAAAATTAAACTTTTTATTTAGAATTTGGTTTTGTCATAATCTAATATATATTAAACATAACATATGTATGATATAATCATACTGTTAAGTATAGATATTTAATTTAAATTAACTGAATAATTTGTTATGTAACATTTGTGTTTTGTATTTTATGAGAGTTTATAAACTAGAGAAATGAAAAGAACATTAAATAAAATAGATGACAAGCCATTTATGTAAATTGCAGAGCTACTTATATTTTTAGTAGAAATATTTTTTTTTTTAAAGATTAGCTTCCATAGTAATTGGTTTGGCGCCATCAAAACAAAGCAAGGCACTGAGTGATGTTTTTGTTATATATTGCTTCATTATTTGCTAAATAGCTCTCTATTTTGCCCCCACTTGACCAATAAAAATCATATTTAAGAGTATAATAATGATTAAAACTTTTTGCATTCATAACTTATTATTTAGGTTGAAATTTGATGTTGATTTTACAAGAAAATCACAGTATAGGACACAATTCTTACATTAAAAATCTTTTATTTCCCCTATATTAAAAATGAACCTATAGCCTCAAGTGACCATTGATCTTCACCAGGGATGGAAGAAGGGAGTAGCTATATGTGCTGTATACCACATTTAGAATCGACTCTATTTTTCGTGAAATTCAATTATCTTTTTATTATACTCTAGAGAATAAACATAATAGTATAGAGTACATATATTTTCAAAAATAAAATACTGAATAATAACTATGGTTCACAAGAGTATAAATCATTTATGCACTCATGTATTGCCTTCTAACAGAATAGCTTTTAGAAGATTGTATGTCATGCCGAATCAGTTATGCCACACTTAGACTTCAGCAGTTGAATTGCCCTTGGTATTTCGTATTCTAACAGTTGTATTTATCTCCTGGTGGTGCACATTGAATGAGTAATGAACATCTGTATGATATGGGTTTTCCACATTACTTGTAGAAGAAAAAGAACATTAGCAATTCACTCTTAAATGCAGTATTTTTTTTTTATGCTTGAATTTTCCAAGCTGTATTTCTTACAGTGACCCTGACAGCTTACATGTGAATTCCTTTTCCTTCTTCTTAATATCATCAGGTTTTATGAGCCGCGGGGTCTTTCACCTTCCCATAGCAGTGATTCACCAGAATGGACCAGTGCACCCAGAGGTCACTGAACCTTCACCTGCCTTTCAAGAGAGGCAGTCATTTTCTCAAGTCATTCTCATGTTAATTTCTGTGTTTCCACTCAAGCTAAAACTATGTTGACTTGTACTTTTGAGGATAGAAGTCAGTGGCAATGAATTATTTACTTTAAACACATATCACAACTGATAACGAAAGTGTCAACACACCACATAGATGAGTACCGTGGATTATACCCACAAACAGTTGAATAGTGTCCATACCCCGCATGGATGAGGACTGTGGATTATACCCACAGTTGAATAGTATAAATACCCCACATGGATGAGGACTGTGGTTTATACCCACAAATAGTTGAATAAAAAAGTTGCACAAAGCCTTTAAACAGTTTGAGCTGACTGGATATAGAGGGACAGAACATTATTAGACAGATAGTGTTGTATTTAAAGACTTATTTTATTCTTCTGTTTTCCAATTATGGACAACTTGTATTTAGTTCTTGGAGCAAATTTTGCTAACACTGATAAAATTGCCTACTGCTTTCATCTCAGGAAAACCCAAGAAGTGTTGCCTGGGAGAATACCTTTTATCTTAGTTCAGGGAATAGGAGATGAGATGGGGCAAGGATTTTGTGAGAGAATATTGCATAAATGCTTTGTATAATTTAACCATAAGATGATATATATATATATATGTATATATATATATGACTAATATTTTCACTTACTTATAAATTTTTTGTTAGAGTTTACAGGTCTAGAGAGAGGAAGTAACCAAAAGAAATCTTAAATAATCTACAAACTTCGGGTTTCTCATGAAAAAGCCATTGATCTGATGGTGTGCTAAATTTGAATGTTTTGTCACTGTAGCAAATTACATAAAATGAAATCATTTTAAAGAATACTATATCTTATTATTGTAATCCTGGTAATATTTTGTCCTTTATCTAATAGTATCAAGAAGAAAGAATAGCTTTTGCGACTGTGTTTGCAGTTTGTTTTGGACTTCTTATGCTGTATGGTAGAATCCTGTCAAATTTCCTGGCTTACTAAGTAAGACCATGCTACATGGAAAGCAAACAGGAAGGGCCACCTGTTTCCTTACTGCTAAATCTAGTCACACATTATAGAGACACATTGTCTCTTCTGACCAGGCATTGTATCACTCTTCCCCTGACCCAGATACTGGGCTTAAGCAGCCTCTGGCCCAATCAGAGTTCCCACTTTATAACTTCCTTCAGTCATCCTAGGAGCATGAAGTCTGGTGCTTCCTGTAGGCAGAGGTGACACTGAGTAGAAAGACTGAAGATGTCAGTCAGTCTTTCTCACTCTGGAACTCCTCTAACAAAAGCACATCCCTAATCCCCTAGATAGCTCCATGAACATGTCTGCCGTGATTGCCATTGTTATGGGCTTGTTTGTGCACGTTAGGTCCACATGTTCAAACACATAGGCCTGTGGGGTATGTTTTCTGAAACCCTCACCTTCTCAGTCTCTTTCTGTCTCTATTAGCTATGTTATTTTGGGTGTCTAGGATGGTGCTCATTCCTTAGTCCATTGCCCTCCCTGTGTGTCTTCAGCTACCCTTATACCTTTGTCCATTGTTAAGAACTTGATTCAATAACGTGGCCATTTTAGATGTTTGACAGTTTTTAAAGTTTACTTTATATTTTCAAATTTTACTTTCTGTAAGACAATCAAGAGCAGCAAAAGAGAGACTGGTGTGAGTTTTCTGAGTCTTAGAAGGACTAAGGTCTCCTAAAAATACCTGTTTCATTAGATAAACTCAGCAAACCTTAGGAAAGGAGATTGTTTTAAAAGCCTTGATTTACAAGATTAGAGCTTTACTAATTCACTGAAGACTCTGCCTGCTGCAGAGTTAGAGAGCCTGACAGCTGCTCAGCCCAGGAGGCCTTTGAATATGGAGAGCCAGTCTAGGCTAAAGCTCTGTGGAGAGTTTCTGATGGGTAGTGAAGGCCTGAGGAAGGCTAGAGTCTGATGTTTGTGGGTGATAGAAGCGGCAACAGGCATACTTTCTCTGATGGAGCAGTTCGCTGGCACTGACTGGCTTTCTCTAATTTCTTATTCTCTCTCCAGTGTATTAGATGGTATCAACCATAATCTGTTGCTATCCCACATCACTGGCCTCTAGAAATACCTTGCAAGGAATATGGTATTGAGGGTGTTTTTTCCCCCTATAAAGAATAGTTATAACATTCTGAAAATAAATAAAATCTTTTTGAAATAAAATACAATTCAACATAAATGTTTTGATTTCTTTCATAATCAGTAAGGGGGCTCATCCCAGGCAAGACTAATTCTCCTTCTCCCTGCAGTCATTGCTGCCTATAGTTGTCTAGAGATGGGACCCATGAACTTCTCTGTGTTCTCTTGTCTTTTGCTATTGCTGTTGTTCAGGTCTTCTTGATGCAGCCATTTCTAGGACGGACTGTTGCAGAGCCGACTTCTTGATACTCTAGCTCTTACACTCTTTCTGCTTTCTCTCCTGAGACGTTCCCTGATCCATAGATGCCGGGCTGTGATACAGATGTATGTGTTGGGGCTGATCTTCCCGTAATCTGTTGATCTCTGCATTGTATTCGGGTGTGGTTTTCTGTGATGGTCCCCATTTGCTGTGTAGAAAAGTTTCTTTGATGAAGGGTAGTTATATTTATTATCCAATACAAAGTTGTCAGCCATGAGGCCATAAACACACAAACAGCAGAAAGGGACAACACATCAGGTCCTATTCATATAATTGTGCACATACTCACAAACACACACTCACACAGAGGTGTGTGTGTGTATATATACATATGTGTGTATTTGTAACATAATAAAGATGAGGCTATCAATTTGAGAGTGGGGAGTCATGGAAGGGTCTGGAGGGAGGAAAAGGAAGGGGAAAGGTGATGCAATTCTATTTTAATTTAAAAAGTATTAAAAATACACAATGAAATAATAATTTTTTGAGCTAACTATATGCCTTCTTCCAGGAATTATGAAATAAAGGTTTCAAAATGTTCTGTCATTTTGTGTTAATTGGCATTGCCTGAAAAAATATGCTTCTTTGATGAGTTTTGACAGGTGCATTAAACTGTCGATGTAACAATGAGTCATGAGGAGTCAGTTTTATTACGATGGCTACTTAGCAGAACTGGAACCTTAGGGTCTCCCTTAGTGCCTATGACTATAGATTCTTGGCCCCAGTAGCAGTAAAAGACATGGGTTTCATCTTGTGAAGTCAGGCTTGACTCCAAAGCAGCAAGTTTTTTAGTTACTCCATGACATTAGTGCCACCATTGTACAAATGGACATGTCTTGTCAGGCTGACTGTTGTCCCCTACCAGGTTGATCTATGAACTGATGATTACTGTTGTCCTTGGTCATGTGAATAGCACCTTCCAGCACTATGAAAGCTACCCAGTTAAGCTGTAGCTTCTGGGTGGTTTAATTTCTGTGTCCTGTGACTCAGTGGTGATTAACACAGACTACAGTGTTTTCTGGACACCTGTAGCACACATAAACTCACAGCGATTATGACAGCCTGCAACTAGCCAGACAAAAACTTCAGCAGGGAGCATTTGGTGGAGGAGGTAGGGGCAAAGTGTCATCGCTTGCTTTGGAGCTATTGACAATTGATGGCTGCTAAGAGAGGGACAGTCCTGGTTTGTTGACTGTATTCTAGTGAAGTATATGCACAGCACAAAATCTAGGTGCTTAAAAAAGAGGACACAAAGTTGGGTGTTCAAAGGAGGGATGGGTCTGGCAGAAGGGATATATAAGATTAAAATGCATAAAAATTTGAAAGAACTAATAACACTGAAAAACGTATTCTAACAATGAAAACATATATACATGTATTTTAACCTTATGTCTTAAATGGTTTTAAATGGTTTTTTTGGTAAGTTTTTCTTTTTTTAACTATTTTATGATTTGATTGAAAAGATTGAACTTTAAATCTTGCAGAATCCTTTACACAAGCTCAGGCTTAGGTAATACGAGTTTATATTGTAATTTCTCCCTTTCTTATAGTTCAGTGACCTTTTGTCTTCTACCAGGACAAATCATTCCAATACTTCTTATAGGCACATTTAATGGCTCCTTCCTCTGTGCTTCCTTAGTGCACTGTACACGTCTCTTAATCAAGTATTATTGGATTGTGGGTATTTACTACAGCTCTGTCTAGCTAGACAGAGCTCCTTTAGGGATGGGACAGTGTCATGCTGTACATATCACTAGTATATATTTCAGCCCCTATTGTATCTACCAGATACAATACCTCCATTAATTAAGTCATTTTTAATGTAAAGAAATCTAGGAGTGAATGTTGAATGAGAAGATTCCTCAAAAGTTCTTTTAAAAAGCATACCTAAATGACTAGGAGAGATGACTCAACAGTTAAGGCCATATAGTGTTCTTCAAGAGGACCTAGGTTTCATTCCTAGAATCCACATGAAGCGACACACTAAACCTGTCATTGTAGTTCCAAGAGATCTGATGCCCTCTCTTAGCTTCTACAGACTCTTTGTATGTACACGGTGCACACAAACTTGGGTAGACCTGCATACAACACGTAAATTAAAAAATCTTGGAAAGCATTTTGATGCTGCATCATTAAAATGGTTCATAAATTTATTCATGAACTACTCTTGAAATGTACCCATCTGTACACATTATTAAAATGGATAAGTAAATCATTGGAATTAAAGTACAAGATACAGATTTATTAAGAAATACTGAAAAGGGGGTTAGAGAAATGACTCAGCAGGTAAAAGGTGCTCCTTCCTAAATGCAGTGACCTAGGATCTATTTACAGAATTCACAGTGGAAAGAGAAGCTGATAATCTCAGATTATATTATGATATAAACTCTGGCACACAAACCCACCCCCCCCAATTATAAATAAATTGGTCAAAAAAGGAAATGTTGAAACATGAAGAGGCGTGGCGTACAGCAGTGTGAGTGTACAGCTGTGCGCTCCATATCAGTCCAGCCGGAGATCCTACGCACTTCTCCTGGCCCTGTCTCCTTCCACCCTGTCCCTGCCAGAGAGAGCAGTGGGGAGTGTTCGATACCATTTTCTCACGTATCCATTGTAAGGAACACTTGCACTGTTTTCCTGAGTCTTGCTCTGCTATGTCCTTTCTTATTTATCTCTTAATCAAGATTAGCTTTGTTACAGATTTCATGTTAGAAAGTATAATTCTGCTTTAAATTCAAGATTCTTTTTCTCAATTATTCTATAGTTGGGGTGGTGATATAAAATATATTTGCTTTTCCAGTGAAAAATATAAAAAAAATTACAAAAATAGGTAGAAAAGTGCTGTAGAAATATCTCACTAAAGCAGCTCATGTTGTCAATTTGAGTTTTGTGGCTATTTAAAGAGGCAAATCTAATATTTGTCATACTTTTTTTTTTTTTTTGGTTTTTCGAGACAGGGTTTCTCTGCAGCTTTTTTAGAGCCTGTCCTGGAACTAGCTCTTGTAGACCAGGCTGGCCTCGAACTCACAGAGATCCGCCTGCCTCTGCCTCCCGAGTGCTGGGATTAAAGGCGTGCACCACCACCGCCCGGTTTTTTAAGTTTTGTAGTAATATTTGAGTTCTAGCAATAAATATGCTTATTGTATTACTGGTCTTTGAATTATATTTGTAATGCTTTCATAACTGACTTTCCTACTAAAGGAGAATTTGAGTAATTCTACAGTTACGTATTTAATTCAAAATAACAACATATGGTATTTAAGAAAACTTAGACTAAGATCTGTTGACAGGATTCCTACACGTACTTGAAAATATTTGAAATACAGTTTTCAAAAATACTACCTTTGAGATGTTTAAATTTATTTTTGTTTAATTTTGATCTCAGTTACGTAAGATGACTTGTTAGGTTAGGTAACATACTTCATTGGGAGCCTAGATTTTGAACATAGCCTTTTATATAAGTCGACATGAAATCAAATAATTGCATTTTTTTGCAAGCATAATTTTTTTTTAAGTTTTTTTATTATTAAAAATTTCTACCTCCTCCCCACCTCCCATTTCCTTCCCCTCCCTTGCTAGTCCAAGGAGCAGTCAGGGTTCCCTGCCCTGCAGAAAGTCCAAGGTCCAAACCACTCCATCTGGGTCCAGGAAGGTGCACATCTAAACAGACTAGGCTCCCCAAAAGCCATTACATGCTGTGGGATCAAAACACAGTGCCATTGTTCTTTGCTTCTCAGTCAGCCTTCATTGTCCGACACCTTCAGAGAATCCAGTTTGATCCCATGTTTTTCAGTCCAGGTCCTGCTGGCCTTGGTGAGCTCCCATTAGATCAGCCCTGCAGTCTCAGTGGGTGGGCGCACTCCTTGCGGTCCTGACTTCCTTGCTCAGGTTCTTCCTCCTTCAGCTCCTCATTTGGGCCTTGGGAGCTCAGTCCTGCGCTCCAGTGTGGGTCTCTGTCTCTATCTCCCTCCATCGCCAGATGAAGCTTCTATGGTGATAAGCAAGATATTCATCAGTATGGCTATAGGAAAGGGCCATTTCAGGCTCCCTCTCCTCAGCTGCCCAAGGAACTAGCTGTGGACATCTCCATGGATACCTGGGACCCCTTCTAGAGTGAAGTCTCTTGCTAACCCTAAAATGGATTCCTTAATTAACAGATCTTCTTCCCTGCACCCCTATCCACCTTCCTCCATCTCAACCATCCCATTCCCCCAGGGTCTCCCCATCCTCCCCTCCTCACTTCTATATCCACATCTCCGCATCACCCCTTACCGCCACCCCACCCCTACCCCCAAGATCCCAATTTTTGCCTGGCAATCTAGTCAATTTCCAATATCCAGGAGGATAAATATGTGTTTTCCTTTGGGTTCACCTTCTTATTTAGCTTCTCTAGCATCTGGAATTATAGGCTCACTGACCTTTATTTATGCCTAGAATCCACTGATGAGTGAGTACATACCAAATTCATCCTTTCCGGTCTGGGTTACCTCACTCAGAATAGTGTTTTCTATTTCCATCCATTTGCATGCAAAATTCAAGATGTCATTGTTTTTTACCACCGAGTAGTACTCTAATATGTACATATTCCACACTTTCTTCATCCATTCTTCCACTGAAGGGCATCTAGGTTGTTTCCAGGTTCTGGCTATTACAAATAATGATGCTATAAACATAGTTGAACAAATGCTTTTGTAGTATGATTGGGCATCTCTTGGGTATATTCCCAAGAGTGGAATTGCTGGGTCCTGGGATAGGTTGATCCAGAATTTTCTGAGAAACCACCACACTGCTTTCCAGAGTGGTTGCACAAGTTTGCATTCCCACCAGCAATCGACAAGTGTACCCCTTACATCACAACCTCTCCAGCAAAGGCTATCATTGGTGTTTTTGATTTTAGCCAATCTGACAGGTCTAAGATGGTATCTCAAAGTTGTTTTGATTTGCATTTCCCTGATTGCTAAGGAGGTTGAGCATGCCCTTAAGTGTCTTTTGGCCATTTGAACTTCTTCTGTTGAGAATTCTCTGTTCAGTTCAGTGCCCCATTTTTTAATTGGGTTAATTAGCATTTTAAAGTCTAGTCTCTTGAGTTCCTTATATATTTTGGAGATCAGACCTTTGTCTGTTGCAGGGTTGGTGAAGATCTTTTCCTAGTCAGTAGGCTGCCTTTGTGTCTTAGTGACAGTGTCCTTTGCTTTACAGAAGCTGCTCAGCTTCAGGAGATCCCATTTATTCAATGTTGCCCTTAATGTCTGTGCTGCTGGGGTTATACATAGGAAGCGGTTTCCTGTGCCCAAATGTTGTAGAGTACTTCCCACTTTCTCCTCTAACAGGTTCAGTGTGTTCAGATTGATATTGAGGTCTTTAATCCATTTGGACTTGAGTTTTGTGCATGGTGATAGATATGGATCTACTTTCATTCTTCTACAGGTTGACATCCAGTTATGCCAGCACCATTTGTTAAAGATGCTTTCTTTCTTCCATTGTATACTTTTAGCTCATTTATCGAAAATCAGGTGTTCGTAGGTTTGTGGGTTAAGGTCCGGGTCTTCTATTCGATTTCATTGGTCGACTTCTCTGTTTTTATGCCAATACCAAGCTGTTCTCAATACTGTAGCTCTGTAATAGAGTTTGAAGTCAGGGATGGTAATGTCTCCAGAAGTTCCTTTATTGTATAAAATTGTTTTGGCTAGCATGGGTTTCTTTTTCTTCCATATAAAGTTGATTATTGTCCTCTCAAGATCTGTGAAGAATTTTGATGGGACCTTGATGGGGATTGCATTGAATCTGCAGATTGCCTTTGGTAGAATTGCCATTTTTACTATGTTGATCCTCTCAATCCAAGAGCAAGGGAGATCCTTCCATTTTCTGGTATCCTCTTCAATTTCTTTCTTCAAAGACTTAATGTTCTTGTCAAATACATCCTTCAATTCCTTGGTTAGAGTTACTCCCAAATATCTTATGCTATTTGTGGCTATTGTGAAAGGTGATACTTCTCTGATTTCCCTCTCTACTGCCTTATCCTTTGTGTATAGGAGGGCAACTGATTTTTTGGAGTTGATCTTGTATCCTGCCATGATACTGAAGGAGTTTATCAGCTGTAGGAGTTCTTTGGTGGAGTTTTTGTGGTCGCTTATGTACACTATCATATCATCTGCAAATAACGAAAGTTTAACTTCTTCCTTTCCAATTCGAATCCCCTTGATCCCCTCATGTTGTCTTATTGCTATTGCTAGAACTTCAAGCACTATATTGAAGAGATAAGGAGAGAGTGGACAGCCTTGTCGTGTTCCTGAATTTAGTGGGATGGCCTTGAGTTTCTCTCCATTTAATTTGATGTTACAGGCTTGCTGTAAATAGTCTTTATTATATTTTGAATGACCCTTGTATCCCCTAATCTTTCCAAGACCTTTATCATAAAGGGGTGTTGAATTTTGTCAAATGCTTTTTCAGCATCTAATGAGATGATCATATTGTTTTTTCCTTCAGTTTATTTATATGATGGATTACATTGATAGATTTTTGTATGTTGAATCAGCCCTGCATCTCTGGGATGAAGCCTACTTGATCGTAGTGGATAATTTTTCTAATGTGTTCTTGGATTCTGTTTGCCAGTATTTTATTGAGAATTTTTGCATCAATGTTCATGAGTGAGATTGGCCTGTAATTCTCTTTCTTGGTTGAGTCTTTGTGTGGTTTAGGTATCAGGGTAATTGTAGCTTCATAAAAGGAATTTGGCAATGACTGTTTTGTTTCTATATTATGAAATACCTTAAGGAGTATAGGTATTAGGTCTTTTTGGAAGTTCTGGTAGAATTCTGCATTGAAACAATCTGGTCCTGGTCTTTTTTTGTAGGGAGGTTTCTGATAACAGTTTCTAATTCTTTGTGACTGACAGGACTATTTTAGATTGTTCACCTAATCCTGGTTTAACTTTGGTATATGGTACTTATCTAGAAAAATGTCCATTTCTTTTACGTTTTCCAATTTTGAGGCATACAGGCCTTTGTAGTAAGATCTAATGATTCTCTGAATTTCCTCTGTGTCTGTGGTTATGTCCCCCTTTTCATTTCTGATCTTATTAATTTGTTTGTTCTCTCTCTGCCGTTTGATTAGTTTGGCTAGGGGTTTGTCAATCTTGTTGATTTTCTCCAAGAACCAGCTTTTGGTTTCATTGATTCTTTGGATTGTTTTCTGTGTTTCTATTTTGTTGATTTCTGCCCTCAGTTTGATTATTTCCAGTCTTCTACTCCTCATAGGTGAGTCGGCTTCTTTCTTTTCTAGAGCTTTCAGGTGTGCTGTTAAGTCTCCAATGTGTGCTTTCTCCATTTTTTTTTTTAAAGTGGGCACTTAGTGTTATCAACTTTCCTCTTAACACTGCTTTTATAGTGTCCCATAGGTTTGAGTATGTTGTGTCTTTATTTTCTTTAAATTCAAGGAAGATTTTAATTTCTTTATTTCTTCCTTGACCCAGGTGTGGTTCAGTAGTTAACTGTTCAGTTTCCATGAGTTTTTAGCCTTTCTGGGGGTAACATTGTTGTTGAATTCTAATTTTAATCCATGGTGATCCAATAAGATGCAGATGGTTACTAATATTTTTTTGTAACTCTGGAAGTTTGCTTTGTTACCAAGTATGTGGTCAATTTTCGAAAGGTTCCATGAGCCGCAGAGACGAAGGTATATTCTTTCCTATTTGAGTGGAATGTTCTATAGATGTCTGTTAAGTCCATTTGTTTCATTACCTCCATTAAGTCTCTTAAATCTCTGTTAGGTTTCTGTCGGATTGACCTGTCCATTGGTGAGAGAGGAGTGTTGAAGTCTCCTACTATTAGTGTGTGTGGTTTGATGGCTGCCTTGAGTTCTAGTAATGTTTCCTTTACATAAGTGGATGCTTTTATATTAGGGGCATAGATATTCAGGATTGAGACTTCTTTCTTATGGATTTTTCCTGTTATGAGTATAAAGTGTCCCTTTCCATCTCTTCTGATTGATTTTACTTTGAAGTCTACTTTGTTAGAAATTAGTATGGCCACACCGGCTTGTTTCTTAGGTCAATTTGCTTGATAAACCTTTTCCCAACCCTTTACTCTGAGTACATATCTGTCTTTGTGGTTGAGGTGTGTTTCTTGTAAACAGCAGAATGTTGGATCCTGTTTTCGTATCTAATCTTTTAGCCTGTGCCTTTTTATAGGTGAATTGATTCCATTGATATTGAGTGATATTAATGTCTAGTGGTTGTTAACTCTGGTCATCGTTTTTGTTTTTGTTTTTGTTTTTTGGTAGTAGAGATTGTGTGTTTCCTTTCTTTAAGATGTGCTGGTTAAGGGTTGCTAGATGTCTGAGCTATTTTGGGCAATGCTGGACTCTTTGGTTTGTGATTTTCTTCCTATCACTTTCTGTAAGGTTGGATTTGTGGCTTCGTATTGTTTAAATTTGTTTTTATCTTGGAATATTTTGTTTTCTCCATTTATAGTAAACAAAAGCTTGGCTTGGTATAATAATCTGGGCTTGCATCCATGGTCTCTTAGTTTCTGCAGAACATCTATTCAGGACCTTCTGGCTTTCATGGTTTCCATAGAGAAGTCAGGTGTAAGTCTGATAGGTTTACCTTCAGAAGTTACTTGACCTTTTTTCTTTGCAGCTCTTAATATTCTTTCTTTATTCTGTATGTTTTGTGTTTTGATTATAATATGGTGAGGGGATGTTTTTTTTTTTGATCCAGTCTATTTGGTGTTCTGTAAGCTTCTTGAACCTTCATAGGAATATCTTTTTTTATTTTAGGTTGGGGAATTTTTCTTCTATAATTTTATTAAATATATTTTCTGGACCATTGAGCTGTAATTCTTCTCCTTCTTCTATGCCTATTATTCTTAGGTTTGGTCTTTTTTATTGTGTCCCAGATTTCCTGAATGTTTTGTGATGAGAATTTGTTGGATTTGCTGTTTTCTTTGATCAGTGCATTTATTTTCTCTATGGTATCTTCAGAATCTGAGATTCTTTCTTCTATCTCTTGTATTCTGTTGGTTATGCTCGTTTCTGTAGTCTCTATTCGTTTATGTATATTTTCCATATCCAGCCGGCCCTCGGCTTGTGTTTTCTTCCTTGCCTCCATTTCAGTTTTGAAGTCTTGCACTGTTTCCATTATCTGTTTGATTGTTTTTCTTGGTTTCCCAGGATATCGTTTACGGATTTACTGAATTCTTTAAACTTTTTGTTATTCTTCTCGTCCATTTCTTTAAGAGAGTTTTTCACCTCCTGTTTAAGGGACTCTATTACTTTTCCTAAAGTCAGTTTTTTCTACTTCTTCTTGATTACTGTGTTCAAGTCTTCCTGTTGTAAGTTCGCTGGGTTCTGGTGCTTTCATGTTGTTTTTCAAATTGTTGGAGGAATTCTTGCATTGGCGCCTGCCCATTTCTTCCTTCGAATAATCCCCTATGGGTCTTCTTTTAGAAGTTCAATTCTCCTTGCTGGCCAGGCAGCTCCCAGGCAAAAGGCCTACCTTGCTGCAGTCAGGCTATTGAAACAGAGGACCTCCCACCCTCCTGGGTACACTCAATCCCTGGTCCCAGGGCCCAACCAGGCTGAGCTGTTGGATTTTGTGGCCCTGAAGACGGGAGGATGAAGGGGGGGGGTTGGTTCTGGGTGCAAGCTGGGAAGGGACAGGAAGAGAGAGGCAGTATTCATGGAGAATAGCCCCTGCAGGAAGCCCAGGGAGTGTAGAGGCCGGTTGGGGAATGTCTGTGGTCAGTCTCCAGGTGGTTGCTGTGGTTCAGGCACTCACTCACCCCAAGGAATGATGGATCTTTTGGTAGACAATCAGGTCTCCTTGCTGGCCAAGCAGTTTGCTGAGGAAGGGCCTACCTTGCTGCAGGCTGGCTTTTGAAACAGAGGACCTCCCACCCGCCTGGGTGCACTCAATTCCCAGACCCAGTGCCCAAACAGGGTGAGCTCTGGGATTTTATGGCCCCGAAGATGGGAGGATGAATGCTGGGGGTTCTGGGTGCAAGCTGGGAAGGGACAGGAAGAGAGAGGCAGTATCTGGGGAGAAATAATTGAATTTTTAAAACAAGATGCGTGGTGTGTGAATAACAGACTGACAAGATAATTTTATAGCGGCTGAAAGCACAATAGAGTGAAAAAGCAAGTGTAGCTTTTTAGTTTCTAGCACTGAGGGAGGCCCCTTGCAATGCCTGCCTAGTCCCTTTATCAGTGTTTGGACTAATTACTGAAGTGTCCAACATTCTGGAGGCTTTACATACTTTTCAGCATCCTTCCTGGCCTCCTCCTAGGTTCAGATGTTGGAGAGATGAGCTGAGAGGCAGAGTAAGAGCTGAGGGAAACTGTGTCCTGCTGCTGCGCTCTGTCAGGTTTCCCTGAAGGAAGCTCGGGAGGACCCTAGGATACAAACTTTTGATAAATGTATCCAGAGTTGAGATAATGCATAGGGCATCATGTTTTTAGGTCCATGGGAATGCTTCAGTAAGTAAGAAAGGGTGCGTCAGTCTCTTGCCAGACCTAGAGCTGGCATTTCTGAGGACTACCTTCCCTTCAGGAAAGTCTGCAGCTGTGGCCAGAGAAGGCATTTTTCTTTTAAGTTCTTGGTTTTCGTGAAAGTGCTCTTTGATTTTCAGAATTTATTTTTTTTTTCAGGTAACTTCATTTAAATTCACTCATGTCCAGAAGTCTCCTGGATAGCTTTACTCTGCCAACCCATACCTAATAAATTCCAGGGACATAAGCATGAATTTTAATAAGCAGAACTTGGCCACTAAACCCTACAAGGTCTTATCATGTGGGACCTATAATTAATAACAATTATTAATTTTAATTTTTAATTATTTATTACTACTTTCAAAGCACTAGCTTTATTTTTTACTAACAATCTTCCTTGATAGCATTAAGAGAAAGTTGCGTTATTGTCCGATTTGGGTGAGTTCAGTCAAAATAATGTGTGTTTTTTTTTAAAGATTTATTTATTTATTTATTATGTATACAACATTCTGTCTTGATGTATGCCCGCACGCCAGAGGAGGGCGTCAGATCTCAGTACAGATGGTTGTGAGCCACCATGTGGTTGCTGGGAATTGAACTCAGGACCTCTGGAAGAGCAGCCAGTGCTCTTAACCTCTGAGCCATCTCTCCAGCCCCAAAATAATGTGTTTTTATAAACATTCTTGTTCTTGTACTTTAGATATGCCACCATCATGTGGGTCACCAGTTTGCCCCATAGAAGATTTGTAAGCATTGATGTAAAAATTATACATGAATATTCACATAACAGCACATTTATGAGTAGAAATTTTAAACAGATATATTAATATTTAATATGTTTTTTAAAAGCCTTTTTTGTAAGTAAGGCAGCTCATCTTTGTGCTGTATAAACTTATAAAATAGAGAAAAAGTAAAGCCGGGCGGTGGTGGCGCACGCCTTTAATCCCAGCACTCCGGAGGCAGAGGCAGGCGGATCTCTGTGAGTTCGAGACCAGCCTGGTCTACAAGAGCTAGTTCCAGGACAGGCTCCAAAGCCACAGAGAAACCCTGTCTCGAAAAACCAAAAAAAAAAAAAAAAAAAAAAATAGAGAAAAAGTAAAATTTAAACTTTATCCAATTACCACATATATATATCTATTTTCTTCCAGCCTTTTAATGTATTTTGATTTTGGAATAAACTGGATGTCAACCTAAGTATTTAACTAATATTGTGTAGATGGTGTTTTAAATTCGAAGCTTTCTGTAAATGCTTCTCAACTTTTACTGTTGCATTGATTGCAGTCTTCCATGTCCCATTCTTGGCCTTTTGGCATGTAATGTATGGCTCTGATTTCCACAGCCGTCGGGTGTGTTCTCTGCTTCTGTTTACTGTCAGCAGTGCCATTATAGTACTACATCTGGGCCTCATGCATATTTTAATGCAAGTAGTTGGATATTTACTATTTCTCCAAATACAGTATTTCTATAAAAATTTGAACTGTTTCCAGCTATGAATGAAAATGAATAATAACCATTTCTTGCTATTTTAGCATCATGTGGATATTCTATAAAGTTATATGTTTAGATTGTGTTCAATCATATACCATGTAAGCATTTAAGAAGCTATGATATTGGCCGGGTGGTGGTGGTGCATGCCTTTAATCCCAGCACTCGGGAGGCAGAGGCAGGCGGATCTCTGAGTTCGAGGCCAGCCTGGTCTACAAGAGCTAGTTCCAGGACAGGCTCTAGAAACTACAGGGAAACCCTGTCTCGAAAAAGCAAAAAAAAAAAGAAGCTATGATATTGTGAGATGGTATTACCTACATCCTACCAAAATAATTATTTTTCTTCTTTGTAGCATAGAGCATTGCATTGAAGAAATACAGTTTGAAGTAAACAAACTTTGTCCAGATGTGCAGCTGCAGACAACAACCGACTGCTTCAAGTGGCTAGCTAGCTATAATTATGATTCATCTAAGTCACCATCTATTTCCCATGGAGATTTGATAGCGTTCCTCAAAATAATGGTAAAAAATTGTTTTCTGGTAGAGTGGGAAGCATGGAATACAACTGGTTGAATTACAATATGTAAAAGTTTATTGCATTGGTAATATCCTGTCTTATGGAGGTGTTTTGGTTTGTGGGTATGTTTTTGGCTTTTTGTTTTTGGATTCTATTTCTTTCCCTGCCAAATTCTATAACTTATTTTAAAAATTTTAGCACCAAAGTAAATTGTATGGAAATGGAAGTTAAATACCCTTCTTTCTGGGTGGCGTGTAATGTGATATGCAGCATGCTGATGCAGAACACGCTGATATGATCCAAGGTTGTCTCCAAAGAAGTTCAGATTATTAGACTTTGTGTTCTTTCCCACAAAAACAGTAAGAGCCCCTTGTTTGTATGGTGTGTATGCCCATACCTCTCATTCTCTGTATTCTAACTTACAATAATACCCACTTCCTTTTGTTTCAGTGGAAGCAGAAATGTATACAAAACCACTGTTAATTGGTGTTCACTCTTTATCACCAGCTGCCTACTGGAGGGAAGTTTTTTTGGTTAACCTTTAACAAGAATAGTTATTGTTAAACCCACATCTACAGGAGTGGCTAGGTTACAAAAACAGATTCTCATAGAAACAGCACAATTTTTAGGAAGCAGAATTTCTTTAGCTATGGTTTTAATTTAATTTAGTAGGGAGAAAAGGACTGTTTTTGTCCTAGCATAAAAAACAGCGAACAAAGCAGATGTGGAAAGTATCTTGAGGTTTAGGATGACAGAATCAAATGAAAATAGTTTTTGTCTGTTGTTATTATGTCTCTTTCATGCTTATGAAGTAATACAAGGAAGACTATATGCCCTGAAGCTTAACCTCTTAGGATATTCTTCTCACCCATTATCTCTTGAAGGTGGAGCCTTGCAGAAGAAATATGGATGTAGTTATTCCTTTAATTTCTATTAGGAGCCATGTGTATTGTATTTCATTCATGTTGATGTAATAATACTTTCTCTTTTAATTAAAAGCAAAGGATTTCAATTATCTTTTAATCTGTCACACAGAAGTCATTCTCTATTCACTGCAAATCAGCGGCCAACGTAATTTTGCTCAAATTCATGTTTTGTTTTTTTACATAATTGATCATGTTATTTTTGAGCAAATAACCATGTTATCAAAACAGATTCAAATTAAAATAACATCAGTTTTTATATGCTAATTGTGTCAGTCTCGATGGCATTTTTATGTACCTATTCTTTACTGAAAGTTATTAACTAGGTAAGAAATTGGTTTTGAGAATGATATTTTCAAGTTTTAAGTAATCATTCAAAACACATCTTGAACCTCTGTAGTCTACTGGTTTTTGTTTGGTCAAATATTTTCAACTATTAGCTGGCTTAGAGAAATGTAATGATGAGATGCTAATCTAACACATCTGACTCATTGAATTGCCTTAGTGCTGCTGGGTCCTAGACTATAAGAACATTTCCTATGTTAGAGCTATGTAAAGCTCTAAGTAGTGTGACCTTTGAGAGATGTGCAGAAGGCTTCTGGCGGAGAGGATGAAGCCGAGTGTCTATACTAAGCTCCCCACTCCACACACTCCACACTCACAGAAATTAGACTCTTAGAGCTTTCAGATATCAGTGTCATAGAGTTTTCCTCATGAATAAACCAGAGAATATATGGGAAAATGTTTTTATATAACAAGATATTGATATTTGCTGTAATTGTTAAAATAGCACATTAAATGTGCATTGAAGTGCAAATTTAGAGTAAATCGGGGCCAATCCTGACTTATACATAATGCCTGTTCTTTCTTTTTTTTATATATATTTATTTATTTATTATGTGTACAGCATTCCTTCCATGTATGCCTGCAGGCCAGAAGAGGGCACCAGACCTCATTACAGATGGTTGTGAGCCACCATATGGTTGCTGGGAATTGAACTCAGGACCTTTGGAAGAGCAGGCAATGCTCTTAACCTCTGAGCCATCTCTCCAGCCCTACCTGTTCTTTCTTTATCAATAAGAAATTTCAAAGCCAGACTAACTTTTATGTCACTGGAGCCTTGCTTCCATTTCTTTTCTAATAAGCTTGTTTCTTCTTACAGAATATGAACTAATTTCAGTAGTGGCTGAAATGGACATAATTAGGACAATCATCATGTATGGAGAATGTATGTGAATTCAGAGTCCAAGGAGAAAGTCACTTGTTGTTCTTTTAGTATCTCCTTTACACCACCATTGTTTTCTACCAGCACAGAAAGATTAAAGGAATAATTCCCCAACATCTTTTGGGAAGCCTTTCTGAAGATTTCTTTATCCCAGTTTGAGTTAGTTATTTCTTTGGAGAGAGCAGAAATATTCTCATATTAATTTTTAAAGTAAAAATCTTTCTTAACATGGTTCTCAGTAATGAATTTAAATGAAAGTTGAAATCTCCCAAAGAATTAAATTTTATTTCTCAGGATGGCAGCTATTAGTAACTCCTAGGCACCAACTATATTTCATGTTCTTCTTTTGTGGCGTGGGGTGTATTGCGGAGCCGGAGGAAGGGAGACCCAGGACGCGACCACGTGCGTGGGAGGATTATTTATTAAGGAAGGGGGTGCTCGACAGTGCGGGTCAAGGGAGGGAGGAAAAAGAAAGAGGGGATAGAGAGAAAGAGAGAGAAAGAGCAAGAGAGAGCAAGAGAACACATGGTGGGGGGTTTTAAACTTTTAAAGGGGTACAGTGTTCTTGGGAAATGTAGTTTTTGGGTCCGGCGGGGTGAAACTGCGATCTGCGCTTGTGCGCAGGGGCCTTCTGCTCACAAAGGCCTTCTGGGAGGTGTAGTCCTCATCCCATGAGAATCACAATATTTAATTATTTTTTCCTAGAATTATCTTAAGGATTTTTATTTTGCTTGAGGTTTTGTAGTAAGTATATTCATTCAGGCATAAAAAGTATCTGCCAGGAATTAATTAAGGCATGATCTTGACTTTATTTTGTCTGAAGAACTTATTTTTCCCTAACAGCTCTGTATTTAGTGATGTTTGACTTCAGCTTTGCTACAGCTTGGTTACAGAGAATAGTGAGGGCTACAAGGTGCATGTGCAGAGGTATAACTGAACAAATCACCAATCCACAGTGGTTAATACATTCTATACTGTCAGCGTTGAGTGAATTCTAAACGCCTTACAAAACTATGTTGTGTATAGGACAATCATTCTAAATTTTAATCAATTATGAAATTATGTGCTTAGAAATTATTTTTGTTGTGCTCAGATTTAATAATGTGTCTAATGTGTCATTCACTTTTATCAGCAAGATGTATTGAATAATGAAGAAAATCAAGAAGAAATGATCCTGGATCTACTCTGGGACCTCTCCTGTCAGAGCAACATCTCATTCCTGTCACTCCTAGGTGGGACCTCTTTCTGTTTCCTCTCCAGGACATGTCTGCATTCTGTTGAAGATTACTCCTCTGTGGATGTAAAGTCTATTTGGGATGATATAAGATTACATCTTCGACGATTCTTGGTGAGCAGGTTAGAAAGCCATAATGAGATCAACAATTCACAGCAAAGAATTGAGCTGAAAAGTCAGTGTGTGCAGCAGCTCCTCCTGCTCTACCCAGAATCAGAAGTGGTTGCCAAGTACCAAAGCATACGAAAGAGACTGCTGGCTACATTTCTGCAAAACTCCTTTCCTTCCTACAACAGAGATTCAGATTTAGAAGTAATTGTTCATGGATACCAAAATACAATGCTCACGATATATTCAATGATAAAAGAGGATTTTAACATACTATGTGAAATTTTAGCTCCATCCTCAATGGCACAATTCATTAAAGAATCTTACCTGGATACAATTACTGAAGAGATGGCAAAAATTCTTGAAAGTTTTTGTGAGCTTCAGTTCATAAAAAATGCTGTTCCTGTAGCTAAAACAATCAAGAGCTCGGGCAAGCACAGAGGAGCCATGCATGCTTTGGGTTAGTGATGCTTACATTTCTCTCTGATTTCACTTTGCCTTTTACATCTTTAATTTTCATGCTTTTCTGTAGTTGGTATGTGGTTCAATCCCATTGCAGGCTTCAAGATAAACCAGAAAATAAATGAGTGGAATGAGCTTTCAGCTCACATGTTCCCTTCTCTGTACGTGCAGTCATGGAAGTGTTTCATCTCTTGTTAAATTGTTAGTGATATTGAAACTGGAAGTCATATAAAAATGAAAGTATTAGCTAAAAGAATCTCATATGTGTGCATGCAAATATAAATGTACGCGCAAAGCTGTGTACAGTAGAAGAGAATGAACTTTACTGTACTGTATCTTCCAAAGACAGAACAGTATTACTTAAGAGGAGTTGTTGAAAGTTGGTTTAAATTTACATTAACTAAAATTAGAAGTCAAAGAAGTACATTTTAGTGAGGCAGTTATATTAAATATAAACTATAAATAGTTACCATAAAATAATTTTAGTTGCTTAAACAGTATGGCACTTTATAAAACATTTAAAATTTTTCTCTATTTTATATTACAATAATAAATAAAATGACTTCAAATTTCTAATTTTATTCAGTTATTAAAGAATAAAGAAAAGAAAAAAAAACACTATGATAAACTTTTTTGTTATGGTGGAAACCAGTGGAGAAAAATTTTAAAAACTGTGATTGTTTTATTACCAATTATGAAACATTAAGGAATTTTTATTTCTTTTTTTTTTTTTTGGTTTTTCAAGACAGGGTTTCTTCTGTAGCTTTTGGAGCCTGTCCTGGAACTAGCTCTTATAGCCCAGTGGCCTCGAACTCACAGAGATCCGCCTGCCTCTGCCTGAGTGCTGGGATTAAAGGCGTGTGCCACCACCGCCCGGTGGAATTTTTATTTCTAAACGAGTTCCTGAACTATATTATTTAAGTATTTGAAAATTATCCACTGGTGAATTATTTGCCAGTTGACATTTTGTATGTCACCGTATATTTTACTTAAATTAATGTGATAGATACAGTTTCAAGGAAGCCAACATCCTCCTGAAGTTCCAGTCTTCACTTCGGATGCTAACTCATACTGTGTAGCAGGTGTGTTGGTTACCATTGGGACAGCAGTGACATTGCTGTCCTCTAACTCAACAACACCGTGGTGGGTCTGTACCAAGCAAATATACTTTCATCTAGTTGTTAACACATAATTTTGAAATACATTTTATGCCTGTGCCTGCTTTTTAAAAATATTGTGTGTGTGTGTATATATATATGCATACATACATACATACATACATACATATATATATATATATTTAAATCCTGTTTACTTATAAAATTTTTTGTGTACAAAAGTTCTGTCTGGGCTAAATATAGTTTATAGTGGAAAATAGGATAATTCAGTTGAAAATGAGTCTTAGGCTGCTACAGAGGCAAAGTATGTAACTCCACTTTAACTCTGGAGTTGGAATTAGTTTCCACAAACCTAATTGCATTGATCCGTCTCAAACACTGTTACCTGTGTTCTCATAGTTGTCACTTTTAAATGGGTTCTTTCTATATGTTAGGCACTGTGCTGAGAATATTTTACTTACAAAAATAAATACTTATATTAACTCACTCTGGATTGTGCCCAGTCAGGATTCATATTCACACCAAAAACCCCTATATAGGTTTGTGTGTGTGTGTGTGTGTGTGTGTGTGTGTGTGTGTGTGTATGTGTGTGTGTGTGTGTGTGTGTGTGTGTTTGTTTGTTTGATTTGTATAAAACCTGTTTTCAACTGCTATTGCACTGTGTCTCAAAGTATAGAATCAATTGTTCTGTCATCAGGAGTAGAAATTTCAAGCTTTCTTGGCCAAGTTGGCTACCTGAAAATAATTTACTTCAGCCTTATTGACTCACTGTCAAATGATTCATTTAGTAGCAACCCTGTTTAAGATTATGAGCCAGACACTAAATTAATAAGGAAAGCAAACGAGTCCTTACTACATATAAGAAGCAATAGCTCAACAGACCAGTCATGCTCTTGTTTCATTCCAAGACACAGTTGTTTTGACCCAATGACAAAATTTTGTCTATAAACAAATTACCACTTCAAGAAGCAATAGTAATGTGTATTCCTTTTGGAATAAAATCTGGATTGACTAAATGGGAAAGTATTATATTTAATATAATTATATTTCTCTATGATCACTGATATTTTGCTGTTATACACTAGACTATAGAAAGAGCATTGCTTACGTAAAAATTCATTGGTTGAAATAGGGACTTGTATCATCTTACTTAATTCTAACCTCCTGACGTGGTGTTCAGTATCTTCACTGAACAAAGGGAAAACTGAGAGGTAATAGACTCCACTACACTCTATCCCAGGTCCCTCAGTGTGACTACACTCCATCCCAGGTCCCTCAGTGTGACTACACCCCATCCTTCATCCCTCACTGACTACACTCCATCCTGCATCCCTCAGTGTGACCACACTCCATCCTGCATCCCTCCTTGTGACTACACTCCATCCCAGGTCTCTCAGTGTGACTACACTCCATCCTGCATCCCTCAGTGTGACCACTCTCCATCCTGCATCCCTCAGTGTGACTACACTCCATGCTGCATCCCTCACTGTGACCACACTCCATCCCAGGTCTCTCAGTGTGACTACACTCCATCCTAGATCACGCATTTGAATTGTCCGATTCTTCTCATTGTCAGTGCAGTTATTGTTCGACTCTTCTTCACACTGGGCTGCATTTCTTATTGAAAAGAACACAACTCCATTCTGAAATTCTTTTGTTTTGGTTCCTCTTTTGCAGTCTATTAATGTAGTTTGAGATTTGTTTGTTCGCTATAGTCTTGTTCACATAAAAACCTCTAGGTCCTTTATGAGCTAGGACAGTTTGGCATTACTGAGTTTTTTCACATTAGTCTGTGAATCATCTCTATTACTTGAGTATTAAATAAAGTGATTACTCTTTGCCATGATGTATACTTTACTCATGTGAGCTCATTTTATCTTTTGAACAGTTTTTCATATTCTACGTGAGGGAAAGCTGAGACCAGAAGTAATATTCTCATAGCTACACAGCTACTAAGTCACAGAAAGGAGCATCCCTGATTTTACAATAATTCCCTCTGTCCCTCGCTCCTTCCTTTTTCTTTCTTCTCTTTTTCTCCAGTACTGGAGAAAACACAGGGCCTTGCACATGTTACACACATACTCTACCACTGAGCTTCGGATCAGGCCTTGGTGTATTATCCTGACATGCCACAAACCCTTCTGTCAAAACCAGCATGGAACACTGTAATTCTTACAGCAAAAATAATTATTTGCCAAACACTTAACATTTTGTTTTCATTATCACGTTCCTGGCTCTGTATACTACTCAGCAAGTATTCTTGCTTTTCTTTTAATTGGTAGTGATTGCTAGCTAACTTACGATTTGCGTTTTCCCTCAGAAACTGATCAGGCGTGGTCTCTGCTGTGCTATGCTGTGTGCTGTCAGCTGGCCTTTCTGGTGGTAGTGTTCATGGAGGCAGCCCAGAGTGACATCTCAATGTAAGCACTTTAAGTACACACACACGCATACACATATATGTATATATGTATATACAACACACTTATGTACTCATACACATGTATATGATGTGTGTATATATGTGTATATGTATGTATGCATGAATATGCACACAACAGTCTCTCTGTCCGTTTTCTTGTGATAAGGTACAAGACAGGCATATTTTCCCTTGTACATAAGCTTATCTCTAGAGTTAAATTCATCATCTTGGTGTTTGGTAAAATTTTCTTTTATATTCACCCAGATTTGAACATTTCCTTGGAGTATCTATAGATACCTTTGTTATTTGAAAGAAATAATGTTAATAGAAAAGTTTTAGAATTTTTTAAGTTAGTTATCTTTTCTAAAAAAAAAATTTTTAGCACATAATCTTTTACTTTTGTTATTATTATCACTATTATTAAATAGTAGCACTCAATTTCCTGTGTGTCCACAATTTAGCTGCCTCAGCCTCCCTGGTACAGACTTGAGCCCCTGTAGCAGCTTTCCAGTGTGCCTGGCTCTTCTGTGCTTGGGTGGTTCCCTCTCTTTTGCAGGAGAATCATCTCTATATCTAAGTTTAGAATTACTAAGGAAGCTAGATTTAATTTTAATTTTAAAATTATATTACTGATTGTGTATTTAAAAGTACTAATCTAAATATTTGGGGAAGAGAGTTGCTTTTGAGTAGTAAATTTCAGGTAAATTAATATTCTATATTTTAACAATGAAATGTGCAATTAGGAGATTAGAAGTCTAGAGTAAATTTTATAACTCTCTTTGTGCTTTACTTGAGTTATTCTTAAGGTCCTTTTTAACTTGAAAAGGAAAGGCTCAGGGGTCTTCTACATGCTCCCAGTATTTGTCAAGTTTCAAACCTGCAGCTAGAATGAGTGTAATCTAAGAGGCGTAAAGGCTGGCTGCAAACCACTGTGCCCAGCTGGTTAGTACAACTGAAGGCATGTTGCAGCCTCCAGAGTAAATTCCCACCTTAACATCATCCCAGAAAGACACATTAGTGGCTTATGCCTAGATTTCTAAGACCTAGGATTCTATTTATTTATTTATTTATTTATTTATTTATTTATTTATTTATTTATTTATACAATATTCTGTCTGTGTGTATGCCTGCACGCCAGAAGAGGGCACCAGACCCCATTAGAGATGGTTGTGAGCCACCATGTGGTTGCTGGGAATCGAACTCAGGACCTTTGGAAGAGCAGGCAATGCTCTTAACCTCTGAGCCATCTCTCCAGCCCCCAAGACCTAGGATTCTAAGGCCAGTCTGAGGTACATTGCAGGGCAAGACTGTCGAAAAACAAGCAAAAGCAATAGTGCAGATCTGGTCTGGGCTGCAAGGACAGGCTGGAAAACTTAGTCCTGCCTATCAATCAATAAAAACCCGAGTGGCGGAGTGCTTGTCTATCACAGTTTCACAAAACTAAGAGGCCAACAAAACGAACCTGCAGGGTGGAGAAGGCTCTTCCTGATGGCAAAGTGATGATACAGTTTTAGACCGGGCACGTTTGGAAAATAAGCCAATTAAAAGCCACCCTTAGCCGTTCTATGCCTCCAGTGTCTGTGACCAAGAAAGGGTGAAGTTTATCTCTGTGAGCGCATAAGCTCCAGGCTGGGAGAACAGTTAGCTGAAGCCCTGCGCTGCTCAGGAGTAAGTGATGCTCTCCCCAGCCAGTTAGCCTGATGAGTTCCTAATTTCGCACAATTACAGGTACAACTTTAAATACCTCAAAATGGTCAGTGAGGTAAAAACAACAGCGAGCAATGCCTATGAACTCATCAGTTCTTTTCAAAAAAATAGTTGCCTCTCGGGGTTTTTATTTGTATTTTGTTGTTGTACTAATAAATTATATTGTTAACGAGCACTTGTCCCCCAGCTTTTTATGTCGTAGTGCCATTTTGAGGGGAAATACTGGTGTATGTACCTTGTTTGCAGTTACTTTGTATTAAGAAGGTAAACAGTACAATTTGATTGTAAGTCAGCTTTTCTGGCTTTGACAGACTGATCCAGCCCCTTGCTTTATAACCTCATTAAGTCCTTAACCTTGCAATGTTTGCAAGATTTGCATTAGATAATATATAAAGATCCTTAGAAGTCTAAACTCTTTCTGATTCTACAACAGGATTGTATGCCTACTTTTTGACACCAAGAATAACCAAATTTGTTCTCTTTACGGACACAGATAGATTAACGGGCTAAGTATATAGCTTTGTATGTCACATAGAAGATGCAGTTCTGCAATCTCTCTCTGGGAGATCTGGTTTCCCTTAAGCAAAACCTTGGATTTGCACCATGCAAACTGCCATTCTCATGCCTTTGTATTTGTGATAGGAGGGAGGGTGGGAAAAGTAGTGGACAATAAGTAAAAATCAAAGCAGAGTTTCTTCATTTTACTTTTGTCTTTAAATATTCCTAGTAATTTACTTTTTTGTCTTCCTTTTTATTTCATAACCATGTTTGTTTCATGTTTAGTCTTGAGGGCTTTTTAGTAGAAGGGCTTTTAAACCTCTCTGGGCCATCCCATGAGCAGAACAAAAGAGGATTGTCTTCTTTAGGGGCACTCAACCACCATCATCTTCCCTTCTGTATTCTTCACAGTATGTGTTCACCAAGGGACCAGTCCACAGGCAAATGATCAACCTAGACTTAAATCTGCTTGTCTGTATTTATCCTCTTTAGAGAAGACTGAATCAAATGAGAACTTCTTGAGATTTACAGTAGGGTTTTGTATGTTCGAAGTCATCAGCTGCTCTAATTCTGCAGTTTTATTTTTTGTTTTTGTTTTATTTTCAGAACAAGTTTTTCTGCATAGCCTTGGCTGTCCTGCAAATTGCTCTGTAGACCAGGCTGTCCTCAAACTCACAGGGATCTCGTCTGCCTCCACCTCCCAGGTGCTGGGATTAATCTTGTGTGCCAGCATGAGTTTTGATAAAAACAAAAATAACTTAGAATATATTTTACAGAAATTACTTAATGAAGTATGAGATTTCCAGAATACAAATGCAAAATATTTTCTTGATGTTTTCTCTTTGATTATCTTCATTTTCCTTAATTCCTATCTACAGATATGTAAAATCACTCATAGAGTGACACCTTCTGTGTGTGTTTCTATCCTACATGTGCAGCCCTAACCCTGTCTGCACTGCTAGAACGTTTGATTCTTAATGTGTCCCTGAAATGTTGAGTGTTACTCCTGTTTCCTCTACACAGAA
The DNA here is from genome assembly GCF_903992535.2 of Arvicola amphibius. Taxonomy (NCBI): domain Eukaryota; kingdom Metazoa; phylum Chordata; class Mammalia; order Rodentia; family Cricetidae; genus Arvicola; species Arvicola amphibius. The sequence continues at coordinate 69,302,536 of NC_052049.1, read as the reverse complement.
CCCAAGATCTTAACATGTCAATTACTTTGTCATAATATTCAAATGTATTATGACAAAGCTGATCCTTGTAACTACAGTACTACTGTCCTTTATTGAATTAATTGGTTTGTAAGACAGAAAACTTTTAAAATGTAAAGATAGTTTTTATTTTAACTACTTGTTATGCACTGGTTTCTCTGCGTACAGACTGAGCAGTGTCCCGTTTGGAATAGTGACATTAGTGATGTGGCAAGTCACGCCATCAGTGCTCATACTGGGAAACAATCTAGAAAGAAAATTTAGTTTTGCCCTATATGGAAAATGTTACTTTCATTTTTTTTTCCTTACTATGTATAAGGTATCTGGATGGAGAATCTCATTTTATTCCAAGAGATGCAAATAGACAATTGTTTAAGATTCAATACAAGATTTTAGCTAAAAGTAACTAATATATTGAAATAGTTGAGATAATTTCTTGCCAGTTTTGAAATTCATTTTGTCACTGATATTAATGATACCATTAGTTAACATTATACTTATATAAGGCTTCAACTTTTTTTTAGACAGGGTTTCCCTGGCTTAGATCAGGCTGGCCTCTAACTCTGAGATTCACTTGCCTCTAACTTCCGAGTGCTGGGATTAAAGTTGTGTGCCACCACTTTCCTGGTGAACATTTTTGCTTTCTTTGATTTATTATTGTTGCTTTCCCACCCAGAAATTACAGTGCTCATCAGTTCCAGACAATGTTTGTGGGTGAAAAATGTTGCAATACTACTACATTCAGAAGTGATATTTCCTCCTAGGATGTTTCAACACTTCTTAAGAAACAGTTTTATTAGACAACCAGTTCTTAACCCTAAGGAAATGTTTATGTGAGTAAAAGATTTACAACTGTGATGGGAAGTGTGTGTTGTGTTTGTGTGGAGGGCGGTAGCATGTAAGTTATATATCTTAGTCTCCAGGTACTATTGCTTTCTGGTGACCTAACTTTCTCTGGTCAGTGTTGTCCAGACAGAAGGCTGAGGCGGAAAGTACATTCAGGGAGCGGGGAAGCAGACGTAAAGTGAGTTTAAGTCTTAGGTATGCCCCTGTCGAGCAAATATCAGCAAGCACTAAAGTTCATTCAGTTTCTTTCTGTTCCCTCCCTCTCTCTAATACTTGTTTGTTCTCCCTAATGGTGGAAAGACAGCTGTACTGCTAATTTTTAAAACTGTGGTGTTCCGACACTGTAAGTAGCCAGTCAAAGTGACTCATTCTGAGATTTGTATACTTTATCACAATTTAATATGTTTCAAAAAAATAAAAATCACTTTACTGTATTGAATGTGCAAATAAAAATCATACCACTAGATTAACATAGCCACTTGAACTAACACCCAGAACCAAAGTCTATAGGGCTAAAAGAGCTTCACCTAGGATTTTATGATTTTGCTATCAAGTATATTCTTTTTTAATTATTTTTATTTTTTTTTATTTTTCCATTCAAAAATTTACACTTACTCCCCTCCTCCCATTTCCCTCTCGCTCACCCACTCATCCTCTTCTCTCCCCCTCTCTGTTTAAGAGAGGGCAGGGAATCATCCCCTGTGGGAAGTCAAAGGCCCTCCCCCCCACATCCAGGCCTAGAAAGCTGTGCATCCAAATAGACTAGGGTCCCAAAAAGCCAGTACATGCAGTAGAAACAAGTCCCAACGCCTTTATCAATGACTTCTCAGTCAGCCCCCATTGACAGCCACATTCAGAGAGTCTGGTTTGATTGCATGCTCATTCAGTCCCTGTCCAGCTGGATCTGGTGATCTCCCATTAGAACAGGCACACTGTCTCAGCTGGTGGACCAACCCCTCGCAGTCCAGACTTCCTTGCTTGTCTTCTCCCTCTTTCTGCCTTTCAACTGGATCTTGGGGGCTCAGTCTGTTGCTATGATGAGGGTCTCTGTCTCTATCTCCATCTGTTGCCAGACGAAGATTCTATGTTGATATTTGAGATAATCGTCAGTGTGATAGTGGGGCAAGGATAGTTCATGCTCCCTCTCCTCTGCTGTCAAAGGCCTAGCTGGGGACATCCCCGTGGACACCTGGGATCCCCTCTAGAGCCAAGTCTCTTGCCAACCCTAAAATGGCTTCCTTAATGTGGATATCTTCTTCCCTGCTGCTATATTTGCCCTTCCTCAATCTCTACCCTCCCACTCCTCAAGCTCTCTCCAGTCTTTCCCTTTTCCCTTCCCTCTCCCCCTCTCCCCTTCCTCCAACTCCACTCCCACCCCTACCCCTACTCCCATGCTCCCAACTTTTGCCTGGCAATCTTGTTTGCTTCGAATTTCCACGAGGATCCGTATATGTTTTTTTTTGCGTTCACCTTGTTATTTGGCTTCTCTAGGCTTAATGTCCTTTGTTTATGGCTAGAGTCCACTAATGAGTGAGTACATGGCATATTCATCTTTTTGGATCTGCGTTATCTCACTCAGTAAAGTGTTTTCTATTTCCATCCATTTGCATGCAAAATTCAAGATGTCATTGTTTTTTTACCCCTGAGTAGTACTCTAATGTGTATATATTTCACACTTCCTTTATCCATTGGTTGGCGTCTAGGTTGTTTCCAGGTTCTGGCTATTACAAATAATGCTGCTATGAACATAGTTGAAAAAATGCTCTTGTAGTATGATTGGGCATCTCTTCGGTATATTCCCAAGAATGGTATTGCTGGATCCTGAGGTAGGTTGATTCCCAATTTCCTGAGAAACCACCACACTGATTTCCAAAGTGGTTGCACAAGTTTGCATTCCCACCAGCAATGGATGAGTGTTCCCCTTACTACACATCCTCTCCAGCATAAGCTGTCATTGGTGTTTTTGATTTTAGCCATTCTGACAGGTGTAAGATGGTATCTCAAAGTTGTTTTGATTTGCATTTCCCTGTTCGCTAAGGAGGTTGAACATGACCTTAAGTGTCTTTTGGCCATTTGAACATCTTCTGTTGAGAATTCTCTGTTCAGTTCAGTACCCTATTTTTAAATTGGGTTAATTAAAATTTTAATGTCTAGTTTCTTGAGTTCTTTATATATTTTGGAGATCAGATATTTGTCTGATGTGGGGTTGGTGAAGATCTTCTCCCATTCAGTAGGATGTCTTTTTTTTTCTTAATGACAGTGTCCTTTGCTTTACAGAAGCTGTTCAGTTTCAGGAGGTCCCATTTATTCAATGTTGCTCTTATTTGTCTGTGCTACTGGGGTTATATGTAGGAAGTGGTGTCCTGTGCCAATGTGTTGCAGTCTACTTCCTACTTTCTCTTCTATCAGGTTCAGTGTGGTCGGATTTATATTGAGGTCTTTAATCCATTTGGACTTGAGTTTTGTGCATGGTGATAGATATGGATCTATTTTCATTCTCCTACAGGTTGACATCGAGTTTTGCCAGCACCATTTGTTGAAGATGTCTAGTATATTCTTATACACATATCCATCACAGAAAAAAATCAAAACCTAACCAAAACCAACGACAAACAGAACCACAAAAGAACCCTGACAGTTAACACTAGACAATCAATTAGCTTCTTTCTGACTAGTGTGTCCTTGGCCTGTATTTTGTCCTCCCACCTCACCTGATACCACCCTTTCTTCTCCTTTCTATGTATTATACTGTACCTGAAGGAACCCTGCCATCCCCCATCATGGCCAACCTGACTCTGGCTTACTTTGGCCCTTCTCTCCAATTTCCTCTGCCTTGCTAAAAACCATTAGATTACATTCCAAAAGCTAGCCATCAAGATCTCTTCCTGTATTTGCCCACTTTCTCCTCCTTAGGCTACCTATCAAAGTCCAACTATCAAGTATTTAAGTCCAGCATGTAGAAACCCCTTTTGGTTCACCTAATTAGCATGCCCAATTAAAATTAAACCCTTCATCCTAACATGGGGTTTCATCCTGTACCTTTATAAACTGCTGTTTTCCTGTGTGCCAGGTTTTCCTATCCAGAGGCAGTCCTTTGTCCCTCAGGGACAGATTTCCCTGCCCCTCTCCCTTATCCCTTCCAATTCTCCCTTGTCCTCTATCTCCTGTCTTTGTCTCTTATTTCCTGTCATCTGTCCCTCTGGGCAAATACATCTCCTTTGTCTTGAGGATCTTGAACTGATACTTTTCCTTTCAGTACCCACAGTACAGTGCATTTGCTCATACATGTATATGTACACTTGTTGTTATGCAGCATTTTTTTTCTTTCTGAGATTGGGTGGCCCTGGATAATATAATAATTCTGAGTTCATGAATCTTCCTGCCAATTTAGTGACTTCATGTTTCTTCACAGATGAATAGTACTCCAGTTTATATATGAATGAGATTTCACCATCTGCTGAAGAGACATGAGGTGTTCCACTTTGCTTTGGTGCATAAACATAGGATATATATATTCGAGTTTTCTGAACAGAACTAAAAAGCTGCGAAGATTAAAACACTTTGAGTTTTGCTCCTGATTTTGGTACTTGAGTTTGAATTCAGAACTGTGCACACAGCAACATGTGCTCTACCATTAACCCCACCACCACTACAAGGCTTCCTGGTCTAGTCCTGACCTTCAAAAATGTCTCATTTTTTTTTTTTTTTTTTTTTTTGGTTTTTCGAGACAGGGTTTTTCTGTGGCTTTGGAGCCTGTCCTGGAACTAGCTCTTGTAGACCAGGCTGGTCTCGAACTCACAGAGATCCGCCTGCCTCTGCCTCCCGAGTGCTGGGATTAAAGGCGTGTGCCACCACCGCCCGGCCAAAAATGTCTCATTTTTGACTTGAAGAAGTGATATCTGTTTAAAAATACAAGTAACACATTTAAGAGCACAGTGGAAATAATTGAAAATGATCATTGGAAAGAAAGGTCAAATAAAATTGTTCACAAAGTGAGTAAATTTATTTTGCAACTATTCTGTGTTAAGCAAAGAATGTGGACAAGTATCTCTGAGGCTGTTGTGAGACGGAAGTGAATGGCCAAGCTGTATGGAACTTCATACAGCCTCTGGCTTCTACTCTACCCTCTTAAAATTATGTAATTTTACAACCTAATTTATGAATGTAGTAATTACTATAGATGTTCAGTTCTGTTGTTTTCTGTTGTTCTCGGAGCATAGATTTCTCAATGAGCACACACTCATCTTTCCAGTGGACCATTTACTGTCTGTATTAAATATTGTTGGTCTTAAGCCCAGATCTTAAGGAAGTGACTTCTGGTTTTATAATAACAACCAGTGGTTAGTATCTAGAAAAGTATTTAAATAAATATTCAAAAAGGAAACTTAATAAGCACACAAACCCACACTTCTTTTTAGAATAAAATCATTTTAGCTATGGCCTGAGATTTTTAGTGATTTTTTTGTCCATAGCAGTCTTTATATTAGTAAAGTCTACATTATGTTATAACATTTGTGTTGTAATTATTGATAAGTATGAAAATCTTAGGCCATCAGCATCGCATCTATGAAGTCAAGTATTTAATATAAGACAAATCTGTCTGAAATTAGAAAATGTCTTAGTTCATCCAGATAACAAACACCAAGCAGATAACAAAAACACCATAGAGTTGGATTGGGGTGGGAGTCTTAACCAAAAATTATGATTTGTCAAAGTTTCAGAGACTGGCAAGTCTGAGATCAAGGGTCCAGCAGCTGCAGTGAAGTCTAGTGAGCTCTCTTCTTCTGGTTCTTCTTGTGGTAAGGGACTCTCTGAGGTATTTTGTTTTGTTTTAGAACAATAATCCTGGAATCACCTCCAAAGGTTCCACCTTCAAACACTATCATCCTGGAGTTAGGACTTCCAACTATGAGTTAAGGGGTTGTGGATGCATACCTTTACCTCACAGTGGGAAAAGTTGTGTTTTTACCCCTGAACTGTTGAGACAGCTTTTCTAAAATGAGCTTTTGTGACTGCACTGATCTCTGCGTGGAAGTTTACAAAGGCCACACTGGTTAGACTGAGTTAAGGACACACTGGGAAATGAGTAATAATGCCAAGCATTGTGCAAAATGTTCAACTGTTTTAAGGACTTCCAGTCAGTCCCTGTGTTTACACGTATATTTTAAATTTACTACTAGTCTTACAAGAACACTCATAGGGACTTTGATGATTGTACTGCCTAAATAGAGATCTAAAGTCACACATGCAAACACATGAAAAGTTATGTCAAATTGTAGAGTAGTTCTTCAATCCAAAGCTAAACCGAGCAGCACTTGTTGACAGCTTCTTCTTGGCATGAAATACAAATAGAAGAGTATTTTACTCCACTATAGTTGAATCTATTTTGTAACCACATAGATGAACTCAGAATAGCAAGTAAGTCCACATCCAAGATGGGACTTTATTACAGCCATTGGAGTTCTGTGTTGTCAGTGAGACATAAGAGTAAATAATGTGAAGTTGGGTTAACTTTCTGTAACATGGACATAACCAAAATGACTTGAGAATAAATGTTGTTATTTTGTCCCCCAAGATAGAAAACTTTTAAGCTTAAATTTTAGGGGTCACATTTCCATTAGCCAAAGAAATAATGCAGTTGGTGATTGAATTGAACACATGGGTTTGTGATCTAGCCACTCCTGGAAAGAACTGTTAGTGACCTCCAAACGTACGGCTGTTATCGGAGGATGCTGGAGTGTGAAGATGTTTTAATGCTACCTTAAATCGTCTTACCCCAACCTGCACTAAAGCTAATTACACTGATAAAGCTGCTTCTTGTGATGCAGTCAGTAATTATTCAACTATTTGAAGAGTGAATTCTTTGAAGGGACATTTTCATAATCATGGTCAGAATTACTATAAAATTCATGGGAATAGTAAGCCCAGAACCTAAAATGGAATAAAATTACACAAGTAAAGACCCTGCACATTGAATAGCCAATATCACATATAGAGCTAGAATCTTCGCAGATTTATAGCAGCTTTCTATGTTTAATGAAAACTGATATCTCATATTTTGCCTTCCTTATAGGACTCAAAGGCAACAAAAGTAAAAGCATAGATCTGCTATATTTTCAGGGGAGATTTTTTTAGAGACTTGAGTTACAGAAGAATATGTCCTTTGACATTTTTGTCTTTATGTTTTTTTGTTTTTTTTTTTTTTTTGCCAAGCTGTGACTGTTTTATTAACTGACCAGATTACAAAAATACCATGGGCAACACCTTAGTTCATCCGTCTAATAAGCCTGTTTATCTATGTTTTCTTTTTTTTAAGAATAGAATTTATTTAGGATTTCATGATGGGGAAGATATGGTATCAGGTGTCTGGAGCATGGATCTGAGCCATCACATTTCCAGCCACTTGCAGAAGCAGAGAGCGGGAGCTGTATTCCCTCCAGCAAGGGCCTGCCTCCTAGAGCTGCTGGAGCCTTTGCAAACCATCCTAGCTGGGGACCAAGTGTTCAAATCTGTAGCTTATGGGCTGTGTTTATTATTCCAACCATGAGGTATTTTATGCATTGCTTTCTTCAGCATCATTTTCAATAGGAAAAATAGGATATAAAATTATTTATCAATAGAGAATAACTGCAAATGGTTAATCCATTCTTTTTAGTGATATAAAAGGAAAAAGTAACTATGCTGGACATCTGGAAATGCCCATCACACATTTTAATTTTTTTATTTTATTGAAAATAGACTTTTTGATTGATATATTTTATTGTTGTTTCCCCAACCCAAACTATTTGAGTTTCCTTTCCACTCCTAGTCACATCTGGAACCACACTCTTGCTGGCTTTCATTAGAAAACTAACAGACATCTAAAAAATAATAACTAAATAAATTCAGAACAGGACAAAACAAACTCAGAAGAAAAGGAGCCAGAGAAATAGCACAAGAAACAGACACATACCTTCACACACACAGGAATCCCATAAAATAACATACTTAAAAACAGGGCTGAAAAATAGGAAATTGAAGAGTATTCAAGTATGAACCTTTGTGAATTTGATTTTCATAGTTTGTTAATTTTTTTAAAATTACACTCTGAAGTTTCTGGTCCACAAAAGCACAGAGAATTGAACAGGTGCTTGAAAACATCAACTGCCTGGTCAGTTTATGTCACCATATCCTTATGTCCTTGACTGCTGCTCTAAGGTTCTGTCGTCTCCCATCAGCAGAGAGTACCTGTGATCAGTATATCTGATAAACTTGTCAATGCCTCTTTAAAGCAGGATTCCCCAAGCTATTCAATTCTGACCTCATTGTTTGATTCCAGGTATCATCCTGATAAGACAGAACTATGTCACAGGCATCTGCGTGTCAGTTCTGTCTACAACTAATTTGTGCAGGAAAAAATTAAATCAGGAGGTAAATTATTTCATGATTGCTCATTCCCTACAGAGTTGGGCATCATTCTGAAGAAAATATCAAATAATTGGTTTCAGTCCGTGTCAGACACATGCAATTCCCTTTTCTAATGGCTGTGTGTAGCAGCACTAGGCCTCAAGGGTCAGCCAGGAACTTGAAATAGCTTAGTGCGGGGCACAGCAGTGGAGAGCTGAAGCACACAGGAAATGAAGTGGCAATAAGTGCAATCCATAGGGGAAATGTGCTGCTCTCGCAGTTTAATGCCTTGCTTCAGAATCTGGCAGGAAGCCAAGAAGCAATTGTTTACCTTTTGTCAGCATCTACATCTGTTCTGTTTTGTAAACATCACTTAGCTCTCTGTCGGTAAATGCTAAAATCAATAACAACTGCTAGGGGATTTCCCACCCCTCCTTTTCATATTCTTTAACAAATGCACACCACAAGCAATGTTTACCTCAGATTAACAAGGAAGAGACATTAACAGGGTCAAAGAGATTTGGTTGTGAACAGTTTATGGCTTCTCGGGTCTACAGTAATTATAACTGATTTGAATGTATTTTGTAACCTATCTAAGTTAAACTGTTAAAAAAAATTCTAGCATGCCGTAATGAAGTTGATTTTTTTTATTATTATCTAAGTACTGAGTGTAGAAAACCATTGGCACTGATTGTAATAATTTAGTTCTGCAATATTGTGTATTACAGCTGCTGTGCAGAAATATTAAGTTGCCTTTTGCAATTTTAGGGAGTTAGTGGTTATATCTAGCTGTACTAATTTTTAAAACATGCAGTTAGAAAAGAAAGAAAAGAAGAGTAAGAAAACAAAGAAAATTATACACCATAGCTTAAAAAGGTCAATTTGTGACTAGTGTGTAGAAATGAAATAATGTATCATTGGTAAGTGCAGAAGTGCTTATGGAAGGGCTTTTAAGTTCTCTGTATTCAGGAGAGATGGAGTGGATGAATGTCTTCATAAATGCAGGATGGCTACAGTAGCAGAGGAGTCATGTCAAAGTGATACCTAGATCAGAGGAAAATATTGATGCTAATAATTATGCATTTGCCCAGTTTCTGCTTGGCAGGCTACTCAATGCATTTCCCATGTTCACATTGGTTAGAAACTTTTGCTCGTACTCTGCACAGCTACTTTTTTTAGCCTAGTTTAAATTTCAGATTTTTTTTTTTACTATTTGTCTATTTATTAGACTTTTATTTTTTTAAGATTTTTGTTTAGACTTTGGGGATTCTTTGGGTTTTTGTTCCTTGTTTGTTGATCACATTGTCACTGATTGCAGGTTGGCCTTGTGCTTACAGTCATCCTCCTGCATCAGCCTCCCAAGTGATGGATTCCATCATGTGTTGCCACACTCTTTACATGACTCTTTAAATCTTTGATTAGATCATTATTAACCACAGTTAAAATTTTGGAATGATTTGATAATGTAAGCAAATAAAAATTTGCCTTCTCTTGTCTTAATAATTTTTATGTGTACATTCTTGGTGTGAATTCTTCTTTTTTTCCAAAAAAAAAATCTTTTTTCAACATTTTTTTTTATTGTTGCTAGAAGTCAAACTCTGGGCCTTTCAATTACACTTGACTTGTATGTATACACACACACACACAAACGTGTGTGTGTGTGTGATCAAACACTGAGCTACATCTCCAGCCCTTTCTTGATTTTCTTATGATTTTTTTATGATTTCTTATTTCTAAATTATTATTTTGACTACTTTTGTTCTTCATTATTTCATGTAAGCAATTTAACCAGAATAATGTTTGAGGATTTGTCCTTATTACCATTGTTGAAATGATAAAGAACTTTGGCTACACGTCCTTTTGTGTGTATAATCATTTATTTGGCCTTCTGTCATTGTGTTATATATTAGTCACTATGGTATATTGAACATGCAGCCTCATAATCTCTGTACATTTGAACTTCATCATTGTCACATTTGGTGCCACTCGTCATCATGGTAATAGTCCATGTTACACAAAATTTTAACATAATTTGTATGGGTTCATCTGAATGTAGTATTGGAGAGTAGGAAGGTACTGTCCTTTGTAAGTGTCATTATCTATAGACAGAGAACCTAATTTATTAATATATTACATATAATTACTATAGTATTAATATATTAATATATATGTTATATACATAACATAATGTTTCAGGATTCAGTAAAAATGAAATTATATTAGGAGTCTGGGAAGATGTCTTAGACTATCAAGTGTGCAAACCTTATTGTGGTTTCTCTTTGCTAGCATGGGACAATAGGGTCGCATGGAAACAGAAAGGAGGATCCCTTGGGGCACTGGCCTGGCGATACAGCCTAATGGGTGGACATGAGGGGCGGCAAGAGCTGCTATCCCAAAAGTAAGGAGGACAGAGATTGAGGAAAACACCCAGCTCCAACCTGTGGCCTTCATGCTCACTTGAAACACAAACACAGACACATGAACACATAAATACACATATACACACAAAAGAAATAACATTTATCTTTATTATATTCACTCATGCCCAGTCAATAAAAGAAAATATATTTTAAAAGATAGGTGTTTTTTTTTTCTTCCAATTGGAAAAGCATGGACAAAGCTTAGGAGCTAACTTTGATTTTTTGTAATGGCTTTCCTTGTCAAGGGCTGCCTTTATCTCTGTACAAATTTAAGTTTTAATTTCCAATATTTGTGTTTTGACTGCCTTCATATATTAAGGAATGTATATTTCATCTTTGTTATCAAATATTAAATATCCCACCAAACTTTAATCATTTAGTATACAAATTTAAAACTGCAGGATTAAAATTTTCATATCACAGGTAAAAATGTTTTAGTTTTAAGAATATTCAAGGTGGCTATGTTATGTCAGCAGTGAAGTTAACTCTCTTTATCAGCCTTCAAAATGTTGAGTGGCCAACGGAGTGTAGCCTGGTATACTATGCAGGGCACTCATGTAGCATGTGAGTATTGTACTATGGTTAATAAGCTAGTTGGAACAATGATTGTTAGAGGAAGAGTTTTGCTGGAGTAGGTGAAGGCAACAGCTATTATCCCCTCACAAAGGGAAAATCAGGTGTTCATTAGCAAGTTATGCAGTGTGCAGTAATAGAGCGTGAGGATTGTCTTCCATTGGGAAGCCAATGCTACTTGGGGGCAATGGTCAGCACATTAATTCATAGTAACTAGCCAAACGTATATTTGCTATATCCATGAGTAATGTTAAAAATTGTAAGAGTAAGTTATTGAGCATCATAGCAAAGACTTCTGAATATAAATCTTAACGTGTAATCACCTTAAAATATTCTAGTAAATTATTGTTACACTTGATGCATAGTTAGTTAAATGTGGTATGTATCATTAATTTTATTTTTTCATTAAAAACATGTTTTCCTATTTTTTTGACTTAAGATGAATAACGTAAAAAAATTAGCAATCTTCACACTAATTTTACAATTTGATGTAATTGTCAAATAAAAATAGTTGTCTCTATTTTCTTATATTGAAGCATTTAATCTTTATTGTGAAATGAAGGAGCTTGTATATTTTATGTTCTTAGTTATTACACAACAATATTTATTAAATCTTGAAAATTGTGGCTGAGTATGGTGCCTCACACCTGTAATCACAGTGAAGAATGAGGATTGCTTCAAATTCTAGACTGGTTTGTGCTACATGGTGACTTTCAGGCCAGCCTGGGGTACAGAGTAAAATATGCTCGTTAAATAGAAGAAACAGAAAATGAACAGCGGAAATTGCCATTTAAGTATAAGTTGATATTTCTGTGAAGATAAATAGATGATAGATTGATTAAAGATAAAAATAGATAGAGGTGAGTAGTTAAAAGATAAAGACGATGATATAGAGATAGATAGATTAGATAGATAGATAGATAGATAGATAGATAGATAGATAGATAGATAGATAGATAGATGATACATGGACGGATGAATGGACGGTTAACATTTTAAGGAATTATATGGTTATAATGCCAAATATCAACTTTGATTTTTTTTAAGTAATTATAAGGTTTCTAATCAGATAACCCTTGTTCAAGATTGCCGATTTCTCATTGGAAGAGTAGATTTGTATGTTTTAAACGTCAGAATTTACACATTGTGAGATTAAAATCTTGCTTTCCTATTGGATCATTGAGAAAACTAAGAATCTTTGTTTATTGTTTCGGTATCATTTGCTCCACTCTGGCATAGAAACAAAGGATAACCTTGTATCTGATTTATCATCAGCCTTCGGATCATCCTAGAGCACAGGTGAATCTCAAGCATACCCATCTCACCTGGCAACAGCTGTCAACAGCTGTTTCCTGACCCTCTTGTTTGATGGCAGGAGAAGACCATACAGCAGTGTGTTATCACTGGCCTTCCTCCCATCTAAGACAAGGTACACAGGACAATTTTCAATTCTTGCAAAATTTTCCTTTATTATTTCCATTACTGCCATTTTATTACTTATAATGACAAAAGTCTTTGAGAAAAACAGACCTGTCAGTAAATTCCTTAGTGGTGTTTTTTCTTTTTCTGGTTTTCCCTAGGTTCGTGGCCTATCTAGTCTCAACGTCTTAACTGCTATATGCAGTGGAGCATAGGTTCTGTCTCACAGAATAGTACTCAATGCAATCAGATAGTGATTGTTTACTTGTACTTCTTTGTTTCACTCTTGCAACAGCCTATCTTGCAGACATGTCACCAATGTCAACTGAAGGGTTTGTAGCTGGCTTGATCTTTTTTTTTTCTACTCTGGTAGCATGCTGGGAACCGCCAACACTGGATACATATGAGTAGGCGTGAACTTTCTCTAGCTGGACTGAAGAGAGGTTGAGTGAGTTATGTGGGTATTGTCTTTAGCCATGGACCTTCCCATCAGTTTCTGCAGATTATCCACTAGTGCTGTTCTGCCAAAGGAACATAGCAATACAATGTCTCCTACTTAGGTTCTGCTGCACCCATAGGTCAGCCCCTCTCTCAGCCATCATCAGAGAATCTTTCTCCTGCAGTAGATGAGAACCAACACAGAGACCCACAACTAGACAACCTATAGAGTGTGAAAGACCTTGGAACACTCAGTCCTCAATGGGATGTCGCTATCAAATACTTCCCGTCAAGGCTCAGGGAGCTCTGCAGAATAGGAGGTGAAATATTGTAGGAGTCCGTAGGAATGGAAAACACCAAGGAAACAAGGCAGTCTATACACGATGGGACTTCCATACAATTGAACTCACAGAGACTGACAGCATGCACAGGGCCTAAAAGGATCTCAGCCAGATGAGTCCCAGCACTGAGAGGGGAAGTGTACACAAACCCCAAATCCCTAACCCAGAAGCTGTTTCAAATTGATAACCACTTGCAAAGGAATAATTAGCTTTCTTTAATTGAGGTCTCACTTTTTTTTTTTTTTTTTTTTTTTTGGTTTTTCGAGACAGGGTTTCTCTGCAGCTTTTTTTTAGAGCCTGTCCTGGACCTAGCTCTTATAGACCAGGCTGGCCTCGAACTCACAGAGATCCGCCTGCCTCTGCCTCCCGAGTGCTGGGATTAAAGGCGTGCGCCACCACCGCCCGGCTGAGGTCTCACTTTTTATACAAACCACATTCAAAGGCATGCCCTGACTAACACAAAACAAAGACAGAGCTATTTTTGATGGTATTTTTTTTTAAACCTTACAGATCTTTTGCTTATACGTTATGGCTTGGGGTTTTGTGTTTTTGTGGTATTTCTCTGTGTGTGAATGTTTGTGTCTCTTTGTTTCTATTTGTTTCTTGTGCTTTTTTACCCCCATGTGTTTTGTCCTCTTCTAGTTTGTTTCATTTTTATTTTATCTTATTTCTCCCCCCCCCCCGCCCCATGCCTGTTTGGTTTCTAATGAGAGTGAGCAATCAAGGGTATGGATTTAGGTGCTGGGGAGCTGCGGAGCAGTTGAAAGAACCTGGGTGAGGGAAACCATAAGCAGAATATATCGTATAAAAATTGTTTTCAATAATAAATAACTTAAAAGATTCTTTTATTTATGGTGCTGCAGATAAGACCCAGAGCCATACCATATGCTAGGCTCTAGGTCTACCAGTAAAGTCTACCCACAGCCTTCCTTCATACATTTTAGGGCTCTGCTAATACTTCCTGTATCTCTGTTGAAGTTAGAACAATTTGTAAGTGCATCTTTGCCTAACCTTATGTTCCTTGATGCACACCTTGGCATCATCATCTTCCATAATGTGCCTTTCCATTTTCCTTATATTTTGAAGTAAAGATTAAAAGCTTTGTTCTATTTTTTATTGGTAGAGTGTTTAACGTGTAAGCCGAAGGCCCTGGGTTCAATCCCCAGCATGACCTAAAGGGAAGTGTGGTATTACATGTCTCTGAGCACACAGACCAGATCCCTAGAACATGTCAATGATCAGAAGACATAGTAGGTCCTTTCTCTTAACAGGGTACCAATGAGCTTCCTAAGCTGTGGCAAGGTTTTCCTTCTGAAGCCTGAATTGTTCTTCTCCAGAGATGTTCATAGACAAAGGAAGAGTGTTTAAGGCATGGATACATTGTCAGAGGCTGTAGTGATACTGTAAGACAATGAAGTAGTGCCGATGGAGGAAGTAGATCAGAGGTGGGGCATGCGTCCTGATCTGTATGTCGGTTGTGTCTCCCAGAGGCCTTCTACAATCAAAAAAAAAAACAAAAAAACAAAAAACTTCACTTGTATGTATATTCATGAGAAAGCAGCTGGAACCACAGGGTAGATGCTTCCATTTCCAAAATGTATCTATAGTAATTCTGCCATCTTTCTTCAGAAGTAACAAAGTTGGTGAAGATGAAACATTTGGATATCTTGAATGTATTTCCTCAGTGTTAGCAAGGGAAAGAAGTGATGAAGTTGATATTCCTTAGATTTTTCTAGAGAATGCTAGCAGGAGATTATTCATTCAATGAGGTGTTTACATAGAGACCTATTAGGCGTGGGAAGAAGAGGAAAACTGAGATAGTGAAATATAATTTAAAGTTGCTTGCTTTTGGTCCAGTCTTTATTATACCATTAAACTTTTAAAGATTCATGGGTACATCTGCATTTTGAGAGTTGCTTGTATTGCTTCAAAGTTTTAGAGTAATGTATTATTATTAAATAATAATTATTAAATTATTATTAAATTAATTATTTAATAATAATTATTAAAAATAATTAAAAATAATTATTAAATTATTATTATTACTGGTTTATTATTAAAACCAGTATGAAATATATGTAAAGGAAAAAGTGAACATCCTCAGGTTCCCTTCTGATCTCAAATCCCAGCCTTACCACTGTTACGAATGAACACTTTGTTCATATTCTAGAAATATTTAGTTTTTTTTCATATAATAATGACAAATAGTTTTGTACTTTTACAAATGACATCAACTCTGGTATATTTTTCATTTAATATTTTATGCTGTCTTCCATGGTAGCGTAACTGATCTTTTCAGCAGCAGCAAGATATTAATAATATATGCATAGCATAGAACATTTGTATATGACTCCCTTTAGTCTTCTTAGATTTAGACTCACTAGATTTAGTATATGAGTATGTTTAAGTACAACATGTCTTTTTTTAAAAATAGATATCAAATTTATGAAATTGAGATGGGCCATTTTCTTCTAAAATTATAAATAGAAGGGAATGTTACAGTTTTTCACAAGAGAAACATTAGTATTGAATGTTTGCTAAGCTACATATAATTTCAACCATTTGAAAACTTAAGAATTGTGTAAGGAAATAAAAGGAAATATTACATAATGTAAGACTTCAGAAGGAAACTCACCACTGTGTACATAATTTCTTTTTCAACATGTCTTTTTTACCCTAAATTATTATTATTATTTTTAATGCCTGTGGATGTTTTACATCCATGTATGTCTATGTTACTGGTGTCTGCTGAGTTCTGAAGAGGAAGCTGGATCTTCTGGAACTGGACGAACAAACATTTGTTAGCCATCAATGAACCATCTCTCCAGCTGCCTAGTCCTTTTAATCCTAGTATCCTAAAGTAGTGTAAGCAGCGTAGAATATGTTGCCCACACCTTAAACAATACATTCTATACATTCTTATGCTTTTATTTTGTAATTTATTATATCATATACCTGTTTACTAATTCTTAGGCTCATTTGTATGACTTGTTTTTACAGGTTTCAAGTTATATGTGTTTTATATATATACATATATATGTATATATATATATATATATATAGTATAATTCAATCATTTAATTAGGTCTACCTGTAAACATTAGGAGTTTCCCAGTTTTTTGTCTTTACCATATTAGAGAATGTTTTATTCCTTTAAGTGATATTTCTAATGCAGAGAATCTAATCCAGAGAGTTTTAAACTATATTCAGAATCTTAGATTTCTCCTCACATGCTTGAATTCATTTTAACAATTTATTAAGTTTGATTTTGAACTAAGGACTATATTGCTGTGCTCTTCTGCCTCCTTCTGGATTATGAAGGCTATTGCTGACTTTGAAGGAAAGCCACCTGAGCAGAGGGAACAGGAATGCTGTGAGGAAGGGTAGCAAACACATAACACCCTGTTGTCTTACGAGCTTTGGGACCAGGCACACTCTGTTTTGCATGCTAGCTTTGCATAGATTTCTTTTTCTCAATGAGTGTCTGATATTTACTCCATATAGAGATGATAATGCAACCTGCTTCATGATGTCTTAGTGTTAAAATAGATACCACCCATAGTATCTGGCACATTTTGCTAGTTTCTTTGTTTAAAGTATAGACCGGTATGCATGAATACCTGCAGTAATGTATTGACAAGCTCTATATTATTGTGGTGTTTACAAACTCCACTATGACAAGCTGCTCAGTATTTGATATACTTTATATCAAATACATATTGATCACTCCCACAATCTGTGAACCCAGGTCCTTACATATGTGAGACTGGTACTCTTCCACTAGCCTTTCTACTAGTCCTTTATCCTATCTTTTGTGACTTATTTTTGCTTTGTTTTAAGAATGGGTCTCATGTAGCTCAGCCTAGTAGCCTCAACCTCAGCCTTGTAGCTGAGGATGACCTTGAACTTTTGATTCTCCTGCCTCCACCTCTGGAGTGCTTGTTTTATGCAGTGTTGGAGATTGAACTCATGGGAGTCATACATTCTAGTCACTCTACCTACTGAACTACCTTCGGGAGTCTTTTATTTTACTTTTAAAGTATTGAACATGTGTTTCTAGAAATGTTATATTTTTTTTCAGTTTCAAAATGTATACTAGTAAGGAAACATCAATCTCTTTTAGAAATAATAAATGCCATAGATGTCATTTGTCTTACAATTCTAAACATTCATCAGAATTGCTGTGCTGTGCCGTGCTCCATCTAGCTCAGCACCAATGTGCTGCTCATGTGTTTCTTTGCATAATACATAGGCTCCAAGCTCAGGGCAACTATTAACTTATCATACCCTTGACCCTTGTTCTCTGTCCCCAATCTAAGTTAATGCCCTTCGTAAGAAGTCAGCATTGACTCCTTGTCTTTCTTTCCTTCCATTTCCCTCATCCTGTGATCAAAAGAAATCACCAAGACTATTCATATTCATCATCATAAAAGAATTTCCACAGTCTTTTCTTCTCTTCATCTCTGCCAGTTAGGCCTTTATCATCTCTCATCTGAGCTGTTACAAAAGTTTGCTCTCTAATTGGTTTCCCTGTACTTACCTTTGTTTTCTTATAAGGCATCTGCCCTGAACACTTTTCCCCAGTTTAAAGCTCTTTAATGGCTGCTTGTCACTGTTGCCATAGAGCCCCAGGTACACTGTGCTGGAAAACCAGCCTTCCCTGGCTGAGCCCCCGGATGGTGTGATGTGCACCAGCTCCTGTCTTCTTCGTCTTCTTCCATTCTTTCCTTCCCTAACTTCCTGTGATGCTTTATGATGCCTCATGTGTCATTTCTTCTAGGAAACTTTTTCCTAGCTCCTAATCCCTGTTCCTCAGTATCTCCATATGCCTTTCTCAAGGATTTTAG
Organism: Arvicola amphibius; assembly: GCF_903992535.2. NCBI lineage: Eukaryota > Metazoa > Chordata > Mammalia > Rodentia > Cricetidae > Arvicola > Arvicola amphibius. The sequence goes on along the minus strand of NC_052049.1, from coordinate 69,284,248 downwards.
CATATTCTATTAAAATATGCTAAATATCTAATTAGGGGTCTGTCTCCCCATATGGACTCTAAACACCTCAAGGGCAAGTATTATTTATTTTCTTCAGCAACCAATCCACTGACTAACACATGCCAGGAATTCAATGAATATTTTTTAACTGAACAATTTTCTTAAAATAAATCAGTATCAGGAGGTCTAATAGTCTACATGGGTAGCCAACTAGACAACTTATTAATTGAGTCCCTACCATCTAAAAAATAGTTTGCCAAGATGAATGGGATTCAATAAAGAATAAAGTCTTTGCCGCCCATCTAGATCAAGAAATAAAATTTGAATATATGAAAAGCTGCCAGGATTTAGGCAGACACACAATTGGAGAATTCTGGAAAGAATATAATTCAACAGGTAGGGGTCCTATCTGACTTCAGTTCAGGGTGATCAAGATGAAATAAAACTGTTTTAGTTGCAGGGTGTGCAGGTCCTGGGGTCTCAGGGAGCAGGAAGAGACAAGGAGCATGGTTTGCTGTCTGGTGCTTTCCTATAGTGTAGAGAAGGCTTTCGGTTCTGAAATTGAATTGCAGCATGAGGGATGTATGCAAAAGACAGGCTTCACTGGGAGGCCCCAGCCTTCCTTCCCAAGTTTCCTGCTTTCTCATCACCATTCAAGCCTGGATTTCTCCCTAAAACCTCATTCTGGAGCTCAGTCCATTCTGACACCCCCCCTCCAACTGCTCTGTGGTGATCAGTTACTACGATTTTATTTGGGAAACTACTTTGGACTACTTTACCCCAGAAACTTTCCCCTGAGATTTGGAATCAGTTTGGTATTGATTCTGTGTGGTATCTGAAATGATTTCAACACTAGGTGGAGGTGGGGATGGACTCAAAGAAACCCACAAAGCAACACGGAGACAGAGTTTAGAACAATATTAGATTAATTACTAAGTGTTTTGTGTAAAGCCTTAAATCATTCAGAATGCAGGGAAAGAGAACAGTCTAGAAAAACTTATATGAAAATCTTACCATCAATCTAAAGATTCCATTTCTTACACACCACGTGTAAGAAATGAGCCTCTGCATTCCGGGGTGCATTCCCCATGGCACCATCCTCTTCATGCTATAGCTGCTTCCTACTGTCACTTCAGAAGGTTTCAGCACAGACTGTGGATATCCCAAGGGCCAAAGGAATTGTTCATTATGATAAGAGGAATAAGCAGAAACAAACAAACAAAAACCAAAGCCAAGTGCTATGGCTACAGGCTTTGGAGCAGTAATGTGGTCTCCATTTCAGAAGCAGCGAACCTTGGAGAAAGTTAAACACATTGGTTCTCAGACTCACTGAACCAAAAGCTCTAAGGGAAGGGATAGCCGTCTACATGTTAGGTAGCTCTCCAGTTGGTTCTCATGGATACAGAGTTCACTTTTGATGGTACCGTGGCGTGTGGGGCCCATCTGCCTTGCTTCAAGTCCTGGCTGTTGTATAAGAGTTGCAGAAACTTACACAAATTAACTGATCTATTTGTGCCTCAGACATAAATGCTAAGATTAGTACTTTTCTTGCAGAGTTGGGAAACCAGTGTGAATGTGTGTGGACGCTTGTAACAGTACTCAACATAGAGTAATTATCTTAGAATTTATTAGTACTGCTAGGTCTTGGTACTTTAAGAAAGGCTTTTGTATAAATGATAATATGTACATTTGTACTGATTGATGACCAAATAGTGCTCATATTTCCCTACAATAGGTCTTGCAGACTCAGGACATCTACAGAAGTCAAACCCTGCCCCTCATGGTTTGCTCTTCACTTGAACACTTTCACCATGATGGGTCTGCTCAGAGGTTCTAGTCACTTTGTCATTTGCTTTCTTCAGTACTGTCCACTGACAGTAAGTTTTGAAGATTAGAAAAAACATGTATATTTTTTATACTGTATAGGACGTATTCAATAATTTTAGTTATGAATTCCTCTTCTGTCTCCCATTTAGTCCCCCCCAACTTCCCTTTCAGCCATACATTTTCACATTGAGTGAAAATTTGCATTCTTATTTTCCAGGTGCAAAGATGAACATACAGCTCCTCTGGCCTTTGAAAGTACATGCTTTAGGCTTTGCTGGCTGTAGGTTTCTATTTCAACTCCTGAAACTGCCATTGTAGTTCAGTAGCTCAGTAATAATACAGTCAGTATCATATGGTCCAATGAAACCAGGTGCACACTGAAACTTGAATTCTGTAGTTTTCAAATTTTTTTGAATATTCTTCTTCTTTTGAGTGTTTTCACCCCATCTATTTCTAAAGAAAAATGTTATGGTTACTGCACAGGCCGTTCCAAATTGGAATATGGGCCAGGTTACCCCAGGGACTGTAGTGCATATAGTCTGAGGCTTGGCAAATGCAAGTCATCCCACCCTGCTTTGGGATCTTTCTGTGCATCTCTGTCATACATGGAGGCATGTCCCATGGTGACCTGTTACATACATTACAGGCACCAGGGAAATCTTGGTTAAATTGCTGAGGGAAACTCACACATGAAAATGCTTTCTGTGCATCATCAGCCTTTCAAGGACGACAATGTAAAAGATGGCGTCTTCCCGCAGCATGCTCCAGAATCATATTGCAAATTGGATGAAACTAGAACTTTACATTTTTGGTCGCATAAGAGTTTTCTAGGTGAGGAAAGCAGCTAAAAGGGTACAATTAACTCTAAAACTTACAGACAAAGTGCCATCACACCTGGGACATGTCTTCCCTATCCAAGTCTGTGTCCTGCTGTGACAGAGTAAGCTCATAAAGGCAGCTTTCCAGGTGCCTACAAGAGATTGCTGTTATCTCTTTCAGACTGATTTTAACATACATTCATAGGTAGTATAATTTTCTACCTAGCCAAAAGAAATTGTGGATGGAATTTTATACCTTATTTTTTAGTATAAAAGAGGGAAATGTTCAATAACTTTTGAAAGCTTATGATTCAGTTAGAAAATATATCAGGTCATATTCAGGTGTCTCTTAACTTAAATCCATTTTCTTGATGTTGGCATTATTTTTATTCCCACATTAAATTTTTAAAATTAATTTAAACATGTTATATTAAGAGCTGATAATGTAACTTCTGTGCTATGGCATATTCCTTTAAAAATGAAATATCAACTCTTAGATATAACCTGAGGCTATAGTAAAAATGAATTGTTAACATAGTTTAAGGATTTTTCTATAGGTTAAATTTTAATCATGATAAGAAAATAGCATGTATGATAAGGGGTATAAGTAACTGAACTTTAGCAAAACTTGAGACTGAGAAAGGGATATTAGACAGATATTTTATTAGCAATGTTCCATTAGCATACAATACTTAAAATTTAAAGCCCACTTCATTATGCTAGAAATGTCTTTTTATTAAGATGCTCTTTGAAAGGGCTATCTGGGAATTGAAGCCCTGTAAAACAAAAGTCAGATAAGACAATATTCAAGAATTGTGCTGGATAGAGTTCTGAACTTTGCCTGCATTGATTCTTTCTTTGATTAGCTCTTTAAGTAAGATATTCTTGTTCCTGCTCTTGGTCAGACAAAACAAACCAAGCAAGAAAGATAGGACATAGAAAAGGGAAGAGTGTCATGCCTGGTCAGATAGCAAGAAGTCTGATCTTGGCTCATGTGACACCAGCATTCTCTGCCAGAGAAGGCAGAGTGGGGTGTGAGAGAATTTTGTTATCATTAAGCAGTAGGTTTAGATAACAGCTCATGATGCCTGTGTTGCCTGAGAACCATAAAAGGGTAATAATAGAAGAAGCTTCTCTTCACTTTTTCCCACTGGCATACCAAAACGGCCTCAGATGACTCTGCCTTTACCCTTTGTCAGGTTTTCTTGGTATGTGAAGCAAAAAGTTATTTGCTTTTAGGGCTACAGAACCTCTCTTTTAAGCTGAGTTCTTGGTACCTTGGGAAGAGATTCTCTTGGTTCAGTTTACAAATCTACTTGTTTGTGTGATGACTGTCATTTCTGTCAGTATAACATCTGTCTTGGGCCCAAAACCATCAAGAAAGAAAAATTAAAGGAAAAGATAGTAGCTGGTAAAATGGCTCTGGTAAAATGGTCTGCTGCTGAGTCATGAGAACCGGGACCCCACAGAAAAGTCACATGCTGTAGTTAGTGCAGGAACCCCAAGGCTAAGTAAGTGGAAACCTAGACATCACTGGACAGGTGTCCTAGCCAATCAGTGAGCAGAAACTTCCATGGTAGACCTTGTCTCACAAAAACCAAGGTGTAGAGGGACAGGGAAAGACACACAGCTTTGATGTCCAGTCTACACATGCACTCAGGCATGTACACAGTGCACATATAAGCATACAACACTTGTGCACACATACACACATACCACCAACAACAAATTGAATAAATATAAAAGAAAATAAGATACAATCCACGTTAACAATCAACTTTTTCTAATATAGCATTTTAGTTGTCACTTGCCACTGTGAAATCAGTTGCCACTTTGTCCCACCTGTGTGTGTCTATGTTCTGGAAAGGATGAGTCTATTAGTTGCTGTGTCTGTCTGGGTACATTCCCCATTCAGAGCCTGCTGTAGTAGTCTGTTGAGAGTACTCTACGTAAATATAATATGATGTTTTATTCTATGACTTGAGGACAGAGATAAGGAGGTATGACGTAATATCTGGACTGGATACAGAAGAGAAGTACATTCTAGTAGTGACTGCCAAGTTTCCATAGTGGGAATTTCTGAAAACCCAGACAAATCAAGTCAAGAAACCCAAATCAAGTGATCAATATCTCATTTGGATATTTAGTAGAATTATCTGCCCAGCACTGTTCCCATGGACGTAGATGCACAACTATCTAGACTTACATTGTAGTCTAGAAGGATGATGAAAACACACAATCATCAGCAAATAAAGGAGTATTGTAAAGTTTTGGCACAGTAGAGCTGCAAAGGAGGATCTTGGGATGGGATGGGGTGGGATGGGATGAGATGGGATGGGGTGGGGTGGGGTGGGGTGGGGTGGGATGGGATGGGATGGGATGGGGTGGGGTGGGATGGGGTGGGACCTGATGGGATGGGATGGGATGGGGTGGGATGGGACCTGATGGGATGGGGTGGGATGGGATGGGACCTGATGGGGTGGGGTGGGATGGGATGGGGTGGGATGGGGTGGGGTGGGATGGGGTGGGGTGGGGTGGGGTGTTGTGGGATGGGGTGGGGTGGGATGGGATGGGGTGGGGTGGGGTGGGATGGGGTGGGGTGGGGTGGGGTGTTGTGGGATGGGGTGGGGTGGGGTGGGATGGGGTGGGGTGGGGTGGGATGGGATGGGGTGGGGTGGGGTGGGATGGGGTGGGGTGGGGTGGTGCCATCACTCAATATGGATACTTTCCTTGAGGATAATAACCGCAATGTAAATGGCAGTGCTTAAATATTCACAGTGAAATATAACGCACTGTTTATAATTATTTCTTTCCAATTTTTCCTATTGAAATTCCTACATGGCAGCCAGGCATGGTGGTGCACACCTTTAATCCCAGCAATCTGGAGCAGAGGGAAGCTGATTTCTGTGAGTTTGAGGCTAGCCTGATTAACAGAGCAAGTTTCAGGACAGCCAAGGCTACAGAAAGAAAGCTACCTTAAAAAACTGTTTTTTTTTCTACGTGGAATATGATACAAGCTGATATCAGATTGGAATTTAGCAATTAATTTAAAAATTAGTATATAGAAATTTTATGAATGGACTATAATTATTAAAGATTTTGTCAATACGATTTTACATTAATAAGATACTAATATTTTATTAAAGGGGCATAGTTAAAATGGAAAAGCAAAATTTCTTTAACTTGAAATTTTTTAATATAATTTCTTTAAAGATTAAAATTTAATTACATAATTTACCCTTTTCCTCTCCTTCCTTCATTCCTTCAGCATCTTCCATGGCCCTCCTTCACTTACTTTATGTTAAATCCATGGCCTTTTCTTTTATTTATTATTTTATACACATACATAATATATATGTATATTATATACATATATATTCATACATGAATCTATATACATGAATCTATAAATACAATCTATAAATACATGATTACAATATAAATACATGAATCTATAAATACAACCTGCTGAATCTGGTCAGTGTTGTTTATATGTCTATGATTTCAAGGCTAACCACTTGGAATTGGGTAATCAATTAACATTTCTCAGGAAGACTGACTATCCTGTTCTCGGCTCTTGTGTTTATTTGTCTCCCGTAAAGCTCTGTGAGGGTTCCCTCTCTTTCACTGCATGTCTATCCGTGTTGGCACTCTTCGGTTCTTTCTAGGCAGCCATGTTGTTGAGGTATCATGGATGAAGAATTTTATCTGTGTCATTTCTAGAAGACACTGTTGGGTACTCTGGCCCTTACAATCCTCCTGTCCACTCTTCAGTGTTGTTCCCCGAGCCTTGAGTGCAGAAGTTGTGTTTTAGATGTCTCCATGGTGACCAAGGACTGCACATTCAGTTGTTATCAGCGTTGCAAGCAGTTGTGGTTTCTGTAATAGTCTACATCTTCTGCGGCGAGGAGCTTTTTGGATGAAGCATGAAAGCTACATGGGCCTGTGCTTGGTAAGGATAAATAGTCAGAAAGCAGTTAGGAGTTAGGTTTCTATGCCTGGTACTGGTTTGATAGAGAATCTATGGCTCTTGGGAAATATTGTCAACCCAAGCAGCATAACTTCATTCCACGACTGGAGAGCCAAAGGCAGGCAGATCTCTGTGAGTTTGAGGGCAGACTGGCCTACATAGTGAGTTTCAGAATAGCTAGGGCTATAGGATGAGAACTTTTTTCAAAAACTCAACCAAACAACCAAACTGCAACAACAAGCAAAAAGATACACATGTGCACACACTCTTCTATGTACTATATCTAATTGTAAGTTACTGTAAAATAACGATTCCTTGTGGCATTTCAAATGTCCTTAGATGAGTTAAAAATAGTTCATTTCGTCTTTGACAGTCACTAGTGTCATTTTTAAATCATTCATTTGGGTAGACACTTATAGATAATAGGAATATACTTGTGAAGACAAAAAGGGTTCTATCTATAAGTAGATTAGGGTTGTAAGAAATATCTCTCAAGTGAAAAAATACAATGTGACATGACAAGTGTTTAAATGAAAGTATGTGTGAGGTGAAACGGGTGTGTAGAGCACTGGAACCTGTCTGCTTTGGTGTGAGTGCAGGCTTTTCAGAGGAGGTGAAAATAATATTTAAAGTCTATAGACTTCCTGCCTTCATGTACAGTTCTAGTGTGACTACTCAGTTAGACCTCAAGAGCTACTGAGCCACAAAGAGGCTAAATAACTCTACTAATGTCATGCATTTAGCAGGAGATAGCTCCTGGCTTTGAAATCAGACTCCATATGTTAGCCTTGTCAGGGCTTCCTCCTGTACTTCAAGGATCCTTACTGGAAGTAACAATGGGTCTTGTAATAAAATGGAAGGGAAGCCAGGGACTAAGGGCTTTCTTGTTTGCATGAGTAAACAGCACAGCCTACAGGTCATTGATGATATTTCCACCTACTTATACGACAGAGAAAGTTCATCTCAAACTCTGGGTAGTGATGTTTTTATTCTGCTTCTCCCCAAGCTTTGAAGGGGGCCCAGTGGTTCTTTGGACCTCTGGTATCTACTTAGTGGGTTCCAAGTTCCCCCTGCTCTCAGGAGGTGACTTGAGTACTGGGGAAAGTACTGTTCATTATCTGTCCCTGTATAGCCCTGCTGGCATCATATTATTATAATACTGTTTTAAAGTTTACTTTACTGGAACAAATCCATTCCATTTGGATTATGTCATGAATTCCATCCGGAATAATAAGCCTTTCAGTAGCCTTTGTGTGTCACCTCTTTTACATCACTTGTCTGGTGGACTGAGAATTTCTTCTCACTGAAATGGGTCCATTTACAGTCAATAACAGGGTGGCTAATGTTCATTCTTGGGAAAACTGAAATGTGTGCCTTTCATCCTATTATACTGATCCACCAGCCTCAGATTATCTGATTTTGCAGCTTCTCATTTTTCTCCAGTATCTTAATGCTATTATTAACAAGAATTCTGTTGCTAATGGTTTTGGAAGATAATATGTGCTTTCAGCCGCTACCTGTATTTCTATGGTTTCATCTGATTTAGCTGGAGTTTGATAGTTTTTTCAAAGGCTGCTTGTTGCAGATCAATGTGAGGAGCCCTAATATTCCCCTAGATCAGCTTCCAGTGTCCTACATTTTATAGAAGACAATGCAATTAATATGTTGTCTACTAGACAGTAAACAAAAGTGCTTTAAAATACCCGGTTTATAATCTACATTCTTTATTACTAATAGATCTATAGATGCATTTGCATAAAATATATATTTTATTTATACACAAACATTTAATTTTGGGGTGAAATTTGGAATACCTTATCTATGTTTTAAATAATCAGTTATTATTAGTAAGAAATTAGCAAGGAATAATTGAAAATTTAAACAGAAAATTATATTTTAGAGTAAATTGTAGGACTATACCCTCCAGGTCTCTATATGCAGAGTGTCTCCCATATGCAGAGGACCGAAATGACAGTGGTCTGTGGATTTCCCAGCCATGCTCTTGATCCCTCTTGTTCATGTAATATCTCATCTCTCTCATCTTCTTTTTTATAACAATTTCTTTTTAGTTTCAAATCTGTATAAGTGATTGTGCTGGTCCTGAAGCATAAATGAGAACACTGGATGGTTTCTGGCCTTGGAATTTTTTTTTCTGAGAATGTCTCTGAATAACTTCAAGAGTCAGAGAGAGAGAGAGAGAGAGAGAGAGAGAGAGAGAGAGAGAGAGATGCTTAATCTGTGCAGTTGCCTCACAAGCATGTGAACTACAATTTCATCAGACAGAACGGATGTCAATTGTGGCAGCACATGTTTAAAAATCCCACTATGGGGAAGCAGAAACAGGAAGAACCCTGTGGCTTGCTAGCCAGCTAGCCTGGCCTAACTGGTGAGCTGCACACCAAAATGACTCAAAGAAGGCAAACAATATTCCTATGGCTGATTTTACTCTGGATGTCACATTTATGCACATCTGCACACACATGAAAATGCACACACACCCACAGCTGCAAACTCTGAAACATGAATATACACATATACATATGCACGCATGCATACACACTCATAAGAAATAAGCTTCTACTGTTTATTTTACTAACAAAGTTTCTTTTGCTCATGGCAATTGCATGAGATGTCCACTTTAAAATTTTCTCCACCTGTACCCTACTTTTTCCAGAATAGCATAAAAGGAAAGAAATAGATTTCTTATGATGATTCTTTGGTTCGTAACACGATCTTTTCATAGTTGTGTATGTGTGTGCGCGCGCGCTCTGTTCTTATCCATCCCTCTTCCCCACTGCTCCCAAACAAATGACCACAGTGGAGGAGGGAAACAAATGAGACACTATGATGAAATCTGTTACTTTGTGTACTAATCTAAAAATTAATTTAAAAAAATTGAGCATGGATAAAGTAGAGTTTTATTAAAAGTTATTTGTGTTTTTACAGTTTCACGTTTTTAGTTGCCTTTTGAGGTCATAAGCTACCTGTAGTGATAGCTTCAGAGTAATTTTCCAGCACAGCAGATTCTACTTGTTTGTTGTTTTGAGACAGTGCCTTGATATGTTCTCCATACTAACCTGGAATTTGAACTCACAATCCTTTTGTCAACATCTCTAGAGTTTAAGGATTCATAGACTTGTATCACCTACCCCAGCATATGATACTTCTTTCATTATTATTTTAAAAATCATTATTGGGATTACAATTATTCTCTCATAGCTATTTGCAGTCCTGGTGGTTCACCTCCACATACTCACTGTGCGTGCTCAGGAGGATTCTGGACTCTTCCTTTCCTTCAGATCCATAGATGATCCTCACATGTTTTCCTTTAGGACTCAAGTGGATTTTGTGGATATTTTTCCACAAGAGAATTTTAGGAGGATTTAGGATACATTTACTAATTTTCAAAAGTGTCCTAAAAACATAACATGACAGAATGAAGAGTGACAGTTTACAAGCAGAAAAGAGTGCTATGGAAATCAGGCCAGGCTCTACATGGAGGAAAAGCCACGCAGTAGAGACACTCAAGCCATCACAGAGGTGATCCCAATGACCCCTTTCCTCGAAAATCTCACAAGTGAATAGATCTGTTGATGAATCAGCTGGCGTTCCCTAGCCAAAAATGCTTGAGAAATATTGTTTTTAAAAGTTTCCATTTCATTATAAAAGTAAATGATATGAGTTAAAAATAAAAATAAAGTACAAGATTTTATTATGCATTTTAAGAAAGAAATTATTATAATACTAGAGAAAGAATTGCCATCAAACCCTTATTATCATTTGCAATCACTGCTCTGTGATGATAAAGTCTTGCTCTAAGTAAAAAATGTTTTTTTTCTTTGGAATATTGTTATTTTAGTTAGAACTATTTTTCTCTTCATATCATATTCAAGCTCATAACATAAACAATGATTATAAATTCAAACAGCAATGGTTGGCAGAGTAGGTCAAATGTAGTTCCTTGTGTATAATCATGCATGCCTAAACTTCACTGAAAATAAGAGAGTTTCACTGTGATTTTAATAAATAATTAAATAAACAAATAAGCTGTAAGTTGGCTTATTTGGGGAAGGTTGACCCCTTGTTCTATGTAGATGAAGTTTTCTGAGCAAGTGATTTGAAGAAGAATAGACAAATAGCACTAAAAGAAGAGAGGACGAGAATAATAACGAGCAATATAGAAGGAATTTCTGCTTGATCTGGATATGGGGGGAAGTCTAGGAGGCACAGTGATGGGATTCCTGAGGTAAAGTATGGTGATTAGGACTCACGTCCTGTGAGATAGCGTGAAGAAAATAAAAAAAAAATAAGGATGTTTGGGGAAATGGAATTCCATACATTGTGTTTAATTTTGTTTTAATTGGCCTTTGACAAAATGAATTCAATACAGAATTATTTTTCCATAAATTACGAACCCTCACAATGCCCATTGGGAGAATTCTGACCTAAGAACAGTAGGAAATAAGGACTACTAATTAATGAGTCTCCTCAGTAATCATTGCTTCTTTGGAAAAAAATTATTAGATTTAGGTCATACATATCATTTGACCCTCTTTAATAAGTTATAAAGAATCATTGAATTGAAATGGACTTGCTTTTAATATTGTTGTCTGCCTACGAGGTTCTTGTTAACTTCCAGTTGTGAAAGTAAATCCTTTTCATGGATAATCCACTACATGATTTTAGACAAGTTGCATTTAAGTTATAGGGTTCCAGCTCTTGCACATGTTTCTTAAGGTGAATCTTTCCTAATTCTATAAACATTTATAATACCTTTAACTTAAATTTGAGCCAGACAAAGTCTTCTATGTTTAATTCCAAATCACACTATTGAGTAGCCTTGCCTAATGAAGCATTAGAAAGGATTTGGAAGTTGTTTTTAAAATATATGAAGTCCAAAAGGAGCTTGGGACTTTACAAGATTATTGACCCATTATTTCCATATGTGAAGCTTAAAAGAAAGCTCTGGTCATATCTAAGATAGGTGAACATTCAAGCCTAAGCTACAAGCCCAGGTCCCTGTGCAAGTAGGAGCCCTAGTTCCCTGTGAGAGACTCTATTACTAAACAAGGTAAACAACTTCCTCAGGACACCTAAGGTTGACCTCTAGTTTACATGTACACAAATGCATAAATGCACATGCGCACGCGCACACCCACACCCCAAACAGCCTGATAAGGAACTGATCAACAGCTAGAATGGACATGGTATATTCATCTTTTCTTTACCAATTTTCAGACAAAACTTTCTTGGAATTTTTGTTATGTATGGTGCTCGTACTTGTGCATCTTTCTAGAAGAATCATGGGTAGATAAAAGCTACTTAGAGACTTTTTAAATGTGGGATGATGTTTAATATGGGGATGAGTATAGAATTTTTGTAAGAATTTTTAGATGTTTTTACTTTTTAGAGGTTAGATATTATTCCATAGTTGTAATTTGTGGATAGATTTCTCAGATTACCTGCAAAGCCATAATGATAGTTTTGGTTAGCCCTTGCTTAAAGACTATGTTCTGTGGATTTAAGTTTGATGCCAGTGTCTGAGCTTTTTAACTGAAGGGAAGTAGATTACCTGTAAAGCTGTGTTTCTGAAGCCTTCCTTCTAAGTCTATGTGATGAGAGCAATCTGTCTCCATGTGGATGCATTGGTCCCTTCAGTTTCTGATTACCACCCTTCATGTTTTCTGCTCACATCACCAGATGCTTGTTAGAGTGAGATTGTGAATTTTCTAATTACAATTAATCTTTTTAAATTTGTTTCAAGAAATTGGATTAATAAAAGAAAAATTCTTTATATACTTGAACATATAGTCAGAAATACCATCTAGTGATACATTTCTAATATAGAAGCAACAGATTGGAATTAAAGGGACCTAGCAAGGAAATTACTCTTTGTACTCCTAAACATTTCCTGTCTTTGTGGTAATTAAATGCAAGTGTAATTTGACTAGTAGTATAACTGTGAGGAAAAACATCAGTCTTTGTATAAGTTGTATTTTCCTGCATAAAATGTATACCCCAATTATTCAGATAAGAGGGAATTTTAAACATAGCTTCATGGATTATGTAGTTATTATATAGTTTGTACCCATTTGCCACATTGATTTGATTCTTTTTAAGGATATAAAAAGAACATACAGACAGTTTGAGAAGTTATATCTGTTCTTTAGATGTTTTTCTTTTATATTTTAAACTTCAGGTTTATAAAGCTGTCTGAATATTGTAAGTGGAGACTGTGCTTTTGTTTCCCAGCTACCCAAGCCTAAATAATCACACAGAGACTATATTAATTACAGCACTCTTTGGTCAACAGCTCAGGCATGTTCCTAGCCAGCTCTTACATCTTAAATTAACCCATTTCTATTATTTTATATTTTACCATGAGACTCGTGGTTTGTTACCTCACATCTTGTTTCTTGGGTAGCTACATAGTATCTGCCTGACTCTTCCTTCTTTCTCACTGCATTCAGGTTAGTTTTCCTGCCTAGCTCTATTCTGCCTATCCATAGGCCAAAGCAGCTTCTGTATTGACCAATGGTAATAAAACTTATCCACAGCATACAGAAGGGAATCTACATAGAATACCAGGGAAAATTACTGATTTCCTTAACATCCAAATTCCTCAAATGCATGAGTATTATTATTTTACTACACGTCTACATTTTGTGCTTCCTTACTTAGGTTTCGACCTCTCTCCCTTCTCTTTCTAATTCTTTCCACAAAACTCTTCTTTTAATTAAGACTATGTGGTAGACCTTTGTTCTTATATTCGGCAGAACATATTATCTCAAATCAAAAGTATCTTTTTCATAACTACAGTTCAATATTTAAACCAAGAAATAAGAAGCTTGTGAAAGAGTAATGGATTGCAAATATTTTTAGCGATGAATCAAATAATGGCTTCAGTTATTATGTCTTTTGTATGCGTCTACACTGTAATATTTATGAAGCTTGGTTTTCTGGCACAAATAATATTGAAAGGTACTGCTAATTTATTTTGAAGAATGTCCCTTAATTTGAGTTTGTCTGATGTTTCTTCATAATCAGAGTCAAACTATGATAGACTTAAAAAATACAGTTGTATAAGTTATCAATTTTATAACAAATTTTAAGCTAATTATTTGCCATAATTGCATCACAGAATATTTATCTATAACTTCTTGGAAGAACTGATTCCCTTAGAAGGTTTTTATATGTGTTTCGTGATGAACAAGCTTTCCTAAATTAGGAAGCTCTTGTTAATTTTATGGTATATATGATCAAATCGATTGTTCTAGAATTTTCCAAAGAAATCAATAAAATGTATAACAGTGTCTATCTTTCCTTCACAGTCAGCTTTGCGTGCCCACAGGATCGAAGACACTCTTCTTTGTCCTTACATGAACTCAGATTCCTATCACAGCTGACAGAATCCACTTTGAAGGTGGAAAAAAGCATTCAGGAACTGTTTGAAGAGACATTTTTACTGCTTGAGATGCCCAGGAATGCTCCAGGTACTGTGCTCTTTAGTTAATCATGCATAGACAATTTTTCTCTGAATGCTCCCTGCCACTTTTGATCTGTACCATTATTTGAAAGAAGTACATGATAAAGTTGTTTGCGTTAATATTCAGCATGACACATAGTGTGGGGTTTTTTTAAAGATTTATTTATTTATTATGTGTACAACATTCTGCCTCGATGTATGCCCTCACACCAGATCTCAGTACAGATGGTTGTGAGCCACCATGTGGTTGCTGGGAATTGAACTCAGGACCTTTGGAAGAGCAGCCAGTGCTTTTAACCTTTGAGCCATCACTCCAGCCCGGGTTTTTTTTTTTTTGTTTTTTTTTTTGTTTTTTTAAATTGTTTGCACTTTGAGCATCCTTAATTCTGATGGGTAAAAACTTCCTAAGTTTGTTTTGGATAATTGCCCTTGGCTAATATTGTATCTTTTTTCCTGGGAAGAGCCACATGCTGGCCTGGTGAAAGACTGAAGAGACTGGGTGGCGGAGCACCTGTGCTCTGGCCACAAGAAGCCAGGTGACCTCCTCCGTCAGCTTTCCTAGTCTCCTTAGGCCAGATCTCTCTCACCTTCCCAGTAGTCTTGTAGGAATACACCAAGTTCTCTCTTTGTAGGCCCCAATACTTCAGATTCCAATATCAAAAGTGGAGTTGTGTAAATTAAATAGCCTAGCATACTAGGTCATGCATAAGATATTTAAAAGTTATGATTACCAGATGTGATTTATTACACTGTGAGTTATTACAAATACTTATTGTAATTTTGTAATGTATTATTCTAATTTAATTGAAACAAAATCTCTTTGAAGAATATTTTACTGTGTAGGTTGAAATAATATTTCTGACAATATGGGTAGCAGTCAAAGGATATGGCCAAGTCACACTCTTTGTTGTCTCCTGTGTACCTTTTCTTCCCCATGGTGGCCACAGTACTCTTTTACATATGACCGTGTGTGGCGTGCTGAGAAAGTGGCTACATCTTCAAAACAAATTGAGGGAAGCAGGAATTAACTAAATTTTTTAACATGCAAAACCCATATCTAAGAACAATAAATATTTAGCTTCTCTTTGTATACATAGTTCTGTACTTTTTTATTTACTTTGACTTGTGTATTAGAAAAGATAGTGGCTGGGGTTGAAGTTTCTTTTATGTTTAGCATAGTTAAGCAATTTCCTATCTTTTCAGGTTAACTTTAGGTAGCACTGTTATAAAGTAAGTAATACAGATCATTGTATTTGTTCATTTTGTATTACTGTAACAAAGTTTCTGAGCCTGGATAATTTAGAAAGAAATGGGGCTTATTTACCTCATAGTTTTGGAGAAAGTCCAAAATGTATGCCCACTCAGGTGAGCACCCTCCTAAGGGTGGGGCTGCCAGTACCCACCCATTGTATTCTCCCTCTTCAATGCCCTCCATTCTTTTACCTCCATCTGGAAGACTACTTCTAACATCTGAGCTCTTGTGGGGCATACTCCACTTATAGCCAACCTGTAGCCATCACTTTACTGAATTTCCACTCATTAAACAAAATAAGGGTGGAGTACAGATTTCTGATGCTAGCAAGAATATGTCAGAACATACTTTAATCAAAAAACAAACAGGAATTGTAGACTAAATTAGGAGATTATGAGAGCCTTAATTGCTTGTCTAAATGGAGTTGATAGGAGCTCAGAGAATTTTAAACACTAAGACTTCTAAATTTTTGGTGCTATGTTAAGGCCTCACAGAATTGATATTAGCTACTGGTGCTCATCCATCATGACCAGCCAAGACAATGCATTCTCACTATTCTATGTTCAGTTCTCTTCAGAAGTTAAAATAAAAAAAGACTGAGTTCCATGTCATCAAGGTCTCTGTCCATCATCCTGTTTTCATCCTAGTACAGCCTTTGACAGTACGTATCAATTAGGAGAGAGCTGTGTTCTGAAGTGTAACATGACTAATACTGTTAGAGGAATGTTGTGAGGACATAAAACTGAAATAGGCAAGATCTGGAAGGCGTATTCCATTGCATTAGATGAGGATTGAGCCTTGGTGAGGCTCGCAGACTCTGCACACTCAAGAGCAGGCATCACAATTGTTATGTGAAGTCAAAAAATCTCTGTAATCACATCATAACTTACAGTTGCTGTTAACCTATATTTGTGAGTTATCAAATTCAATATTTAAAAGTAAGTTTTGAGTGACAGGTATGAGAAATGTCTTAGTAGCAGAACGTCTCTTTTTGGCTATTTGTATTCTTTAATTTTTCTAAATATTTTTGTGCTCCAACAATATTTTTAATAATTCCCTAACATTTAAAATAATTTGTGCTGTCAGGATATATTTAATACACTTGTTCAATGAATAAATGAGGTTAATCTGTTAAGATTTCTCTAATTCACTCTACGTTCACTTCATATTGATGATCTAGAATTATTGTTAAAACATAAGCCAAAAGTTTATGCACATTTGTGTATGTGTGTGTGTATGTGTGTGTGCGTGCTTGTGTGTGTGGGCATGAGTGGAAGGAAGAGAACAACTTGCAGGATTGGTTCTTTCTTCCCAGCATGTGGGTTCCAGGAATTCAACCCAGGTTGTCAGAATTGGCAGCAAACACCCCCACTTCAACCATTCCACAGGCCCTTGTGATATATGCTTTCATTGAAGTTGAAATTCATAGGTTTGGGTTTGGTCTTGGTTTTGTGTAAGACAACCAAGATTGTTTCGATCCTACACAACTTTATATAAATGACTGTAAAGAATGATCTTAAAGGAAATTGTTGGGGGGGAATCTTACGTTTCTTTGAGTGTGTCAGTGTTAATCAGTTATTTTAAAAAAATTTTGGCTTTTGAATTAGGAGGGAAAAGATACCTAAGATGAATTACTATAGAAAGCAAAAGGTACCTATTTATATGTATCTGCTAGAAACTCTTTCTGGAAGAGAATGGAGGAAAAGAGAGCAATCCAGGTAGCTTCCTGGGTCCTGATTATCATTGGAGCATATTTTGTTAGCCTGATAAAAGTGGCCTTATATGACTATATAATCCAAACAATATAAAGAAAATGAAGGGTTTCCCCGCATTTTCGGGATGTTTTAAAAATATCCACGTGCTTAACATCACATACAGGATATATAAAGATAATTAACCACACATTTAGCCTTCTATTTTAATGTTTACTCTTAGGAATCAGAATGTGAACAAGAGAATTGATAGAGACAGGATAAATCTTTTATGAGAAAGAAAATTTAGTAGTCCTACCTATTTGTTTTGTTTGGTCAGATTTGATGGTTTTCTGATTTCGTCGTTGAGAAAGTGATTGACTGTACTGATGCCGTCCTGTGTCTCTTCTGTGTGATGGTATTTTTACATGCTTGCTTTAGGTTTAATGGGGGGGGGGTCATTTCTGATGCGCCTTCAGAATAAAGTAGTTCTCGGGCAGTTCCTCAATTTTTCCAAAGGTGGCATCTGAGATTTATCTAAACCAGGAGGCTTCTTGGCCCTCGTTTCTCTTTAGCACCAGCAACGACAAAGCGCAATGGCCGCTTCAATTGGATGTAAGAAGAACACTTAGGGTTTGTCTCAGAAGAATCAAAGATTTCAGATCTTCTGAAAGATTGTTTGTACTCTTAGGGGGTCTTAAGAGGGGTCAAATGGCTTCTAAGAGTTCCTTAGCTAGATGGTTAGGGGATTGTATTAGGGAGGCGTATGTAGTTAAGGTAAAGAGGCTCCTAGGGCTTCTAAAGCTCATTACTCTAGGACTTTAGCTGTTTCTTGGGCAGAGAGGTCGAAGGCTTCCACATTGGAAATTTGCAAGGTGGCCACCTGGGCTTCTCTTCATACTTTGTTATGGTATTATCTCTTGGATGTAGTCTCTTCTACAGATTCAGCTTTTGGTGGGAGGTTGCTTGTGAGCCAGAAAAGAGCAGTGAAGAAAAGAAAGACTTGCACTTCCCACTCAGAGCTGCCAACAAGGCAAGTTGCTTTGAAGTGCACACAATGGGAACCTATGAAGACCAATTTGGGTGTGAAAGTGGATGTCACAGGGAAGTACTGCTAACCTCCAGTCCCTGTGAAAGAGAGCAAAGTGGCAGTGTGCAAAATAGCCAGAAGTGTAAAATGAACCGCAGAGAACTCTGTAGGGGAAGCTGTTGAGCAGCTGGCACTCTTGTGACCCTGTGTGCTCTTCTGAGGTTCTTAATCTAGGCATATACTGTTGGTTTCGTGCAAATAATTATGTTTCAAAGTCGAGCCAAAAGTAGATAATAAAGTGTGTACAGAATTTTCAATCTATTTTAAATATACACAGCAATTCCCCAGTTGTTCAATGAACTCATAGAATTTTATTTTAAGTTTTGAAATTGTCCAGTTGAATGGCTAACAAAAAGTGCTACAATGTTGTATTCATGAAATATTTTATAACATGTATTAATTGTCATTACTATCTAAATTGCTATCTAAAAATGATTCCGTTTACTTTTACACTTAAAGATAAGTTTCTTAAAAGTCTTTTAATATTAGGGGTATTATATTTTAAAGATTAATATAATTATTTGAAAGTCACTCATTCTAGAGTTATGAACCAGCAAGAAATGGCTTAGGAATATTGCCTTTGTCTAACTCGTCATGGAGATAAGCAGATGGTTTCTACTATTGGGCACTTTGTTTATTGAATAAATATAACATATTCAGGAGTGAAATGTTAACTAGAAGGTAGTCAGCTGCTTCCCTAAGACTTAAACTCTAGCTCTGCAGTGTCACACAATTACTTCCTGAAAGAGGTCTGCCAAGCTTATGCTTCAAGGGTAAGTATCTCTTAAAATTAGCTACTTTTATGAGCTCCTATAGAGTATTCAGATAAATTGGTTTTGAACATATGAATACCATTAAGCTTTGGAACAAACGAAAGGGATATATAGTCAAGATGAAACTGCAACTTTTTTCTACTTGTCTACTTTTTGGAAACAAGTACATCTACACATGTTCCTATATTAAAATAAAAAATGTCATCCTATTAGAGGTGAATAATTAGGAAAATGCAGGAGCATTTCCTGAGCAAAGAGAAGGAAACAAATTCATAATAATTAATTCTAAAATAACCAACTGGGACAAAAAAGATGACTAAGACTAAGAGATGACATTAAGAACACTTATGCTCTTCCAGAAGACCTAGATTCAGTTCCCAGCACCTACTTTGAGCAGCTCACAGCTGCTTTAACTCCAGTTCCAGGGAATCCAATGCCCTCTTCTGGCTTCAGCAGGCTGTGCATGTGTATGATGCACATACATACAATCTAAAACATACATATACACATCAAAAGAATAAATAAATCTTAAGGAACAAGTGTCAACCATTCTAGATGTGATTAGCATATGTAGTTTCAGGCAGGTTAAAATAATTGTAGAAAAGCTACGCACACAGTAGATGTGTTTACATAAACATAGAAATATATGAATATATAGGGAATATATGCAGTAAGATGTTAATATATTAAAATGATGCAGGCATATACAAGATATAAAGCTCCTATAAATATGCAGCTTGATTAAGCCTCTATACTTATCATATTCATATTTGCTGTAGACGGATATTTGCTGTAGTTTTCCATTGTTGTGCATTATCTAATTAGTCATTCATTGATTAACATTTAGCATTCTCTACTTCATTTGTATGATGTCATACTTCATGATATTATGTCAAGTTTTCTTGAACTATGGACAAATTGTCTTGGCCAATATCTTACAACTGCATTACTGTATCTGAAGGATAAGTTTATTAAGTGGAATGGTTAAATAAATAGTCAGGTTCACAAAGAAGGTGAAAAGACACAAAGTAAAAATAAGAACTGCAAAATACATGTATGATAATGGATTCATATCCAAATATACAAAGAACCTTTAAAATTCAACAGGCAACCTGATTTTAAAATACATAATATATCTGAGTAGACAGCTCACTAAAGATGACAGATGGTGACTAAGCATGTGAAAAGATGCAAAAAATAGTATGTCCCTATGGGAATGCAAATTAAAATGAGATATTACTGTACACCTATTAGATGGCAAAAATCTAAAAAAAATGCTAAAAATACCACTTTCTGCCAAGTGTGTAGCAGAGAAGTAACTCTGTTCATTGCTGTTAGGAATGTAAAACGGTAGAGCATCTTTGCTTGTCAGTTTGGCACTATCTTCCACAATTCAACGTAGTCTTACCAAATGGTCTAGTCATTGCACTTCCAGGTGTTTATCCAAATGAGTTGAAAATTTAAATCTTTACAAAAAACCTGTCTGTGAATGTTTACAGCAGCTTTATTTGTAATTACCAGAATTTGGAAACAAGTAAGATATTTTTCAGTAGGTGAATCGATAAACAGTTTGTGGTCTTTTTTTTTTTTTTTTTGGTATTTTGAGACAGGGTTCCTCTGTGGCTTTGGAGCCTGTCCTGGAACTAGCTCTTGTAGACCAGACTGGTCTCGAACTCACAGAGATCCTCCTGCCTCTGCCTCCCGTGTGCTGGGATTAAAGGCATGTGCCACCACTGCCCGGCAATACAACAGAGTATTATTCATCAATAAAAATAAGATTATCAAGCCATGAAATGATATGGAGGAACCAAGGTTGTTTATTGCTAAATATATATATATATATATATATATATATATATATATATATATATATATACTGTAAGATTCCAACTATATATTGTTGCAGAAAAACAAAACTATAGAAACATTGAAATATTTACATTGCCAGGAAAAGGGCAAAGGAATAGGTACATGGGTTATATTGGCAGGGTGAGTTTAGAATAGTGAAGCTATTCCATATGGACACATTAGTGGTAGAGAAATGAACTATGTACGTGACAGTGTCCATAGAATTATTTAACACAAAGAGTAATTCCTATGGGAAACTGTAAGCATATGAAATAATGTTTCAGTATCATTTTATCAGTTGCACAGACATACAACATCACCATAAGATTTTAAACATAGGAGGGCTAGAGGCTGGAGTGACAGTTATCATTAGAATAAAACACACTTCTTTCTGAGAACTCTATTCCTTACAATGTATTCACAATAAATTCAAAGTGTCACTCAGGAGGAAAACAGCACCAATCTACTAAATGAATTTATTGGTTAAAATATCTACTGAGAAAATTGCCAACAATAGAGAAACTATTTCTTAAAATTTCTTGAAGTCTAGTAAAAGAAAATAAAAATGGGATTATGCTATGTAATTTATCATCCTATACTAACTCCAAGCAACAACAACAAAAAAATGGTAGATGTAGATGGAGCGGCGGGGCTGCGTCCTGCCACCCGGCTAGCTTTATACCCGAACTAATTACATGGAAACTGTATTCATTTAAACACTGGCTGGCCCATTCTCTTGCTTTAACCCATATTTAGTAATCTGTGTAGCACCACGAGGGGTGGCTTACCAGGAGAGATCTTAACCTGCGTCTGTCTCGGAGAGGAGAAGCATGGCGACTGCGTATGGCAACAGCTTGAAGCATCTGCCTTCTTTCTCCCACAATTCTGTTCTGTCTACTCCACCTAACTATGTTCTGACCTATCAAGCCAAGCAGTTTTCTTTGTTAATTAATCAATGAAACAACAGATATACAGATGACCCTCCTCCATCAGGTAGACAATACATGATTTATTTAATCAAACTCTGGTTAAGGCAATCTTGATGGAAAAGTGGAAGGTTTTTTTCTTGTATTGAGTTACTAAATTTTGCACCATGGAAAGAGTTCCTTCATTATAAAACTTAACATAGCAAAAATAATTCCATTTTAAGAGTTAGTGTCCATTTCTGTCCCAGTGTTTTTGTTTTTCTAATTAACCATTGTTAATAATTACTGAAAGCATACTTGTTCTCCTGCTATACCATTATGTTTCTATGCATTCTGTTCTTGATGATAATGATGATGATGATGATGGCGGCGGTGGTGGTGTATGTGTGTGTGTGTGTGTGTGTGTGTGTGTGTGTGTGTGTGTGTACATGTGTGCAGGTACATGTGCATGTTTTTGTGTATGAGTAGAGGTTTCAAGCCAACAATGGGTGTCTTTCTTAATTTCTCTCCAACTTATTTAAATTTTCCATTTGTGTTTATTTGTGTGTGCCTGTATGTGTATGGATGTTTACATTCCAGAGCACACATGTGGAGATCAGAGACAACTTTTAGGAATTCTTTCTGTCTATGATTTAGGTCATGGGAATCAAACTTAGATCATCAGACAGTTGTCTTTACTTGCTCAGCCATCTTGCTGGGTCACCATATTATTTCTTTCAGACAGTCATTGAATCTGGAACATTACAACTGAGCTACACTAATTGGCCAGAAAGCCCGTTGGATACTCTGTGTCTGCCTCCCAGTGCTGAGATTATAGTCATGGGCTCCAGGCACCTGGTTGTACATGGGCGCTGGGGATCAATGTGAAGTACCCAATCCTGTGTGGCAAGTACTTTATAAATGGAGCTGTTTCTCCGGCCCATCTTTCAAGAAAGTGCTAGTATTTTATGTGACCCCATCAGTTTTAAGTGTGGTACTTCAACTGTGACTTCTGTGAAGCCCAGGCTGATTTCAGACTCACAAAGTGTTTTCAGCCTATACCACCACACCAGACAAAATTGAACTTTTAAAATTAACAAGGAAGTTAATAATAATTTTTACTCATATGTCATCCTGTATTGTCAACATGAATATAGAGGAAGGATCTTTATTCTGCAGGTTATACATGCATGTATGCCAGATAGGAATATAATTATAAGCTGTTTAATTTCATCAAGTTGTATATTTAAAAGGGTCCTCTACCTTGTATATGCCTGGATAATTACAATACTGCCACCAGCTTGTATCTTACTGACTATATTCCCTATTAATACACACACACACACACACACACACACACACACACACATATGTTTATATGTAATTACCGTGTATGTGATTTTCTGTGTAATTAGTACATTAATCACATCTAGACTAGTTGGTTCTTTTGAAAAAACATTTATTCACTAATATGTATGTGTGCATGCCAGAGTATATGAATGTCCATTATGTGCATGCAGTCCCTGCAAGGGACAAAAGAGGGCATCAGAGTCCCTGGAACTGGAGTCACACTTGGTTCTGGACCTCCTGAAGTGCCGCGAACAGTCCTGGACCTTCTAGAGGAGCAGTAAGTGCTACAGCCCAAGTTTGTTCTTTTTAAATGAATGCTTTTGTATTTATTTCCTTCTCTTTGTTTAGGAATAGTGAAAAAATCTGATAAGGAAGCCATGGGAGAGAAACATATAGCAAATGAAATCAGTGTTCCTCCAGAGCCATTATTACCAGTTAAAGAGGTAAGACTTTATTCACATATAACATGGTTACATCTCTGTAACTCTGTTGTGTATCAAAATATTTGAGTTTTTCCTTTGTTTCCAAATAATCTTGATTGAAATTTCCCTCAGAAGTTTTTGGCAAAAATTCAGAAGAGTTATCATCAAGTAACAGAAGAGCAGCTGCTGATGAGAGTGGGAAGTAATCTGTGTGTACTGTTCGCGGGAATGGAAACCGGGCAGCCCCAAGGGAGATCAGTGTGGTGTTCCCTCCAAAAAGAAGAAGGATAACTTTCCTGGGCCACTCCTTAGATCACCACACAATGTAGCTACCTATTCACTTTCCTGTCTCCATTTGCAATAGTCAAGTGATAGACACACTTTAGGCACTTGTCAGTAGCATGGATGAATGAAAACAATATAGATTTATTCACACAATAGATTTATTCATTCATATTGGTTGCTCACCTTCCTGGACATAGGGGGAGTTGGGAGGACCTTGGACTTAACATAGTGAAGAGAATCCTGATGGCTCTTTGGCTTGGAGAGGGAGGGAGTGGGTGTATGGGTGGAAGGGAGGGGAGGGAAGGGGGAGGAGGAAGGGAGAAGATGGAAATTTTTAATAAAAAATGAGAAAAAAAAAGAACAAAGTTTCATGATGCATTATAGATACAAGGCTTTTGAAAATGTAAGGAACAAAGAAAATAGGCTCAAAGAACATGACAGTTTGACCAGTTCTTTGTTTGTTTATTCAGTATGTATGGAACTAGAGATTATCACATTAAGTGAATAAGCAAGACTCAGAAAAACAGATCTTTTCTCTCAAAATGTGGATTCTAGATTAGACAAGTCAAGACTTGTAAGCAGAATGGTGTCGAACTTGAGTAAAAGAAGATTAGCTAGAGATGAGGGGTGAAAATATGAAAAGAGAATAAAAATGAATATGATCAAAGTACTTTGGATAAGTATGAAAAGATGTCATAAGAAGACCAATAAATTGGTACAAGTAACCAACAATTTGAAAATTTTTTTTTTTTTTTAACAAAAATCAAGTCTCATTGTTCTTTTGCACAGTCAGGTTCATGAGAATGATATAAAAACAGAAATCAAGAAACTTTTGTTCCTATCTTGGCTCAGAGTCTGTATTTTGAGAATGTGAACTGTAGGTAACCATTACAGAGTGATAAGTGCTGATTTTTCCAAGGAGAGGCATGAAGGTCTGAACAGATGTCTTTATTTACCTGTTCAGGGTGCGTTGCCATGCCTCTGCTCTGTTCTGTGTTGTAGAGAACCATATCGGCCAGGCTCCCCTGCCTTCTAGATTGTGGGAATGTCTGTATAATTAAAGATATTGATGAAATATTGGAGGGCAGAAGTTGCAGAGAAAAATTGGGATTCGCTATCTTCTACCTCTGTGATCCTGTGGTCATGCTGTGGCTCCTGGCTACACCACATTCTGTATGTGACTATAGTTCCTCATGGCAGCTGTGCCTTGACATAGCCTCTTTCTCAAAGCACAGTGACTTGTTTGCTTTTTTAGTCTTGGTGTGATTGTGATTTGCTGTTGTGTTGTGCTTCATAGTCACCTAGGTTACTGTAAGTTACTTTGCATCACCGTGACAAAACACCCAACAGAAGGTACTTAAGGGAAGAAGAATGTATTTGTTTTATGATTTCAGATTTCAGATTTCATCCCATAACTGGTGTAGAAGTATGACAGTAGAAACATCTCGGTCCCTGTCAGCAGGAGCCTGATGTGGCTGATCACATCATTGTGGCAAACAGGAAGCAGACAGTGGGACAGGAAGCATCCCAAACCATTACAATCCAAGGACATTTCCTTAGTGAGCTACTATGTCCTTTATAACTTACTATATCCTACCTTCTAACATTTCACTAGCTTCCCCAGAAAACAGCTCCTGGGAGGGAGGGAGCAAGTATGATCCTTTGAAAACCACTGCTGCAGAGGGATGCTGCAATCATTCAAGTCACACAAGTATTAAACTTTCCTCTTGAAATTTCGTACATGGCTTCTGCTTTCTCAATTAATGCTGAGTAATACACTGTGTAAATATTTTAAAAGACCAAAGTCTATATAGTTGATAACAGTTCTCAGCCTAGAAAGCAAAGGGTATGGTTAGGAATACTCAGAAGGATACATAGTGCTTCAACAACAACAAAAAGAAAATCATACTCAGCAAGAATCTAGCATTACATAATAGGAAACAGGATTCAGTAATTCCTGAGTGTTGTGCACGGAAAAGAAAGCCACTCAGTTTTCTCTTGTTTTCTTGGATTAACTAACAAATGTTCTTTATTTTAACTGGAACGTGTGTGATACCAAATATCATATGGGAAGAAAAGAAACAAGCAATCTTTCATGAAAACATAGACTTTTAGAAGATAGTTTTAGGACATAGAGGTTTGCAGTTTCCTTTGTATGGGTAGATTTATATCTTTATTTCTTCTTTTTGGAGCAGCATTCATATGGCCAGCATATTACAGTCACATATCACTTATAACAGGAAAAGATCATCCCTGTGCAGACAGAGAGCAAAACTTAGACAGGGATAGGGAAAGTGACTGCAGCCATAGCAATCAGTAACAATTCACCAAATATGTTTTTTGCATAAATGGAAGATTTTTTTTGTGCTCCAATAGAGAAATAAGCAAAAAAGATGAGGGCTTTATAGTTTTTCATTTTTACACATGTAGTTTCCTTTAGCATATTTATCATTAATGTGTCCCATAGAAGTTGCTGTTATACCACAGGCTGTAATTTTTCTACCTCTAGTGACCTATTCTTGATACCTGCATTCCAGGTGGAAGGAAAGAACAGATACCTGAGAGTTATCCTCCAATCTTCACTTATCAGTAAGGAGATTAAGTTATTGGTTAATTGTACTCAACTATAATTGAGAGATGGGTTTAAGCTCTATGTTGCTATAAGATCAAATAAACTTTAGATAGAAAAGTTCAGTTACATTTTAGCTATAGAAAAAGAGGAGCTATTATTTTGACAATAGATTTGTAAACTCATGAGCTGTATAGAAACCATCTTTATTATTTTCTATAGTTGTATAAAATGTGTAAATATGATGTTAGCTAAAAGTATAACATATTAGGCTAATTATTCTAATCTTAATAATTCATAGGTTTATCCTGATTCATGTGTGTGTGTGGCAAGTGAAAATACCTGTGGGCCAGGTTATAGCAGTGAAAGTCAGAGCACAGTGTCCAGCAATCTATTCTTTCCCTATACCGTGGGCCAGGTTATAGCAGTGAAAGTCAGAGCACAGTGTTCAGTCCTCAAGAAAAGTCATCAGGCTTGCATAACAAGTTCATTTGCCCCTGTCTTACCCCACTGAGCCATCTCAAAGTCATGATTGCCACAGTCTTAGACTGAAAGGGACATGGACCATCCAGTTCAACTCACTTTTCTAGCTTAAAACTCTGATATCAAGAAAAGCAAAAAATCAATCAGGGACTTAGGGTCTAGGGTCTACTTTTTAGAAGATTTTTATTAGATTTACTTTGTGTTTTATGTGGGTAGGGGAATGTTACGTGCACATGCGTGCAGGTGCTGGAGAAGGCCAGAAAGGAAGGCACTGGATTGCTGGAATTGGAGTTGAAGGAGCTGTGAACCACCTGATATGGGTGTTGTGAGGAAACTCTAGTCCTCTGTGAGAGCAGCAAACACTCAGCTGCACAGTCATTTCTCTAGCTTTCATCCCATAGTCTTCGGTATTTGGAGCAGGTAGTGTGTTACTATGGACAAGATATGCTAAAACAGCTTGATTTCTAAGCATAGCCTTAGTGTGTTACTACACATTGTTTTAGTACTTTTGAGATCATTAGGAAACTTGGGGATGTCTACGTTCACAGATATATTTCCATATTAGAGCTAGACTAAAGTTAAAAAAAATTGAACCAAGTGTGCCAATTACTTTTTGTTAATTTGACACAAGCTAAGGTATTCTAGGAAGAGGGACGCTAACTGAAGGTTTGCTTACATCAGATTAACCTGTAGATGAATCTGGGAGGCATTTTCTTCCTTGCTGAGTGATGTAGGAGAAGGCATGCCATTGTGGGCAGTGCTACCCCTTGTCATAGGTTCTATAAGAAAGTCAGCTGAGTCAGCCGCAGAGAGCAAGTCAGTGAGCAGCACTCCTTCATGCTTGTAGTTGTCTGCAGGTTCTTGCGCATTCTCTTCCCTCAGTGATAAACCGTGATTATTTTGTGTGAGCCAAGTAAACGCTTTCCTTCCTAAGCTGTATTTGGTCATGGTGTTTTATCACAGTAATGAAAACAAATTGGGGCATCAAGATTATAACATTCAATTTTCATTTTGCTTTAAAAGAGAAACCACAAGGAGTTGGATGGGTAGAGAAGTGGATGATCTGGGAAGACAGAGGAAGTAAAGAATGTGATCACAATATATAGGATAAAAAAACTTAAAATGTAAAATAAAACAAAAAGAAGACAAGCTATCCAAAGGAGCTACTTATGAGCATAGAATATAAAATAAAAATCTACTGTGAAGCCACTAAAGACAAAGCATGATTGGACACCGGTGATGCTCCTCCCACATTCAAAGCAGTGCAGACCACTTTACTTCCTCATTTTTTATAACAAAACAAAGAGCCTACCACTTTGTGGTGGAGAGACTTAATGAAATTCTAAGCAAGTTAAAACCAGAAAGGTGCAATGTGTGTTTTCTCTGAGAAATTCATTTTATTGCTGTTTCTCTTTTTAGCTTGTCTGGAATCCTGAGATTAAAAGAGAAATCAAAGATTGAATATTAAATGCTAACTTATGTTGCACTTCTAGTTAACAATAAACTTTAAAAAGACTATAAAAATCTAATTTAGACTTTATTAAACATATTGGATTTAAAGGTTTTATGTGATAGATTGTAACTGTAGCTTTCAGCTCTCATTAAAGATGGTTTTATTGAACAATTATTAAATTATTAAATTTTGAAAAGGGTTTTTGATTAAATCCACTGAGGAATTAAAGTGATATGTCAGCATGTTGGTGTGTGTAAAGAATGGACATATTTGTGTCTATTGCTTCATACACAGGGTGATATTCTTCAGGTTTTAAGAATGGCTTTTAGACTATATCAAAAGGGTCTTTTATTAAACATGTTGAATGAAAGTAATAATTTTATATCAAGCTATTTGTTCCTAAAGTAAAAATTAATATGAATTTGATCTTTTTTTTGTTTGTTTGTTTGTTTTTTGTTTTTCGAGACAGGGTTTCCCTGTAGTTTCTAGAGCCTGTCCTGGAACTAGCTCTTGTAGACCAGGCTGGCCACGAACTCAGAGATCCGCCTGCCTCTGCCTCCCGAGTGCTGGGATTAAAGGCGTGCGCCACCACCGCCCGGCCTGAATATGATCTTATATTCATATATCTTTTAGGCTGCATTGCTAGAGTTTGACTGGAGAAATTTATTTAAAGAGAGCTCTCTTGCCATGGGACACTGCATATCAGCAGCCATTGAAGATTTTTCCACGAAGGTTCTCCAGCAGGAGCAAATGGAAAGAACCTCAGCTGTGAGTTACACTATGAACCTTGTAAATGTCCCAAAAGTTTGGCGAGAAGGTCACATATTTCCCGAGGAGGAACAACCAAAGCAAGTTGCCAAGGCAAGTATCAGAGGAGATTGCTTCAAACTGCTGCTGGCAGGTGTGGCATTACTTTTATTTGTCTTTTGTTTCTGCAAATGTAAGGATTGTAAATGTAGCCTACAGATCAACTGGTGGTGTTCCTTGGAAAGGACCTGGTACCCGGACATATTAGTTTTCTTCTCTGGTATCTATACTCCAGAACTACCAAAATGGACGTGTGTGTTTTTGCTAACATTTGCCCTTTTATTCTGAGACAACCCAAAAGAAGGTCTCAATAAGTTGGGCAGTGTTGACAAAGTTGGAATGACATTAAGAGATACTCCACACCTACCCCTCTGTGTGATGATACTCCGCATCCACCCCTCTGTGTGATGATACTCCGCATCCACCCCGCTGTATGATGATACTCCACACTCACCCCGCTGTGTTATGATACTCCACATCCACCCCACTGTAGATACAGCAGCCAGTGATGGGTGTTCTTAAGAGTCCCTACTTCATTCTCCGTTTGCCACCTGAGCCTCTAGACCCTTCTTGGGGGACTCTCTTGCCTAATCAGATATAGAAGCAGGCTGTGCCTTCAGCCCCTCTACCATTAAAGAAAGCAGTAGATAGTGAATAATGAAAAGAGACACAACTCTTCTGAAACATCCTGGCTATTTACCCAAGTGACAAATCTACATGATATTTGTTTCTGTTGCTTGTAGATTATTTAAGCCAAACTAATAGTCTTTGTATGATTTAGTAAAGTATATTTGTATATAGAAATTCAGTAGATGCAAATTAGGGCAAGTTCAAAAGTAATGTGAAATTAATATCAGGGATACATATTATTTTGAGTCATGTTGACTACACATAAAGGGACTGTCATGTAAAGCTGACTCATGACTTTTTCATGTCTGTCTGGTGAGCATAAGGTTTGAAGGTTATATATAGAGAGACATCATTTTGGTATTTCCTTATTTGACATGAAACATTTAACTTTCTACAACTGAGAAATTGATTGTTATAAAGCTGTGTCATTATATTTATGTTTGATGCCAAATTCATTATTTAGGAATTTGGCTCTTCTGTACATAAATTACACAGTGCTGTCAGAATATAAATAACTCAGTGCCACGTTTATTTCTCCCTAGTTTTGTTCTGACATCATGGAAAAGCTGGACACAATGCTCCCACTGGCTCTGGCATGCAGAGATGATTCTCTCCAGGAAATTAGGGGGAACTTCGTGGAGGGCTGCTGTAAAGTGGCAACAGCTGTCCTGGAAAGACTGCAGGAAAGAGGCAGGGAGGTGCCTTCCAGAGCACCCCTGAAGAACCTGCACACCCTCCTCTCCACGGCAGCCTATTTATCCCAGCGTTTCATGCAGTATGATAATCTGATGAGAGAGACAACTAAGAAGTGAGTATCTTTTACATTAAGTTTATGTTCATGCTTAAGGAAACATGCACTCTTCAGACTTTAGAAAATTAAAATCATTGAGAAAATAATAATAATATGGAGGATTATTTTTATCTTTCTTGATTAGGAAATGTTTAAAAGGTCAAACATGGGTTACATTAAAGTAGATGTGTAGATAATAACAGAGACAACCCCAACTAAAGACATGCACAAAAGAGGGCAGCCATGATCTGCATGTTGTTTTGACAAGAATTTTACCCCATCCCTTCCATAAGTTACATTAAACTGACCACATAGAAAAGGGAAATTAAGCTTGCTTCTGTCCCACATATAAACATTTGTGAAATATTCAGTTCTTGCTTCTGCTTCTAATCCAACAGGCTGTTCGGAACTGCCAGAGTGAATAAATGCATTTTAATCCCTCTTAGTGCCTAGTGTAAACATATTGCAGGACATTTATTTAGTAATAAACTATCCATAATATTTAAGAAGAAGCATCTGCCAATCTTAATTCTCATGCACTAGTAGTCTAAAAATACAATATGTTTTCTGTATGGAGATAAAAGTTGCCATGGGTACTATCAAGCGTTCTTTCTGGTTACACTTGAAGTTTGTAGAACTTATCATGGATCCTTGAAAGGAACATGTGAACTTACAAGTCCAGCGCAGTCCAAGAGCCTCTGCTATATTCTTTATACAGCCTGCATAGTCTCTTAGCTATGAAATAGGGAAGTGTGATATAAATAGCTGAAGATAAAAGCGAAATAAATTTGGCTCAATGTAAGATACCGTTACATTATTTTTTAAATTCTCATAAGTAGTCAGATGTTGTGATTCATACTTGAATTTATAAACAAAATATGCCAGAAATCACTTCATTTCAGTAGACTATTTAAAAACAGTTTATGAGATAATTGACATCTCCAAAATTACAATTTTTAAAAAATAAAAAGTGTGTTTATGGGATGTGTGATAGCTTTAGAAAAGTTGATTCTGACAAGTGTGTGTTGCTCTTCGGTAATAATGATAACCTAATTCCTAAATAATTCACTGATCTCTAATAATAGGCTTACAAAGAATACTTTTAGTTTTGAATGATGTATTGACAATACAGTTTGTCTTGAGTTGAAGTGCATATTTGTAGAACAGCAGATGTACCGTTTTCAAAGGACTTGCAAAACAAAGGCTAGCTCCCCACACCCACTTTTCTTTTTGGAAAGTGAATGTGGATACAGCCTTCAGCTTTGGGAGGAAATGAATGATTGATATCTAATAATAAAAACCATTTGTAGTGCTGGAGGTTGTTACCTCCTACTGCACAGGCCTTAAATCTCTGTCTCTTTGATCATTCCCTCTGAACAGACCCATATTCCTGGTGCCTGTCCAGCGGTATCAGGAATTCATCAACACTCTACAGTTTCAGCTTACAGATTACTGCATCAGAGTTTGTGCTACAAGCATTTTACAGGATGCTGAGAGCCACCACTGGGACGACTACAAAGCTTTTTATGAGGTGTGAAGTTAAGTTTACTATTTGTCCTTTTTACACAAATATGTTTTACTGCCTACCTGCTTTCTGGCTAATTAGAAACATGAGCTCCATATTACTAAAACACGAAGGCTGTTAGGATAATATTTTTTAAATATTGGATTTGTATGTAGGAAAAACACTGTCTTTGGAAACCTGAAATAAATTAGACATCAGAGCTCTCCTTCTGCTTGAAAGTAAAAATAACTTGATTTGAGCTGCAGGATTGCAGCACTGTGTAAACTGGGGCATAATGAAATTCAGCGGCAACACAGATAACAAGGGCTAAGCTCAGTCCTCCCATATAGGTGTCCTAGCCTCTCTTTCTACACAGATAACAAGGGCTAAGCTCAGTCCTCCCATATAGGTGTCCTAGCCTCTCTTTCTACCATGTCCTTTCATCTTGTTTAATAAATAGTTGTTATTAAACAGCTTTACTTTTATGTTTATTTTTTTACTTCTCATTCTTAAGAGTGCATTTTGAGACCCATCTTAACATTTTATGCTTTACTATTTTAGCTCATGTTTTGAAATCCCAAATACCTACCAAATTAAAGCCCAAATAATCCCCCCAATATAGCCAAACTGAGAATTAATTAAAATTCTTTATGACCAGGATTTAGTAGTTTTTTCCACTCAATCCCACAGATTGTATGTAGATCATATAAAATTTGAAATTAATTCCATGCAAGGGTAAAGTATATTTAAAAAAGACATTTGAGGTTTAAAAGTTTCAATGACCAGACTCGCCTTTATTTTCCATAGTACCCTTTCTTCTGGATCACAGCTTATGATTGTCATTTTCCTTGATTGTCTGAACCACTATGGAGTATTTAGAAGAAGATAGTGTGCTTTTATTCGACAATCACTCTTGCCATTTCTAGGCATTAATAAACTATATTAATTATAACACTGCTTGGTCAACAACTTAGGTGTATTCCTACCTAGCTCTTATAACTTAAATTAACCAATTTCTATTAATATGTGTATCACCACGAGGCTGTGGCTCCCCAGTAAGGTTCTGGCATCTTTCTCCTTCAGCAGATAAATGGCATATCCCTGACTCCCTCTACCTTCTTTCTCCCTGCATTTAGTTTAGTTTCCCCACCTAGCTCTATTCTGCCCTGCCATGGGCCGAAGCAGCATCTTTACTAACCAATGGTAGTAAAACATATTCACAGCATACATGGGGAATCCCACATTAGCCCTTGGCAAAAGCAGAAACTTCTTAGATAACACTTGAAACTATGCTGGTGGACACAGCAGATTGCAAAAGAGACGTGATTAGAGATGAAACAGAAAAATGTTAATGGCTTATGTTTTGATATATTAACATAATAAAATTAGCTGTGAAGCATGCATTCTTTACTTCCTATTTTAGATCATCTTGATCTGGTTTGAAGAAATGAGTTCAAATACCTGCCCCCAAGCATGTTGCGCAATTAATGCTTGCTTGTAAACCTTTTGAGGCAGGCTGCACTCTCCTTACTTCCTATTCCCTTTGGCCCAGCCACTGCTGAATTTCCTCCTGAAGTCAGACAAAAGTTAGTACACAGATGAGATCTATGGAAAAATGGCGGAAGTGAGATTTTGACCCTGTGGAAGTATGTAAAATAGTAAAATAGTGATAATAGGCACCTATACTTTACAAAATGGTGTAAGATTGGATTACTGTTTTCTGTTACTAGCATAAAATATTGTTAAAATACCATTAATGAAGTGGCTTACTATACTAATGTACTAAATAGTTGAGCATCACACTGGGGTTATTGAATGTGCCTAAGAGTTAGTATGTGGGTTTGTTTTTTAGTCGTCTTATTCCATTATAATACAGAACCTGAAAGATTTTTAAAATTAACTCAGTTATGCTAATTGTCTCAGAGAAAAGTTCCTCCATAAACAATTGAAACAGATTTTAATTTTGATAATCAGCATTACTTGTTAAGCAACTACAAAGCTGATGTCTAAAAGTAGATTTTAAAAGGCAGGTTAAAACCAGGTAGGTCAAGAATATGCTAGGTTTATTCTTTGCAGTCTGGATTTACACGAGAATATCTCATTTGTAATTGAAATAAAACATATGTTCCTTTGTCAATAGGATATTTGACAGCTTGTCAAAACATTCTTGGTCATCTAGCTGACTCTCCAATGATTTCCTCTCAGCCTGAACTAATTAGGTTCCTAGGAAGCAAATGGACATGTTGGGAGATGTGATTCACTTGTTTAATGTGTGATGATTTTGCCAGGGGGAAAGATGCTCCTTTTCTGTCCAGATGTGGCATTACTTCAGCTGGGCTCTACGTCATGATCTCTGGACCATACTGCCCGCTAAGCTGGCCCAGGAGATTCTGGCAGGGGTCCTGGAGAAGTCGTTGTGTCTACTTGCCTCCAGATATGCTCAGGCATGTCCCAGTCCTAAGAGAACGGCACAGATAAGGTAATGAAAGCTGGTCTTCAAGGAGACTACTTTAGAGATCAGCTTGTAAAGCAAAATGCAATTCTGAAGCCCGAGACAAAAACTTGTGTGTTCAGCGTGTTTCTGACATCCGAGAGGTGGGGCGCCTGTTCTCCTAAGGCATTATATACAAAAGTGGAGCTTGGACCCAAGTGACTTCCCTGCTCCTTCTTCCCTTTGCAAGCATTACAACCCACTTGCCTTTGGGAAGTATTCCCACACATGACAATAGGTCAAATGGACACAAGAAGGTAAGAGCACGTTAAGGCCATGTAGGAGAGAAAATTACCATGCTGAGGTGGAGTTGCATGCCTGACCTTGGTCCACTAAGCTACCAAGGGATTTTAGCCTCTTATTTAATTAGTTTCTACACTTTGCAAGCCAAGCAACTATTTCCATTAAGGAAACCTCTTCATTTAAAACACATTCTAGCCTAGTGTGGTGGCGTACATCCTTAATCCCAGCACTCAGGATGCAGAGGCAGGCAGATCTCTGAGTTTGAGGCCTGGTCTGTACAGTTCCAGGAAAGCCAGAGCTACACAGAGAAACTCTGTCTCAAAAAATCAAATAACAACAATAATAAGAAACATAGTCTAATTTATTGTCCTGACTTTCCCTTTATTTTTCCTTTTGCACTTCTGTATATTATTGAAAGCCATCTGAAGAAAACAAGATGCAAAAGACACTAGGCTTTAAATAAAAGACTGAATTAGAATGCAATTCTAGTATTTTTGGCATTGAGTACTATGCAGTTGAGCTTAAAGATAACATTGAGCTACATGGGGAAAGATTTGTTTTTATAGATACTTGGCCTAAAGTGACAAAAACCGGGATGCAGGTATGAGATGCTGTTTTCAAATATATTTTAGTAAGAACTACAGACATCAGAGACTTCCGTGTTTTTTTTTTTCTGTATTTTTGACAACTGGAACCATTTTCTAATCGTGTTCTTGTAAAGCACACTGTGATTTGAAGGGATTTTAGGCCCTGCCACAGTGTTTTGCACAGGCTGTTTTGAATTACTGATGAAGCCATTTTAAAAAAAAGGAATTCTGGAATATAGATGTAAACTTCCTTTTCAAATTAAAAAATACCTTTACTCTCTTTCTTATGAACAGAAATCTCTATTGGCTGCAGTGTGGCTCATCATTACAAGATATTTATATTATCAGATTTGCTGTTAGCTCATGAAATAAACAATATATTTAATTAGTTAATAGTGCTCTAGAAACTTTGGCTTTTTGTTCTTGATGATTGCACAAAATTGTTATAGAAATCTAGAATTATTACTTCTAAATTTTCTCTGTAAAAGATGTGAATATTTGTATTTGAGAGATAAAGAATAAAACAGCATTATTATGGAAATCAAAATATGTATGTGTGTCTTGAATTAGAAACTATTAACAATTAGAAGAAAGTAAAACTAAAATAAAACTTTAAAAGTGATTATTGGTAATTACTGGTGATTATTGATAATTGCCAGTTATTATTGACTACTAAGCTCTAGTAGTCTCCAGATAACATATGGCCAAAGTCATATATATGATTTATGCATATGTTATATATTACTAATATATACGTACCTTTCACACATTGTATTCATAGGTTGAGATGTTGGGCCTCAAAATATATGTAGAATTGTTGTGTGCTGATTACAATAAAATGCACTTAAAATTTTAAAGAAATGTCACATGAGCAATAGAAATAAGAATGGTGATAAGATAAATAATACAGTCTTATTTCACAAATAAATATAATTTTAGGAATTTATGAGTCTATAAGCATCTCAGCTTGTGCCTGGGTTGTCATGTCTTCCTACCTCTGTTTTCCTAGGAGAGCCTGTTTTCTGACCTTCTGAGTTCTTTCAGATAACTTATGTGTGGATAGCATGGAGACATGTTCTGCTATCGAACACTTACCTATGATGTGCGTGTGTGTGTGTGTGTGTGTGTGTGTGTGTGTGTGTGTGTGTGAGATAGTTCATTTTTCTTTTCAACCAGCTCCTATTTTCTCAAATTAATTTCAAGGCCTTCCTTCTGGAAGAGAATTCTGATAATGCAATGCAAATATTTTTTCATAGAGGATTCTTATGTGTAACAATAATAAATAAAGGAGAGATTATGAATTTGGGAGGAAGCACAGCAGAAGTTGAAACAAGAGAGGGGGGAAGAGTTATTTACATTCAATATTCATGGATGAACTTCTCAAAAAAACTATTAAAAACAAATAAAACAGCATTGCAGCTCTTGCCATTGCTAAAAGCAATTGTGTTATGAGCCATCCAACTCCTGAGCATTCAAAGGTGTCTTGACACTTCCTGGTTTAGGTCTATCTGTGTAGATGCCTCTGATGTCTAACTTTACCTTTCTATTCTTACATATGCTTAAGATGCACAGAGAAGTGTGTATACAACAAGCAATAACACTATTTTACTTAACATGATTTTTTTTCTCTCTCTTTCCAATAGACTTGATGTCACGACAATCTTAATATGCACTGAGAACTTATTATGGTCAGTTTGTACTTCTGTACAGGAAATTTTGAATCCTCATGAGTATAACAACAATAAAATTTTTAAAATTCATACTCATTGCAGCAACCTCTTTACAACATTAGCAATTTTGACATCACCACTAACAGAATTATATAAGTAAGTATCAAATATGTTTTGTCATACCTGTTATTGAACTCTATATTAATACTAAGTAGAAGTACTCTGCAGTACATTTTAATATCATGAATTGAGATATTTTATAAATTGAACATTAACAAGTCCTCAAAGGTATTTAGTCACTCCAAATATGCTTTATGTCCATTGGTCAGTCCTATTCAGTGAATAAGTCCTTGATACATTTTAAGGTTCACCTTTTTGACTTTCTGTTTTTTGAAACCATCTTACTATATGGCCTTTACTGTCTTCAAAGATGAAATCCTTCTGTCTTCTCCTCCTGAGTGCTAGGATGACGAGCTTGCTCAGTCATGCCAAGCATTGACTTTTACTTTTTGAGTAGGGTCTGTCTGTCGTCTGTCTGTCTGTCTGTCTGTCTGTCTATCATCTGCCTGTCTGCCTATCATCTGCCTGTCTGTCTGTCTTATCTATCTCCTACCTATCCTTCCATCCATCTATCTGTCTGTATCTAATAATTTCCAACTTTTTAAAAATTTATTTTGTCTATATTGGGGGGGTATACACAGGTGGGCACTGGTGCCTTTAAGTCCAGAAATTGCCAGATTCTCTGAAACTGAAGGTTGTAAGCTGCCTGATGTTAGTGCTGGGAATTGAATTTGTGTCTTCTTCAAGAGCAATATTCTCTTTTAAGCACTTAGCTGCAGGCAGAGGCTGCTTGTTTATTTCCCATCTTCCAAGGCATGAAATAATCACACTGAAACTATATTAATTATAACATGCTTGCCTAATCATTTAAGTGTATTGCTAGCTAGCTTTTATATCTTAAATTAACCCATTTACATTATTTTATATTTTACCACAAACCTCGGGGTTTACTGGTAAGGTTCCAGGGCATCTGTCTCCTTCAGCAGCTACATGGCATCTTCTTGATTCCGAGTTCTCCTATATCTCTGCTTGGAATTCCCGCCTTGCTCTATTCTGCCCTGCTGGTAGGCCAAAGCAGCTTTATTCATTAACCAGTGGTTCACAACATACAGAGGGGAATCTCACATCACTGAGCTGTCTCCTAAGCCCTAGTAATTTACACTTTTTATATGATAAAATTGGTTCTAATTTAAAAATACACAGTTTTTAAAAAATTCTAAATATGCTCAAATTTGAACAAGATCTAATGGCTCCATACTTTCCATAAATCTGCCATATCTTAACATTAGGTTTTAATGTCTTAACAGTAATGGCACATAGAGGTGGATTGATAATTATACTAAAAAGTAAAATACATTTCTTATAAATAAAAGTAAAATATAAAAATTCAAACTACTTTTAATTTCAATTTATCTTGATTCTAATAGGAACCCTTGGAATAGATCTTACAAACAAACTTTAATATCATTTTAAAAATTACCCATTAAAGTATTTGTTTTTATATTCAAAGATTAAGCCGGGCGGTGGTGGCGCACACCTTTAATCCCAGCACTCGGGAGGCAGAGGCAGGCGGATCTCTGTGAGTTCGAGACCAGCCTGGTCTACAAGAGCTAGTTCCAGGACAGGCTCCAAAGCTACAGAGAAACCCTGTCTCAAAAAACAAAAAACAAAAAACAAAAAAAAAAGATTAAATAATTATGTATTCTTACTGTATTGAACAGTATTAAAATGTCACATAATATTTATATTACTTAGGATAAATTAGGCAGAATGCTTCTTTTTGTGAATTCTCGTTAGAGTGATACACAGATTTTTCTTCTGAAACACTCTGAGCTTACATGGCCGATGGCCTATGAGTAATTACCAGCTTTGTTTTCAGCTCCGCTCTGGCTTGAAGCATACCCATTTCTAGCAGGTTCTTCCTTCTTACAAAACATGCTGAGAACTTGTTTATAATCAGAAAACTGTTTGAGAGAGGAGGAGGAGCAGCGGGAAAAACCAACATAAGTTTGAGATTATATACAAATGACTTACAATATAAAAAGCTTAAATTTGAAGCCCCTAAAAAAATCCTAGTAAAATAAATTGATTTACCATAGATGAAAAAATTGCTATGCTTTCAGTTCATCTCAGAAAAAGGCTTTGTGAAAATCAGGAACCACCTGACAAATTTCATGGATTGGTCATGGTGAGCAATATTGAGT
Source organism: Arvicola amphibius (assembly GCF_903992535.2). Lineage (NCBI taxonomy): Eukaryota > Metazoa > Chordata > Mammalia > Rodentia > Cricetidae > Arvicola > Arvicola amphibius. The sequence continues at coordinate 69,245,040 of NC_052049.1, read as the reverse complement.
TTCATGGTTTCTCACAGATGAATTGAAAAATTTTAACCTCCAAATGCATTTGCAAAACAATAAATTATGATCACAGATTGTATATTTTAATAGTAATAATGAGACATACATTCATTATTTTTAACCTATGGCATTTTGAAACATTTTTAACTATTATGCTAGTACTCAACTCTGAGATTTGTGTAGTTGTAACCTCACTCAGCAAATTCAAATTGCTAATTTCAACCATGATTGTGGAACATTTTGTTACAAACACGGCCTCTAGATTTACATAATATAAAACATGGGTCTATGTCATTTCATGAATGAGCAAACCCCTAAATATATTTTCATGGTTTTGAAAGTTCTCAATGCCAAAATATTTACAAACTTTATCTATTTGTGTTGATTCAGTTTTTGTTATTATCTTGGAATTTGAATCAAATCTTAGAATGCATTTTGTTTTTTATAACAAGAGAAGTCTATAACACAGTGTGTTCTTCATCAAGAAGGGAGATATGTGTTTTTTGTAAACCCTATTGGCTTTCAAGTCCCTTTACATAGCTGAGATATGACATTATCTGATTATTAACATTCTAAGAAAACCCTCTCTCTAGCTCATGATGAAAATTACACCATATGCTTTAAGGACTTGGGGAAGGAAAAGTAAGAAAAGATGTTGAATATTGAATGTCTTGAACTGTACCTGCCACTGTCACTTGGCATGACATGTCTTGTAAGAGGGGGTCTGCCTTTGTTTCCCGTGGTTCTGACAGATAAGCTGAGTTTGTTCATTCTGAGCCTAGTGTTGAACCACTAATTCCCAGGGCAATGATACATAATTTTAAAATCTTTTCAGGAAGAACAAAACATGTTAAAAATGTACATTCTTTTTTAAACTTGTCTTCATGAATTGGTTAAAACAAAACACTATTCCTTGCACAGCCCTGTGGTTATATGCAAGGGTCACAACAGTGAGCTATTAAACTGCCCACAAGCAATTTTAGAAAAGGTTGATAAATTCTGACTATTAAAATTAAATACTACTTATCCAAAATGTCATATGTCATAGCAAAATGCCTAATTTACAGGAAGTTAGTAAGTAGGTAATTCCAACATTTAGTAACATCGAACAGTGGCCTTTGAGTATAAATGTTGGCATACCAGTCAGAGCTTAGCATCCTAAGAAAGAGGAAAGGTATAGACTCATATCGGAGTGCATCTCAGAGGGTTCATGTGCCTTTTCAGTCACCACATTCCAATGTATCCCAGGGTTGTTTACCCAGAGCTCTCTTTAGAAGCCATGCTAATGTGAGGTCCTTGAGATTATGGCCATAGACTGTGTTTTTTCAAACTGTTTCACAGTCCCCACTGAAAGGCGTATTTTCAATTAAAACTTCTTCATCTCAAGAACAAATGACATATTTGGAAAAACAGGCAATTCTTTCTGTTGAGTACAGTGTATGCTTAAATGAAATGTTAAGCATATGATCTTATGACCCAGCCATAAAAGCGCATGTGCATACCATAAATTAAAAAATAAATTGTGTGGAAATGAGCATAGCAGTATATTTCTCAGTAGAACAAAGTTGAAAGAACCCCCACACCCATGAACAGATAAACAAGACTCAAGGTAAACCTATGAAGGAGTACTATCCTACAATATAAATGAAATGGCATTTTGAAACATGCCGCAGCAAAAATGAGCCACAAAAGCAGTATGGTGAGTTTTAAAAACATAGGCATTTCATTCTTTAGGAACATGAAGCCTGGGCAAATCCGTAGACACAGGAATCAGTGTGGTGAAAAAGACAGAGCAAGTAGGAAGCTAATGGATTTGAAGGTTAAACCATTCTTGAATGTAATAGAAACTTTAACTGCATACATTAAACCTGTAAATGTTGTGATATTTGAATTATATATCTAAAGCTGCTAAAAAGAATCTAGGTTAGCCTGGTATATAATGTTGCATGCCTTAGGCTAAGCCAAGAATATTGCAGGTTTTATGTTATTCTCTGCTACATAAAAAAACTTGTCTTAGTTGGGAAAAGTATTGACTAAAAGGAAAAGTACTTAAAATTTGCAAAAAAAAAAAGTGCTTGACAATGCAAAATGATTCCCAAAGAGAAGTTTCTTATCTTAACAATTTTGTTTATAAGGTCAATGCATTTGTATTCTTCCATCATAGTATTACTTGGATAATATCTGTAAAAAAAAAAATAGAAAAATACAGCACCTTTGTAAGCCAGCCTAATAAAGTAGAGCATGAGAAATAGCTGGATATTGGTTTTGGAGATAGCCTGGATGCTGCACCTTCTTCTGGTTGGCTCTGCTGTATATGGCATTTCTTTCTGTCCTCTCCTTGACAGATGGCCTCTTCCCATCTGCCCTTGGCAGTGTGCTCTTCACACATGGACATGTAAACCCATTTTCCTCTCTTCGTCTACTCATCCCGTTTCCATCCTGTACCTACTATGGATTGTGTATTTTCATAGTCATTTTCTGATTTACAGTCATATTTGTTGATGTCAGGGAGCTATTTTTCCTTTGAGAATTGCAATCCGCCGCATGAGCAATAGAGAAAACTACCTTTTCCTATAAGTGCCTTACTTTGACCCTGATACATTGGCATTTAAACATCATATGACCAGAGAAGACATTTTATTATATTTATTCTTTCTTTCTTTCTTTCTTTCTTTCTTTCTTTCTTTCTTTCTTTCTTTCTTTCTTTCCTTCCTTCCTTCCTTCCTTCCTTCCTTCCTTCCTTTCTTTCTTTTGTTTTGTTTCTTCAAGATAGGGTTTCTCTTTGTAGTCCTGGGTGTCTTGGAACTCACTGTATAAACCAGATTGACCTCAAACTCAAGAGATCCGCCCATCTCTACCTTGTTGTAAGGAGGAGGCCACTAGTTAGTTCCCAGCTGCTTAGCCCCGAAATAATCACGCAGAAACTATATTAATTAAATCACTGCTTGGCTCATTAGCTCTAGCTTCTTATTGGCAAACTTTTACATATTAATTTAACCCATTTCTATTAATCTGTGTATCACTGCATGGCTGTGGCTTAGCGGCTAAAGTTCTGGCAGGGCTACATGATTTCTCTCTGACTCCACCTTCTCTCTCGCAACATTCAGCAACATTCAATTTTCTCACCTATCTCTGTTTCCCTATAGCTCTGCTATAGGCCCAAAGCAGTTCCTTTATTAACTAATGGTAATCACAGCATACAGAGGTAAATCCCACATCGCCACCTCCCAAATGCTGTAATGAAGGTGTGTGCCAAATACCTTGCTTAGTTTTTTTTCTTGAGGCACGATCTTGCTAGTAGCCTAGGCTGGCCTCAGACTTACAAATGACACTTCAAAAAGAGTAAAGCAGTGATTTGGATTCCATTTCAATGTTGAAGTGTTTGATTGGACTAGTGATTGCACTAGTGAGTGATTGGACTCATGATTGTAGGGCCATCAAAAGGGCCCACATAGCTTTAATATTCCATATTATCTCAATATTTCATTTTTAACTTAATTCTTTTTCCAAGACCGTGTTTTTCTCTTGGATTTTTTTTTTGTGTTTGCTTGCTTGTTTGTTTTCAAGACAGGGTTTTGGATTTCTTTTTATATTTAACATGTCTGACGAACCAGGCTCTGAGCTATGCAGGGATGAAAGAACGTTGACCTAACCCCATCCACTTTCCACTTTTCTCTATCGAGATACTTTAACTCCATTATGGAGGTGTAGTCTGTTAGCATCATATTTGGAGCACAGCCAGATTCCAAGTGGCACAGGCCAAGCATAAGTCCAGCTTTTTAGCGCTTGGTTGTTCTCACTTCTGAGGTACCTTGGATTTATTTTATCCCAGCAACTGAATACATGAGCCCAAGAACAGGTCTATGTGTTGGGAAAGAAAAAACAAATAAAGATTGTTGTGATAAGGGCCACTTGTTTCCTGGGAGCCCAACAGCTTAGATCCGAAATAATCACTTGTCTTCTTCTACTACCCATGTCTCTCTTTGGGTCCTCATTGCTAACTCTTACATCTTAATTTAACCCATCTTCATTAATCTGTGCATTGCCATGAGGTTGTGGCCTACCAGCAAAGTTTCAGCTCATCTGTCTCCAGTGGCAGCTCCATGGCTTCTCCTTTACTCCACCCTTCTTTCCCCCAGCATTTACTTTATTTTTCCCTGCCTGTGTCTATTCCCTGCGCAGGCCCAAGACAGTCTCTTTATTAACCAATGATATTCACAGCATACAGAGTAGAATCCCACACCAAAAGGTAAGCGAGTAGCATGCACAAAGATCAGAGAAGCAAAAGAAAATGAATCTAGGCTAGAGTGTCAAATGCAATAGCCTAGGCAGTGTGGTGTGAAGGTACAGGTATGGGGCCTGGCTCCCTCATCCTGGAGGAAGGACATGACATGCTTATCCACCCTAAACAAAGCTCTCTTTACGTTCTGTATTAATTTGTAAGCACTTAGCAATATTTCAGGTATTTAAATTTCATTTATAAAGATATTATTGGAGAAAATGTAACTATAGATTTTAAAGTTGTATTTTATGCTGTGATGTAAATTATTCAGAATATCATCTCTTTAGCTGTAAACTGAATGTCATTAGAGGTTATCTAATAGCAAATTCATAATTTCATCCCCCCATTGAGTTCATGAACCAATTTTCACCCGCTTATACTCTCCAGAATAATGAAACTAATTTGGGCTCTTGCTGTGGAATTAAATGCTCACACAGATCACACCCCCTCTGAGACCATAAACATCTGCCATAACAGCCTCTATAGTCAAGTAACCTTACTCCTGCCAGACTGAGGGATCTGTAGGTTCAGTAAAAGAGAGGAGGTTCTGACAAAAACACCCAGCTAAATACTGTGTTTTATTTGGATTTAAATTTAAGAAAAATTGGTAATAGTTAACCATTCCACTATTATTAGATCCTGTATTGTTTTTTTCTGCTGTTGAGGATAAAATTGCAAGTTAAGTATCTATTTCGACTGTTAGGACTTTCGTAGCATTTCACAGCACCTTACATCTGTTCTCATAGAAGCACCTTTCCTTTCCTGAGCTTTTGTTGACATTGAAACATGGTCCTGCATATGTATCATTTCACAGAATCCTCACACGCACTGTAATGGTCCCATTCTACAAGCTGGAAAACAGAGGCTAAGTAAGATGTCAAAAATATGATAAATCTAGTGATAAAATCTTCACTAGATACAAACTCTGTTTGGTTCCATTTCTCCTACATGTGATAAGTACTGCTCAATAACCCTCAGCTACTCTCTCCTAGGGGCACAGAGAAGATAAAATATACAATAAAAATGAAGGGAAAAAAGTAAATGTAAAATGACTGGCGGTAGAGCTAAGTCCTATGACAAGGCTTAGTAAAAGGTGGTCAGGAAGAGAGGGTGACAAGAGATATGTTGCACAAGAGTGTCATGGAATACACAACAAAGAAAATCCTCCATTCCAAAGACACTGGTGCTCACGATGATGGCGAGGGCATGTTGCATGAGGCACCCCGACATTTCTGGACAAATAGGGACTTACGCAAAGGGCTCAAAAGCATACAAAAAAGTAGAAATAAGCTTTGATAATCTATGTGTGTCTTATGACGTCCTTCATCCTGGACTGCCACTTTCTCTGAGGCTATTTTTTTTTTACAAACCTTTACTGCATCTCCTTTTCCTTAAACAGCATCTTCTTCTTACATCCTCACCACTGCATGTCTCTTCCCTCCAAACTCAGCTGGCCTCTATCAGACTTTGTCCCACAACTAGATTATCACTTAAAGATTTTGTACCTGCTGACAACTACAACATTTGACACTACAGGGAAACTCCTTCCAACTTTCTCAACTTTGTTCATCTCTTTGACCTTGCCTTTCCCGTATTTCCTCAGCAGGTAGCTCTGCCTTGTACTTCTCTGAGAGGAGAGAGTCCATTATGCATTCATTTTATCCTCTCATCCTTTACTCTGGTCCTGTCATCTTCATCCCATGGGATTTAGGCAGCCACTCTACTAACATCCATCCATAATAAATATTTTCATTCCAATTTACCCCTACATTTCTTGATATGCTTTTGATTAATGTGTTTATTTCCTTAGCTATGGTACATATTTCAGCTAAGCTCCTGATAATTTTTTGTGCCATTTTGTGGCCTATGTCTGTGAAGTATAGTTTCTATCTTCTGCCTCATGGTCATTTCTCCCATATTAAAAGCATCTTCCTTTACTCTTGTGCTGCACTTATATCTTATTACAGTGTGTCCTACTGCTCACTCAGTCACTGCAGCTTGGTTTCTCCATCTGCAGCTAAACAAACAAGGACTGCGACACTCATGTGCATGTTATGACTAACCCCAGGAGAATATTCTTTTACATTTTCTGCAGTTGTTCACATTGTTATCCATTTTTTCTTTCCCAAGCCTCACTAACATAATGTTCTCCTGGCTCTTTGCCTTTTTTTTGAATTTTTTTCCTTCTGTCTAGTTTTTAATACTTTTTCTCATGTCACACTTTAAATGTTGATCCACAGATTTGTCCTTGACCGTCTTTTCCTTTCCACTCTTTCAGTGGGTGAATTCATCCACTCACATGTGATGACTTCTATGTGCATATCTTCACATCAGACTTCTTTTGTATATACCAGACTAGTAAATTCAAATTCATGATCTATGTCTCTCTTTAAATGTGTATCAAATGCCCATGAACCTCTGTGACTATTTAAAATGAAGTAAAATACCTGTGTGTTTCTCTAGGCTGCTCCCTCACACTCTCATGCCTTCTTAAACACATTGTCAGTGAGGATACTGTTGTTCATTCCATCAATTTAGAATTTCTTATATTTTTAGCTCTTTAGGCTCTTCTTGCTTATCCAGTACAGTATCATAGCCATTTTCCTTAACCCCCTCCAATACACATCCCTTACTGTTACAGAACTCTGCTTTATAAGATATTAAACTGCTATGATCACTACTCTTCTATAAATTCTTCAGGATTTCATCATTGCTGGTATAAAAGAGAGAGCCCTTAGAAAAGAACACATTGGCGCTAAGCTAGCTTCTGTTGGACTTTGTAGATCCCTCTGTGGACGGCATTGACTATTTAGCCTGACTTTGACAGCTATTTTGGGGGATGTTTCTTTCTCTGACATAAAATTTAGTGAAGCTTAAGAATAAAAAAGTTCCTCTTACAAGGTCTCCCTGGGCCATTCAAACCATATAAAGTTAATTATAAGTTTTTATTTATTATTTGATACATATATATATCACTTTGATGGCTAAAAATGTACCTCATGTTAAATGTTCCTTTTTAAATTTTATTTTAAATATTCACTTTTTATAGTTTTTATTTATCTATAAATTTTTCTTCATTCCCTTCCCTTCCTCGTCTCTTCCCTTCTACCCTCTTCTATAACCCCTACACTCCCAATTAAGCAAATTTTACAAATATTAGCACCTTGAATGCAGGTTGATTAAAAATCCTATGAAATATAAGAATACTAGTTCTGAGAGATATGGATTGTATTCATTGTACCTTTTGTGTGATTTGCCTTTGACAAATTTTCTAGTGTGAATTTCTGAAATTAGATAATAATGATATAACTATACCTTCCCCCATGTAAGGATTGCTCTACAAAGGCTCATTAGTCCTATTTTTTGATGCTTGCGTTTACATTTTCCATTTCTTTTCTTTGTTTTGGGGGGTTAGGTTGTTGTCATTTTGGTGGCTGCATTGTCCTCAATAAAACGACAACTTTTTTTTTTTTTTTTTTTTTTTTAGAAATTGGCTTGTGAAAACCAAGTAAAATTCCAAAATTATTTCAGTGCTAACTATCCATGGTTAATGTTTCCTGCATATTGTGAAATAATTAATTTTGTTTCCTTAGAACTTTTCAGCGTGGTGTGGATGATTCAGCTTCAAGTTCCTTAACGTCATTGTTTACTCAGCCACTGCACTGGGTCTCGTGCATCCCGCAGTCCTGCCCTTCTTCACTCAGGTGGGAGCTTCTAGATGCCACACGGGCTATAAGTCTGGGACTCTCTTACAGATGCAACAGGAATCTTGCTTCATGGGTATCGAGGAGTATTACAAAAGGAACTTAACAGTAAGCAAGGAAGTGGGAAGGATAAATGCACAATTTTTTAAGCCCAAGAATCATATACAATGTTCTCATAATCATTTTTCTTTTAACTTTAGTTATGCAGTGGAAAAGTGGATTTCGAGAAATTCATTCTATTTAAGCTAATTACCTAGCCATTTAAAAATTCATTCTTGATCTTTGATTGGGGATTTGACAGTTCTACAGCTAATTATCTGATATAGACAGTAAAACTAGATCGTCAATTTAACTTAACTCAAAATCTTAGGTAGAAGTTGAAGAGAGTAACTTTTATAATTATGAACAAGATTTTTCATTTTTATTATTTAGTTAACAACACTTAAAACTCAGAAAAAGCATTCGCAATGTAGAATATACTTCCAAAAAATCTTATGACATTTTGTGGCATTATGTAGCGTGGCAGTTTGATTCTTTGCAGAATATATTATTGGAAAAATGCCTTTCCTTTGTATCTGAGAATAAAATATCATGAATAGCTAAAGGAGATATTGATGATCTGAATGAAGTCTTGATTCATGTTGGAAACACATTATTAGTGATTTCAGGTTGGCTAGGCTCTGGGTGCTGTCCAGGCCCTCTGCATGCTGTTGCCACCTCTCTGAGTTCATCTGTGCAAATTCATGTAAGCATGTGTGCTCTCTACCATCAGCACCTTGGCTTTTCTCTTTGGAACCATCCATTACCCTTGGGTGAAACTCTGTAATTCTTTCCATCCTGCTTAATTTAGCCCAGGGAGAGCCTGGGAACTTACCACAAAACTAGTTCATTTTTGTATTTAGTGTCTCTTTTTTCTATATCTAGGGGTAAATTAAACAAGAAGTGTCTTTCTTTTTGCTTCTGTCAGTAAACAATCTACTACCCTAACAGAAAGATTCAGACCCAAGTGGTTGTTCGTTCCCAGAACAAATGGTGTCTGGTACCAGCTTCCTAGGACCATGTTAGTAGCCTGTGTTGAAAACTTAAAAACATCCTTGGAAATGCACTTCTAGAAATCCACTGTAAGGGATGAAGTGAAGATGCTAAGTTTTACAAGTAAAATAGCTATCAAAGTATTGTTTATAAGAGAAAAGTGAAAAGTTAATGTTCTGTACTGTTAGAAAATCATTTATGAGAGACTTACTATAACAATAGACCAGTAAGGGATCAATAAAAGGATCGGTTTTTAAAAGTACTTGACAACTTCTAGAAGTCTTTGTGATTTATGGTTAATTGGGGCTTGAAGCAATGTGTGTAGGAGACACAGTGCCACGTTCCTCACTGATTGCCTTTTAGCCCTCTGTGAGCTTCTGTTGAATCAGTAAGTACTCTCTTGCTTCATTGGTGGAGAGAAAGGTGCTGTGGTGTGGGTAGCAACTTTCTGAAGGAAAAGAACCTGAGGTCCATATCTCAGGCCCATTCCATTTGTAATTGGTCTTGGCAGGAGCACCTTTACCTTTCAAAGAGAAAAGCATTCAGATCTGGTGGTAACAGGCATTTCTGAAGGGTTCCCCTGCACAGTCTGTCAGTTATTCATTGTATAAAGTTGCTTTTGATTATTCAGCTTTACATGGTTCCTCACATGCTAGTTCCCAGCGTTTATCTCTGCAGGAGAGTCTAGCTAATCTATAGGTGCCCCTCAACTCCCTGGTAAGAGAAGCCTTGCTGTGTAGAACAGTTAGTAGGAGGTGAGATACAGTGGAGAAACCCTGGCCTATATGATTCTACCATACACAGAACATTACAGAAAAATGCAAATAAAACAAAACTACACCAGATCCCGAAAGGGTGTCGTCTCTGGGGGCTTTACAGGTTTATCTCTGGTAGTGAGTTTGCAAGAGGTTTTAATTTTTATTTGTGTCTTCTAAATTTTTTACAATGAGTATAGTCAAACTTTATTAATATGAAATGGTTAAAAAGAACCAAAAGCAAGCCCATTTCCTCTCATTGCTCTTTGTTCACATGGTTTAATTTACAACCTCTGTTGAGATTTTTGCATCGCCGCATTTCTGGCTGAGTGTTGGCCTTCCCGCTAACATTTTACATTCAGCTGCCCACATTTCTTGAGTTGTCTCCTGTGATTGTGGCTTGTGTTTCCTCCCGTTTTGCCTAGCTCTCCATACACAGGTGTCATGCATAAGTCCCTCAAAGACAGAACCTTCTGAACTCTTTATTGGCCTGTTGATGGTGCTTAGTCTTATCTCGTCTTTTTATGGCCAGTAAACAGTGTCTCAAAAATCCTCTGAAAGCTAATCTTCTTACCCAAATCATTAGAATGAATGCTGTTCAATTTAGTATTATTTAGCATGTGGAGAATAGTTTTCATCATGTCCCTCTCCTCCCCAGAATCCTGAATAAGCTTGTTTTGCCACACTTTATTGTCCCTTGTTTTCTATCACCCCAGTTCTCTCTGCTCCAGTTAACCCAGTCTTCTCACACATACTGAAGAGTTGGCCATTTTTAACCTGCACTTGTTGTTCATTCTCAGTGTTAGACTTTGATTCATGTGGTTCCTCCTTAGGTTCTTTATCTCCCTTGTCTAAATTTCCATGCAAAGTATGATATGAACACCCTTTTCATAAATCCCACTCGATGCCTGACATTCTGGCAACTGCCTACTGCTAGGGCCATATAACGTGCAGAGACAGGCTTGGTCCTTGTGCCTCACAGCCCAGCGTGCTGAGAACAGTGATGTGGTCTGGGCAATGAGAAAAGCCATTCTAAAATAATCGTTATTGATTTGCTTTGGTAGACATTGTAATGGGAATTCTAGATCAGCAATATGTGGCTCAAAAACCCCTCCCTTTCAACCCACATTCCATTTTTAAGCCAGGTATCGCTGTTTCTCCTTTACCCAAAATTATTCATGAAAACTCTGTTCATCACCTTAGCAATAAAAATAGTCTAGGAAATTCATGAGTTAGATAATAACAAACTAAAACATGTTAGGTTTATTGTTCTGAGAAACGAGAAAACTGAGAAATGAGATGACCAAAATAGCTAATTTTTGAAACTTCATAGGAATTAGAATTTTATATATTTATTTAAATTTATTGTGCCGGGGAGGGTACATGTTGCAACATTCTTATGGAAGTCACACAACTTGCAAGATTCAATTCTCTCCTTCCTCCATGAATGGGTCCTAGCGATTGAAAACTTAGGTCATCAGGCTCAGTGGCAAGTGCCCTTACATGCTGAGACACTTTACAGTGCAGCGTCTTAATGACTATAGCATTGATTTATTTTGCACGTATATATTATTTCAGGAAAGATTTGAGTCAGCTTTCAGAAATATTAAAGATACTTAACTAAATGTAAATGAGAAGGAAGAAAAGGAGCAAGAAAGACATGCAATTAAACCAAAACAGAGCCAAAATACTGAAAGTTACATAGAAAATAAACTTGTCTATAGTGTCTATAAGGTTACTATGAGATGCATAATAAGTAAAACAAAAATCTTTCCATGTTCTTCCGGGCTCTTGTAACACAGTTTTAAAGACTCACCTTTAGGAAAATTAATCTATTTCCAAAGCATTAAGTAAAATAAACTACATTCAAGGTGCAGGCCAATAGTATAGATGATTTAGAAACAGTTATTGGTTTCATAGTAGATTAAACTAAAGCAGCTGGTGAATAAATATATCACTATCAAGTGAATATATCACTATCAAGTGAATGGCTTGGCAATATACAGTGATTTCATATGAATGTTCAAGAAAGAATAGTCTCTTGGCAATTGTAGTAGTCAGGGTTCTTGAGTGGAACAGAATGAACCTGTACATACTAAAAAGGGATTTATAATGGCTCTTATAGGCAGTGATCCAGCTAGTCCAACAATGGCTGTCTCCTGACAGAAAGGTCAAGGATGTGTTTGGTCAAAGAGGCTGGGTATCTCACCTGATCTTCAGCCTGTTTCGGACTCTAGAAGTAGGTTTTAGGGCCAGTGAAGGAATAGCTCAGCTGCAGGATAGATGAACTTGCCAGTGAGAGTGAGGGCAAACAGGCAAAAGGCGAAAGTTTCCTTTTTCTGTGCCCTTTGATGCAAACTGTCATGAGAAGATGTGGCCCAGACTTAGGCTGGATCTTCCCACCTTAGATGATCCAGTGGAGAATAATTCCTCACAGGTGTACCCAGATGCTTGGGTCTTAGTTGGTTCCAGATGTGGTCAAGTTGACAACCAAGATTAGTCATTATAGTAATTTATAGTATGCTTCCTTCTTATGCTTTTTTTAATGTTTCCTAAACTTTTATCTTCGTTAAACTATTTTAATACTTCTAGGTAATTTTCACTTCTTCCTTTGTTGAGTAGGTCACAAGTCTGTTCTGAACCTGCTTAGCACAGTTAATTTGAGGAAGCCGTGCATTCGCTTCCTACTTATTTTTTTCTATGAGGACATGATACTCTGATAAAAGTTTAGTCTCACCTCAGCTGGAGAGCTTGCTTTTTATTGTGCTTTTACTTAAGATAATACTGTCCATGTTTCTATATCATCTTCTGGAGACTTTTCAACTGACCTGAGCAGATCTTGTCTGCCAGGCCTGGGCTCTGAGGGCCTAGAAGGATGGGATGGACTAGAGTCTAATGTTGCGGTCAGCCTCACTCCAACCCCAGTGCACTTTATACATGAACGCAGTGAAGAAAGCAATGCTACAAAGAAGGTTGTTTGAGTTCAGAAAGCCATGATCAGAAAAACATGTAAATAAACACCAAAAATCACATACTAAATATTCACAGAGCTGACCTTTCTAAGACCTTTCTCAGGACAGACCAATTTGAACACAGTTACCTGGCACATACTATAGATTATGTCCAGGAAAACAGGAAACCAACACAGAAGGCAATATCCAGACTTGGGGTACACTGACAAGATTGGATTCTGTAGCTAGAGTCTAACATCCAACAAGAATAAACCGAATGTACATGTTCAAGTTACATGACAGGAGGCATGGAAACGTCCAAGAACAATACAGGGAAGAAAGCACACCTAAGGTCCAAGGCCCTCTGCCGTTTTCCTGGAGCCTCTCCCACAGTTCCCCAAGGCATTGTTCACCATGAGTCATTTCTTTGACCATGTTCCGACCATCTTCTACATTAATTATAAGTTATATTTGACATCACTGTATGATACTGTGTAATTACTTACCAAGGTTCCTTCTTTGGTAAATGTATCTCACAGACTTTCTCCCTGTACCCACTATGCTATGTGTTATAAGTAAAAGACAAGGCAGTTAAGGAAACTTGGAACAAAAGTCCTTCTCAACACAAGAGTACAGTAACTCAAGTTTTCCAGAGGCCTACGTGGCAGCCACACAGTGCTGTTGCTGTCTTCCTCTATAGTGGAACATCCTACCAGTTTCCTCCTTCTGTTCCTGTTACTGCTTTTGTGTCTCTTTTTGTATTATGTGCCCAGACCTGCCCTGAAATACTGGATATCTTCAGTGTTCTGTCATGTAACTTTTATTTTTTTTTTTTATTTTTTTTTCTCATGGTTTATTTTTTTTTATATTTAAAAATTTCCATCTCCTTCCCTCCTCCTCCCCCCTCCCTCCCCTCCTTCTCCCCCTTCCCTCCCCTCCCCTCCACCCATACCTCCCCTCCCTCCCTCTCAAGGCCAAGGAGCCATCAGGGTTCCCCACTCTATGCTAAGACCAAGGTCCTCCCAACTCCCCCCAGGTCCAGGAAGGTGATCGACCAAGCTGAGAAGGCTCCCACAGAGCCCGTCCATGAAGAACAATCAGAGCCCAGAGCCATTGTCCTTTGCTTCTCAGTCAGCCCCCGCTGTTGGCCACACTCAGAGAGACGGGTTTGGTCGCATGATCCATCAGTCCCATTCCAACTGGAGTTGGTGATCTCCCATTAGTTCTGTCCCACCGTTTCCATGAGTGAACGCACCCCTCACGTTCCTGACTTTCTCCCTCATGTTCTCGCTCCTTCTGCTCCTCATCGGGACCTTGGGAGCTCAGTCCAGTGCTCCAATGTGGGGCTCAGTCACCTTCCCCATCTGTCGCCAGCTGGAGGTTCCCTCACGGTCCTGACTTTCTTTCTCATGTTCTCTCTCCTTCTGCTCCTCATCAGGACCTTGGGAGCTCAGTCCGGTGCTCCAAGGTGGGGCTCTGTCATTTTCTTCATCTATCGTCAGGTGGAGGTTCTATGGTGATATGCAAGAAATTCATCAGTATGGCTATAGGAACTGGCCTTTTCAGGCTCCCTCTCCTCAGCTGCCCAAGGAACTAACTGGGGGCGTCTCCCTGGAAACCTGGGAACCCCTCTAGGGTCAAGTCTCTTGACAACCCTCAGGTAGCTCCTTAAATTAAGATATATGCTTCCCTGCTCTCATATCCACCCTTCCTATATCCCAAGCACCCCATTCCTCCGAGCTCCCCCCGCTCTCCCCTTCACACTTTTCTCTCCCCATCTTCCCTTGGCCCAGTCTTGCCCAACCCTCAAGTTCCCAATTTTGCCTGGCGATCGTGTCTACTTTTAAAACACAATGCAATGTTCTCTGTGTTCTCTTATACTTCTTCCGTACTCCGTTTTATTTAAATCAATAGTAGTCTCTCCAAAGACTGTAGACTCATAGATGTCAATGTACATAAATATTTTCTTGAGGATTGTACTTGAGGTTACAGATCCTGTTCTTTCCATGCTGATCCTCTTCTCTCTGCCTTGTCTTAGCTAAAGGTAAGTTCACTCGGTTGTGTACGCAGACCCCAGACAGACATCTAGAGACTCTTTGCCACCTACATTCCCACCCTATTGCTAAGTCTCCATAATTTTAAACCTTTACCATCCATAAAGCTACTTTCATCTTCTTCCAAACCACTGCAATCTCCCCTATCACTACAGTGATGGCCTACCCTTGCCTTTTCTTGATGGTACTGAGCCTGGCCCATGGTAGGCAAATACTCTTCCATTGAATGACTCACATGTGCCAGTTTTCTATAATTTACGTATTGATTTTCATATCCAGATTTTTTTCAAACCCAAGTCAATCTTTCTAACTCAAACTTAATTCATACCTATGACGTAAAGACTTTCAAAGAGTACCATATTCTTGTACATATGTATACACACACAGTGCATGGTCTAGAAATGTCATATGCATATTGCTGTCTTCCTACATTTCCAGACTCTGACAACCATCACAGTATGGGACTCTGCTCATCACCCTTTCCACCATTGCTTGCTTTGCTATTCTTCCATTCCCTAGCACCTCTTCATCTTTAATGAATGAACACCCACTTACCTTCATAGCTAGCTCAGAAATGACTTTTGTAGGAAAGCCTTTCATTAACTCCCAACGATTAGCTTGGGTTTTGTTTGTTTGCTTGCTTCTATATCTTAGTTTGCTTTCCTCTGTTACTTATTCTGTCCACTTGATCTAGAAGTCAGCCAGTACATATTATTTGACTGACTGAAAGCATGAATAAATAACAAGATTAATTCAGAGTAGTAATGTATATGTAAGTGCCATATAAAATATTTCTAACGTTTTGTATGAATGGTAGATCTCAGGTATGGAAAGTGTGATTTTGATGAGCTGGTTACTTCTAGTATCATCAGGAAATACCATTTAGAGAGGAGAACAAAAATTGCTTTCTGGTAAGTGGATGGAGGAAATGACATAAGTAAATTTTAATGTGAAATATTTTAGGAGTCGCCTAGCTATTGCTGGCAAGCTGTTACACAGCACTGAGAAAAACGGCTGAGAGAGTATGTACTCTGAGATGCAAGCACAGAGCCAACTAGGGGAGGAACTCCAGGAGCTAGTACATAGCTGTTCCAGAGAACAGAGGGACAAATACCCACATCTTTGAAAAGACTTTCCAAGACAAAATCAGTATCTGTGAATCAGGCGGTTATAAAAGGAACTAAAATTGTCGGCTAAACTAGGTATTTCAGAACGATGGTTGGATGGATGGATGGATGGATGGATGGATGGACGGACATACAGATGGGTAGCTTAAGACTTATATTTCTTTTTCTATTATGATTTAAAAATATTATAAGAGAAACACAAAAATTGAGACTATACTGTGATCATACAGACAACTAAAGATTTTCACAATAGATGAATGTGTCTTCTATACTTGTTTGGTTTTGTAATCTTGGCAAATGAGTTTACCTATGCGAGTTTCTGTTTCATTTTATATTTTGATGAGGAAGTTGAGACATAATATTCTATAATCTTATTGATCTACTTAAACATTTCATGCAAAAATACTGTTTTTTTTTTCTTTTTCTGAAAGCATCTTCTTCCCTTACATTCCAGGATATTCTCATGGGAGGCTTATGAGAATTAAATGAGCTAATGTGCCCCCAAGCTATTTGTCACATTAAATATCCACCAAGCAATCATTCATAACAACTGGACAGTAAAGAGATTTCTGCTTCAGTAAATGGAAGACTTTTTCAATTATCTAAACATATTAAAAGGATTTAATACTGTTGGAGGAGGCGGCTTTCTGATTCCTGGCTGCCATCCTTAAAATAATCACACAGATACTGTATTAATTAAATCACTGCTCTTGCTTCTTATTGACTAATCTCTTACATATTAATTTCACCCATTTCTATTAATCTGTGTATCGCCACAAAGCTGTGGCTTACTAGGCAAAGTTCCTGTATCTATCTTGGGAGAGGCTACATGGCTTCTCCCTGAGTCCACCTTCTTTCTCCTAGCATTCCGTTTAGTTTTCCCCGCCTACCTTTTTTCCCTATAGCTCTGCTATAGGCTCAGTGCAGTTCCTTTATTAACCAGTGATATTCACAGCATACAGAGGGGAATCCCACGTCATACTACAAGGGTGATAAAGTGGAAAGAACATTGAACTGCTTTCCCACTAGCTGCCCACACTTACCAGAAGTGTGACATTAGAGAAAACCTTTCTGAAACTCTCAGTAATAGGGTCTTTTCTGGTGGTCAGCTACTGTCACAGTCATTGATTCCAGAGAGACAGTGCCTCCTAAGAGGGATGGCCAGTGACTCCTTGGTACCAGTAAGACCCTACTGACTCATGGCTCTATGAGGAACTCAGGGAGACTCCTCAACCCATGGCTCTACTGTTATATTATTTTCAAAATTAAACTTAATTAACCTTCAAAGCACTTGCCAATGACTTTTTCTTGTCTTTACCTCTTGTTTCAGGCTACATGAACCAAAGGAGTCTAAGAGACACATATAGCCAGAATTTCCCTAATTTTTAGACAATATTGGATATAATGCCAGAGAATTACAACCACTAGATAAGAATATAATTAGCAAAGTTTCTGCCTACCATGCTCAAAGCCCCAATGTAATTCCCAGCACCACATACACAAGTGTGAGGAGACACACCTGTGATCTTTATTTAAGATTATAAATCTGTATTAGTGGACAAAGCCAGCTTGAATATCAAGCCAAATTATACATACATACATATATGCAAATTGGCATCACCCAATTTTTACTTCCTCAATCATCTATAATTATAACTACTGTTAAGATTTAGCTATGCCTATTATAGATATCAACTATTTGCAAATATTTTCAGTGTAAACTACCTGAACTTTTTATACTTTTGGTTAAAGTGGAAAGGAATATATTTTGAGTTTTTAATTTCAACACTTTTTTCCTCAGGTACTAAAATTGTCTTTATGAACAAAGATGACAAAATAACGTTAAAAGTTTCCTTTGCCTCTTTTCTTGGAAAGATTTTGACAGGAAAGTTATGGAAAACAAAAAATAATGTCATAATAGTGGGCTCTACATGC
The DNA here is from genome assembly GCF_903992535.2 of Arvicola amphibius. Classification (NCBI taxonomy): domain Eukaryota; kingdom Metazoa; phylum Chordata; class Mammalia; order Rodentia; family Cricetidae; genus Arvicola; species Arvicola amphibius. The sequence goes on along the minus strand of NC_052049.1, from coordinate 69,227,197 downwards.
TCCTGTTTCCCTGCTTCAGGATCGTGACCCTTAGCTTGTCTTGAGTTATGCTCCTGACTTTGCTCTCTAAATAATGTACCTTATGCTTTCTGGTATAAATTTGTCCCAGTGATGCATGCCAGAAACGCTCTGGTTGAAATCATTCCCTAATACCTTAAGTAACATGGCTCCAGTTTGGGACATAGCCCTACGACCAAACTCAATTTTAGGTTAAAAATTTGGTATCCTCAATCAGGAGGCTTGAATGGAGCCAAACATCTTCTATGCCAGAACATGCAACTTATATACCAAGTATCCATCAAGCTTAATTAGGGGAAACTTGAAGCAAAGGAAAGAGCATGGGTTTTGAAGTCAAAGTGACCTGGATTTTAAAGTAGCCACATCTATTAACTAAATGTCTTTGGAATATTTGTTCAATATTCTTAAAACAAGAATTTAAATATACAATAAGTATCTCTGTTCTCATCACAACTTGAATATTCTTAGGAAACAGACCTTTGATAAAGATTCAGGTGAAAATAGTTTATTTTCTAAGTGGCAAGAGAGAGGAGATAGTGAAGCAAAAAGATTCATGTCATCTTTCAACTCAACTGTTGCAGTACTGGCTGAACTTAGCAAGCCTTGGGGGGAGTAATGTAATGTGTTGTTTGTTTTCTTTTAATATGTAATCAGTGTAATCAGATTTTCTTTATTAATTAATGGTTTTAATTTTAAAAAATTAAAACATAATTGCATAATTTCTTTCCTTCACCCCTTCCTTTCTCCAGTAATTCTCATGCATGTACCCCACCCATCTCCTATAGAAATCATTGCTTCTTTTTCTCTTTTTTTTCCATTGTTATTGGTGTGTGTACGCGGTGCGAATACATGTATGTGTACCGAGAACACATAAATACAACCTGCTCAGTCCATTTAGTGTTTCTTATATGTATATAATTTTAGTGCTGACCACTTAGTATTAGATAAATCAAGGAGCCCTTTCTTGGGAAAGTTTATTTTCTCAGCTCTTTTTTTATAAATAATATCAATCAAAATTTCCACTTCCTCCCCTCCTCCAACTTCCCTCCCACTCCCCAGCTCCCCTTCCCGCCTCTCCCCCTCCAGTTCTAAGAGAGGGCAGGTTCCCCTGCCTTTTGGGAAGTCCAAGGCCCTCCCCCCTCCATCCAGGCTTAGTAAGGTATGCATCCAAATAGAATAGGATCCCAAAAAGCCAGTACATGCAGTAGAGACAAATCCCAGTGCCAGTATCATTGGCTTCTCAGTCTGCTCCCATTGTCAGCCACATTCAGAGGGTCCAGTTTGTTCCCATGCTCTTTCAGTCCCAGTCCAGCTGGAGTTGGTGAGCTCCCATTTGCTCAGGCACACTGTCTCAGTGGGTGAACTAACCCCTCATGGTCCTGACTTCCTTGCTCATATTCTCCCTCTTTCTGCTCTTCAACTGGACCTTGGGAGCTCAATCCAGTGCTCCAGTGTGGGTCTCTGTCTTTATCTCCATCCATCACCAGACAAAGGTTCTATGGTGATATTCAAGATAGTCATCAGTCTGACTACGGGACAAGGCCAGTTCAGACACCCTCTCCTCCACTGCCCAGGATCCTAGCTGGGGACCTCCCTGTGGACACCTGGGAACCCCTCTAGAGCCAAGCCTCTTGCCAACCCCAAAATTGCTCCCTTAATTAAGATCTCTTCTTTCCTGCTCCCATATCTGTCCTTCCTCCATCTCAACCATCCTACTCCCCCAAGCTCTCCCCAATCCTTCCATTCTCCCTTCTCTCTCCCCCTCTTCCTTTCCCCCTACCCAACCCCCACCCCCATGCTCCCAACTTTTGCGTGGCAATCTTGTCTGATTCCAATTTCCAGGAGGATCTATGTGTTTCTCGTTGGGTTCACCTTAGTACTTAGCTTCTCTAGGATGGCGAGCTATAGGCTCAATGTCCTTTTTTATGGCTAGAATACACTAATAAGTGAGTATATACCATATTCATATTTTTGGGTCTGGGTTATCTCACTTGGAATAGTGTTTTCTATTTCCATTCATTTCATGCAAAATTCAAGATGTCATTGTTTTTTACCGCTGAGTAATACTCTAATGTGTAGATGTGCCCCACTTTCTTCATCCATTCTTTCATTGAAGGGCATCTAGGTTTTTTCCAGGTTCTGGCTATTACAAATAATGCTGCTATGAACATAGTTGAACAAATGCTTTTGCGGTATGATTGGGCATCTCTTGGGTATATTCCCAAGAGTCTAAGAGTGATATTGCTGGATCCTGAGGTAGGTTGACTCCCAATTTTCTGAAAAACCACCACACTGATTTCCAAAGTGATTGCAAAGTTTGTATTCCCACCAGCAATGGATGAGTGTTCCCCTTACTCCACATCCTCTCCAGCATAGGTTATCATTGGTGTTTTTGATTTTAGCCATTCTGACAGGTATAAGATGGTATCTCAAAGTTGTTTTGATTTGCATTTCCCTGATAGCTAAGGAAGTTGAGCATGACCTTAAGTGTCATTTGGCCATTTGAACATCTTCTGTTGAGAATTCTCTGTTCAGTTCAGCGCCCCATTTTTTCAAGTCTTCTTTATTTATTTATTTTTTATTAAAAATTTCTGCCTCTTCCCCACCTCCCATTTCTCTCCCCCTCCCCCACTTCTCTTCCCCTCCTTCTCCAGTCTGAAGAGCAGTAAGGGTTCCCTGCCCTGTGGGAAGTCCAAGGTCCTCTTCCCTCCATCCAGGTCTAGGAAGGTGAGCATCCAAACAGGCTAGACCCCCCCCAAAGCCAGTACATGCAGTAGAATCAAAACCCAATGCCATTGTCCTTGGCTTCTGAGCAGCCCTCATTGTCCGCCATGTTCAGGGAGTCCGGTTTTATCCCATGCTTTTTCAGTCCCAGTCCAGCTGGCCTTGGTGAGCTCCCATTAGATCTGTCCCACCATCTCAGTGGGTGAATGCACTCCTCGTGGTCCTGACTTCCTTGCTCATGTTCTCCCTCCTTCTGCTCTTCATTTGGGCCTTGGGAGCTCAGTCCAGTGCTCCAATGTGGGGCTCTGTCTCTATCTCCATCCATCACCAGATGAAGGTTCTATGGTGATATGCAAGATATTCATCATTATGGCTATAGGATCGGGCCATTTCAGAATTCTCTGTTCAATTCATTACCCTATTTTTATTGGGTTATTTAGAATTTTAATGTCTAGTTTTTTGAGTTCTTTATATATTTTGGAGATCAGACCTTTGTCTGATGTGGGGTTGGTGAAGATCTTCTCACATTCAATAGGTTGCCTTCTTTTCTTAATGACTGTGTCCTTTGCTTTACAGAAGCTTCTCAGTTCCAGGTTTAGTTTATTCATTGTTGCTCTTATTGTCTGTGCTACTGGGGTTCTACATAGGAAGTGGTCTCCTGAACCCATGTATTGCAGGCTACTTCCTACTTTCTCTTCTATTATGTTCAGTGTGGTCAGATTTATATTGAGGTCTTTAATCCATTTGGACTTGAGTTTTGTGCATGGTGATAGATATGGATCTATTTTCATTCTTCTATAGGTTGACATCCAGTTATGCCAGCACCATTTGTTAAAGATGCTTTCTTTCTTCCATTGTATAATTTTAGCTTCTTTGTCAAAAACCAGGTGTTTATAGGTTTTTGGATTAATATCTGGGTCTTTGATTTGATTCCATTGGTCAACATCTCTGTTTTTATGCTAATACCAAGCTGTTTTCATTACTGTATCTCTGTAATAGACTTTGATGTCAGGGATGATAATGCCTCTGGAAGTTCCTTTATTGTATAAGATTGTTTTGGCTCTACTGGGTTTTTTTTCCATATAAAGTTGATTATTGTTCTCTCAAGGTCTGTGAAGAATTTTGTTGGGATCTTGATGGGGATTGCATTGAATCTACAGATTGCCTTTGGTAGAAGTGCCATTTTTTCTATGTTGATCCTACCAATCCAAGAGCATGGGAGATCCTTCCATTTTCTTGTATCCTCTTCAATTTCTTTCTTCAAAGACTTAAAGTTCTTGTCAAATACATCCTTCACTTCCTTGGTTAGAGTTACTCCCAGATATCTTATGCTGTTTGTGGCTATCGTGAATGGTGATGTTTCTCTTATTTCCCTCTTTGCTTCTTTATCCTTTGTGTATAGGGGGGCTACTAATTTTTTGAGTTGATCTTGTATCCTGCCACATCACTGAAGGTATATAAATAGTGTACATAAGTAACCCCAAAAACTCTATCAGAGAACTCCTCCTCAGCTCTTAACATTCCTTAATTGCCAAGGTTTTTGTCAGTGGGTGCAAGCTGTGAGATTCAGAGTAGGATTTTGAGAAGCAATCAGAATGCACAGTTTCACTTATCAAACAATAGAACGAGGGTTCTGAAGCATACACTTAAACAACTCTCAGGAGTCAGTCATTACTTGAGAGGTTTTTGTAGAAAAGATCTCATATTCACAAAAGACCCGAATTTGTGATATAGCAGAAAGTAACCATGAATTTCTGATCCTCTGAAGTACTGAGATTACAGGCATCATCTCCACACTTGTGTTTGCCATAAAGATAATCAAACCTGGGTTTGTACATGCTAGGTAAGTGCTCTACCAACTGAAAAATACTCCCCGGATCTTCTCTAGGAGTTTCAGTTCCCTGGCATTATATCCAATCTTGTCTAAAAGTTAGGGGCACTAAGGCTGTATTCATTCTTTCCCCTTTAATCTATCTAGCACAAGCCAAGAGGTAAAGACAAGAAAAGGTAAAGTTATTGACTTCCCAAATGGTCTCTTCTTTATACCACTGAAATCTATTCCCCATTTTAAGGGTTGTGAATCCTGTCATTGATTTTTCACAATTGGCCAGACAGAGAGAGAGAGAGAGAGAGAGAGAGAGAGAGAGAGAGAGAGAGAGAGAGAGAGAGAGAGAGAGAGAGAGAGAGAGAGAGAGAGAGAGAGAGAGAGAGAGAGAGAGAGAGAGAGAGAGAGATATTACCAAGGCCTGGTGGTTCTCTCTTTTAATTCTTTAGTCATACTATTCATTAGGCAGAAGCAGAGTTTGAGCCTTACCTGCTTCCAGGACAGAGAAAGTTCTGGGACAGCTAGGGCCATGCAGAGAAACTCTATCTCAATCCCATCCCACCCCCAGAAAGTTTAAATATAGACTAGCACTTAAGACAACTAGAGTAGTTCCTGCTGTAGGTAGTTGTCATTTTCAAATATGCAAGTAGTGGAAATTATCTCCATCATCATCATTCTGTCCCGCTATCGCCTCTCTCCATCAGTGGAGTCACTGAGGCCTCCATCCTCAAAGGTTGATATGACAGGGCCCATGAGGGAATGTAGGGAGGACAGACACACAGACACACATACAAAAAAGCTGTATGCTCTTGTTGATATGAAATGGGAGACTCAGTTTGTTTATTTTATATATCCAAAATGAGCAGATAGGTCTTTGTATACTCCTGGGTAAGGAGGCAGGTTCACGGCATACAACAAGATAAGAAGGCAGGCTCATGGTATACAGCTGGATAAGGATGCAGGCTCATGGTGTATAGCAGGATAAGGATGCAGGCTCATGGTATACAGCTGGATAAGGATGCAGGCTCATGGTGTACAGCAGGATAAGGATGCAGGCTCATGGTATACAGCTGGATAAGGATGCAGGTTCATGGTATACAGCTAGATAAGGATGCAGGTTCATGATATATAGCTGGATAAGGATGCAGGCTCATGGCATACAGCTGGATAAGGATGCAGGTTCATGGTATACAGCTGGATAAGGAGGCAGGTTCATGTTATGCAGCTGGATAAGGATGCAGGTTCATGGTATACAGCTGGATAAGGAGGCAGGTTCATGTTATGCAGCTGGATAAGGATGCAGGTTCATGTTATGCAGCTGGATAAGGATGCAGGTTCATGGTATACAGCTGGATAAGGATGCAGGTTCATGCTATACAGCTGGATAAGGAGGCAGGTTCATGGTATGCAGCTGGATAAGGATGCAGGTTCATGATATACAGCTGGATAAGGAGGCAGGTTCATGGTATGCAGCTGGATAAGGATGCAGGTTCATGATATACAGCTGGATAAGGATGCAGGTTCATGGTATACAGCTGGATAAAGATGCAGGTTCATGGTATACAACTGGATAGGGAGGCAGGTTCATGGTATACAGCTGGATAAGGAGGCAGGTTTGTGGTATACAGCTGGATAAGGAGGCAGGTTCATGATATACAACTGGATAGGGAGGCAGGTTCATGATATACAACTGGATAGGGAGGCAGGTTCATGGTATACAGCTGGATAAGGATGCAGGCTCATGGTATACAGCTGGATAGGGAGGCAGGTTCATGGTATACAGCGGGATAAGAGGCAGGTTCATGGTATACAGCAGGATAAGGAGGCAGGCTTAGGTATTCTCTGTAGACTACTGTTTAGTCTCAGGCTGCAGTGATCATGGAGGAGGAAGCTGTGGTTGATAGTTTCTGTAGACACTGTCAGTATCTCCACTCAGATTGAAGAAGGCCCTGGCAATTCCCATGATTCTGAGATACTGGGACCATTAACATGGCTGTGCTCATGTCAGCAGCACACATTCATTCCGAACTTCATCTGCTTCTCATACATTTAGTTAGAACTTTCTCTATTCCCACACCATTTCATCATAGAAGTTGATCTTTCTCTTCCACAGAGCCTATAGAATTGAGACTGTTGGGGTGCAAGCAGATAATTTTACAGTAGATCAGCCTAAACTTCTGAAAAAGAAACTCCTATGTTTACCTTCTGGTGCCTGGACCTGTGTAGTCTGTTGTGGCCCACTGTCATTAAGGACAGTAGCCAACGCTGTTGGGTGTATCTGCAGGCTGTGCATCACACTGTTCATTCCACCATCTAGTAGCTTCTCTAAGACACATATTTGGTAGGATAAATGAACTTATGGTCATAAAATCTGAGCAGTATGCCACCCATATCACATAACTTGAGGATGATGTAGAACTCCTGGCCTGGGCTTTACAGTAAAGTTGGAAATAAGAGAAAGTGTACACTAGGAGTAATAAGTTCACTGAGTTAAAAAAAAAAAAACCTATATGAGTACATGAAGAAAACTTGGAGAAATTATAAATGAGGTATTTTATAGTCATATAGCTAGGGTGGAGCTAAAAGTTCATATCATTATTCTATAAAAATCATTTGTTATGTCCATAAATAAATGAGGATTGAACCTCATTACTCCTGGATTTGAGGAATTCTTTGGGCTAAGCCACAGCCCAGAAACACAGCATTTATTGGAGTACTGGAGTATAATTTTAGTACCAACCAACCATGAATTTATTCTGTCTCCCAAGATGAAATGTATGCATTTTTATGATTTGTAAATTTCTATTCTCTTTTGTATGTCATAGTAGAATTTGACATGTACACGTTTGATCACACACACACACACACACACACACACTCACACACACTTTCCCTTTCTGTCATTGCTCAGACTCCTCTAACTTTCACAGCCTACCCGCTCAAAGGATGAGTGAACATGTGCTTTTCCATATGCCTCTCACAGACTTTCAGTGCATTCATTACTCAGAGCCTGGGGACTGAAGAATGTTTGTACTATTTTATTTTTCCGCATAGTGGTTCGTTCTACTGTACATTTCAAAATCTGTGGTAAGTTGGAAGATTCAAGAACTAAGGTACATTTCAGTGAGCATCTTCCCATCTGTTAACTGAGGGTTTTATTATTAACCAGGTATTCAAGTAAAGTAAAATAAATGACATTCAGTTATTTTATTATATGAACAAGGGCTGCCTTAAAAACACTGATTTTCTCCAATCAGTTTTCTACACTGCAAACATATGAGGAATTTCCTCTCCAACAGATACAGAATCCCATTGTGAAGGTAGCCTCTTTATGATCTTGCTCCGCTCTTCTTCCAGCTGTCTGCCAGAAACCCTCGCTATACCTTCCAGCCAAACCATCCCGAGCTGTGTCACTACTCACGTGTGACATGTAGATTGGAAAAGTTAGCCAACAAGGACATGTGTAACAATTGCCACCAGCTGCTTTTCCTCTATGGTACCCTGCAGGGCTTCTTAGGAACCCAACACCCAAGGTTCAGGAAGGAAGTAGTGATGACCATGGTATCTTTTGGAACCAGGCTTCAAATGGGAAAGAGTCAGCACAGTAAGTGGAAAGTAACTCCAACTTCCAGAGATGCTCAGCAGCCATGGCTTTGACTGTGCTGGCTGAGAATTAAATTACTTATTCTTATTTCTTCATCAGCCACCCATGGCAGAAATTTTCTATCGAGAGTTGCCCAAATACCCAAGGAGTTACTCTTGTTTCCAGAGTTCAAGGCTTCACAAGGAAAGTTTAAATTGGTCCAAAGTTTAAGTACAGAGTGAAGAACTTTGTGCATCATGCAGTTATGAAATGTTCCTGACGCCATGCCAAGGAAGAAATGCTTTGAAATGTCTCATTTTTGTTCCTTCTCTTTTTCTTCTCCTGCTCTCAATGCAAAGTTCTTTTCTTTTTTGCCTATCCATGTACATGCTAACAAATCATATCAATCAGCATCATCTGCATTATACAGTGGTAGAAACTTTGGGTAATAGAAAACAAGTATACTAAAGACACTTGAGTCTGGATGGATGATGAAATGATTTAACTGGTGGAATATTATGTGCTGAAATGTGTGAGCTTGTCATAAATTTTTAACTCAGAGACCACCATGTAGAGAAAAATTTAGTGAAGAGTTTTCAGAGAAAGTGGAATTTTTGCTACAAATTAAATGGTTGTGTCTTGGGGTTACTGTGATGAACCAACACAACCAAAAGCAAGTTGGGAGAAAAGCAAAGGGTTTATTTGACTTTTACTTTCACATCATAGTTCATTATCCAAGGAAGAACAAGATCTCAAACAGGGTAGAACCCTGGAGGCAGTAGCTGATGCAGAGGCCATGGAGGGGTGCTGTTTACTGGCTTGCTCCCCATAATTTACTCAGCCTTCTTTCTTATAGAACCCAGGACCACCCGTCCAGGGTTGTGGCACAATCCACAATAGACTAGACCCTCCTACAACAATAACGCAGAAAATGTCCTATGCTTGCCTATAATCAGATTTTAGGCAAGCAGTTTCTCAGTTGAATTCCCTCTTTCAGATAACTAAGCATGTGTTGAATTAACTAAAACTAGCCAGGACGTATTGGTAAAATTGAGGTAAATATAGAGTCATTCAAAGCTCCGTGGATAAATGGTTTCTGAGTTAACCCAGGATGTTATATAAGATACTGGGATGAACACGAGGGTACCAGCAGTCAGGTTCTGGTGAAGGCTAACAGGTTGCTAACTGGAAAATTCCTGTATTCTTGTATCCTCATTGCCAAAGCAGGGCAGGGTAGTTCTCTGAGCTCTTCATCTCAGAGCTCTAATCCCACTCACAACATCTCCACCTCCCAACCCCATCTTCAGATATTACCACATTGTAATTGAAGTAGAAACCTTTGAATTTTGGAGGAACACAAACATTTAGTCCATTATTACCAACAAGTCAAGGTCAGTGTTGGATGGGTCCAAAGACGAAAAGGCCTGAAAGGAGATCTGAATGATTTCTGTTTCTACGAGTGTGTTTAAGGAAGCACTGCCTGCAGCAGTGCCCCCAAACCTTAACAAGAAGCCAAACTTCTTAGAGAGACTTTGTTAAGGCACAGATTTCTGTGACCTACCCCTGTAATTTCTAATAAAAGGAAGCTGAAGAATTTAAGCCAGATGTGATGGTTTATACCTATCATCCCATTATTTGGGATTCCTAGGAAGACCGATCGCCTTGAGGTGGGGCAAGACTAGGCGATATTATGAGTTGAGTTCTGGGCCAACCTGAGTTTGAGAGTGGGAAACAAACAGAAGAATTTCCGTGTATGCATTTAGCACGTTCTCTCACTCTGCTGCTTCTCATCTGCCGGAGATTGGCAGTCGAGATGTGTCGGTTTCTAATGGCCATCCACTAATGACAGCGCAGCCAACTGCGCCAAGTGTGCTCCTCTCACACTTCTGCTTCCACACCACCTAGATCACACCGCTCCTGCCCCACACAGTCCTTGGAGCCACTGCCACACGCTAGGTCTGTTTCTCGGGTTTGCTGTTATTGTAAGTTCGTCACTCTTGTTATGACTTTCATACAAGCCAAACAGGGGGATTTCAGGAGGAAAGATGACGAATGCTGTTGATAACCCTGCTTTCTGATGCCCTGCTGCACAGGAAATGAAAGTAGTTCCCTGGGGAAGCTGATTTTCTGCTCAAAACTGATGACAGTTTAGAAAGCAGAAGCCTCTTTGTCTTGGGATTATTTCTCTTGATTACAGTACTTAAGTAGGACACAGGGTGAGTGGTTGCATTGATTCTGATAATTACATGTTGATTTAAGGATTTTCTTATTAAATAATTAGATTATGGCTAACCCTTCACAGAAGTTTTTAATTCCTTTAGTTTTATCAGCAATTTCAATATAAAGCATTGTTCAAAGTATTCAAAATCCCACTAGAAAATTTTTCCCAAATGAGAAGAGAAGCTCATAGTATATCGTAGTCACTTGTTATGCTTTCAGTGGATGAACAAATGATGAGGTTCAAAAGAGATGTGTAAGAAAAAGAAAAGAGAAATAAAAATAGAGTTCTGTAAAATATAGGCATGGTTATTTTGTGTCAGTTTGGCAGGCTACCAAGCATTAATTTACTTTTAGCTAGTTGAGATTAAATGTAATTCCTTCCCTGAGCAACCCTAAAGTAAGCAAGCATGAAAGCATTTTCAGAGTAATCTGAGAGGAATTGACATTTAAAGGGTTGGCATTACATCTTGACTTTAAGGCTATTAATTTCATAGACAGATTAACTTCATTACTCCATCTTCTCTTGCATTTTGAAAGGCCTGCATCAGCTGGAGGACTGAACGCCAAGGGCCAGTTGAAACTACTCTTATCCCAGCCATGCTGTAAGTGGAACCTACTTCTGGAGACCCTGCTCCACGGTGATGGCCTCATACCAAGAATCCTACTGAAAAGCTCAAGTAAGTATTTGTAGTTTCAAGAATGTCCTAAACACAAAACAAAACAAACAAAACAATTCCAACAACAGAAAAAAATCCCTAGTCATTGTCAGACGTGAATGAAACTGTTTTCCCACTTGAATATTGGACAAAAGGTGGCAACCAAACATGTACTGGCAGCCATGGGCTGTCACAACAAAGGAGCTACTGATGTGCTAACCAACCTGACTGATTTTTCTCTCAGGACTTCCAAGTAAAAGAATGTTTTTATATGGTGCTTTTAGTCACAAGTACCAATTTATAGAAGGTATCAACTTTCATGGTTTGAAATGCCTGAGAAAACTGGAAGAAGGTAGTTACATGTTCAAAGGGCAAACTTGAATTAGATAGTAAATAAGTATAAGTTATTTAGATCAGCACTTGGAATTTTAGTCTGTCTTGAAGAGCACTTACAGATGGCAAACCAGCAACTACGGTATACCGTCATTTCCGCTGTGGACAGAGAAGTAAATGTCAATGAATTTTTGAGTGAAAATTAAGAAGTAAGAAACCATAATCCTCTTAATTAAAATGTCTTCCCTGCCAGTACTGTTGAAGAAACAGCAAGGAGTGCTGTGTGAACACAGTGCCAAGTCCACCACTCACCTGTGCAGATAGTTCTCACCATTCCACATCAACCTATGGCTTCCTCTTGGTGCTGGAAAATTGCCTGTAATCTGTCAATCATGTTTTAAATTAAACGCTGATTGGCCAAGCAGTAGGTAAAGGTGGGAAAACCAGACAGGAAGTAGAAATAATGTAATGAGAACAGGAGAACTCTGGGAAGGAGGAAGTTGATTCCTCCCACTCCTGCCCAGACCACCGAAGCAGCAGGATGTGATCTGCAACCACTGAAAAAGGTATTGAGCCACATGGCTAACATAGATTTTAAAAATGGGTTAATTAAGATGTGAGAGTTAGCCAGTGAGCGGCTAGAGCTAATGGGCCAATCAGCTTATAATTTATGGAGACCTATGTGTGATTTTCTTTGGGGCTAAACAGTTGTCGGGAACTGGGCAGGGCAGAAAATCCCAACAAACAAGCAGGCCTGGCTTCCCTCATGTTACACCTCTTTAGATCACACATGAATCCACACAGCCAAGTCCACCACTCACCTGTGCAGAGAGTTCTCACCATTCCACATCAACCTATGGATTCCTCTTTAGATCACACATGAATCCAGATAGTCGAGTTTCCTAAATCAAATTCATTTTTTTCTAGTTCCTTACCACGTGCAGGCTCACACCCAAGTCCTCCTGCCATTCAGACTAGATGAGTTTTCCGACCTTTTGATTACACCCCATCATGTATTCCCTTATATGGACCCAAAACCCATATTTGTGCCCAAGTCCCTCTGTAGCTTGGCTCACTGGGCTTTCTTATCTAGAGGCCCCCAAGCCACTCTGCTCCCATGTGCAGGAGCCCATTTCTGTTTCAGATGCATGAACACTCTTTATCTTGGCTTCTTATTTCTCTGAACTCCAGTGCTCTCTGCTGGCTTCCTGTTGTCACTTTTATATGTGAATGAGGGAAATGTCCCTACATGCTACCAGCCCATGCGACTATAAATGAGGCCCATGGCATTCCCTTGTTCAAACTGCTCCAGTTATTTCTGGTAAGTTTTTAGTTTCTCACCAACACCGGGATCTCACCTGGCTATTTCAAAGTTTATAAGATATATATTTAAGCTTTATGTCATGATATTAATGGTCATATAGATCACTAATTCTAGAAATAAGCTTCATCTAGCTTCTTACATGTGATTTTAGGCTTGAGTTTGAAGTAGATAACTAGGAATTTAGTTTGCTTACCTCATATACTTAACAAGTTATGGTCCTTTAACATCTCCGAGATCTGCTGCATATGACATTTAAAATGTTTATGCTTTCTGCAGTGATCCATGACTATTCCTAACATTGACTTTTGAAGTTGCCAAAACAATCATGAATCCACCTGAATTGTAGTAATGCCACTAAGCTGGTAAGCACCACCCAAAGATGAGTTTTGGACTATAAAGTGCTTAGGACAATTTCAAGGTTGCTGGCTGAGATGGTCTAACCAATTAGGGTACTCTGAAGGGGTGTGGTTGATCAGCAGTTATGATTAACCAGACTAGCTTTGATATATAATATTCAGCTTTAATAGAGGAAAGAAAGGGGAACTTACAAATCCAAGGTTCCAGTGAGGAGCGCAGGAAAACAAAGTGCAGGCCCGCAAGATTTTATAAGTAGATATTAGCCTAAGGGGGACACGCCTTACAAACAAGGTGATTGGCTGGGCTTCCCTTCATCTCCCCCTTTTGTCTAAATAAGACAGAACCAAACCAAATACAACTATATACAATAGGAACAAATAATAAATATAAAATTACAAACAACAAATAATATTAAGCAAGAAACATATAACAAAAGTTTTACTAAACATTCTATTTCAAGGAGTCTAAATAATGTAGAGTGTAACTACAATTATCTAATCTTCAACCCCATCAAAGATCTGAGAAGGGAAGTAATATTACTTAAGCAACCAGGAAGTACAAACGAGAAACTTCCAAAATGTGCAACAAATGACAGAGACAACTGACTTCCTGGGCAATCACCCAAAGTTTGGTTTTGCAATGTTGAGGCAACCAACTTTGGCTAAGGCCTAACACAACTGACATAACATTTTTCAAAGGCAAGGAACGTTTTGTAGAACTATTCTACCCTGTCTTGGCAAGATAAGACAATTCTGTTTTATCTACTTATGGATATTCTGTATCTTTGTCAGTAGTTGAGGTATGGGCTTTTATTTGCCCAAAGGCCAGTTCTGCCAAGAAGAAGACAAGCTCCCTAGTGGAGTGTCTTTGGTGCTCAATGTTCTCTCGGGAGTAGAGCGGTGTTGCCAGGAGTGATTTTGTCTCATAAGTACAAAACTCTAGGTTAGATTAAAGGCCATTTTCTACAGCTCTTCAAAGAGTCGAAGATTATACTATTACTAAATATAATTTCTATGTATCTAAAAAACCTGAATATCCTAAATATAAATATGACAAACATATATGACTATTGATATATAATTCTTGATACTTATCTAACTTGGAGACTAAGAGAATAAACAACTGTGCAATAAATGAGGACAATGATCTCCAAATGTAAACAATGTCATTACATAAATAATATCAGAGGTAGAAATGTACATTGCAATATGGTAAATATCTCAATATAACAATTATTTTAAACAGAGGTAGAAGCATACTTTCATACAATAGAGGTAGAAGCATACTCACAATATTCAATATACAAGAATCAACATCAATGCAATTTTCTAAAAACAATAATTCACAAATACCAATCATCCCATTAAACCAGTTAATCCCCCCTTTTTTTCAATAAACACCCCTGAGTCCATATAATACCTTCCCCATCCCCTTAACCCTATGCCAACTACTAAATGATCTCCCTAAACCTGAGGGCAAACTCTGTTGGGAGAGGGGGCGTCGTCCACTAAGATTGCTTCCAGCTGACATGGGGGTGACGTTCTTCTCAGGGGGTCCTGTGAAAGCAAATGATGGTAAAATTCCCAGATTAACATTTGGTAGAGAAAATTGTAACTAGCATCTGTGTGTTTTGAGGAGGTCCTGCCAGAGTGTTGTCAAAATTGTGCACCATTCGAAACTGTCTTGTGCAGTTGGTACCAAAAAACAGGTCTAATTTTAGTGCTATTAAAAACATGATGTATGATGTCATAGTAACCAGGTGAAATTGATGTTGTGGGGCCCCATCTTCATCCTGGAAACTTCAAAGATTACTGAAGGAAAATTTGTTGTTTATTACAGAAAAGGTAAACATTATCTACAAAGACATACACAGACGTATATACACATACATATATATTCAATGGAAGGTGTAATAAAGACAGACACAGATATGAGGGAAGGCAAAGAAAGTTTATCATGTATCATTATTATTATTATTATTATTATTATTATTATTATTATTATTATGTCCAATTTCATGGCTCCTGACTTGAGACAGAAACTCTGAGATATCTCTTATCAACAGGCTTGGAATTGAAGAGGGACTGAGCCATAGTCCAACTCCAAAACCAACTCTACATACGTATAAATAAAAGCATAGTAATGAATATATATATATGTAAAAAAGTTTTATACTTACTAAACCTATTTGGGTTCCGTGTTGATCGATATTGGGTTGTAACTAGTGTCCATCCATCAGTATTTAAATATCCAGGGTCCCTTAAATTCTTTGAAGATGAGTGGTTTCCTGTGGAGATAAGAAAAGAACCCTGCCCCCAACCTATATGCTTTTCTTTCCATCAGTATGATCGTCATCCTTGTGAATGAATTATTTTTCTTTTCCATGGGGCTTCTCCTCTTCAAACCGAACCCTTATTAATTTTGACGGTATCCACAATTTTTCTTCTCCTGTGGAGACAAGAGCAAAACCCCTTCCCCAATGCAGCACATCTCCTGGCTTCCATTGTGAGGTCAGCACATCCTTGAAATAAACTGGTTGATTTAATTCAGCAGACTTTTCCATTATCCAATGTCTTTCAGCAGCCATTGTCCCTTCTCATTAGCGCTGAGAAAATTCAAGGTTAATAAAGCCTTATGTAACCTATTTCTAGGGGTATTTTCCACCCCTTTCTGTTTGTTTAACATAACCTTTATAGTTCTATTTGATCTTTCTATGACTATATGATCTTTCTATACTATCTATATGATCTTTCTAATGATGTAGGTGTGTCTTCTATCTATCTGATGATTTCATTGGTTAATTAATAAAGAAACTGCTTGGCCTGATAGGTTAGAACATAGGTGGGTGGAGTAGACAGAACAGAATGCTGGGAAAAAGGGAAGTGAGTCAGATGCAATGAAGCTTCGACCCAAGATGGACATAGGCTAGAATCTTCCCGGAAAGCCACTCCTCGTGGTGCTACACACATTAGTAAATATGGGTTAATCAAAATGTGAGAGTTAGCCAGTAAGAGGCTGAAACTAATGGGCCAGGTAGTGTTTAAATGAATACAGTTTCTGTGTTGTTATTTCGGGTTTTAAGCTAGGTGTGCAGGAGCCAGGTAGGACGAAAAGCAGGCCTGCCTGCGCCTGTTCACTACAGTACTCCAGCCAGGATTTCATATAAGCCCTGCACCTTCCCATCAAACCAATACTAGACAATAGCTAGATTTTCTAGGACTTTACCATAGTCTCAATTTTCTCAGGGTCCCCTAAAGATGCTGTGATCCCCAGACAACAGGAAGTAATTTTAAGCACATGATGCCCATATTCCCGAGAGGTGTGGTGGGTGGTTTTTTGTCTTTCAGTGGATGTTTGTCATTGTTTAAAGGGGTTGATTATAAGTTGTTATTGATCATGGTAAGGGAAGTAACTAAGCAAAGGAAATTATATTCAGGGATCTCATTCTGAAAGGAAAAAAGGGAGATATATAAATGATAGGATAAAAAGGTAGATTATTGAATCTATGTTCAAATTAAAAAGGAAAACTAGTCTCAAACATTTTACATTGTTTTGATCTTTCTATTGATACAAATTTAAGTTTATTTTTGTTATACTGTATATATGGTTTTGCTTTTTTTAAGGTATTATAATTTTCTAATTCTTGAAGTGCTATTATCACACATTGTTTAAGATAATTAAGAAATATAGGTTAGTAGTTAGTCAACTATAAGAATCAAATTTATGGCCATGTTCAGTATGTTTGCAAGGTCATACAGATATATTCTTATATAGATAGATGTTCTTCAAACACTTCAGAAACCTATAGAATATGGAATTTAAAATGTTTTAATAAGCTGAGGCTTTTATGACAGTAAGACATATCTGCTCCTGGCAGTACCAGTTTTCTTCAAAAATGAATGATGGGCATTGAAGAACCTCCTTATGGAGTTTGCTTTCATTTTGGCAAAGTTAGACACTGAGCAAGAAACTGCCTTTGCCTCAACTGCTGACAGTATGCCATACAAACTGGACAAGCAAAACACAAAAGAAAGTGGCTACCAAATAGTCCTTCAAAATTCCTGCTTCACAAGAAAAGTCTGCCACATATTCTAGGCCTGTATGACAAAGATAAATGCCCCAGTGTTGCAAAGGAACCTCAGGTGATTGTCCAGACAGCCAAATGACTCTGTCGTTTCTATAGCTTTTGAAGTTGTTTGCTCTGCACTTTTTGTTTACTCAGGTAATATAAATTTCTTGGGTCTCTGATAGAATTGGAGAAGAGATGTAGTTACAGTTTTTCTTGTTACCAAATTCAGAAAAGAAATTCACAAAAGATGTGTAAAGTGTATAAGGTTGATAGACATAAAAGCTTAGGTTGTTTGTCTAAAAAAATGTTTTGAGGTCTAAAATGATAATTTTGGGTTGGCAAAACAAGATAGGATAGAAAATGAATTTGGTGCCAAATGTTGGATTCACCGAGATAGGGTAGATATGAAGTATTTGGTTTGAATTTGCCAAATGCAAACACCCTGGAAATTGTAATAATTCTTTCCTGATAATTGCTTATTTTATATATAGCTTTACTGTGTTAGAGTTAAGACCTTTTCTTTTTATTTAGACCAAAGGGGGAAATGTTGTGGGATATTATGATCGATCACACTCTGACATTCCCAAGACTAGCAATAAAGTTAACTTTGAATCATATCATGGAGCTAGCTACTAGCTGACCAAAATTAGTCATAGAGGTTTTGGATGACTGAGGACAGATAGAGAGAAACAGGGGGTGGTAGATTGGGTAGTAGAAAAATTCTTGGCCCTTTTTAGATCAAGGAAGGAGAGAGATGAAGTCACTGGTCGTTTCCCCACTGCTTCTCTGATCACCTTTTTTTCAAAACTGATGGCCACCTCCTTATGTATATCACAGGATGCTATTTGGGAGAGACTTGCAGTCTCAGGTATGGTCCTTAAAGAAAACATTAGCATGTTTGCTGAAATTCCCAAATACAGATCAGTTCTTGTAAGGTTATATACTTTATGTGACAGCTTTGGTATTGTCCCATGTTGAATTTTCCAACCCACTTCAAATAGCTTGAAGATAAAGTGGCAAAACTATTACATGTCAGTTGAGCAACCACTATATTAAGCTCTGGAACATGACGGCCATCTTGTTGGGTTTATGTCCTGCCCAGTTCCCCACCACCAGCAAACACCAAAAGAAAATCACACAGAGATCTCAATAAGATCTCCATAAAACTGATTGACCCATTAGTTCAGGCTACTTATTAACTCCTGTAGCTTATATTAACCCATTATTCTTATTTATGTTAGCCACATGGCTTGGTATCTTTCTCAGCCATGTAGATTACATCTTGCTTCTCAGTGGTCTGGACAGGAGTGGGAGGAATGGGCTTCCTTCTTTCCAGCATTCTCCTGTTCTCATTGCCCCGCCTCTATTTCCTTTCTGGTTGACCTGCCTATACTTCCTGCCTGGCCAATCAGTGTTTATTTGAAATAAATGATTGACAGGATACAAATAATTCTCCCACACCACTTCCCCCTCTTTTTTATTCATGGTTTATTTTTTTATATTTAAAAATTTCCATCTCCTCTCCTCCTCCTCCCCCTTCCCTCCCCTCCCCTCCACCCATTACCCCCCCTTCCCTCTCCATGCCAAGGAGCCATCAGGGTTCCCTACTCTATGTTAAGACCAAGGTCCTCCCAACTCCCCCCAGGTCCAGGAAGGTGATCAACCAAGCTGAGAAGGGTCCCACAGAGCCCATCCATGCAGAAGAATCAAAGACCAGCGGCATTGTCCTTGGCTTCTCAGTCAGCCTCCACCATTGGCCACATTCAGAGAGTCTGGTTTGGTCGCATGTTCCATCAGTCCCATTCCAACTGGAGTTGGTGATCTCCCGTTAGTTCTGTCCCAACATCTCCATGGGTGAACGCACCCATCACGGTCCTGACTTTCTTTCTCATCTTCTCCCTCCTTCTGCTCCTCGTCAGGACCTTGGGAGCTCAGTCCAGTGCTCCAATGTGGGGCTCAGTCATTTTCTTCATCTATCGCCAGGTGGAGGTTCTATGGTGATATGCAAAAAATTCATCAGTATGGCTATAGGAACTGGCCTTTCCGGGCTCCATCTTCTCAGCTGCCCAAGGAACTAGCTGGGGATATCTCCCTGGAACCCCGGAAACCCCTCTAGAGTCAAGTCTCTTGACAACCCTCAGGTGGCTCCCTTAATTAAGATATATGCTTCCCTGCTCCCATATCCACCCTTCCTGTATCCCAAGCATCCCATTCCTCCGACCTCCCCCCATTCTCCCCTTCACGCTTTTCTCTCCCCATCTTCCCTTGGCCCCGTCTCGCCCCACACTCAAGTTCCCAATTTTTGCCTGGCTATCGTGTCTACTTCCAATATCCAGGAGGATTACTATATCTTTTTCTTTGGGTTTACCTTCTTATTATCTTCTCAAGGATCCCAAATTATAGGCTTGATGTCCTTTAATTATGGCTAGAAACCGATTATGGGTGAGTACATCCCATGATCATCTTTTTGGGTCTGGGTTACCTCATTCAGAATAGTGTTTTCTATTTCCATCCATGTGCATGCAAAATTCAAGATGTCATTGTTTTTTACTGCTGAGTAGTATTCTAACATGTATATATTCCACAGTTTCTTCATCCATTCTTCCACTGAAGGGCATCTAGGTTGTTTCCAGGATCTGGCTATTACAAATAATGCTGCTATGAACATAGTTGAGCAAAGCTTTTGTAGTATGATTGGTCATCTCTTAGGTAAATTCCCAAGAGTTGAATCACTGGGTCCTGGGGTAGGCTGATCCCGAATTTCCTGAGAAACTGCCACACTGCTTTCCAAAGTGGTTGCACAAGTGTGCATTCCCACCAGCAATGGATGAGTGTACCCCTTACTCCACATCCTCTCCAGCAAAGGTTATCATTGGTGTTTTAGATTTTAGCCAATCTGACAGGTGTAAGATGGTATCTCAAAGTTGTTTTGATTTGCATTTCCCTGATAGCTAAGGAGGTTGAGCATGCCCTTAAGTGTCTTTTGGCCATTTGAACTTCTTCTGTTGAGAATTCTCTATTCGGTTCAGTGCCCCACTTTTTAATTGGGTTAATTAGCATTTTAAAGTCTAGTCTCTTGAGTTCCTTACATATTTTAGAGATCAGACCTTTGTCAGTTGCAGGGTTTGTGAAGATCTTTTCCCAGTCAGTAGGCTGCCTTTGTGTCTTAGTGACAGTGTCCTTCGCTTTACCGAAGCTGCTCAGCTTCAGGAGGTCCCATTTACTCAATGTTGCCCTTAATGTCTGTGCAGCTGGGGTTATGCGTAGGAAACGGTCTCCTGTGCCCATTTGTTGTAGAGTACTTCCCACTTTCTCCTCTATCAAGCTCAGTGTGTTCAGATTAATATTGAGTTCTTTAATCCATTTGGACTTGAGTTTTGTGCATGGTGATAGATATGGATCTACTTTCATTCTTCTACAGGTTGACATCCACTTATGCCAGCACCATTTGTTGAAGATGACCTCTTTCTTCCATTGTGTACTTTTGGCTCCTTTATCAAAAATCAGGTGTTCGTAGGTTTGTGGTTTAAGATCCGGGTCTTCTATACGATTCCATTGGTCGACTTCTCTGTTTTTATGCCAATACCAAGCTGTTTTCAATACTGTAGCTCTGTAATAGAGTTTGAAGTCAGGGATGGTAATGCCTCCAGAAGTACCTTTATTGTATAAGATTGTTTTGGCTATCCTGGGTTTCTTGTTTTTCCATATAAAGTTGTTTATTATCCTCTCAATCTCTGTGAAGAATTTTGATGGGACCTTGATGGGGATTGCATTGAATCTATAGATTGCTTTTGGTAGAATTGCCATTTTTCTATGTTGATCCTCCCAATCCACGAGCAGGGGAGATCCTTCCATTTTCTGGTATCCTCTTCAATTTCTTTCTTTAAAGACTAAAGTTCTTGTCAAATAGATCCTTCACTTCCTTGGTTAGAGTTACTCCCAGATATCTTATGCTATTTGTGGCTATTGTGAAAGGTGATACTTCTCTGATTTCCCTTTCTGCTTCCTTATCCTTTGTGTATAGGAGGGCGACTGATTTTTTGGAGTTGATCTTGTAGCCTGCCACGTTACTGAAGGAGTTTATCAAGGAGTTCTTTGGTGGAGTTTTTGGGGTCGCTTATATACACTATCATATCATCTGCAAATAACAAAAGTTTAACTTCTTCCTTTCCAAATCGAATCCCCTTGATTCCCTTATGTTGTCTTATTGCTATTGCTAAAACTTCGAGCACTATATTGAAGAGATAAGGAGAGAGTGGACAGCCTTGTCATGTTCCTGAATTTAGTGGGATAGCCTTGAGTTTCTCTCCGTTTAATTTGATGTTAGCTGTCGGCTTGCTGTAAATAGCTTTTATTATATTTAGGAATGACCCTTGTATCCCTAATCTCTCCAGGACCTTTATCATAAAAGGGTGCTGAATTTTGTCAAATGCTTTTTCAGCATCTAATGAGATGACCATATGGTTTTTTTCCTTCAGTTTATTTATATGATGGATTACATTGATAGATTTTCGTATGTTGAACCAGCCCTCCATCTCTGGAATGAAGCTTACTTGATCGTAGTGGATAATTTTTCTAATGTGTTCTTGGATTCGGTTTGCCAGTATTTTATTGAGAATTTTTCGTCAATGTTCATGAGTGAGATTGGCCTGTAATTCTCTTTGTTGGTTGAGTCTTTGTGTGGTTTAGGTATCAGGGTAACTGTAGCTTCATAAAAGGAATGTGGCAGTGACTCTTGTGTTTCTATATTATGAAATACCTTAAGGGGTATAGGTATTAGGTCTTCTTGGCTGTTCTGGTAGAATTCCGCATTGAAACCATCTGGTCTTGGCTCTTTTTGGTAGGGAGGTTTCTGATAACAGTTTCTAATTCTTCGCGACTAACAGGACTATTTAGAGGATTTACCTGGTCCTGGTTTAACTTTGGTATATGGTATTTATCTAAAAAAAATGTCATTTCTTTTACATTTTCCAATTTTGTGGCATACAGGCTTTTGTAGTAAGATCTAATGATTCTCTGAATTTCCTCTGTGTCTGTGGTTATGTCCCCCTTTTCATTTCTGATCTTATTAATTTGTGTGTTCTCTCTCTGCTGTTTGATTAGTTTGTCAATCTTGTTGATTTTCTCCAAGAACCAGCTTTTTGATTCATTGATTCTTTGGATTGTTTTCTGTGTTTCTATTTTGTTGATTTCAGCCCTCAGTTTGATAATTTCCCGTCTTCTACTTCTCCTAGGTGAGTCTGCTTCTTTTTTTCCAGAGCTTTCAGGTGTGCTGTTAAGTCACCAATGAGTGCTTTCTCCGTTTTCTTTAAGTGGGCACTTAGTGCTATGAACTTTCCTCTTAGCACTGCTTTCATTGTGTCCCATAGGTTTGAGTATGTTGTGTCTTTGTTTTCATTAAATTCAAGAAAGACTTTAATTTCTTTCTTTATTTCTTCCTTGACCCAGCTGTGGTTCAGTAGTTGACTGCTCAGTTTCCATGAGTTTGTGGGCTTTCTGGGGATAGCATTGTTGTTGATTTCTAATTTTAATTCATGGTGATCCGATAAGACACAGGTGGTTACTAATAGTTTTTTTGTAACTGTGGAAGTTTGCTTTGTTACCAAGTATATGGTCAATTTTCGAAAAGGTTCCATGAGCCGCAGAGAAGAAGGTATATTCTTTCCTATTTGGGTGGAAAGTTCTATAGATGCCTGTTAAGTCCATTTGGTTCATTACCTCCATTAAGTCTTTCAATTCTCTGTTAGGTTTCTGTCTGATTGACCTGTCCATTGGTGAGAGAGGAGTGTTGAAGTCTCCAACTATTAGTGTGTGTGGTTTGATGGCTGCCTTGAGTTCTAGAAGTGTTTCTTTTACATAAGTGGGAGCTTTTATATTAGGGGCATAGATATTCAGGATTGAGACTTCATTCTGAAGGATTTTTCCTGTTATGAGTATGAAGTGTCCCTTTCCATCTCTTCTGATTGATTTTAGTTTGAAGTCAACTTTGTTGGAAATTAGTATGGCCACACCGGCTTGTTTCTTAGGTCCATTTGCTTGATAAACCTTTTCCCAACCCTTTACTCTGAGTAGGTGTCTGTCTTTGTGGTTGAGGTGCGTTTCTTGTAAACAGCAGAATGTTGGATCCTGTTTTTGTATCCAATCTCTTAGTCTGTGCCTTTTAATAGGTGAATTGAGTCCATTGATATTAAGTGATATTAATGACCAGTGGTTGTTAACTCCGGTCATTTTTTTGTAGTAGAGTTTGTGTGTTTCCCTTCTTCTAGTTGTGCTAGTGAAGGGTCGCTAGATGCCTGAGTTATTGTGGGCGTTGTTGGACTCCTTGGTTTGTGATTTTCCTTCTATTACTTTCTGCAAGGCTGGATTTGTGGCTACGTATTGTTTAAATCTGTTTTTGTCCTGGAATATCTTGTTTTCTCCATCAATGGTGTATGCAAGCTTTGCTGGGTATAGTAGTCTAGGCTTGCATCCATGTTCCCTTCGTGTCTGTAGCACATCTATCCAAGCTCTTCTGGCTTTCATGGTTTCCATTGAGAAATCAGGTGTAATTCTGATAGGTTTCCCTTTATATGTTAGTTGACTTTTTTCCTTTGCAGCTCTTAATATCTGTTCTTTATTCTGTATGTTTTGTATTTTGATTATAATATGGTGTGGGGATGCTTTCTTTTGATCCAGTCTATTTGGTGTTCTGTAGGCTTCTTGTACCTTCATAGGAACATCCTTCTTTAGGTTGGGGAAGTTTTCTTCTATAATTTTGTTGAATATGTTTTCTGGGCCTTTGAGTTGTAATTCTTCTCCTTCTTCTACCCCAATTATTCTTAGGTTTGGTCTTTTCATGGTGTCCCAGATTTCCTGGATTTTTTGTGTTAAGAATTTTTTAGATTTGTTTAGTTCTTTAATCTGTGAATTTATTTCCTCTATAGTATCTTCAGAGTCCGAGATTCTTTCTTCCATCTCTTGTATTCGGTTGGAAATACTTGTCTCTGAAGTTTCTGTTCATTTACTCAGAATTTCCATTTCCAGTCTTCCCTCGGATTGTGTTTTCCTCATTACCTCCATTTCATTTTTCAGGTCTTGTACTGTTTCCCTTACCTGTTTGATTGCTTTTTCTTGTTTTTCTTGGGTATCTTTGAGAGATTTATTTATTTCGTCTACCTTTTTGTTTGTCATCTCCATTTCTTTATGGCAGTTTTTTACCTTCTGTTTAAGGTCCTCTTTTATTTTCATAAAGTACTGTTTAAGGTCAGTTTCTTCTATATCTTCTGGGGTAGGGTGTTCAATTCTTGTTGTTTCGGGATGTCTGGCTTGTGGTGATGTCATGTTGCCTTTCATGTTGTTGGAGGAGCTCCTGCATTGGTGCCTGCCCATCTCTTCCTTCAAAAGGAGCCGGGAGGCGCTTGGTGTCCTAGACCAATCTTTGCTGTGACTGGAACTGGTTGAATCTCCCCAGTGCCAGAGGAGGACCTATTCCTTGCGTCACAATCTGAAGAAGCCCGCACTCCCTTGCAGCAATCCTCAGACCTGCCTGGAGTCCAGAGTCTTACCCCTTTGGGTGGATGGCCTTAGTACAGGAGCAGGACACCTGAAAACACTAGGGAAGGCTTGGGAGAGGCAGGGACTTGAGAAACAGTGACAAGCCTACAGAGGAAGCTTGTATGAGGGGGGTCTGTGCTCTCTTCCAGGGCAGGTTGCCCCAGGGTCCGCACTCACTCACCATTCCAGATGGAACTTCAGTGCACAGGATCAGGGATTCCAGGCAGCCCAGGGACGCTGCCCGGACAAAAGGGCCGAACCTGATTTTTCTTAATTCAGAATGAATCCTCAGTCTTTCATTTCCTGTGGAAACAAAAGCAAAATCTCTTCTCCAAAGTAACATACCTTTTGACTTCAGTTTTGAAGTCAAGGTATTTTCAAAATACCTATCTGGGATTAATTCAGCAGCATTTATAAGCAAATATCTTTAAGTAGCTTTTGCTCCTTCCTTAGCATTCAAACAATTCAAAGAGAGCGTAATAGTATACAGTCTCAAGATTCTCTGTGTATTTTCTATCTTTATGCGGCTTTATTTTAACCTCTGTTTCTTTTATTTTTACTTTTACTTTTTGAGACAGGTTCTATGTATATCTTTGTCCTGGAATAACTCTGTAGACCAGGCTGTCCTTGAACTCACAGATCTGTCTGTCTCTGCCTCCCCAGTGCTGGGATTAAGGGTGTGTGCTACCACACCTTGAACTAAAAGAGATCTGTCTGTCCCTGTCTCCCAGGCATCGGGATTAAAGGCATTAAAGATGTGTGCTACCACACCTTGAAGTCACAGAGGTTAATATACCTCTGCCCCCTTTGAAGTCACAGATGTCAATCTACCTCTGCCTCCCAAGTGTTGTTATTAAAGGTGTGTACCACCACACCCAAACTACTGTCTTTCTTTCTTTCTTTCTTTCTTTCTTTCTTTCTTTCTTTCTTTCTTTCTTTCTTTCTTTCTTTCTTAGGACTTTAACCCTTTTTAAAAGCCTGTATATATTTTTAACAAACTGTAAACCATTTAGAGGTTTTTGAAAATCTCTCTTTACTGTATTTCTTTCTTTCTGTCTCTCTCTCTTTGACTATACAAGTCTTTAATTTACCAAGCAACATTGGTAGGATTAAAGCTGTGGCTTTGACAGCTGGATCCAGCCCATTCCTTGGCTTTTTGTGATTTCTGCCTCATGGTGGAGATACCGACTGTAGCCATGTTTATTGCCACAAGTCTATAGCGTTTTTAAGGTCCTTGTCAGCAAGCAAGCTTCAACAGTCAGATGCTTTCTCTGTAGCTGACCTCCTGCCTCAAAGAGTTAGAGTTTACACTGGCAGGATGGCCCAGAAAGCCAGCATTTTAAAATGGCACATCTTTTTTTCTGCTACGGCTGAAAACCGAGAAGCATGTGGTCAGCTTTTCATCAACACCATTTAAGTGTTTCGTGGCCAGACCTCTTAAAGAGCTGCAGGGTTTTGCAGCTAAAGCTGAGTCAGAGGAAGCCTCTCTTAAATGAGAGCGCTTGCCTCTATCAAGAAGAGCAGATTTGAGAGATAGCTGCTACCAAGAAACCATGCTTTACTCTACCCTTTTCTGCCCAGAATTACTTTCCAAGCTCTCTCAGGTTTTGTGTGGATGCAGTTATCCACATTGGGCACCATTCTGTAACATGAATAGACCTGCTTGTTGGGGTTTCTGTCCTGCCTGGTACCCCACAGCCGGCAAGCCCCAAAGGAAATCACACAGAGATCTCCATAATTTATAAAACTGATTGGCCCATTATTTCCGTCTTCTTATTAGCTCTTGTAGCTCGTATTAACCCATTATTCTTGTCTATGTTAGCCACATGGCTCTGTACCTTAGGCTGAGAATTATTATAAGTGGGCACTGTGAAGTAGCCTGGAAAACTACGCCCACATCCCCCAAAATGGACTATGGATATTTTCCTTGTTAAAAAAGTGGGGGAACGCATCCCTCACGGTTCTGACTTTCTTTCTCATGATCTCTCTCCTTCTGCTCCTCATCAGGACCTTGGGAGCTCAGTCCGGTGCTCCAATGTGGGGCTCTGTCTCTATCTCCATCCATCGCCAGGTGAAGGTTCTATGGTGATATGCAAGATATTCATGAGTATGACTATAGGAACTGGCCTTTTTCGGCTCCCTCTCTGCAGCTGCCCAAGGAACTAGCTGGGGGCATCTCCATGGATACTTGGGAACCCCTCTAGAGTCAAGTCTCTTGACAACCGTCTGATGGCTCACTTAATTAAAATATATGCTTTCCTGCTCCCATGTCCACCCTTCCTATATCCCAAACATCCCCTTCCCCCAAGCTCTCCCCATCCTCTCCTTCACGCTTTTCTCTCCCATCTCCCCTTGCCCTCATCCCACCCCACCCCCAAGTTCCCAATCTATGCCCGGCAATCTTATCTACTTCCAACATCCAGGAGGATAACTGTATGTTCTTATTTGGGTTCATCTTCTTATTGTCTTCTCAAGGATCACGAATTATAGGCTTGATGTCCTTTAATTATGGCTAGAAACTGATTATGAGTGAGTACATCCATGAGGGGTGCGTTCACCCATGGAGACGGTGGGATAGAACTAACGGGAGATCACCAAGTCCAGTTGGAATGGGACTGATGGAACATCTGACCAAATCAGACTCTGAAAGTGGCTGATGATGGAGGCTGACCGAGAAGCCAAGGACAATGGCGATGGGCTTGGTCTCTACGACAAGGACGGGCTCTGTGTGAGCCTTGTCAGTTTGGTTGCTCACCTTCCTGGACCTGGAGGGAGTTGGGAGGACCTTGGACTCAACATAGTGTAGAGAACCCTGATGGCTCTTTGTCCTGGAGAGGGAGGGAGTGGGGGTATGGGTGGAGGGGAGGGGAGGGAAGGGGGAGGAGGAGGGGAGGAGATGGCAATTTTTAATAAAAAATAAATAAACTGGAGAAAAAATAAAATCATTTTATCACATCAAAAAAAGTGGGAGAAGTGGTATGGGTGATTGTTTGTATTCTCTCAATCATGTTTTAAATAAACATTGATTGGTCAGGCAGGAAGTATAGGTGGGTCAACCAGACAGGAAGTAGAGGTGGGGCGGCGAGGAAAATGCTAGGAAGGAGGAAGCGCATTCCTGCCATTCCAGCCCAGACCACCGAGAAGGAAGATGTAACCTGCCCAGCTGAAAGGTACGGAGCCATGTGGCTAACAGATAAGAATAATGGGATAATATAAGCTACAAGAGCTAATAAGAAGACTGAAATAATGGGCCAATCAGTTTTATAAATTATGGAGATCTCTGTGTGATTTTCTTTGGGGCTTGCTGGTGGTGAGGTACCGGGCAGAACAGAAACCCCAATGAGCAGGCCCATTCATGTTACAAAGCTCCTGTTGAATTCTTGTCACTTTAAGTTAGAAACATCATATTTATAGAATTTATTAATTATTGTAATAATGTCCATAAAAGTAAATTTGTACTAATTTTTATAGAAATTATGTGTTTGATCATATGCTTATAAAAGCAAAACATTAATTAAACAAAATGATTCTTGGCTTCTCATGAGACATCTTCATAAGTAATTTCTTTCTGGCTTACCTAAAAACTTTAATTTTATGTTGGCTCAGAAAATATTATATTGAGATTAGATAGATAGATAGATAGATACATACATACATACATACATACATAGATACATAGATAGATTTATAATATAAAATGTCTGATAAGACATTTTCAACTGAAAGCTGAAGATACCATTCCAATTTGAAATGTTTCTGATTTTATATTATATGGTTATCAAGAAAAGTTTTGGGCCAAGTATACTGTGTTTGAAACAATGGCAAAGCCTGTTTTTATATGTAAATGTATATGTATGTTATATACATATAAGTATATATCGTGTTTGTATTAGAAACAATGCAAAGCCTTTACATACATATATGTGTATACAGAGACACACACACAGACACATATGTTTTGCTGAGACCCTGTGGCCTGCAAAGCTTTTACATGTAGCATCAAAAGAACAAAATATTTGGCAGTTTCCCAGTTGTTGTTTGGGAGGCTTTTGCTGCTAAGCCATATTTGAATGAAGTAAGACGAACATGCCTTTCTTTGCTTGGTGTCTCCAACATAATCCCCAGTGACTCATCTTAGCTTCTGGTGATATTCCACCATAAGGTAATAGCAGTCTATCAAATATGTAGTATTTAACATGCCCCAGGCATTGGTTTTAAAAGCTTTAAATGAGTTTTCTCACTGACTCCTCATGATACTACTGTGTGTTAGTACACTCCATTTAACAAAAGAAAAAACCAAGACAGAGAAAGCTAAGCTGCTCAGCTAATAGGTAGCAGTGCAGTATTGGACCCTTGTACCTGGCTTCAGGAGTCTGTGCATCGGCCCTCCAAACCACAAGGGATCAAATAAAGTTACAGAATGCATAGCAAGTTACAGTGCTGAGGAATTCTAGGGAGCACTCAGCAATCACAAAACAGATAATTGACATAGTATGCTTTGCAAGATTACAAAATGTCCAGCAATAACCAAGAAATTAATCTGGAAAGACTGCTAGCTAACGTTTGGCTGGTACTAGTGCTCAGCAGTTGACCTAAAGTAGATGAATCAGTTCAAATCCTCTTGTCATGTAGTATAATTTCCTGATATTCTAATATCAAACATTATGGCAGAAGCTAGCTTAGTGTTTTGTTGTGGTACACACACACCACTTCCTAGGTATAATCAGAGCCCCATTCTAGGAAATGCCTTAATGTGAAAATGGGCTCCTTCTCCATATTCTTAGTTCACCTAACCCTGACGTCATTGGCTGCATTTGCAATAACAACAATTGCACTACAGGTCTCTAATTGATCAATGTTTTTTACATTGGATTTGTAACATGTTCTCACTGAGAGCAGTATGGAGTACCTCTGTGTTTTTGTACTAGTGTTTTTCAAGGTCCTTTCTGGGAATGACTAATGTACTAGCCTGGAGACATCAGTGGACTCCAGAGAATCCGTATGGTCTCAGAAACAGCTATCATCCAGGGTGGGCTCCATCTACAGAGATGTGGGTAGTGATGCTGATGGGTGGTGGCAGTACTGTCATATCAATCAAGTTTTGTTGTTGAGGCACAAGCACCTGGAACTGAGAATGCTGTTAAGGTTAGAGATTCCAATTCATTGGCTTTTGGCTTTTGACAGGCTCCAGGTGATGTTGCTCCTGCTAATGGTGCCCACAGGTTGTTGAGCAGCAGAGCCCCTGGGAGGTGCAAGAGGCAGAGACAGTTCACCATTTGATCTCCATTTTCTGCCCAGGTTCAGACTGCACACCTTGCAGATAGAATGTACTTACACTACAGCAGGAAAAAAAAAATTGTTCTGAAAGCTCAAAGACTTGATCTGAGTTTGACCTCTGCCAAACACAGTAGGAGATCGCCAACTATCATCATAAAATAGTAGAAGATGAAGTTTCCCTTCTTTTGGATGTCTATGTGCCTAGCAATGTATTTCCCTAGCAGCTGTCACGTAGATGAAAACTAGGTAAAATAAATGGTTTCAAATTTTCTTATTACTTTTTCACAAATAGTTTGGGACATCAGCAGTATGGATTTTGCTATATTTCACACAAGGAGAATCAGACCTAATCTTGCTTGACAGTGACTCTGATATTTTGCATTCCGTCTTTTTAAGGGTACTTAAAATGTCTAATATGACTACAGGAACTAGGCGTTCTTTGGTAGTTAATGTACTTCTACACTGATGTGTAGTGGGATTGGGCATCAGACTACGAGTGCTCCTGTTAGGAGTTTTTGCAGCATCTTTCTCCTTAGCGACTCAATGTGATCTAACATATCAGTTCATTTGTGACCTTGAATTTTTAGGGCTACTGTGCAAATATGGAAACACATGCAGAGAAGTATAATTTTTCCACATGATTTTTCAAGTGTTCCTTTTTTAAAGGAAAGAAGTGCCATTATTTTCTGAAAGTCTATTATTTTGTGTGAATTAAAAAGATAACACAATACTTTCTGAGATGAGTCTTTTTTCTAAAAGATGAGTTTCTGGAAATGATCCACTTGATTTTATAACTGAGTTCTCTATTTAGAGAGCATCAAGTAGTATTAGGCACTGTTAGAGGCTGTAAATGCAACTGTCACCATGAGCACATGGAGATTACCTTCATATACCTCAGTTTCCAGGGGTTTGATTGCTGGTGAAAAGTGGAAAGCACATACCTTATAAAGTAAATGAATAGAAATCAGAGAAGCTCAGCTATAATTACAACTTGGGGTGTTGTTCTCAGATAGGGTCCGGGGGGGGGAGTGAGTTTTAATGCAGTATTATTAAACTAACTCCCATCAGATTCAATTTCATCTTGTTTTTCATAGTGAGTTCTGTTGTGACACTGAAATTATATACTTTCCTTAAAGTTATTTTTACGTGCTATTGCCCTCCCCTGCCATGGCTGGTTTATTTTGATCTGCTGTTTTGGATTTCCTTGTTCTGAATGCTGTATGTTCTGCCCTTACATTTCTCACCTAACATCTTAGCCTCTTTTCTTCAGTGCTGTTACTGTCTGGTTGATTCAGCATCCCTGAGCACATGGCTCACTTTTCTATAACATTTCTGCCAAGTCCCACAGTGAGTCAGCAGGAGCTTTTCACTATCATCTTAGAGAAAGTAAAAGGTATACATCCTTGGAGAGCAAACGCTGGTGCGTAATTGAGGTTAACTCTGTCTTAGCTGCGTAAACACCCTCCTGATGCGCATCCTTTTCTGAAGCAGTAACAAGTTCAGCTGAAGAAAGGAGCTGAAGATGGTGTGCACTCTCTTCATGCATTATCAAAGGGGGTCTGGTTCAAAATCTTATATTCGTTTTACTTCATAAAGTATTGATGGAATAGATGGAAGTTAAAGTAGCAGCTTTATTACTGGGTATCATTGCTGGTAGGTACAGGGTCAAAGAACGTGACTTCAAACATGCCAGTACTGAAGTGCCGAGTCCAATCCCTGTCTTCCCCCAGCTCCCTACTGACCACTTTCCAATGCACTACTTTGTCTGAAAAACCAACTTGTCTTGCCTTGGTAAAGTCTGTCTTAATTAAAGGAAAATCATGGTTAAAAGGAAAGTGCTCATAGTCAGGCATACCACAAAAGAAAAAAACAACAAAACACTGGATAATTCAACCAGTGTTCCTGGCTTGGGACTCCTTCCCTAGTGTGGAGGACAAGAAGGGTGGAGAAGGTACCAAAGTGATTGACTGACTGTGAAAGACAATGAGAGAGACAGGACAAGGCAGATGGTGTCATATTAGAGGATTTCTCCTGAGTAAAATTATTCATTGCAAATGACAAAGTGAATGACATACATTTACACAATGATGCTTTAGGTACACAGAACTTGCTGATTTTTTAATTTGATCTCTTTTCTCTCTTCTCCTCTCCTCTCCTCCCCTCTCCTCTCCTCTCCTCTCCTCTCCTCTCCTTTCCTCTCCTCTCCTCTCTCCTCTTCTCTCTCCCCTCCCCTCCCCTCTTCTCTCCTCTCCTCTCCTTTCTCTTCTCTCCCCTCCCCTTCCCTCCCCTCCCCTACCCTACCCTTCTTCTCTTCTCTTCTCTTCTCTTCTCTTCTCTTCTCTTCTCTTCTCTTCTCTTCTCTTCTCTTCTCTTCTCTTCTCCTCTTCTCTTCTCCTTTTCTTTTCTGACATAGTCTTGTCTGTAACCCTGGCTGGCTGATCTCACTTACATCCATCTTCCTACCTCTGCCTTCTGAGTCGACCTCATCAATTTTCATTTCGTTCACTACTGAAGACATTATAAAGACATACCTAAAGAATTTTATATTGGATAAACCAATGTCTTACCCAGAGGCAGAAGAAAAGAAAAGGGGAAAAATGAAGGAAAGGAATATACCTGCATTTGGAAGAGAAGGAGGAACAGCAGCAAGGAGAAGTAATGTCCCCCTTCTCCCACTGTGAGGTTTATACCTGAGGCATCTATAAGGAAATTCCAGCCAACTCGACGACAGACATTTGTTTACCATAAATATTGCTGCACTGGCCTTCAGTAAGTAAGATCAACGGAAACAGGGTAACCTGCGTGTTTCTGACTTTTTATTTATTTATGTCAGTCTGCATAAGTTTTTTTATACCATCTGCAAGCAGGCACCTATAGAGGCAAAAACAAAAAGTCCTATCACATTAACCTAGAATTATAGGTGGCTGTGAACTGCCGTATGCCACGCAGGAACAAGAAGTGAATGATGTGTAACTGTGTGATGTGATGCACAGTTGTTGGGTGTGACGGAAGAAGAATGTGGCCTCACAGGAGTTAACCTCAGTAACCTCCTGATGCTCATTTAGCTTCCCCATGTGCCTGTATCTTCAGAAAGGAGGGCTTTCCTTTCCTTCTGGTATGGATACGGACTTCTGCAGTGTCAGACTCCTGTTCCCTGCTTCAGGAGAGAAGCTGAGACGCCTAGATGACTCCTGTTTCCCCAAATGGCAGTTTACCATGCTCGGGAGTACTGTGTCCTGAACCTGGGACTAGCCTTACAAGTAGCTCGATTTCAAACAAACAGTAAGACAAAAAATGGTAAAACAATTTAATTATGCTCAATTCTATCTTGTCATACATGAGCCTCACTCATGCCCCTCTTCCATCAAACAGCAGCAAAATAACATGGGTCTCCCACCCCTCAAAAGGTAAGTTAAAGAAAGTCAACCCAAGGAAAGTTTTCTTGCAAGGTCTAGGAGACTATCTGAATGAGAGATTGCACAAGAATACTGCAAGGGTATACGGGGAAAATCAAAAGGAAAATAAAACAATGTGGCCTTGGGAAAAGGCCATGGCCTTTACTAGGTTCCAGAGACACAGCCCTAAACACATCTGGGCTGTTTGGACCTCTCCTGCCTGGCCTAGTGGATGGGGAAGTTCCTATCACTCATATAACAGGTCGTGCCATCTGTAACTCCAGTTCTAGGGCATCTGTTTTCTCTTCCGGCCTCAGCAGGCATCAGGCATGCAAGTGGTGCACAGATATACATACATACAGGCAAAACACTCGTTTCCATTAAGGAAAACAAAATTTGAAAAGAATGAAATAGGATGTTAGTACCATTTATGTGAGGACAACAGACACAAGCAGGAATGACAGTTGTACATTTGTACATTGTTTTCATGATTTCATGTGTGCCTATCACCCAACATACATATGCCTGCTCACACAGTGAATACCAAGAAGCCAAAGCCCAAGCCCCTCAAATCTTTACCAGTGACTGACATATAAGAATATTAATTTTGCCGGGTGGTGGTGGCGCACGCCTTTAATCCCAGCACTCGGGAGGCAGAGGCAGGCGGATCTCTGAGTTCAAGGCCAGCGTGGTCTACAAGAGCTAGTTCCAGGACAGGCACTAGAAACTACAGGGAAACCCTGTCTTGAAAAACCAAAAAAAAAAAGAATATTAATTTTGAGAATTTTATACATGAGTACTGTATTTGCATCATTTAGCACTCCTCTGTCACATACAACTCTTCCAGTTCCCTGCAACTGCTTCTAAAATTGGAGACCTCGTTTTCTTTAAATATATAGGCACATCATGTATGTGTGTGGTGTAAAAGCTATTGAGTTCATCTACTGTTACTCATATGTGCAAGTGTTTAGAACTGACCACTTAGGATTGGATAACTTAAGCAAGGAGCTAGCTCAAGGGAGATCACCATCTCCAGTTGGAATGGGACTGATGGATCATGTGACCAAACCCGTCTCTCTGAATGTGGCCAACAGCGGGGGCTGACTGAGAAGCAAAGGACAATGGCGCTGGGCTCTGATTCTTCTGCATGGACGGGCTCTGTGGGAGCCTTCTCAGCTTGGTCGATCACCTTCCTGGACCTGCGGGGAGTTGGGAGGACCTTGGACTTAGCATAGAGTGGGGAACCCTGATGGCTCCTTGGCCTTGAGAGGGAGGGAGGGGAGGTATGGGTGGAGGGAAGGGGAGGGAAGGGGGAGGAGGAGCGGAGGGAGGGGGGAGGAGGAGGGAAGGAGATGGAAATTTTTAAATATAAAAAAAAATAAACCATGAGAAAAAATAAAAAAAAAGAAACCAAAAAAAAAAAAAGAAAGAAAGAAAAAAAAACTGATTCTCTTTCTCAGAAGTCATTGATTGTCTATAGCTCTTTGTCTGGGGTGGGGGCTTGTGAAACTTTCCCCATGCACATTGGTAGGTGAGCAGTGTGGAACTGTGCAGGTCTTGTTCTGGTAACCGTCTTGCTGACATTTCATGGCTGCACCTTGCCTGTCAGGACTGGAAGATGTTATCTCCCAGTATAACTGCTGCCTTCTCATCCTCAATTCTCCCACCCCATTTACTGTGAGGATCCTGAACCTATTCTAGGTGTACTAACTGGGGCTGGACACCCTGTCACTTATTTTCTACATTGTGACTACTTAGTTCTGCATAGTATCTATCCTTGATCTGCTGGGGGAAAGCTTTGATGAGGGGTGAGAGCTTCGGTCATCCGTGTGCATAAAGGTAACTGTAGGAAGGGAGATTTCTCTTGTGTGATACTGAGTAGTGGGAATTTTCTTATGTTGTCTATGCTTTTGGGAGAAGTATTACCACCCTGTTGGTACACACATACACACACACACACAGAGAGAGAGAGAGAGAGAGAGAGAGAGAGAGAGAGAGAGAGAGAGAGAGAGAGAGAGAGAGAGAGAGAGAGAGAGAGAGAGAGAGAGAGAGAGAGAAGCAACTATGGAACTTTGGAAATGCACAACTTGTCAAAATGCAGAGATCAGAAACAGTGAGGTGCCCAGGCTTAGTTATTATAACTACAATACAACCCCCCCTCTCTCATTCTCTCTCCCTCTGTATGTGTATGTGTATGCATGTATATATTACATATAAATGTATGTATGTAAATGCATATATACATATATGAGAACATTTTTTTCGAAAATGACTTAACTTTTGTTAAATTTGTTCTTTAATAACTCCATGCATATATAAAGTACATTCTGATTACCTTCTCCCCGACCCTGTCTGACCTGTCAATTCCCCCTCCTCTCTACAAGTTCTATTCCTTCATCTGCATCTGTTTTGGGACCCACCATGCCTCCTGTGTAACCATAAATTTAGATCTATTTATTGTAGCCTTGTAGGCTCATCACTGTGTTCACAACTGAAAGCAATGACTTCCTCTACCTCAGAATCCATTGGTAGCCAATAGTTCAGTAGGGAGGGTTATGGACCTGTGTAACCCTCCTGGCAATGATGAATGCTTGACAGGTCTTAAACATGGCCCCATATAGGAGACAGTCGTTGATGTGAGATCATTATTTAATGGCTTTGCCATGTCCTGAAGATAGCATTTCACAGTCCTTTAGAGGACAACATTCTAGATTGATGAAGGAAAAGGAAATGGGAAAGCACATTTAAATGACACAGCAAATGAATCCTTTTCAGTTGAACAGATGCTTCTGATAAAAGTGGTCTGATTTCTGGTTCTTACTGTAGCAGATTAATTTTTAGTAACATTCTTCCCCAAATGAGAAAGCAAATGCCAGCTACTCTACCAGTGTATCAAATATAGTCAAAAGAACACCACTCACCAATTATTACAGCCAAATTCTTGAGGAAGTTTCCTGTTGGCTACCTGCCCATCTCTGAACTGATCATAGCTGATGAGGGGTGTCAGGCCTGACCAGCCAGGCCTTGTATGCATGCCTACCCCAGGTAGGTAACAGAGTTAGTGTCCCTCGAGACAAACTGTGTGTACTAGGAGTAGAAGACAAAGGAGACAGGGATGGACAATGATGACTATTTAAGTAAAGTTAATTTGGTTGAAATTGATATAAAGAAAAACTAGCATGTGCTTTTTGTGTAAAATCTATGGTATTACTTCTTAATTTTTAGGTACAAATGGGCTCTTAAAAGCAAAAGTAAGAAATAAAATTGTAAAATAAAAGTGATAAGCTTTCAAATGAACAAGAATAAGGAAATGTTCTCATTACCAATGACCCTAGATTATATTAATAGAATATATTAAAAATATTAAGAGATATGAGTTGATACTGTCTTTAACTCAATAATACTCTTGTTTCTTGTGATACAGCTGTATATTATACATGAAAAATAGGAATTATTTTTCAGTTCCTTGTATCATATAAATTCAGTGGTGCCTTTTCTCTGATTTCTGATCTTTAAAGCCGTAATGGAGACAGAGGAGGTGACAAGGACAATTAACATAGCTTTGTTGTTGTGTAATTACTCATAATGTTTAATCAAGGCACTAACTGAAAAATTGCTTCATTCTGAAATGATAGTGACATTATATTTAGGAAATATAATTTGTTTTTCATAATTGATTGCATGATTCAAAAATCAAATGGATTTTCCATGGTACACTTTTAGTGCTCTGAGCTATCTAGATTTTAAACATATATCCTGAATCTGCATGATTTTTAAATGAGAAATACAGACAAAAATGTTTCCTTAAGGGGAAAAAGAATTACAACATACAGGAAAACCGATCTTTCCTCTTGAAATGAACCTCTTATGATCCTTCTTACGGGTATTCTTTCCATAGCTATCCCCAGATACATCTGAAACCATGAAGTCGATGATTGTAGCCCTCAAGAGACTGTGTTCCTCAAGTGCAAATAGTAAACAGGAGTGTGTCACAGGGTGATATGCAGGGAAGGGATGAGAGTATGATCACACCCACATATTCCCACATTATCACTCTTTTCTAGAACAAGCTCCTGGCATAGAGAAAGGCCAGAAGGATGGCTGCAGTGTGGTCGAAGCCATCTTCAAGGTTCTGTACCATTGTCACCTGTCTCCACAAACATTTGGACATGTTTTCATGAGCTACATGGAAGAAGAACAGCTCTGGGAATTTCTGTGCAGCGTTCCAGGTATGAGAAACTTATCATTTATAATATAAATGTTTTATTAATACTTACATTGTCTTTAAATTTGTTTTCAAAGTTTGATAGATACCAATTTTTCTGGCTCTGATTTGTATGTTCCATGCATCTTTTAATTGTAAGGGCTTCTGTTTGGAACCACTGAGCACTTATCTCCTGTCAACTGTGATGTACATGGGATGAGGTGAAGAGAGGTGAAGGGGACATTATTGAATGAAGGTTCTCTTTACTTATTTTAAGTATTTGTCCTATTATAATACTTAAGTTGTATTTAGCATTCATTATGTTTTGCTTTTATCATATAAGTTATAAATAGTCTATAACAAGTATTTTGTGATACTTTGGTCCCAGTATTCAATAAATTAATTATCCTGACTTGGCATAAACTAGAGGCATTTGGGGAGAGAACCCTCTGTTGAGAAAATTCCTCCTGTAGGCAAGTTTGAAGAGCTTTCTTTTTTTGATTGAAATAGATTTTTATGTAATACATTCCTATCAGTTTCCCCATCCCAAATCCTCCCTACCTCCCCATCCTTACAGATCCATTCCTTCTTTCTCTCTTTAGAAAACAAACAGGCCAAAAGCAAACAGACTAGATCAGAACAAAACAAATAGAGAAAAGGAAAGGAAGAAAGAACAAATAAAAAGCATGAGAAGCACATGTGCACACTGACACATTCCTACGTGCACACGCGCACACACACACAACATGCACATGAACACACTGAGACACATTCCTGCACACACACACACACACACACACACACACAATATGCACATGTACACACTGAGACACATTCCTGCACACAGACACACAATATGCACATGTACACACTGAGACACATTCCTAAACACAGACACACAATATGCACATGTACACATTGAGACACATTCCTAAACACAGACACACAATATGCACATGTACACACTGAGACACATTCCTACACACACACACACAATATGCACATGTAAACACTGAGACACATTTCTGCACACACACAATATGCACATGTACATACTGAGACACATTCCTGCACACACACACACACACACACACACACACACACACACAAAATATGCACATGTACACACTGAGACACATTCCTGCACACAGACACACAATATGCACATGTACACACTGAGACACATTCCTAAACACAGACACACAATATGCACATGTACACACTGAGACACATTCCTGCACACAGACACACAATATGCACATGTACACACTGAGACACATTCCTAAACACAGACACACAATATGCACATGTACACACTGAGACACATTACTTCACACACACATTATGCACATGTACACACTGAGACACATTCCTGCACACACACACACACAATATGCACATGTACACACTGAGATACATTCCTGCACACACACACACAATATGCAC
Organism: Arvicola amphibius; assembly: GCF_903992535.2. NCBI lineage: Eukaryota > Metazoa > Chordata > Mammalia > Rodentia > Cricetidae > Arvicola > Arvicola amphibius. The sequence goes on along the minus strand of NC_052049.1, from coordinate 69,188,233 downwards.
ATATACACACTGAGACACATTACTTCACACACACATTATGCACATGTACACACTGAGACACATTCCTGCACACACACACAGACACACACACAATATACACATGTACACACTGAGACACATTACTTCACACACATTATGCACATGTACACACTGAGACACATTCCTGCACACACACACACACAATATGCACATGTACACACTGAGACACATTCCTGCACACACACACACAATATGCACATGTACACACTGTGATACATTCCTGCACACACACACACACACAATATGCACATGTACACACTGAGACACATTCCTGCATATATACACACACATACACCATATGCACATGTACACACACAGGAAACCCATAAAAACACAAAATCAGAAACCATAATATATAAACAAAATATCTGTAGGGTAAAAGAAAATGCTTAGACCAACCATTACAAGCAATATGTCTCTCAAAATACCACTGAGTTTGTTATGAGCTGGGCATAGGTCTGCCCTTGAGTGTGTCTTGTATACTCACAGAAACTCCACTGGAGCAAACTAAGCTTTCTTTGTGAGCAGTTGCCAAGTGAGGATAGCTTCTGGGCTAGGGATCATGGCCACTTCTCCCTGTTAGCACTGTGGCCCCATCTGTCTTGGAAGAAGGCAGGCCCTGTGCATGGCGCCACTGTCTGTGGGTTCATGTGTGAATCAGTCCTGCTGTGTCAGGAAGGCATTGTTTCCTCAGTGTCCTCCATCCCCACTGGCTCTATAGTCGTTCTTCCTCAGTCCTGAGGACACGGGTTTGATGGAGATGTACCAGTTAGGACTAAGTGTTTCAAGGTTTGTCAGTCTAGCACATTTTCTGGATGTGGGCCTCTGTATTTGTTCCCATCTACTGCAGGAAGATGCTACTCTAATGATGACGGAGCAAGACAGTGGTCTGTGAGTGTAGCAGAGTGCCACTATAGAGATACATTTCTTTTTTTTTATTCTTAATATGAATATTTTCTTTTTTTCTTTTTTTTTATTATTATAAAAATTTCTGCCTCCTCTCCGCCTCCCATTTACCTCCCCCTCCCCCCTCCACTCCCCCTCCCTCTCCTGTCCGAAGAGCAGTAAGGGTTCCCTGCCCTATGGGAAGTCCAAGTTCCTCCCCCCTCCATCCAGGTCTAGGAAGGTGAGCATCCAAACAGGCTAGCCCAGCACTCCAAAGCCAGTATGTGTAGTAGGATCCAAATCCAGTGCCATTGTCCTTGGCTTCTCAGCAGCCCTCATTGTCCACCGTGTTCAGGGAGTCCGGTTTTATCCCATGCTTTTTCAGTCCCAGTCCAGCTGGCCTTGGTGAGCTCCGATTAGATCAACCCCACCATCTCAGTGGGTGGGAGCACCCCTCGTGGTCCTGACTTCCTTGTAGAGCTACATTTCTTTAGTGGAACAATACTTACTACGCCACGGCCTTTCTAGTCTCAGCTTATGGCTACCTGCGCATTTTCAGGTATGGGTTCCATCTCATAGAGTGAACCTTAAATATAGGGCATTTTCTTGATTAATGATTGATGTAGAAGGGCCCAGTTCATGATGGGGAGGACCACTTGAGGACAAGTGGTCCTGCTTGTGTAAGAGAGCAGGTGAGCAAGATGGAAGAGAAGCCTGGAAGCATGCTCCTCTACAGTTTCTACGTCAGTGCTCACCTCTAGGTTCCTGCCATGCTCCAGTGACTGTCCTGACTTTCTCAGGGGAGACTAGTTCCCAAAAGTGTAAATACATACTCTACCTAAGTTGCTTTTGATCACAGTGTTTTATCACAGCAATAGAAAGCTAACTAGGAAACTAATAGACAAAACTCTCTGTCATCTTTAGATAACAGGCATTTATTATTATGAAAGTAGTGCATTTCTATTCAAAGTTAGCATGCCTTCTCATTCCTTTGTCAAAAATATAATTAAAAATTGATATTGTATTATGTGCTTGTGTATGCTTAGGTGTGTGTTCGTGCATATATGTAACAGTGAATGTATGTGGGAGTGCATGCATATATGCCACTGTGTGTATATGTACGTTTGTGCATGTATAAATGCCATTTTGTGTGCCTGCATTTATGCCATTGTGTGTGCATGAATATACGTGACAGCATGTGCACATATGTGTATACTATTGTGCATGTTTGTGTGCAAGCATATATCCCACAGTGTGTTGTGCATGTGTATATGCCATAGTATGTGTATACCTACCTGCATATATGCCACAGTGTATTGTGCAAGTATGTATGCCACAGTGTGTATGCATTTATGCCATAGTTTATGCATGTGTGCATGTGTGTATATATATGCCACAGTGTATATGCATACATATATGCTATAGTGTGTGTATGTGTGCATTTATGTCATAGTGTGTGTGTATGTATATATGCTACAGTGTGTGTGTGTGTGTGTGTGTGTGTGTGTGTGTGTGTGTGTGTTGGTCAGAGAATATCTTTTGAGGGTTGATTTTTCTCATTCACTTGTTTTAAGACAGTCTTCCTTGTTTTCTGCTGCAATGCCAAATTCTGCAGCCTATTTCCCCCTCAAGCTTGCAGATTATTCTTCCGTGTCTCTGCCTCTCAGAATTCCAGACATGTGTTCCCATGTTATGGTTTCATGTGGCTTCTGAGGATTGTAGAAACAATATCTTCCCTGTCATACTTTCATGGTTAGCATTTTTACCCTGGAATGATAATAATATACTTTTCTACTTGTGTCCTGCCTTGCTTCAGTAAAACAAAATGTTAAAGTCAGGACGCTGTACATCTGAGGTATTCATGGAGGGCCTACCTTTAGGCCAGATAACTTGACTCTTAGTGTCCCACTTTTAAACTCCATAGTTATTATCTTGAGGAGAAAAGGGTGAGAACTTCGGACTATTGTCTTTTTCTCCCATTGCTTTTCCACATCAATTATGTTTCTTTTTCAGCCTGTGCATGTTCTTACACACGGCTTTGATATTGCCACTGCTTCTGTGTGAAATATTTGAACAGATCAGAGTCATGGTGTCCCTGAACCTCCTGGATGTTCTGACTGTTCCACATATTACTTCAGTCTTACTTTACTATTCTGAAGTTATTAGTTTTCATCTTCTCTGGTCATTATCCTTATGACAGTGCTCTAGATAACTTCATATAATGTTTCAAAAACCAGAATCTATTACGTGAAGATTCTGTGACAATTATCCTTTTTATTAAAGTCTTATCTCTTAGTTTTCTTTTCTTTTCTCACTGCTTTCTATTTCCCCAAAGGAGAGGCAGATTTCTTAATACAAAACCAATGCAGAACTGCTTGACTTCCAATTTAGTCCTTAAGAAGCAGAAATTAAATAACCCATAAAGCTTACCATCCCCTGCAGTTTTAGCTTTTTAAAAATTCTCTCAGAAGATTATAATCAGTTAGCCTCATACTTCAAACACTTCTTTTTCCTCAAGTGTTAAATGCTTGAACCATTATTCATGACAGGCAACCTTGGTGACATGGAGTGATAAGGTTTACTTAACATGCTGTTCAAAACTGTGCAAATAACTGCTTTTCATTTGTATGTTCTCTACACACACACACATGTGCAGAGCTCATAGGGTTTGTATCTTTATCATTTATCCCCAACAATCTCAGAAGTTTTTTTGTGCTTCTGTTGGTAATCATTCTTATTTATGTCATGCCATAACAATCATATTCAAGTTCATGACAAAAGTGGTCTTGTTTCTATTTAAATTGAAAATATAGCATATTAGATGGTAATATATTCATTTTCTTCAGGAATAGGCCTCTCAGAGGTTGACTATGCTCCAGTAACAAGTCTTATTATACCCAGGTAAGTACAGGTATCATTAGGTAGACTGAGTTAGTTGTTTAAAAAAAAAAAAAAGAAAGAACATGAAGTTGGCAGGAAAAAGTGGTGGTTGAAAGGATAGGGGAGAACTGAAGGGAGGGTATGGGCAGTGGATTTGATGAAACCACATTATATGCATGTGTGAAATTCTCAAATAATAAAAAAGGAAATACAACTGTGATATGGGATTCCCCTCTGTATGCTGTGAATGTGTTTTATTATCATTGGTTAATAAAGAAGCTGCTTTGGGCCTATGGCAGCACAAAGTAGAACAAGGTGGGAATTCCATGCAGAGACAGAGGAGAAAAGAAGTCAGACTCAGAGAGCCATGTAGCTGCTGAAGGAGACAGATACCAGACAGTGCCAAATATAAACACAAAGTTCCTTTCTGTTTTATAAGCAACACATGCACAATTTCAAAAATTCACTATTTATTTATTTATTTATTTATTTATTTATTTATTTATTATGTGTGCAGTGTTGTACCTGCATGTCAGAAGAGGGCACCAGATCTCATAGATGGTGGTGAGCCATCCCGTGCTTGCTGGGAACCGAACTCCCACAAGCCCACAAGTTGTTTTCTGACTTCCACATGTGTGCCATGGCACATGTACACATATGCACTTTTCCTCCAACCCCAGCTTCTCAAAACTGCAAAGAAATGCTTTAAAAAAGTAAAGACGAAAGCTGGGCGGTGGTGGCGCATGCCTTTAATCCCAGCACTCAGGAGGCAGATGCAGGCAGATCTCTGTGAGTTTGAGGCCGGCCTGGTTTACAAGAGCTAATTCCAGGACAGGCTCCAAAGCTACAGAGAAACCCTGTCTCGAAAGAAAACAAAACAGAAATAAGGAAGGAAGGAAGGAAGGAAGGAAGGAAGGAAGGAAGGAAGGAAGGAAGGAAGGAAGGAAGGAAGGAAGGAAGGGAAGGAAGGAAGGGAAGGAAGGAAAGAAAAAAAGAAAAAAGAAAGAAAGCTCGTTAGAATACACACGCAGATTAACTCTTCTTAGTAAAGTTGGTTTACAGTCGCCAGCCTTTTTATCCCACATAATAATTTTCTGATATTTTCTTTATGATCTAACAAATAAACCTTGCCTGAAGATCAGAGTGCAAGGCTAGCCACCCTTGTCAGCCATACAGATCAGGCAGTGTGGCACACACCTTTAATCCCAGCAGCCATATTAGTCAGCCATACAAACTGGTCAGTGGTGGTGCATGCCTTTAATCCTAGCACTAAAGAAGATAAGGTAGGATGAGTTGGGAACTCGCTCTCTTTTTAGTCTGAAGACTTTGTAGTGGTAAGAGCTCTCTACTGGTTCGCTGCTTTGCTTCTCTGATCTTTCAGCTTGAACCCCAATATCTGTCTCTGGGTTTTTTTTAGTCCCGCTACATTTTCCTCTCTCAGCATATAAGTAGCTGCAGCCTGCTGCTATGTTATAGTCTTTCAGAATTTTAGGGCAGTTTCTCTTCTACATCATACCCATTTATCTGAGCATCATCTTTGGACAGTTATGGCATGTCTCTGGTGGTACTGTATCTTTAGAAACTGTAAAAGCCACTTGTGTGTGTGCTTGTGAGATAGTCTAAGGAGCTTGACTAGACTCATTTTCTCTGCCAGTTACAGAATTAAAGGGCATGGCAAATCTGAAGTACCTCAGGTAGCAGGAGGGAAATCTCAATCAGTGCAAACAGAACTGCCATTGAAGAAAGGCAGGAAATAAATACACAACATGCAGAAGACACATGAGAAAAAGGACCCTCTGCCAAACATAGGTGGCATTCAGGAAGCCAAAAGCTCCAGCCTCTTCTTAGGGACTGGGGTTTTCAAGAGTTTTCCTCACCTAACATAGGGTTGCTCAGCTGAAGAAAGCTAGGGTGGTTGATTGGCCCAAAAACGTGGTATGATATGTCCTGATCCAGTCTTGAACTCCTTGAGGCTTCTTGGTGGGAGACAAAAGCTGCCAGGCTTTTGTCTTAAGTCAAGAGGTTGAGGATGCTTTACACCTTTGTTTTTTGCCACATTTGTTTCCTACCCATGGTCCCTCTCAATATCTGTCCTCCTACCAGGGAGTCTATCTAACGACTCAAAGTCTCTCACTTGTATGTGTGCTTGGGTGTAAGTAAGTAAGCATGTATGTATGTACATATATATGCATGCATGTATATTGTTATGTAGACATACTTGTGCACACATGTACAGAGGCCAGTCATGAATGTTCAGTGCCCTCTTTGGTAAACTTGGAGCTCATTGCTTTCCTGACTAGGTGACCAGCAAACCCCAGTGATGCTCCTGTCTCTGTGTCCCCCCTGCCAAGGACAATGAGGCACACATAGCCACTTCATGACTTTGCACATGGTTTCTGGGACTCTGAACTGAGGACCTCATGATTTTACAACAAGCATTATTGTTCGCTGATCTATCATCCCTGGTCCCAAATCCCTTATTTATGTACAATGAAACCTGCTGCTCTTAGGTGACCAATGTAGAAACTGTGTCAGCTGCACAAGTGAGACACCGTGTTCAAGTCCTTTCACATGCATGTGCACTTCACATTCAGCTCTGTATTCAGGAAGTAGCTCTGGGTGACACTTAGACACTGAGAGACATGGTTGGCTTTGTGTCGTGGGGGTCACTTCCAACAATTTCAGAATCTTGCACAAGTTGAAATCTGTGCATTCTTTTGTGCCTGTTTCTTTGGTTATATTATGTTCTGTTGACTGTTTATTTCTATTTATTGCTGCTGAGTGTTCCGTGAGAATCTTCCCAGTGCTGTCTTCAGCCTGGATGGACACCTGCGTTACTTCCAGTGTAGGGCCCCGTGAATAAAGCATTATGTGAGCATATTCCTCTTGGGTAATGTTCTGGAGTGTAAATGGTGGATTATGATTGTCAGTGTTTGACACTCTGAGGGATTGCTAATTTGCGTTAGGAGAATCATAGCTTTTCATGTTCCCACAGATATGTAACAGTTACATTCACATCCATGGCAGTACTTGGAATTACCTGTTTTTTAAATTTTTGTCATACTAAGGAATACATAGCATCATGTAATTCATTTACTTTTGCCTCATTATTAATGATATAATAGTGTTCTGTTATTAAGGTACATTAAAATTATTCTTCTATAAAATATTTATTCAAAATTTTTTCTGTTTACTTCATTTATTTATTTTGTTATATATCCTGTCCATAACTTATTGTCTGGTACTTTTGATTTTTTTCTAATATATGAAAAGGTTATTTTTCATTTTTTCCTTTTTCTCTAATATTTTTAATTATTTATTATTTCTCTTTTAAACTACAATTGTTGTATGAAATAATGAGTTTTATTGTGGCATGTTCATATTTATCTGTTATGTGTTTTTATCATTTTCTTTTTTTTTTTCTCTGTGTATATTCCATCTTTATGTGGCTAATTTTTCTTTACTCCTTTTAATCTATGACTGTCTATACTCTGTCTCTTTTTTTTTTTTCTCATGGTTTATTTTTTTTTATATTTAAAAATTTCCATCTCCTTCCCTCCTCCTCCCCCCTCCCTTCCCTCCTTCTCCCCTTTCTCTCCCCTCCTTCTCCCCCTTCCCTCCCCTCCCCTCCACCCATACCTCCCCTCCCTCCCTCTCAAGGCCAAGGAGCCATCAGGGTTCCCCACTCTATGCCAAGACCAAGGTCCTCCCAACTCCCCCCAGGTCCAGGAAGGTGATCGACCAAGCTGAGAAGGCTCCCACAGAGCCCGTCCATGAAGAACAATCAGAGCCCAGAGCCATTGTCCTTTGCTTCTCAGTCAGCCCCCGCTGTTGGCCACACTCAGAGAGACGGGTTTGGTCGCATGATCCATCAGTCCCATTCCAACTGGAGTTGGTGATCTCCCATTAGTTCTGTCCCACCGTCTCCATGAGTGAACGCACCCCTCTCGTTCCTGACTTTCTCCCTCATGTTCTCGCTCCTTCTGCTCCTCATCGGGACCTTGGGAGCTCAGTCCAGTGCTCCAATGTGGGGCTCAGTCACCTTCCCCATCTGTCGCCAGCTGGAGGTTCCCTCACGGTCCTGACTTTCTTTCTCATGTTCTCTCTCCTTCTGCTCCTCATCAGGACCTTGGGAGCTCAGTCCGGTGCTCCAAGGTGGGGCTCTGTCATTTTCTTCATCTATCGTCAGGTGGAGGTTCTTCTTATTATCTTCTCAAGGATCCCAAACTTATAGGCTCGATGTCCTTTAATCATGGCTAGAAACCGAATATGAGTGAGTACATCCCATGTTCATCTTTATGGGTCTGGGTTACCTCACTCAGAATAGTGTTTTCTATTTCCATCCATTTGCCTGCAAAATTCAAGATGTCATTGTTTTTTACCGCTGAGTAGTATTCTAGCATGTATATATTCCACAGTTTCTTCATCCATTTATCTGTTATGTGTTTTTATCATTTTCATCTTCTGATTTCCATTTCTTGTCTCCTGTTTCAGTTTCTTAAAATCTTTTGCTGGAGAGATGTAGAGTGTATCCTGTATACTGTATGATGTATATTGTGTGATGTATCCTGTATCCTATATACTGATTCCTGTATGCTATATTCTGTATACTGTATAATGGATATCGGCTACTATATGATATATCCTTTATACTGTATACTGATTTCGGCATACTGTATGTAATTGAATATTGTGTACCATATGAAGAATACGGAATAATGGATACTGGGTATTACATGATGTATCCTGTATACTGATTCCTGTATACTGTATAATGGATCCTGGATACTGGATACTATATGTTGTATAGTATACTATAGTATAGTATATACTGTATCTTTGCCTAGCTACTTATTATTCACATATTATCTGATTTCCCACTTTAAAAAAACTGCAAGTCTCATTATATACAGATTTACATATACAATTTCTGTCATCCAAAGTTTTGAAACACCCATGAAACTAATTTTCTAAGTAAAAATAAAGTGATAATAGTATTTTGATGAATTTTCACTAATATTGTTACTTTTGACTCCTTAGTTACTTGGATATTAAAGGGAAACTTTGTTTTCAATGGCACCCAATTTGCAAATTTCTTAATTTCAGTCTCTTTTAGTGGTATATATTCATTGCACACTGTACTGTGTTTCAAAAGGTAATTTCTTGCTATTTATAATTTGGAGTTCTTTATTCTTAATATGAGCTCTCTGCCAACATATAGTTAGGAAAGCCTTTTCCCATAGAATGTTTAGATCAATGCTTTTTTAGAAACGCATTCAAATGTACTGAGTGTTGCTTTTATAAAGCTCAACTAGGCTGCTCTTGATTATATAGAATATCTTTCTTGAAGGTAGCATGAAAACCTATTAGTTACTTTTGCTCTTATTCTTTGAAATTATAGAAAATTTTTAAGTAATAGTTTCTTTTTTGCTCTATCAGGTCTGAAATGAACAAATTTTAAGATTATCCCTATAATTATTGAAAGGCGCTTATCATCTTAACTGCATATCAATAAGCAGAAACTCTGGGTTTATCCCTCTGAGAAGCTCTCCTACCACCATTCAGCTTCCCTCCAAGACCTCCCTAGTGTTGTGCTGGGAAGGAAAGTAATGTGGCTACAGGGTGAAATATTTGTTATTTCCTTCTTAAACATCTTAAAGTCATTAAAACCAAAAACACTGTAAATACCTCTTCTCTCAGTGTTTGTAAAACGAACAGACTCCTCCTGTATTAAATGGTTTAACATGTTGGCATTGATTTGAAGTATAAAATTAGTTGAATGATAAATTCTTTAAATTATAGAATACAACCCAAGTTTTATGTTTCTTTGCTTTTGTTTCAGTTCCTTTAATACTAAGTTTAACATTATAATGGAAAATCAAATTAGAAGTCATTATTTAGTGATACTTTCCTCACTTTCCCCTTCTATATTGACTAGATAGAATTAACAAATGGTCCTGTAGCAACTGGAGTTGGGACTATTCTGCGTTTTCTACACTATGTCTCCTAGGAGTTTAAGTACTTACTTTAACTTCTTGTTTTACATTTTATTTATTGAGTGTGCATGCATGTGTATGTGTGTGTGTATGCGTGCACATGTACGTATGCATGTGTGTGTGTGCGTGTGTGTGTGTGACTCACATGGAGGTCGGAAGAGGATGTTCTCTGCTTGCATCATGTAGGTTCCAGGTACTGACAGTTAGCACTGAACCATCTTGCCACAGTCCCTTTCTGAGACAAGTTCTGTCTCAAAAGACCCTGGCTGGTCTAGAAAACTCTGTGTTAACCAGGTTGTCCTAAACTTCTATCAGTCTCCCTGCCTCAGACTTTCTTTTATTATTATTATTATTTTATTAAAAATTTCTGCCTTCTCCCTTCCTCCCATTTCCCTCCCTCTCCCCCAGTCCCCTCCCCCTCCTTCTCCAGTCCAAAGAGCAGTAAGGGTTCCCTGCCCTGTGGGAAGTCCAAGGTCCTCCCCCCTCCACCATCCAGGTCTAGGAAGGTGAGCATCCAAACAGGCAAGGTCCCCTCAAAACCAATACATGCAGTAGGATCAAAACCCAATATCATTGTCCTTGGCTTCTCAGCAGCCCTCATTGTCCGCCATGTTCAGGGAGTCCGGTTTTATTCCGTGCTTTTTCAGTCCCAGTCCAGCTGGCCTTGGTGAGCTCCAATTAGATCTCCCCCTCCATCTCAGTGGGTGGGAGCACCCCTCGCGGTCCTGACTTCCTTGCTCATGTTCTCCCTCCTTCTGCTCCTCATTTGGACCTTGGGAGCTCAGTGCGGTGTTCCAATGTGGGGCTCTGCCTCTATCTCCATCCATCGCCAGCTGAAGGTTCTATGGTGATATGCAAGATATTTATTCATCAGTATGACTATAGGATCTGGCCTTTTCCGGCTCCCTCTCCTCAGCTACCCAAGGAACTAGCTGGGGACATCTCCCTAGACACCTGGGAACCCCTCTAGAGTCAAGTCTCTTGCCAATCCTCAAATGGCTCCCTTAATTAAGATATATACTTCCCTGCTCCCATATCCACCCTTCCTTTATTCCAACCATCCCATTCTCCCAAGCTCTCCCCATCCTCCCCTTCACACTTTTCTCTCCCCATCTCTCCTTACCCCCATCCCACCCCACCCCCAAGTTCCCAATTTTTGCCCAGCAATCTTGTCTACTTCCAATATCCAGGAGGATAACTATATGTTTTTCTTTGGGTTCACCTTCTTATTTAGCTTCTCTAGGATCATGTATTATAGGCTCGATGTCCTTTATTTATGGCTAGAAACCAATTATGAGTGAGTTCATCCCATGTTCATCTTTTTGGGTCTGGGTTACCTCAGTCAGGATAGTGTTTTCTATTTCCATCCATTTGCATGAGTTGCAGGCATGCACTGGATAGGTAGGGGGTGCCTGTCCTTGGTCACAATGTTACATACACACTTAGGAACCTGATGTCTGGCATCTGTTCATTGATCTGACAAAGGGTGGCTGGAGGGGCAAAGGGTCTGAACGATAAAGGGTCTGGAGGGCCGGAGACCGAGGTGGTGGAGACTGCTTAAGCCTCTCAGTAGCCTTGGAGCTCAAGATGCCTCAGAGCCTCGTAATGAGTAATGGCGATTCTGAAACTGACACTGCAGTAAACCCTCTAAGGTATTAATAATGCCAGCTAATACACAGCTAATAATACACAGCCAATATACAGCTAATACACAGCTAATACACAGCTAATACACAGCCAATACACAGCCAATACACAGCCAATACACAGCCAATACACAGCCAATACACAGCTAATACACAGCAGTCAGCACTCTGTCAGGTGTGTCAAATACCTCAATTACTAGAGAGCTGCTTTCTCTGCCACTTTCAATACATGAAAACTTTATTTATAAAAAGAAAACATCTTTTAAATAAAACTAAATAAAGAACTTCCTAGAATTTTCAAACAACCTCAATATCCCCTTACATCTAGAGTATAACCAATATACATATTAGTTATTGACATGAAAAAATAGCTTCCCCATGCCATCTAGTTAATTTGAGGTTTAAACAAAAATAAATGAACAAACAGAAAAAATATAAAAAACCATTCTATAAAAAACAACATTTTGACTTCCTGAGGTGACACTATTTTACAAATTAAATTATTGGTTTTGCTATTGCCAAGATCTTTCTTACCATGGTGGTTTAATGATAAGCCATTATTAAACAAATTAGTCGTTTGAAAAATGTTTTTGAGGAATTCCAGGTTAAAAGAGTTTAAATGTTTTTCCTTATTGATTTAAATAACAACCTTCATATTTTGTAGTCACAGGGCAGGGAACCCTTACTGCTCTTTGGACAGGAGAGGGAGGGGGAGGTAAATAGGAGGTGGGGAGGAGGTGGAAATTTGTAATAAAATAAAAAATTTAAAAAATCAAACAAGAAAAGCAGACTTTTTATCACACTTATTATGTAAATCCTATCCATCTTGTGTAATCACATATTAAAGAGAAGACAGGAAGGCAGGCTATGAGCCTGGAAAGGAGAAGAGAAAGTAAAGTGAGAGAGGGAAGAAGCATTCCTTGAGACCCCATCCTCGCTAACTACGTCTACCATTGCGTAGTGCACCTTCTCAATGATTCTGTGTGCACACATGGTTATTCTTAAATAAAAAAGGTGCACCTTACTCTCCCTAACCTGCTTTATTTTTTAGCTGTGTACCAGTAGGCTTTATTGTGAAGATGAACATCTGAGAGCTAATTGGGCATCTAGATGGTGTCTCACATTTCTTTAGGTTCTTTGCATAGTCTCAGTGTCTTAGGATTTCACAGAAAAGCCTAAGTGTGTCAATATTTAACTAAAATGTTAAAGCTGTGTTGATGTTGATTGTGGAGACTTTTTCTCTAGTGCTGGGAGTGTGATGTTGAAGCTCAGGGCCTTCAGGTGCAAGTACTGCACAGCAAAGCTGCAGCGTCAGCATGGGGATTTCAATGTTGCTGAGAAGTGGTTCTCTGTAAAGGCTATACAGTTGCCATCCCACCACCAGAGTCCAAAGCCAGTGGTCAGTCCTGCTGCTTACCACGGTCTTAATTGGCATGCTTTCATTACCAGGTACTTCTATTTCAAATGGTTTACAAACTGATTCTCAATTTATATGATGTAATTTATATGAAATGATTAAATTTGGCTCTCCTATAGATTTAAACTGGGTAACTGTGAGACAGTCTTCCCAGATGAACAAGACACGGCTGGCAACCAGGCTTTATTAACTATAATATGCTCCTTGACTTTTCAGTCTCTGTGTGCACAGAGTCGCAGCCGGAAGTCATCCGCTGTCTGAGACTGGCGCTGATGGACGCTGTCAAGAACACTGTGCAGCAGGTAATAGCCATGCTGAGGTGTGGGAGAAACCGCGAGACAGACCTGAACAAGCCCCGCCTTCCTGGTCATCTGCTCCAGAGCCTTCCACGAGAATGGGGTTATATTCCAAGAGAGTCCAGAAGGAAAGAACCAAGTAAAGGTGAGCACTTTAGTTCCCCAAGAGAGTGTCCCCTAAACAAACAGGCTCTCTGGTTATTCAGTTATATAACATTGTAAAAATTATAAGCCCAATGAGTGCCAGTTATTTTCATTTCAACAAGCATATGGGGGCTTCATTCTGCTTTCACTCTAAGCCACACAGGCAATGCAGCTAAAAATGAAAATGACCATATTCATCTTATTTTATTAATACTTCATAAAGTTTTGAAATTTGTTTTATATCTTTACTTTTATTTTTGAGATTATAATTTGATTATCACTTCTTGTCCTTCTCTTTCCTCCCTCCAAACTCCTGTATTTACCCCTCCCTACTATTCTTCAAATTCATGGATTCTTCCTGTTCTTTTACTAATTGTCATTGCATGCATAATTTTATACTGATACATTTATATTCCTGAATATAACCTGCTAAATCTGTAGAGTGCTACCTGTATGTATGTTCTCAGGGCTGACCATTTGGCACTGGACAATCAATTGGTGTGCTTTTTCCTAAATAAGACCTCTCCTACCTCTTCTTCACTGCCTTTCAGTGCTTCAGGAATTTTAATCTTTTATTTTTGCCTTAGCATTTGCAGAAGTCACATGACCTTGCCCTACTTTAAATCTGGATAATGATCTTTGTACCCTCACAATCACACTTCTATTGTTTATCTGTTTTTTTGTCTTTACCTGCAACCATCACATTTCACTTTCTTTTCCCTTAATGCAGCTTCTAGGCATCAACTAGCACTTCATCTGCTATTTGTAAATAATTTTCTGAAAGGATGCTCTTCCCCAGACCTGTGGTTTTATATTGAATCTATTGGTCTTGTTTTCAGTAATTCTTCTACCAAGTGTATTTGAGTCATCATGTATCTCTACATTCTCATTTTATATTATTCATCTGTGTGAATCTCCTCTTTTCTAAAGTAAATCATCTTTTTGTATTCATTTTTAAAGAAGAATATGTTTCGACTCCAAGGAAACTCTTCCCAAAATAAAATATTCCAGCTGGAAATCACAGACAGGAGCTACAAGGTCCAGCCTTTCCTTCCCTCTTCTCCATGGAGAGCCGAGATAGTGTCGCTCTTGTTCATCAGACTTCTATTACAAACTCAAGTCAGTTATCTATGAGGGAACTTTCTAGTAAGGTGTTAATTTTGTTCACGTCCTATCAAACTGCCTTTGGATCTAACAAAGATATTTAATTGAAATTGGAAAATGTCACCTTTTCACTGAGCGAGTTTTTCCTCTTTTGAACGTTGTTCATTGTTTGCAGGTCTCCTTCCTTCTGGCTGTTTCCTTCACTTTTAGGGATTCAGGAAGCTTAACATTATTAGCTTGCGCTACCACTTGATTGACCTATTGGCTCAATTGTCCTATTGCAAATATTTTCTTTTCTAAAAGCATATTGAAGCCTCTCCAGGCTATCTGAAAGCACTTATAAGTCACAGACGTGCTCTCTTTATATGTACTAGTTGTTGGGTCTTTCTTATTAATTAGTATTTTTCATATTATTATAAGTTGGTGTAGGGTTGCATTCTATAGACAGTCATAAAGAGGAGTCAGAGAAACTACAGACCATGGTGTATATTCTAAATGTGAATGACCAATGGACAGTCCCTTATTATTGCTCTGAGTTCTGAAACTCTTTAGGAACCATCAAATTAGGACTTCTTGGACCCTCTTTTCCTTTTTCACTCTTTATTACAATTTTGGATTTTGTGGTTTTCATTGTCCTCATTCAACTTCAGTCCAAAAATATTAATATTTACTTTGGTTCTTTCAAGAAAGAGAATCTACATTCACATAATTTTTATTACAATGCCTTGTTAAAATTATTCTTTTTAATTTATTGTTAATATAGTCTTGTTCTTAATTTATACATTAAGATTATTTTTACAGATATGTATAAGAAAAAACTAGATATGAGGGTTTAGCACTCTACATTTTTAGACATTCACTAGAGGTCTTGAAATGCATCCTCCTCAGATAAGAACACTACTAAGGCCAGACGATATTTACGTGTTGAGCATTCGGTCATCCATGGACTCGGGACATTTATGTGTTTAAGATCACAGATACATGTACTCTATCCCTCTGGTACAAGAACACTTGCATAAAGAAATGGGTGCAAACACCCGGAACATACATGTTTAAAGAAATTAAGCGTTTATAAAGTTCTCCATGAAGAGTGTCACAGTGAAGGGTTGAGGGTGCAGCGGTAGATGGGTAGGGAGACATGTGCCCTTCTTTAGCTTCTTGCTGTTAGCAAGATTTAGTCTCTCAAACAATACATGATCTTCTGCTGTGCTTAACACTGGAACACAGGACAGAGTCCATGGTACCAAAGCGGGAACGTTCTCTTGTATTACATTGCGTATGAACACTTTCTCAGTCCTGCCACAAAGTGAAATAACAATTGGATTAGATTTAGAAAGAAAAAGTGTAGAGAAACCACCTGAATATGAGCTCCCATATATTTTTATTGAATGTGAATTCCATCTGAACTCTGTGTCATGGTATATTAACTCTCAGTCTCAAGTTGTCTTGATTAGCAAAAGATTTCAAAATCTAAACATGTAACACATGAAGACAAACTCTGTAACTGTCCAGTGTGGAAGTCTAATGAGATATGATCATGATTTTTATAACTTTGTCTAAGCAATGACAAATGCTTACAGATGCCCGAAGAGGAAAGTTGTAAAATAATCCCACACTAGCCCAGAATTGAGTATAATAAAGGGTTTTTTCTTTAGGGGTAGACTCACAGATCACAGTCCTCTGCACAGACAGGGATCAGGAACCAAATCCAAAATCCGGGAGAGAGAGCAAGTGCATGCTTTATGTCAGCATTTATAATATAAGAGGCCACTGCCAAGTGGGCTGGTATCTTAAAGGCTGAAGAAATTCCTACAACAGATGCCTTTTTAAGCATACAGTTATAACTTGTTAAAAGATAAGTAGGCAGAATCTATGCGAACATCTGTCCTTAGCTGTGTGCACAGCAGAGCACAGAGTCACTGCAGAGACAAACTAAGTGCATTCCCATTTCTTCTTCATCGACAAATGATATGATGTAGAAAAATAGAAGATTTAGAGAAACGAACACCACAAAATATTACAGAGGGCATGAGATTACAAACACTGATTGTTCTCACACATAGCTCAGCTTCTTGGTATGTGTTCCATTGTGTTTAAGAGCAAGTATGTAAGGAACTGGTTTGATTTTATTTCTTTGATATCAGTTGAGTAAAATATCTATTTGAGATGTTGTTTTATCAGTAGTAAATTAATATTTTATTGAAAAGAATACTTTATGGAAAAGATTTTAGTTTGAGCATTGGCTTCAACTGAACCAATGGATTCTGGAGCAAGCAACAGGTAACAGCACAAGGAAAGTGCTTCCAGGCATTGAAGCCCTGGAGAAAGGCCAGGACTAAAACTTCTGGGGATACAGTTCAAGAGTGCTTGTTTAGTATTCACTAATCCTGGATTTGATCCCCAGTGCCTCATAAAACCAGGCTTGCTGTAGAACAATAGCAGAAGGATACAAAGGTTGATGTCATCCTTGGCCATATAAAGAGTTTGTACCCAGACTGGGATCCATGGGATCCTATCCCAAAATGGAAGAAAATAGGTTAGCATAAAATCAAATAAAGACTAGTTTTTAGCTAGGGACAAATAAGCTCCCAAGGAATAAGGTATTTTTGATTGTCACAGCTGAGCTGGGATGCTATTGGCATTTAGTCAGTGGAAACCATAGTGCTCCAGAAATTTATCCAGGTACAGAACAGCTTTACACAAAAAAGAATTACCCAGCGTCTAGAGGCCTGTGGTGGGAAACTGAGAAAGTCTGCTTTAGACACAGCATCAATACATCCTTCAAAGAAACAGCAGGAAGCAAATGGCATCATGTAGAGTCATCAAAGTCACCAAAGGCCCGTGACACCATCAAGCAACTACCACATTCAGGAGGTGTTAGAAGAACAAAGAGCTAGCATGAAACACAAACACACAGACCTGTTAACTTGTGTATCCAATAAGTAGTCATTGAACAGCTCTGGTGTACTGATGTCAGGGCTACAGTGCAGCCCTCGGCGAGCTCACATTCTATGAATGGAGACAGATAATGAGGCAGTGAATGATGTAATTGTTGGATGATGAAGGATACTGCAACAAAGGCCACAAACACAGGTTTCCCCTGGAAGAAAGAGATGGGGGTTTGAGATGGGAAGAGCACGGTGAGGATGCTTTAGGTGGGATGGCTACAAAAACACTCTGAGGAGGTGACATATCTGGGAAGAATGAAAGATGAGGAGCCAGTCAGTCCTGAGAAGACCACAAGGGAGAAGAAGAAAGCATTTAAAGGGACTCAGCGGTGTCAGAGGTCATGGGAACCTTTGCTTAGTTAGCAGTGTCCCAGTACTTCAAAGCTTAGATCTTAAAAAATAAACATATAAATTATAATTCTAGGTTTTCTAATTTTCATCTATAGAAGGAAAATCTTGCCAGAACTTTGGAGAGTCTCGAGTAGTAGTGCAGGAGTTCCTGGTGGAGCTCTGCTGGAGAGCATTAAGCACTGTTTGTCTTACTAACTTTCTCCACAAGAGTCAGACATCCCCACACAGCAAACCCACGACGTGATGGCATGAGAATGCTAACAGTAATCATACCTTTTCTACCTTCTCTCCCCAGGCTTCCCACGGCTTGCTGCTCAGGCAGTGTCTGTGGTAATCAGCAAGTTACCTACGGTGATTGCATGCTTGCCTCCCACAATTAAATACTTCTTTTTTCTGTCTGAGAGGAAAATGTCAAAAAACTTGGCTGAATTGAAGAAAGCTGGCCTGCTTGTCTGGAACTTGATTGTAATTATATGTCGGATATTTGAGGATGGGAACACCGTGGAACATTTAACAGGTGCCTTCCTTGACAGATGGAGTAAAGAGAAAGCAGCCTTCATCTCTGTGTGTTTGGAAAGTATTCTAGGAGAGAGAAGCAGCCCTTGTCAGCTGACCCAGAAGGTCATACTGAGCATTGAGCGGCAAAACCCCAACTGGATGGAGCATCAGCTTCTGAGAGCAAAGACGCTGAGCATCAACTGGTAAAGCCACGCTTGTTTCTTACTCACCTGTGTCAAATGAATTCTCCATATCAAAGTCACCAATATGTAACAGCAGCAAAATTATGTCAGATAGGCAGCAATGGTCATTTGGCAAAAATAATAAGGCCTTTGAGGAACCCAGAAAAAGATAAATACCCCCACTAAACCCTGGACTGTTAGGTGTTCCTTGTAAAATCTGAACCCCATTGATATGCAGGAATACTATCCTGGTTTAGGTTCTATCTTAAGGTTTCTGATTAAAAGGGTGCAGCTCAACCAAGGAGAATTTAGTTTCACTCCTTTTCAGTGTGCAACTGGGTATCTAGTGCCTAGCCTGAGGCATTTTATAAATGGAGTGGGCACAGATTGAATTAAGAAAGAATTAATGGATATAAAAGGCTTTTTATTGCTTTCTGTGTACCTGATTGTCAAAAAGGTACACATTTTTCATCTGGTAATGTAAGAATCCCAGAGGGCAACTGGGGCATATCACTCACAGGCTATAAACACACCCAGCTGTTTCAGGATGGAAATGTCAGCTTTCTCCTGGTTTGTCACCAGCAGCTAAGTGATTTGTGGTACTGCAAAGACTTTTAAGGGTCCCTGATGAATTCAAATATGTATGTAGAGTTCTTCTGTGTTGAGGTTAGTCTGTAGGTATAAAAACTGCATGATATTGATAAAGGTTCAGGTGGTCTACACATTATCAAGTCTATTGCTTGAACGGCCACTAGCCATGTGGCTAGCAGACACTACTGTAACTTTCTACCTGAGATGACTAAAGGTCACCTGAAATATGATGACTTTTACCGGCAAATGGCAGTGATGAAGAGCTCAAGCTTGAGAATCAGATGAGGAAAGAGGCATTCCTTCTAATGGGTCATTTTTTTGCCTCTCTCAGAACTTCACTTTCAAGGATGATGCCAGTCTGGCAGAACTCTTTTGAAAACTGAAATAACAAAAATTTCAACATCCACTTGAGATCAAGTAAGCAATTTTTACCCATAAACTCTGTTAAAGGGCATTGTGTGCTGTCAGATGTGGTGGTATGCACACAGGAGCAGAGACGGGCTCTACCTAGAGAGGTCCTCTCCCCAAACAGTCAGTGGCCAAAATACCCTGCACTCACTAATTAGCAGAAGGGTAGCCTGGACATTTCACTGGTCCTTGTTAATCTATGAGATTTCATATTAACCTACGTGGTGAGTATTAAGTAGCCTGGTTTCCCTGATCTAGTCGTATGGAAAACTAGATTATCACTTTGGTATGTGCAGGGGAAAGAATGACAGTAGAAGTCAGGGAAATGCTTAGTGACATTGACAGTTAGTGACCTTCTTAATCTTTATTATTTGCATCCAATACCAAATTACAGGCTTGAATCCAGTGACTAAAAGATTAAAGTCAAATGTCATTATTTGTGGTAGTGGGTATAAAACAGAAAGAGAGTGAGAACAAAGAGAAGGTTAAAAATAGCAGATCTGAATCTGCTACGAAGTAAAATGTATGATATTGCTGCCTTAGAATTCCTATAGATAAGATATATTCAAAATAACACTTCTGGTCATTCCTAAGATAATTTTCCCTCAAAAGGTAATTCTTAAGTTCTAAACCACCACCAACAAACACCAATAGATTTAGTCTCTTTTCCAGTAGGAAATTGTCTAGATAGGATGTGATTGGTTAGCACACCTGTTGAAGGAACGGGCGGGGGGCTGTATCCCGCCACCCGGCTAGCTTTACCCAAAATAATTACACAGAAACTGTATTCTTTTAAAACACTGCCTGGCCCATAGTTTCAGCCTCTTATTGGCTAATTCTCATATCTTGCTTTAACCCATATTTAGTAATTTATATAGCACCACGAGGGGTGCCTTACCAGGAGAGATCTTAACCTGCATCCATCTTGGAGAGAAGCATGGCAGCTGCATGTTGAGACTGCCTGAAGCATCTCCCCAACTCTACTTCCTTGTTCCCACAATTCTGTTCTGTCTACTCCACCTACCTAATTTTCTGTCTCTTAAAGGGCCAAGGCAGTTTTCTTTATTAATTAACCAATGAAAGAAACATAGACAACTCTCCTCCATCATTTCCCCTTTTTCTGTTTAAACAAAAAAGAAAGGCTTCAACTTTAACATAGCAAAATTACATATAACAAAACAGTTATCAAGCAAGTATTACAGTTACAATATTTAAATCTATTTTATCTTTTATCATAACTAAGGAAATCTATAACTATCTATTTATTCTTCAACTCCATCAAAGACTCCAGAAGGATATAATATTACCTAAGTAAACAAGTCATTGCTTATAAATGTTCTTTTACATTTAAAGGGGGAGATGATATAGATATGAATTTGCATTGGTATAGATTTTAAGATCAATTTTGTTATATGTATATGTATTTCTGATCGTGATTAAGCTATTGTGATTGTAGTTCATTTTAAAAACTGTAATGTATAATTAGGAAATATAGGTTGTTAATGGATAATCATTGATAATAGTTAAGCTTGTAGTCATGTTATTAGATTTTCTAGATATGTAGAGATATATTTCAGTTAGATAGACATTCTTCATATCTTTCAAAGGCTACAGAATATGGCATTTAATGTTTTAATAACTTAGGGTTTTTCATGACAATGAGACACGTCTGCTCCTGGCAGCACCAATCTACTTCAAGAGGAAGATGGGCATCGAAGAGGCTACTTATGGAGTTTGTTAGCCATTTGGGCAAGAAACTGCTCTTGCCTGGACTGTTGCATAAACTGGACACAAAAAACCCGCAGAGAGAGGACTGCTGAACTTGCCTAAAGGTGAGATGGTCTTTCGGGGTTCCTGATTCATGAAAGAGTCTGCGAGACATTCTGCAGGATACAGCAGAAAGTGACTGAACTGTCTTTGGAATTTCCTGCTTCATGAAAAAGTCTGCTGGACACTATGGGCCTGAAGGCTGAAAATGGATGCCCCAACGGTACAGAGGAACTTTGGGTGACTGTCTAGGCAGCGAGTTGTCTCTGTCATTTCTAGAGTTTGAAAGTTACAAATGACTTGTTTACTTAGGTAATATTATATCCTTCTGGAGTCTTTGATGGAGTTGAAGAATAAATAGATAGTTATAGATTTCCTTAGTTATGATAAAAGATAAAATAGATTTAAATATTGTAACTGTAATACTTGCTTGATAACTGTTTTGTTATATGTAATTTTGCTATGTTAAAGTTGAAGCCTTTCTTTTTTGTTTAAACAGAAAAAGGGGAAATGATGGAGGAGAGTTGTCTATGTTTCTTTCATTGGTTAATTAATAAAGAAAACTGCCTTGGCCCTTTAAGAGACAGAAAATTAGGTAGGTGGAGTAGACAGAACAGAATTGTGGGAACAAGGAAGTAGAGTTGGGGAGACGCTTCAGGCAGTCTCCATAGTGAGTCTCCATGCTGCTCCTCTCCGAGATGGACGCAGGTTAAGATCTCTCCTGGTAAGCCACACCTCGTGGTGCTACCCAGATTACTAAATATGGGTTAAAGGAAGATGTGAGAATTAGCCAATAAGAGGCTGAAACTATGGGCCAGGCAGTGTTTTAAAAGAATACAGTTTCCGTGTAATTATTTCTGGTGTAAAGCTAGCCGGCGGCCGGGTGGCAGGATGCAGCCCCGCCGCTTCACACTACACACACCCATACATTTAGTCTCTTTTCCAGTAGGGCATTGTCTGGATAGGATGTAGTTGGTTAGGACACTGTCTGGATAGGATGTAGTTGGTTAGGACACTAGATAGGATGTAGTTGGTTAGGACACTAGATAGGATGTAGTTGGTTAGGACATTGTCTGGATAGGATGTAGTTGGTTAGGGCACTGTCTGGATAGGATGTAGTTGGTTAGGGCACTGTCTGGCTAGGATGTAGTTGGTTAGGACACTGTCTGGATAGGATGTAGTTGGTTAGGACACTGTCTGGATAGGATGTAGTTGGTTAGGGCACTGTCTGGATAGGATGTAGTTGGTTAGGGCACTGTCTGGATAGGATGTAGTTGGTTAGGACATTGTCTGGATAGGATGTAGTTGGTTAGCTAGTACTCAAAAGTTGTCAGTTGTTTTTCACAACATGTAACAAAAAGGAGAGGATTTTCTGATTTTTAAAATGTTTTTTAGATTCTGAAAAGTAAGATAATTAGCATAATACCATGTCATTCTCAATTTCTTAAGTAATACTAATATATAAAATGCAGACTTAAAGTTATTTATCATATATATTTGAAAAAGGTAAGTTCACTGAGCTTGTATGCTATGGATATATTTCTTCTTGACTGTGATTTTAGATTAATGATCTGGTGTGGGCGTGCATGCATGTTCTGTGTATGTTTCCATCTTCTCATGACTTCTGGTGTGGGTGTGCATGCATGCTCTGTGTATTCCGTCTTCTCGTGGCTTGATCTCATAGGTCCACACTTTGAGGAAAATGGATAAACACACTTCAGATCAGTGTGTCTGCATCAGTCAGAGGGTTGCCTTGGCTCTTCCACAGGGTTGTTTCATTAAAAAAACTGTATGCAGCAACTTAAATGAAAGTAATTTTCTGTTAAATTCCTCAAGAAGATTATCTTGGAAGTGCATAATATCATTTATCAGCCTTTTCCCTTTCGCATTAGAGTTAGCTTTGGTTTTTATGGAAGTAGCTGCAGCTGGAGAGAGGCAGCTTAAGTGTCACTTGCCTTGCATGCTGCCTGAAAGCCTCACTATTCGTTAAAATAACCTTCACCCTGTGGTAACTCTCAGGCTGGAAACAGTCAACTCAGATTCCGGAGAACACACAGCACAAAAGTAAAGAAATGTCTGTCTTTGCAGAGTAATTTGTCGAGTTGAAGACTATTGTTTTTCATCATAGTGACCCTGACTTGGCTGGCTGGGTGCATATACAGATTAAGATTAATGCAGTTATTCCTTGGCTAAGGTCTGCCTCTTTCAGGGCACATTCTCCCTAATGACATGATTGATAAGCAGTCCCAAATCCAGAGAGGAACTCATTAATCATAGCATTGACTGAATGCAATCATTTGCTTCACCTGCATAGTGATGGACAGGAAAGGATACAATCCAGGGGTTGACACTGAGATACTCCTTTGTCAGGGGCCTCAACTTTCTCAATGTCATCCTCTGCAAATCCCGACAAGAAATTCTGCTTGCAACGTATATGCAGTTTCAAAATGATAGGTGCAAATTTTTTAGTGTAATAATGTCTAATAAATCTGCTCTCGCTAATGAGTGTTTCTAAGTCAGTAGGAATCATTTTATTTTCTATTTTCTTGAGCAAGGCTTATGTAGTCTTAAATTTCCTGTGTGTGTGAAAGAGAGAAGGGTGTTTTGAAGCTGCATGTGGAAGCAATAACAAAGTTAATGTCCAGCAGCTGGGTATCATTTGGAGTCCTCAGGTCAATGGCACTAACTCTCAACAGAACTAATTTTATAATTATGGCAAAATTTCAGCAGTGACCTGCAGCATACAGCTGATTACATGACAGTAAATTTCATTTAGTCTGGGAAACAGTATAAAGCCATGAATATGCCTACAAATGCTTAGATCACAAAGCCTAACACAGTCTAATAGCATCTATAGTGAGAGTTGGTGTGGAGAACACACGCTGGGGACACTGTCGTCAGTAACATCTGTAGTGAGAGTCTGCCGGGAGCACACCTGGAGACCGTCAGAAGCTCGCAGTGGTGTCGTAGGTGGAGGTGTCTCACTTTTGTCATCTCTTACTAATACACAAATAATTCGCAAACTTACAAAATTTCACAAAGAAGCATGCATATCTGTAACTCCACATTCCCAGCAGGATGATACTAGACTTTATATGGGGGAATAATAACCAAAGTAGTGATTTTTCTCTCTAAGTGTCTGTTAGGAAGAATTAAGTAGGCGAGGGAGTCTGTAGTGTGTTTAGGGCAACAGGTGTCAAAGTTCTGTTTCAAATGCTCGGTAGTTAGCCCGGGCGGGGTCTTGAAGCACTGGTCCCTCCCCAACCACTACAGACTCTGCATTTGGACACGTTGTCTTTGGTGGAATACTGAAGCTGTGTCTGTCTGTCACCAGTGATTCTTTTTGTCCTCAAATAGAAAATACAAATTCTTTCTTACATGGCCTTTAAAGAAAGGTTTTGTTTTCATCCCATGATTGTAACAATTTCAACAATTACAGTAATGGTAAGTGTTTCTATAGATAGGAGTTTAAACTCAATCATCAACTCTTTTCAAAGAAATGATTTAGATTTTTAAAATGCTTTCAGGTGCTTTGTTCCTGGGCAGTGTATTGGAGCCGCGCTGGTTTGGGAAGACATACTATTTGAAGAGATCCTTTAAGGGTACTTCGAATGCAAAATGTACATTTACTCTTCACACTCAGTCTCTTTCCTTGCAATGTATGCAGTCCCTCATAACTAACACATATTTGTCCTCTGTGTTTAGTGCATTTCTGACGGTGGGGAAACGCTCAGGCACAGAAGGAGATGCCGCTCTTGAACTGACTGAGCAGAAAACAAACGCGATGGTCCTGGATCTCTGCCACAAACCATGTGGCAGCGAGTACCTGAGGCGAATTTATCACATCATGCGGCTCAATGAGGTAGGGAAACGCTCTTTTTACTGAGCAATTAGGTGTGTACTGGCCTGAGGCAGCGTCTGCTGGCAGCTAAGGGTTAGTCAAGGAGGTGATAATACTTCTTAAAGTCAATACTAAACTCAATATTGCATTATTAATAGAATCTATTTAGCCCTGGCTGCTCTGCATGTACAGAAAAAGGCTTCCTGAAACAATATAGGTTTTATTTATATGATTTAAACAATAACACAGCTCATAAACTCAGTTCAGTTCTGAAATACAGAGATGAGAAATGTAGTTTGGGAATTGTGTGTTTGTAGTGCGTTCAGCCGATTGTGCAGTCTGGAATTTGTAGAAATGAAGGATTTTCTGAGGAGAAACAGCTATTTTCCGTGGGTTGATAAATTTGAGAATTTCCTATGGAATAAAAAACAAAAACCTCTAGTCATACAGTCATCAGGAAAATAGTAATCTTGTGTGCTTTTTTTTTCCGTTTTGAGACTGGGTCTCACTGTGTAGCCTGGCTGGTCTGGAACTGGTTTTGTAAACCAGACTCTCAGAGATCTGCTTGCCCTGGCCTTTAGTGTGCTGGGATTGAAGTTTTGTGTTATCACAGCCAGTTCTACTGTGCTCTTTATTAGGGAATTCAGCAATTCTGCCTTGCTTTGCTTTAGTGAAATTTCTCCCTTGGAAAGACATGCTCTTCACAGGTTTATATGTCTGGACACTCAGGTTGGCTAGAGCAGTTCCGGTGAGGACAGTGAGGCAGGGTTTGCAGTATGATTGCCCTCGGAGCCTTGTTTATCATCAGAAGCTCTACGGACAGAAATGAGGACAGACTGTCAGAACTGGAGAGACAAGACTCTGTTCTAGGAATGTCAGAAGCTCCACGCTTTAGTCTCACCAACATGGTCAAGGAAAACAGCAGTAGCCATGCCCAAGTAACCTCAGCCACACAAAGAACTGCAGGCAGCTGAGAGTGGGGAACAGTCTTCGGGAAGAGCACTCCAGCTGCTTAGCCACCTTCGTTCCTAGACAGAGTCTCTCTCTTTTGGAGCTAGGCTGGCCATGGCAGCTGCAGCAGTCCTCCTCCTGTAGACACCGCATTACCGTGGTGGGAGGCGCATTGGACCCAAGCATGGCTGTTTATAAAGGAGCAGGCTCTGAGCCCAGGTGCTCATCCTTGCACAGCAGGGCTCCTACCCACTGAGCCATCTGGACAGCCTCAAGAAATTGTTGCTGCCCTGTACTCCATGTGTACCTGTGCGTGGTGTGTGCACTTGAGGAAGTCCAGGGAGAGCTTTGTGAAGCCCTTTCTTTCCTTTCACCTCCACATGGATTCCAGAGATCAAATTCAGGTTGTCGTGGCTGTGGAGCAAGTGCCGTCCAACTGGCCAAGAAACTGATTCGTAAGGAGCACAGATGATCAACATAGCAGAGAAAACACACAAGAGAAAGCATTTCTCCGAATTGGCAGCAAATTTACATTTCTGTTAAATAGTGCAAGCAGGAAAGTCTAAATGTAGTTTTAACAATGGAAATGAGTTAAGAAAAAATTGTTAATAGCCAAAGCAAATTATTCCTTTCCAGTGAGATTTTTATTCCTTTAAAAACCTGACTTAAATTATAATGGAGAAAATTTTTGTTTCTGCTCTATATGCCTTAGTCATAAAATTATTTCTCTTGGATTTCTCATTACCTAATCATATTTAATAAGTCTTTGTTTCATTACATAACTGATGTATTTAATGAGCTGTTCTGCAATTAGAAAATTAAAGAAATCACTGTTGTTAATTACAGTAGTATTTTATTTAGATTTTTAGCATTTTTTGATCTAAAATTTGCCTTTCATGATGGACACAGTGTACCTCATGACACACACACGCACAGTGAAACACATGGGCACAGTGTACATTAGTAAGATACAGGGACACAGTGTATATAATGAAGATACAGAGACACACACACAGTGAAACACATGGACACAGTGTACATCATGAAAGTACAGGGACACACACACACAATGAAACACATGGACACAGTGTGCATCATGAACGTACAGGGACACACACACAGTGAAACCCATGGACACAGTGTACATCATGAACGTACAGGGACGCACACACAATACAGTGAAACAAGAATAGATCTTTGTTCTCTTCACAACTGTAGACTCACTCCAGGAGCCCTCAGGGCTGTCCTCTGGCCTTTCAAGCCAGGAAGTGTGGTACTGGGCTACAGTATTACAAAACTTGCAACTGCTTTCCCATCCCTGGAGCAACAGGGATGGTTCTGGCAGGGGAGCAGCTGAGAGTCTGCCCTTCTCAGAAGCTCCCAGGTGAGACTGCTGCTGTTGCCGTGCACCACACAGGGTGGCGAGGGTTTTCTATGACCCCTGGAGTGCTCTTCGCTCTAACATTCTGGAATGTGTATTAGCTGCAAACCTGGGGTGTATTGTGGTATATTAAAAAGCCAGGCAAGTCTTTATTTTTATTTATTAAGTGCCTTATTAATAGCAAACATTTGTTAGGTTGATGATATTCTTTTAGTCATTTTAATTTGTTGCTTTATAAAAGAGTCCCATAAAACAGATTAGGGATGTTCGCCTTACTTATTTATGGGTAGAAAATGAGCTATAATGCAGGAGATTCTGTCTTCTTGTCCAGGACTGCACCAGTGCTCGGATGATTAGAATTATATGCTCCGAGTTTCTATTGAGCCTTGATAGTTTTCAGTCCACAGCATGGAAATTAAGTGTGTGGGAGTTTGCATTATAAATAGTTCCATACAGAATGAGACTCCTTACAGTAAAATCAGGATACTTACTGCTTTGCTGAACCCAGAGTAGGGAGCAACTGTATTTAATGAATGAATGAGCAGCCTTTTCCTGTGCACAGTCATGAAGCCAATGATGATACAATGCCTGCTCAAAAGATTGCTACATACCAAGCACTCGTTCAACATAGGAGGATTTGCTGAATGTTTTTAAAACTCTGTAATCCATTAGGATTAACTTGGTTTTGATGGGTTTACTGTGATAGTGATGTGTACTCAGCTACGTATCTCAGAGTGTGTGTTCTTCCTGAGGCCACCAGGAAGCTGCTATCTAGATAATGTACTAGAAGTGTAAGCTGGGGTATGGACCACCCTGACCCTGGGCTTCTTTTCCTGAAGGACTATTTAAAGGAACAACTGTCTGCTACAGACCATTCAGAGGAAAAGCCACTACCCAGCCAACCACTGAAAGTGACCTTGAGGAATGTAGAAGATCAGCCTCCTGTTTTTAACCCTTTCCATGTGCAGAAGATGTTCACCGAGAACATGCTAGATCAGGTATGTGGAAATTAAGTGTAAAATACAACTTCAATGTATGTTTTCTGTCCATCAGAAGGAAGACACAACCATATTACTATTGTGGCATAGTCTTTCTCCACACACTTTGTTTAGGAAGCAAAAATTCACATTGTCATTTACATGGCCTGTACAATGTGTTTAGGTTGTTTAGCTTATTTCCTTGTTAAACTGGTTCATATGTTTGGTCTATAAAACTTAACTTTCACCTGGATCCTGTTGTTGTCAGGCTGTGTCTGCATAAGGCTCAAAGAGCCAAGCATCTTGTAACTCTTCCCTCCCTTGAGTCGGCCCCTCCTTTAGGACACATGTTTACCAAACATCTGTTTGCCTCTGTGAATGTGTCCAGAACATCAGAAAGCACTTTAAATGATTTGTAGAACACTGAGAACCATTATAAAAGGCAAGAGACGAATTTGGTTTTTATAACCTTAGACACATCCCCAAATTTAAAATGATTTTCTAATGACTTTAAAGCAAAAATATTTAGATTAAAGTCAACATTTTAAAAACAATATATTTTTAGCAGTCAGACTTTGCCATTGTTTCAGCTGTGTACTTTTAATTTCATTAAAAAGGATTCTTTCCACAAGATGTGTGAATTGAATTGCTTATGCTTTGTTTGACCTTTCTCTTTCTATCTTTCTTTCTTTCTTTCTCTTTCTTTCTTTCTCTCTCTCTCTCTCTCTCTCTCTCTCTCTCTCTCTCTCTCTCTTTCTTTCTTTCTTTTTTCTTTCTCCTTCCTTCTCTCTCTTTTTTTAATTTCCCAGAACGCTCCTGACAGACAGCTTGCACTAGCAGGGCAGAAGAGAAGGGCTTGGCCTAGAGTTCAGGTGGAAATGAGAATTCAAACACTGGCCTGATTTGGCATGCAGATGATACTTTAACCATGCCTGTTACACCTCTCGTCCACATCCATCAATACTGTAGTAGAATAAGACCTTCAAACGCTGTCAAGCCGGGCCGAATTCTCCTGCTCTCTGAAAGGGTTGTAGCGCTCGATTTATCAGCGGTGACAAAGGGTAGCTCTGGTTGGATTTCAGAGACCATGCTGCAAAGACTATGCTGGTGTCTCATTATCCAAACTGTTTAGTTTACAGAGCAGAAGATCCTATAATACGTGTAAACCTAATGTATAAGGTATAGTTTATTGGGTGCTTCTTATACTGCATATCAGATTGCTCTAAATCACAAATAATTATTGCAGCTATTAAATCACCCTTTTTCATTTACGTAAATAGCATGTTTACCAAGTTCTGAATTATGAGACTATTTTTCACAGTAATTTTCTCCTTACTCTGATGTGAAGTTATCTAGTAATGAGAGAAGAAGAGAATCGTGTATGTTATTTACATTAGAAAATCTTACAATTTTCCTACTAACAAAAAATAATAATAGCACTAGTGTCCGACTCTGATTGAGCTGGGTCTTGTAGTTTGAGGCTTAGTTTCCCTTTGGTGTACACACTGAGGTACCAGAAAACAGCCTGTGACAGGAATGTCACACATGGAAGCCACCAAATCGCCATGCTCACCTTCCAGACTCACCCTCCCAACAAAACTTGATGGGTAAATGCCATCAGCATTTGAAAAAATAACGAATCTGGAAATTGATTTATATTTTTATAAATAATGACTATATCCCTAAATGGATTTATAAATTAATTGCTGTCTTATTGGAATAAACACCTCCTCTGTGGACATGATTGATGTGATCTGTCCAAGTCCTTGTTCTGAGCTCCTCCTTTTTAGTTAGTGAGTCACAGCTGGGGCTGAAATTCACTGATCACATTAATTCTGATTAATAACTAACAATAGTGTCTTCTCATTCGTCAGCAGGCAGCCACAGCAACATGGTGCTGGAATTGGTCAAACTTGCTGCCAAATTACCTGCAAGTGGATAAGATGACCTTTGGAGCACTGCTCAAAAACAGGTGAGAAGGCTGGAGTCTGGGCTCAGGAAGTGTGTGTAGTATGTATGTCAGCTTTAAGAGAGTGAAAACATTTATTGGCATGATAATCTCTTATTTCTGTTTTTTGAGGCACCCATTGTAAATAATGACTAAACTTATATGTATACATTAAAAATTCTGTTTCCTGTAATGAGTAGTTGCAAAATTAGTTGATTTTGTCTTAATTTTGAATATTTTTTACTTTGCATATCGAATGGTTTACTATTCTAAACACAAAAAGTTACTGACTTAAATGCCATAGTGGCATTTAAAAGGTATACCTGTGTTTACAACAGTTTCATGAGTGCATGCAAAATGCCAGAGCAGATTATCTGGTCCGGCGAGGGCCAGCATGAGGAAGACTGTCAAGACTGAACTGCTTTACTTTCCAGCCAGTTATATTGACACTGTCTATTATCCTCTCTGGTGCAGGTTGTTTAAACAGACACATGAGCGCGCGCGCGCGCGCGCACATACACACACACACACACACACACACAACCTTCTTTTGTTGTTCATATGTTATCTTTAGGCTTATAGCTAAGTATGGGAATTAATTTCTGTTTAATCTTTGTTATGGAGATACATGTTTTTGCAGAATATTGACTATTTTTCTTGTAAAACATAATGGCAAGTACATGGTAGAATTATATCATCCTTGTGAAACTTGAGTATATGAAAGAGAATATCTAAAAGAGATTGAAGTATTTCCCAAGCAAAACTTTGTAAAACAAAACTTCAATGCATGTATCATTGGTAAAAGTTATACCTCAGATATGCGGTCACAATAGCATTGTAATATTTTGCCTGCAAATTAAGATGATTTGTCTATTAGGACCACGTTGAACAAATGAGCAACTTCCTCTTGAAAGACAGAGCATTTCCCTCAGCAAGTAGCGTGCATGCTTTTCATTTTTAGTGTTTGGTAGAAGTACTCTGGTCCCATCCCCATGTTATCTGGAAATGGGAGAGGTGGGTTGATGAAAGAGAGGCCGGGTCCTATTTTGAACCAAATTATTTGGTGTGAACACAACATATAAATTTTTATATGGGAACACATTAGAAAAGATAAGCCTTTCCCCCTACTATTTAAAAAGTTTTGAGTTTGATCAGATTAAACATTATAATTTCCTAATTTTTCTTTAGTAGCTTCTAATCAACTAAATGGTATTCTAGGGACAACACATCTTTCAAAACTTGCTACATTTGCATTGTATAATATCCATGTATAAGGAATTTCTATTTTAACAGAAATTGCATATTGTTATCTGTGTTTAAGAATATTGTTTAATCATAGATTTCAATTAGGTCACTGGATATTAAGTTCTATTTCCCGTGATATGTGCAAGAGTAAGTAGGAGGAAAAATAACCTGCAAATTTCTTCCAGAATAGCAGGTCAGACAGTTCCCTTAGCTCAGGCTCATGAATCTTTAATAAAGGCAGCTACAATCTAATCTTAATAAGAAACTGAGATTTTACGGAATGGTGTGAAAAGCATTCTACCGAAAACTAGGAGACACCACAAGCAACAATGGGCCTAATTGATTCACCCTGAGTGATGGGAGACATCTGAAATGACCATCAGCTGTCACTTCATTTATTTTAAGTTTTATTTATGAGTTTGGATTGATATTGAGCTAGTAAGGAAATGTTTCTGCTATTTTTCTCTAAAATTCTAAAACACTCTCTTTTTTGACCTACCTAAAAAGGCTGAGATTTAAAAAATAGGAATTTTTTTGTTAACGTGGTTATCTGAAGAGCACATGATGGAAAATGAGACTACAGAAGAATGACCCTTTAACATGGGGGTTATGTGTGCCGTCCACTATCTGCAAGATCACACTTGTTCCTTACAGTGTAGTCTCAGTGCTAGTGCCAAAGGGGAGACTCCAGAGGAGCCCACTTTTGCACCAAATCACCACTGCACCAGTGACTCATCCCCTTTCTTCTCCTTTCCGTGTAATAGCGCTGTACTGATTATGGCTTTCATACATGAATGAGTCAAAACACCTTTGCAGGAAGGTGCCCAGTGTTAGTTCTGTTGGGTAAGGAGAGTGTGAAGATTCACTGTAGCTCACTTGGTAGAGTTCTCTTGTCAGATATGAGGCTCATTGTTTAATCTGTTCTAAAATAAATGAATAGTTGTCAAATGAATTCCCCAAGCCACCAAGTTTGTAGCCATTCCAGGCCTAAATCAATAGGTAAGGCTAGACAAGACAGCTATCAGGGCGTAGGGCCTATGGATTTAGGAGACAACTGGGAAGAAAAACATCAAGCAATCAAGAGGTCAACATAGCCATTTATGACATAAGTACCCAGAGCTGAATACTTGACAGACAACTTAAATGTATTCAAGAGAAATCTTGGTGGCAACAATATTTGTATCTAGAACAATTCTGGCTTGTATTATGTAGGCAGTTTCAGTGTTATTCCAAAGGCAGAGTAAGGCCACCCTGATGAGTCCTTGTTGGGAGTATGGCCTGTGTTCCATCAATAGTCTCACACCGAAGTGCTTCTTTCTGATCCATGATACTCTGCAGATTGCCTTCTTTTCAGAACTCCTCATTTCTCACCATGAAGCCCCTCACAATTCACAAGGATGCCATACCATTGGTGTAAATATTACCTTCTAAAAGTGATTGTCCTTTTCATATCACCTATTTAAAGAGGTCTGTGAGTCACCCTGTATTATATTCTCTGTGGGGCTCTCTCTCTCTCTCTCTCTCTCTCTCTCTCTCTCTCTCTCTCTCTCTCTCTCTCTCTCTCTCTCTCTCTCTCATTTTTCAAGACAGGGTTTCTCTGTAGCTTTTGAGCCTGTCCTGGAACCAGCTCTTGTAGACTACGCTGGCCTCAAACTACAGAGATCAACTTGTCTCTGCCTCCCGAGTGCTGGCACTAAAGGCATGTGCCACCACTGCCCAGCTTGTATTTTTTTTCTTAATTATGATCTGAAATTTCAATTTTCATTTATATTCTTTCAATCATATGCTCTAGAGTAAAGCATAAATTCTGTGAAATTAGTGCCTGCTTTGTTTCAACACTGACAGCATTGTCTTGAACAATCTGGGAGCACAGTGGGCTCTTGGCAGCGCTACATGAAATAATAATAAATGAAGACTAGGAATGTCCAGGAAAAGTTGGCTCCCAACAGGTTAGCACAGGGTAGGTCATCCCCAGATGTGATGCTATATCAATGGCCATGTAGGCATGCAGAATGTCCTCTGGTAAATATCAAGTTAAAGAACTCTACCCATGTATATTTTTCCTCTGTGTTTTCAACATTTGGATGGCAGTCAGGTTATTTGTAATCTTTCTATTTAAAATGCCTGGTTTATTTTTATTATGTGCAATTTGGCTCAGATTAAAAGAACAGGAAGCTGTTCTTTATTTTTAATTAATTAGCCCACTTCAAGCCATAACCCTGTCAGCAACAAAGCCTGTTCTTGACTATCTGCTTCCTAAGTCTTTTGACTTTCGAGTGAAAGGGTTTGTATCTGATGACACTAAAACTCGGAGGGAAAACTGTCAGATGGGGTCAGCTGCCAGCAGTATCTAGCCCAGCCTTTGTAAATTAATTATGAAGTATTTATTTCCTGAGACATTTGAAAAAAGACTGAAGTATCTGAGATCTTATGGCAGAAATCCTGAATATGTATCAATGATATACGTGTTTTGATTTATTGAGTTTGCTATTATAGAAAATGCAAACTCCTGGAGGCTTAGAAAACCAGCACATAGATCAGTTGTACACTTGTCCCTTAATGTCCTGGAAGAGTAAGTGCTTTAATTGTACATTGATCTTTCAAAATAATCAAGGTTCTTATCCCTGCTTTTACTGCTCCATTCCTACTTTCATTCTCTTTCACTTTAAAATAAATCCAGAGCATCGAAGTGTGGTGATTGCGTTTCTGGAGAGTGCGTCTAAGGCACAACTCTGCTCCTTCCTCCTCGGCTGATCTCCAGATGGCCATTTGATATTGTTTGCCTTGTCACAGGAACAGATTTATGTTGCTTCTCTTCTCTTTACCTTATTTACTCAGACTAATTCCCAAGAATTGTGGTGTTGGAAATAACGTGCTAATACAGTAGCATGCTATGCTATTTTACTATCTAAATATACTGCATATGAGTTTGGCTTCAAGTAGAGCAAACACAATTAAATATGATGGCAGGAACAGCCGAAGGGGTGGTGGTGGCAGATTTCTGGCTGTCACGCTGGGGCCTTTCCAGGTGGACAATAACCATGTATCTGAGAGGAAAATGAGGTTAGGAAATGTGTTGAAAAAGAGCTGTTGATCAGTGGAGGTGTTAGCCTTTACTAACAAATATGAAGTGACTTTACTCTGGGTCACATGATAGTGTGTGCCCTACCATGGACCCCTGTCAGGTGACAGAGCATGCCCTACTATGGGTAGTGAACAGGAATGGCTGTTTCTGGCCTCGAACCACATACCCCACCCTCCCAAGTTACTATTAGCAGGCACTGCTGCCATTAGTATAATGTTTCTAGTTGTTCACGGCAGTAAAGGCCAGTGGTGGTTTTAAGGATCGATGCTGTCTTATGAGTCCACACCTCCCAGCTGTTAAACACATTACCTTTGCTGTGGCATTCAGATTTGGTATCTGTTGGTATTGTTTTCGTCATGTTCCAGCTCCATAGAGGACCCTTTGCTCCCTACCTCCACAAAAAGTCCCTGGCCTCAGTTACTCCCACCATTGTCCTTTCTTTTCTTTTCTTTTCTTTTCTTTTCTTTTCTTTTCTTTTCTTTTCTCTTCTCTTCTCTTCTCTTCTTTTCCTTCCTTCCTTCCTTCCTTACTTCCTTCCTTCCTTCCTTCCTTTCTTTCTTTCTTTTGTGGTTACTAAGTTTAATTCAACCAATTTACTCAGTTTTATCTCATAAAAATAACAAAACATTCCTATAAAATTGCATTACGATGTAAGGACAGGTTTCTTGCTCTGACATAGTGCTAGAAAAAGGTTGGCACCAAATGCACATAAGCAAAGTGTTAAGGCTTACTGCAGGTGTGAGAACTGTATACTGCTGGATTTAGCTGGGCAGGGCCTCTTCCTGGGCAGCACACCAGCCATGCTCTGGGCCCAGTTTCACCCTTATCTTTTTAAACAGACGGCTGCACTTGCATCCAGAATCCCTAAAGCATCGTGGTGTTTGCACAGAGCTTGCCTCCTATGTGTTTAGGATGACTAAATTTAACACTGCAGATAAGGGGATTGGTACACAAACCAAACAGACTCATCAACACCCAGTTTTCTATTGAGAAACATGTATGCCCGTTGTTCTTTGTGGTATATACAACATCTTCACACAAATATCTGTGGCCCTTACTATAACCATGTCATGGCAACTGGTACTTGAATGGCACAATCCTTTCTCAGTGTCTGATGCTTTATGTAGTAGTATTCCCTACTCCTGATCAGTTTTTCTTTTTTCTTGCTGCTTCTATTTTTAGCTCTATACTTCTTGCAACAATATTAACGGCAGTGGAAAGAGTGGAGAGAGTTGCTGCATGGCTTGAATAATTAAAGCTCTCTACATACACATTTAATTATAATCCTACCGTAACCTTATAAGATATATCAATGTCATCGCTTTGTTCATAATAAAACCAATGCACAGAAGTCAAAAGAATGTGTTCAGTTCCTGATTCAATCCCATGTTTTGAACTACTTTTGTCTAATGACTCTGAAGACCTCTGTTTTAGTCAACACAAAAGGGCCAGGAAGAAATGTTTTCTCTGGAGAACATTCCTGAGGGCCTTCCGTCCCCAGACCACATGGATTATTCTTGTTCCTCCTTGCTTCCTGGATAATAACCTGATGAGATGTAGCGATCTGATCCCACTTTCTTCTTCTGTGTACCCCAGGTTCACTTCCATCACAGCCCTGCTGATATAATACTCAAGCATCTACTGTGGTCAAGGCATTTATTTGGAAAATAACTATTTTCTAGGTAATATACTTAAACACCAATAAGCTGGATAACATTTCAGTCAGTCCTGAATCACATACATGGTAGAGTCTTGTGAGATAAGACTGGACCACTAACATTGAAGCCTTCTTAGGTTGTGTACTCTGTGATCTTAGCATGATGAGAAAATGGCCTAATTACTCTTTTCTCAGAATGTATCCCCATCATCAATCAACACAGAACTGTACTTTGACAGATCTGCTAGTGTTATTGAGACTTAGTAACCAATGCAGTAAGGTTCAAGTTACTCAATAAGAGTCTCTCACACAGCCAGGCTGTGGTGGCACACGCCTTTAATCCCAGCCCTTGAGAGGCAGGCAGATCTCTTTGAGTTCGAGGCCAGTGTGGTCTCCAAGAGCTAGTTCTAGGACAGGCTCCAAAGCTACAGAGAAACCCTGTCTTGAAAAACAAA
This sequence comes from Arvicola amphibius, assembly GCF_903992535.2. NCBI lineage: Eukaryota > Metazoa > Chordata > Mammalia > Rodentia > Cricetidae > Arvicola > Arvicola amphibius. The sequence continues at coordinate 69,151,541 of NC_052049.1, read as the reverse complement.
ACAAAAGAGTCTCGCACACTTCCTTTTCAAAGTCCAATTTTGTTTTTGCTATTTCTAATCCTTTCGAGAAAGAGAGCTCTCTCATGCTGAAACTTTGAAAGATAAACTGAGTCCTTGGATTGGACAGGTCTATGGCTGGACTTTTTACCTTGGATTTGAGAGGACCACCAAAGTCTTAAAGGAACACAGTGACAAGGACACAGAGCTACTTAAGGACATTAAGGACAGTTGAGGTGGAGGGACATGGTGGCTACGAAAAACAGGTTCTTATATATATGGCAAGATTAAGTAACTGTGAATTATGTAAGTTAACAACGATGTAATTTGAACAAGATCTCCATTACTTGAGTGAGAAAATAGACAACCTAAATAAATATGTTAAATGCTACTGACAGAAATGCAGAATTGGCAACATTTTGATGAAAGGAAAGTATAATAATTTTCTCAAAAGCAGCCTTGGGAGGATATTTTGCTTGTCACAGTGAACCAAAATTTGCTTTGTAATAAATTTTCATCTACCTAATTATACATTCACATGCTGGCACTTTGGGTTCTTACAGTGGATCAAAAGCTATTTAAAAACTTGCTTGTATAGAACACATTATCTTTTCAATGACTACTCTTTAAGTATTTCCCCTGTTAACTACTGTTCAGACTCCAAAGCCTCTGGGATGTTTCCTGCAGAAAGTTTAGCATAGGTTCCGTCAGGAGCAGCTACCACCCCTTCAGTATGACTGTGGCAGTTTGAAGGCACAGGGATCACCACTGAGCATCTCAGTTGTTTTATATTGCTATCCCATAATGTGAGGAAGTGGTCTCTCTGAAGATACTTTCTTATAGATTTATGAATTAGTTATTAGTTATGTGTGCTAAGTGCAATTAAAAATACCAAATCTGGGCAACAACTAGTAATATTCTTTACCTTCTTTGTGTATAACATATTGTTGAGTTTCCTAGTATATTACAGACCTATGGTATTTGTACGGCACTCAGAAGAACATTGCTTCCTTTCCCTGCCCCTGGCATTCTCACCCTAATGGACCTGGGATCTATTTTTTTAAATATTTATTATTTATTATGTATACAATATTCTCTCTGCATGTATGCCTGAAGGCCAGAAGAGGGCACCAGACCCCATTACAGATGGTTGTGAGCCACCATGTGGTTGCTGGGAATTGAACTCAAGACCTTTGGAAGAGCAGTCAATGCTCTTATCCGCTGAGCCATCTCTCCAGCCCCCTGGGATCTATTTTTAAATCTTTAAATCTTTTCTCTTTACTCCATACTGTGCAGTCTTTGAGAGGGCTTTAAAAATAAAGTTAGTCACTGAATATTTATCTTAGTGTTGAAATGTATTTTGTTACAAAATGTAAAAATGTATACATAAAGCCTGGCGGTGGTAGCACACTTCTTTAATCCCAGCAGATAGAGGCAGAGGCAGGCGATCTCTGTGAGCTCAGGGTCATCCTGGTCTACAGAGCAAGTTCCATGACATCCAGGGCTACATAGAGAAACCCTGTCTTGAAAAACTTGTGTGTGGGGGTGGGTGGGGGTGTGTGTATACACACACTTCAACACTTCAAATAGTAAAAGATGACCAGATATGGAATATAAAATACTGTTTCCTAAATCTTCAACCACATAAATTCCTCTCCAACTACAATTGCATGAAATAGTTTTGACTTCATTAATTTGGGTTAATAAGTCATTTAAGAGCTATTCCACATTCTTGTCAACTTAAAATTATAGTATTGGCTCAGTGCATTGAAACACACAGAATTTAATTTATATTACCAACTCATTCCCTTCCTATATGTGATTTTTTGAAAACATAAACTAATTTTGGTTCTTTTCTTAGTCATGATTATGTGCTATGTCATAACAATAGCAGGGTTCTCCCCATCCCTTGGTTATAAGATGAATCATAATTTACTGACCAGCACTATGTGTTCCTTCATGTGAGAGATAGAGCAAAGGTTACTCATGTGCAGACTCAGACAGCTAATAGAGTGAGGGATTGTGGGAGCTAAGCGCCTCTTAAAATCTATACTTGAGAACTCTGTGCAGAGAAAAAAAAACACCTTTGTCCAGGGTTACGTTGTCTGCTTCCCTCAACTGGCATTTTTCAGTTCTTCTCATCCAAGATCAGCCTATGCCCATCATTAAGTCACCCACTAGTCCCCACAGCTCTCAAAAAAAAAATCCCTATTTTCCAAAGTCCCAGGGCATCTATAAACGAAATAACTCATGTTAATTTTCAGCATGTGTCATCCTGACATTCACAGATACTTTTGACACCTGTCCACACCTGGGTGAGAACCTCAGGTGCCTCCTGCTCACACTTGTGCCGTAAGGCATGTTTTTAAGAGGGTGGAGCCATCCCCTTGATGTTCAGGTTCCAGTGTGAATAAATTCTATTTTGGATGGCCTCCTTTTGTTTCAGAACCTTTTAAGTTAAGGAAAGATTACCAATAAACAAGCTTTGCTAATGGACATAAGAAGAACCTTGCAAAAATACTTTAAATCACGTACTTGTTAGAAACTAAACAATACTGAGCCAAACAGTGGTGGCACACGCCTTTAATCCCAGCACTCAGGAGGCAGAGGCAGGTGGATCTCTGTGAGTTCAAGGCCAGCCTGGTCTATAAGAGTGAGTTCCAGGACAGGCACTAAAGCAAACTAAACAATACTGACATTCACCGAGTTATTAATCTCTTTCCTGCTTCCTAGCCTACCTTGTGATATCACTTATCTGAGGTGACAAATCCTTTTTATTTTTATATAAAATTTTATTCTGGATAAAGTTTTAAGTGAGGAAAAAACACAAATGTTGAGATTTATAATAGTAGATGAAATATATAATACTCGGGTTTTTTATATAACAGAGACTTTCTAAAATTATAAAGAAAGGGCTTTGCATTTTATGCTGTTGACTGAGAAGATTGTGAATCATTTCTTGTCAAATGACTACTCAGGGTTAACAAATTAAACCTAATAACATCCAGAATCGGGACAAGATTCTTGGGACAAGAGCTCATACAGGGCAGAATCGTAGAGGCAGGAGCTGATGCAGAGGTCATGGGGGGAAGCTCCTTGCTGGCTTGATTCCCATGGCTTGCTCAGCCTGCTTCCTTAGCACCCAGTGATGGCACCAGCCGCCATGGGATATCAGGGAGGCATTTCCTCTACTGAGGCTCCTTCCTCTGTTGACGCCAGCTTATGTCAACGTGACACACAAACACACCACTAGTAGTCACAGCTGTTCCTTTCCCATTTGACCCCAAGACTGCGCATTAAAAACAGAAATGACCTCAAAAGTCTCAGTCTTTACAAATTCAAACACACTGAAGTTTCAGTTCCTTTAAAATAGCCAATCTCTTTTTAAAAACCTTTTTTTTTTTTTTTCAAAGTCTTTCAACTTTGGGCTCCAGTTAAATACTGACTTCAAGAGGGAAGAATCAGGGCACGGTCACAAGCAAATCAAAGCAAAACAAAATTCCAGCTGTCCAGTGTCTGGAATCCACTCGTAGTGTTCTGTACTCCTCCAAAGGGCTTGGGCCACTTCTCTGGCTCCACCGTCTGCAACATGCACAGTTTGTCTCTTAGGTTCCATCTGGCTCTACTCCACTGCTCCTGCTGTTCTTGGTGACCATCCCATGGTACCAGCATCTCTGAAAAACTCGAGTCTTCTACAGCTGGCCTGCAGTTTCACCAGTGCCTCTCGTGGGCACTTGTCATGGTGCCACGCATCATGTATGTAAAGCTGCTTTCCATGACCCCTTCCGTGCTGTCACTGAGGCCGCACCTTCACCAGTGACCTTTCCTGGCGTCTCACAGGGACCACCTGGGTGATGCTTAGATGGCTTCCAGCCCAAGGTACAGCCACCTCTGGAGCACAGCCTCACTGTGTGTGCTCTCAGGGAACACTTCCCGGAAGAGTTCACCACAGTGATGCTGGTCTCTTCTTATTCACCACTAATTTTGTAGTTCCAGCTGACTAGCAGCAGGAATCCAGCACAGCAAAGCTTTACTTTCATAGTTCTGGTCTCTTGTTAATCACAGCTGATTCTTTAGCCCCAGCTAACTAGAATCACAGAATCTCAATTCAGAATAACAAATGGCCCTATCAAGTCTTTAAACTTCCCTCTGAAACTTCACAAGCCACGCCTCTGTTCTCTGCACTACTCTCAATATTCTTATCTTTCATGCTCACCCAGAACACCCCACAGAGCTCTTGATCCTCAGTGGCTCTTCTAGCCCAGAGTTCCAAAGGTCTTCCACTATCGTCCCGCAAACATGATCAGGCCTGGCGCAGCAGTACCCCACTGTCCTAGTACCACTTTGACTTAGCTAGGGTTTCTACTGCTGTGACAAAACACCATGACCAAAAACCACGTTGGGGGAGGAAAGGGTTTATTTAAGTGTAAGCAATGCTTACACTTCAGCATTGCTGTTCATCACTGCAGGAAGTCAGGACAGCAACTCATACTGGGCAGGATCCTTGAGGCAGGAGCTGAGGCGGAGTACATGGAAGGGAGCAGCTTACTGGCTTGCTTCTCCCTGACTTGCTCAGTAGAACCCAGGACCACCAGCCCAGGGATAGCACCATTCACCATGGGCTGGGCCTTCCCCCAGTGATTACTAACTGAGAAAATGCCTTACAACTGGATCTCATGAAGGCATTTCCTCAACTGAGGCTCCTTCATCTCTGATGGCTCTAGCTTGTGTCAAGCTGACACAAGTCAGCCAGTACAGAGACAGTTAGGATTCCCCTACCACATATAAGTTTGTATAAAGGACAGTCTAGATCCCTAGTATTTTATCATTTATAGAAAATGTTTGTTGATTGACATAACATAAACCAAGCAAGCTGCTTGTAAGACCTCCATCCTGCTCTTCAGTCCAGCAAAACAGACACTGGGTAAGCAGATGTGCGACCACTCATTCACTGGGCACCACAGATAAAGAAATAAATCAGACAGCTCCAGCTCTCATAAAATTCAGAATCTCGTGAATATAGCTACAATAGAGGTCCAGGCAACTTTCCGGACACCTACAATAGAAGGCTACAGTGGATAGATGAAGGAAGCAATGGAGAGGACATCAGGGAGCTTTGCCACTCCATGTTATAATTGAGTCTTAAATATTGTATGCTGGTTCACATCTGCAAATTGTAGTATTTTGGGAGGTTCCGGGACATTTGAGCCTTGAGACCTAGTAGGTTGATGGAGACCACTAGGAGTCTGTCTGGAAGGGGACACGGCTTGTGGTGCTAACCCTATCTCTTCTTCCTGATAAGCCTCAGTCACATGTTTTCCCTGCCATGATAGTCAGACAACAGGACACAAGAGGAATCTTCTGTCCTTTAGGTTGTTTCTGTCAAGTGTTCTGTCGCAGAGATGAGGAACGTATCATGCAGTCAGATAGGCAAGGCGCCAGGCATTGTAATCTGAGTTGGGCATAGGTCAAATTAGAGGTGAGAGAGTTGGTGCTGTAGCTTTCGACAGAGCTGTTCCTTGTGTGATGGAGGCCTCCTCCCCAGCCTGGGGTGCATCTGGACAGTGGGGGAGCTCTTGGGAAGTCAAGCCTGGTGGGCAGATTGGGCCAATAAGTAAATGCTCCTAAAGGTCGTATCTGGAGCCCAGTCCCTTCCCCTTCCTTTACCACGAGGTGAGACACTTTTCTACACCAGGAAGTTCCCTCCACAATGTCTTATTTCACCACAGGCCCCAAACCAACAAAGCCAAGTGGGGGTGAACTGAAATCTCTGGAATGACAAGGCAAAATAAACCCTCTTTGTTAGTAAGTTGCTTATCTCATGCATTTGGTCACAGGACAGTGCCTGTCTGGTACAGGTGGAGTGCGCGGACTGCTGTTTGAGCAAAGCAGTGGTTTTCATCAGGGCATTTTCACTGTTAAATCTGTTCTGCTGACAGCGTAGAGACAAGTGAGCACATGTTAGCAGTTCAGGGCAGCTACATACTGAGCTGAGGAAGTAGTCTGCAGTGAAGAGGAAGAAGGGCACGGTCCTCTTAGACCTATTACTGCACAATATTGAAAGAGTCCGGTTCTTCCTTTCAAATCCTTGACTTAATATGACCCTGAAGCTTCTTGGACATGTGTAAAGCAATTTCAGGGCCCATGCAATTCATAGATCAGATGGCCTTGGAGTCTGCTACTAAAATCCAATTTGCGTTCTTTTGCACAGCTCCAATGGGATGCACCTTAATAAGGACACTTTTGGCATGTGATTGATGGCTCTTGTGTCGAGATGTGCTAGTTTAATGGTGGCCTTGGTGAAGTAGGAGAGGTGTACCCGATTTTTCTGGCTCTCCATCACTCAGTTCTTACAGCCTCTTCTGGAGTGACAGTCTGCCGTTTAGTGCTTGAGATTTTCTCAGAACGGCAGTGGAATGCCCCAAAGAGGGGGAGCTGTTTGCACGGCAGCATGTTCTGGTTTCTGCTCCAAATGAACTTGTCTGCGATGACCTTAAATTAAATTATAGTCTCTGTTAGGTCTCGGAAGATGAAACAAAGTAAAATTGTTTGTTGAATAGCTGTTTCCTTTCAGCTTTTAGCTACATCTAGCAAGGACTTTAAAGCTGAAGCTCTGTCTCGGCAAATGGATAGATGCTCCTTCATAGCAAGTCTGGGTGTGTACTAGACGTGTGACTTCAGTACACTCATTGGGAACAGGGTTATTCTTTACAATGTAAAAGCACCTGTAATGTTGCTACAAGGAAGAATATTTGCTTCTTCTCCCACATTTTGTTTAATAGTTTTCCTTCTTTACTAGGAAAACACGGAGTCTGAAAATGCCCTTTCCCTGGTGTTCGCTTTGCTGACGTGGTTTTCATTTTCTCCTTTAATGATGTAGTGGAGGGTTGCCATTCTTGAAATGTGCGGCTTCTCTCCCAGAGCAGCAGATGGTATGACGAATGTGTACTTGGGTGCAGGATTTACCATGAGAGCTGTTATCTAGGACAGCAGGAGATGGGAGTCCTGCCCTCAAAAAGCATTGATTCTTATCCCAGTTGGATCATTGACATTCAAATTTAATTATTTTAAACTATGAAGAACTCCTACGTTTAAAAAGGTTTGGTTGTATTTAGATGGTTCCTTTTTTATTTTTATTTTTTAGTTTTTACGCAAAAAATACTTTATCTAGAATCCATTTGGCTTACGTGCTTCCCAATCTTGCTAGTATAATGAAATACATGAGATAATCAGCTGCCAATGAGGTTTCACAGTTCTCTCAGAAAGAATATTCCAATGACCTAAAATCTCCATCGTAACAACTCCATCACCTCAGTACTCCTCCTTGCTGGGTGCTTATAATCTAAGCCTTCTGGGCTTTTGGGGTGCATTAGATCCTCACTATAGCAAGTTATTCCAAGTATATCTGCAAATGTTTTCTTGACTGGTTTCCTCATTACTGGAAGACCTGCCAAAGTCTTATTAGCAGGATATGATTTTTTGTGTGTAGGGTTATCTACCCAAGTCTGAATTAGCTTCAGCTATGGAAGCCTGGTATATTGGTGTACCCCAAAGAAGCACTGTGTACTGGTAAAACCAAAACTAGAATTCAGTCTTACTAACTTAATTTGGAAAATGCCACCTAAAGCAGGTCTGGTTACTTTCTCCTTTAAGTCAAACTAATCTTAGAAACTATGTTGTAATAACAAAGAAAATGTTTTCTTGTGTAGTCCTCCCTCTGTCATGCTAGGCTCACTGTCAGGAAGAAACTCACGTGCTGTGAATCATGAGGTCCTTAGACTGGTAACTGAAATAACGTTTTAGGAGTTACTCATTATTCTTTAATGTCTCTTTACATAGAATGATTAAGCCTTCCACTCTCCAATAGAAAAAGTTCTGAGTTGTGAATTCCAGGACAGTGACTTTTCTCTAATGCTGCTATTAATTAGCAATGTCTACCACAGACAGGAGCAGAAGATCACCGGTGGTGTAGTATATTTGTGTGGTTTAATTTTCATCTTTAGTGAATGGAAACAAGAAATCACCCTGTTTATTCTCTAACAGTGCTCAATACTCTTGGAAGCTGTATTAAAATGTGTGCTATCTTAGTGAAAATGAATATTAAATCTTCTCATATTATGGTTAGAAAACCTTTTTCTTGATGGACTTCCTGAATTCAGAGCTGTTGAAGACTGGTTCAAGCTCCAGACGACCTGGACTGTACGTAATAAAGCACAGTAACAGATGTAAGTTCAGAATCCCATGGCTTCATTTTCCAACTTAGTTGAAGTATCACTTTTTGATAATTTAAGTGAATATTTTATTCTTTGAGGTTATCAAAATATACATGAAGGACATTATATACACCAATAGTACTTAGCCAATGTACCTTAGAATAATTTGAGAAAAGAACACATTGTGAGTCCTAGTATAACCTTTGTTGATGTAGTCCAGTTAAGTTCCTGAATAAACCAGTATTTTGTCAGCCAAAAATCTTTTCTCAAACCCTTCCAAATAATAGAATTATAAACTTAGAATTATTACAAATTTTTTATTCCACAATTCTTAGTTCAGATCTAGATAAGAAACTGGGATAAAAGTAATGATTATTATGATTACAAAGGCTTGGGAGAAGGGAGCTACCTTATTGCTTTGGGCGCTAGTGCAAGTTCCAAGAATGCCATTTGCACTTACTGTGAACTAGGAGAAGATAAGAGATTTAAACGTCGGTCAGATTCTCAGTTTGTGCTAATCATTTATAGAGATTAAAGCCAAGTGACTATCTCACGTTGGACCAGAGCACTCCTACTTTAGAAACTAGTCTGTGGAGCTACAGAGATGGTGTTGAAGAAGTCCTCAGTTCAGGGAGTCTGGGATTATCACTATAAAAGTTGACACTAGGAAAGATGTCATTAAAGAGAACTTTTTTATGCTAGACTTTCGATTGGCAAGTTATGACAAAACTACATTCATGTTACTTGAATACATCTTTTGTCTAGTTTTACATGCTTTTTGACTTGTCTGGAAAATGACATATTGAGGTTTTCATTAGGTTTAACCAGGTGTGATTTTCTTACGGAAGATACCCCAGCAGGACTGCAGTTTAAGTGGAATAAACCAGTGGAGCTCAGAAAGGCCACAGCCTTTTTTCAGATGGTAGCAATGAGCTGAAAGACTCATTAATCAACCACAGAGTCACAGGTGTGCTGCCTTGCCCACAGCCTGCCAACAGACTGTGAAAGTCACATCCAGGCTGCACTGTCAAACTCGTCCCACTCACAAACACTCTTTTTTTTTAAGATGGGTTTTTTTTTTATTACTTTAAAAAATACTAATCCAAATTCCCACTTCCTCCCATCCTCCCCCTCTTCTCCCACTCCTCTACACACACTCCCTCCCACCCCTCCAGTATTAAGAGTGACAAGGCACCCTGCCCTGTGGGAAGTCCAAGGCCCTCCCCACTACACCTAGGTTGAGCAAGGTATATATCCAAAGAGAATTGGATTCCAAAAAGTCAGTACATGCAGTAGAGACAAATCCCAGTGCAGATGTTATTGGCCACACAGTCTGCCCCCAACTGTCAACCACATTCAGAAGGACTAGTTTGATCCCATGATCGTTCATTCCCAGTTCAGTTGGAGTTGCTGAGCTCCCATTAGCTCAGACACATTGTCTCAGTGGGTGAACCCCCTCATGGTCTTGATCTCCTTGTTCATAATCTCACTCCTTCCACCCTTTGACTGGACCTTGGCAGCTCAGTCCAGTGCTCTGATGTTGGGTCTCTGCCTCTGTTTCCATCTGTTGTTGAACAAAGGTTCTATGGTGATATTTAAGATAATCATCAGTCTGACTACAAGGCAAGGCCAGTTCAGGCACCCTCTCCACTATTGCTTGGGGTCCTAACTGGGGTCATCCTTGTGGATTCCCGGGAATTTTTCTAGAGCCAGGTTTCTTGCTAACTTCAAAAAGGCTCCCTCAATCAAGATATCTCTTTCCTTGCTTTCATATCTGTCCTTCCTCCATCTCAACTATCCCATTCCCTCAAGCTCTCCCCAATCCTCCCTTTCTTCCCTTCCTTCTACTCTCAGACACCATGCTTCCAAATTTTGCCTGGCTATCTTGTCTGCTTCCAATTTCCACGTAAATCTATATATCTTTTTCTTTGGGTTCACCTCATTAGTTAGCTTCTCTAGGATCAATAACAATAGTCTCAATGTCCTTTGTTTATGGTTAGAACAAACACTCTTAACAGCAAAATTCCAGTTCATTTATGTTTGAGGTATGATTTTTGAAATGCTAAATTTCATCCAAACTTTCTGTGAAAAATTATTTCATAAAACAGGTTTTAAAACAAAATTAAGATTGATATTATTTTATGTCATGAAAATTTATTAATGCCTTTATATCATATATTATTTCTTCCTAATGTTTATTTACACTTCTTTATTTTAAAAATCCATTCTCCTATATGGTTTTAGGATTTCTTTGAAACATTTAAGAAAATAAAGTTTTTTACTGTTTAGTTTTTAAAAAGTTTTTTCATCGTTTGAAGGAGTGAAAACAAGCTTTAAGATGGACATGTGCCTTCCTAGAGTCTTACAACATCATTACAGTTATTCGCTTTGCTAATGAATGTGTAGTTTGTGGTTTAGAGAGGTTTTTGATGAAATTTAGTAACATATGTAACAGCCTTAAACAAAGCTGAGCTTTCCAAAGCCACCCCTGTGGTGTCTACTGTTTTTGTTCTTTGTACAGTTAAAGCTGAGACTGAGTCTCTCTCTCTCTCTCTCTCTCTCTCTCTCTCTCTCTCTCTCTCTCTCTCCTCTTCTGTCTGTATATGAGAGAAACATATGCATGAATATATACAAATATGTATGCATTTTCATTGGTTTTTGCTTATTTTTTGTTTGTTTGTTTGTTTTATATATGTGTCCATGTGCCTGCCACATGTATGTAGGCCGCAAGAGTGTGTTGGAAGTTGGGAACTGGTGGTTGTTAATTGCCCAAAATGGGTGTTGGGATCCTGACTCAGATCCTCTGGAAGAGCAGCAAATGTTTTTAACCACTTCATCTCCAGCCCCTCATTTTGTTGATCTCACCACACAGTGGAATTAGTTAATACATATTGCCCTCATGACCCTGCAGGCTCCCCAGACCTGTGCCCCCTGTCCTTCTCATAGAAATAGGCTCAGGCTGCATCAGGACCTGCTGAGCTGCCTGCACGTGTCTGCAGCACAGGAACAAGGCAGATTTGAAAAGTTCCTTTATCTTTGTAGATTTTTCCTGCCATTTTACTTGCCATTGGAGCAAACACCTTTAATAATGAGACTTCTCATCTACAACACATATCAAAATCGCATTTAATTATCCAGCTATGTCAAGCAACATCAGATCTAATGAACAGAAATTGAAACAGCTCTATGAAGTTGTTTAAGGTGAGAAGTGATCTCCTAACCCTGGGGAGGAGTGTTGAATGGAGCCGTGTGCAGTTGAGTATGGAGAGAGAGGCAAGTGATATATCTTGCATTCACAGAATCTTAAAGTTACACAAAAATTTTACAAAACATCTCCATAATCTATAAAGTAGTTGGATGATATAGTTTTAAGGTTCAAATGTGGCATCATTTTATCTTATTCTCTAATGTTTGACAGCTGTTGAGAAGAGGAACACTCCTTAAATTAGCAAAATACCACAATGTCTATTTTGAATTTCATTACTTGAATTGAATGTTTCCTTCCAAGTCAATTTTGCTTATAAAATAAGCTGAATAAAATATGTAATGTTTTCCATTTTTGGAGTTGTTTTTCTGTACATTTTGAAAAATACGTATGAATATTTGTAATAGACTCTAGAATATCGAAAAGAAATTGAAATCATGGTTTACATCTTTATGGGATGTCTATACTAACTTTCTTTGCCCATGCTTGTCTTGACAAAGTATTGGTCGGTTATGTACAGTAAAGTCATAAAATACCCTAATTAGGACCAGCTCCTGACCTGAAGTTGACATGGGGGTTACTTTGGGAGAATTAGAATTTGGAAACTTTTACAACTAGAAGTTAATTATGGTCCATTTCATGGTAATGGAATGAAGTTGAACAAAATGATATTTTTATACTATTGTCGATACCTGGTTACCTCTGTGACTTTGTGTGGGCAGCAAGCAGCTGGTTTACTCCAGGGAAATTCAACAATGCCTTGTGTTGATTAAAAATGGGATTTCAATCGCCATCTGAAAACACAATAGAAAGGGCAGAGGAAGGACAAGGCTTGTGTCCTGAAAACGGGCCGAATTCCCACACACTCTATCTCCTCTTTTCTTCAAATATGTAAGTTTGGTGGAGAAAAGAAAACAGTACTGTTTAAAAGATGAGAAAGTCATCAGTAGTGTGATGGCAGAGGTGACAATTCCAGTGAAAAGACATATTGAAAGTTTTCGCTGACATCCAGTGCCCAGTGTCTATATTAGTCTCCATATACATGTTGCAGGAATTAATCCTTGTGACGCCTCCAGCATTTTGCTGTGTCCACACTTCCATATGTAACTTCTGCCATCCACTCTCACATTGGTACAGACGCAGAGAAAGAGCTGCCTACTCAGCCTCATTTTCGGGTGAAATATGTCACTGCGTTACTTTTGGCTTTGTGGATACTTCTGAAAAGATGTCACTGTGCTCACAGAGAAGCAGGTCTCGAAGGAAGTCAGGCAACTTACCTTTTGTTCAGTTGTTACTAACCAATAACTTCCCCCGTTTTGCTGTGATTATATACTCCCTTGAAAATATTGACATAGTCCCTTTGATCATTATAATAAATCTGAGACCTACATTGAAATATATCCAGATTACAACCACTAAAGTGTTAATGAAATTAACAATAAAAAGGTATAATGATTTTTACTGGGATAATTACATAAGTAACTGCATAGATTTGGATAAAACTAGAAGCAGTTGTGTGGTATACAGTCAAACCTCTGTAAATGGTAGGTAGAAAAGTCAAAGACTCTCATTGTGTTTTGGATACAAAAGGGATCTCTAAATTATTAAGTAAAACTTTTTAAAGGGTAAATTTTATCTTATCATTCTTCTAATAAATAGCTCTTTAAAATATTTGGCTAATTGTTTCTTTATGACTCTATTGTCTGTCACATTTCAAAAATATGGTATTTGAAAAAAAAACTTTGATGTTCCAGCAAAGTTAGTAACCCAGTTTGCTTATTGATTAATTTGATCAATTAAAGCAACAGAATGAACTATGGCTTCTCTTGACTTAATTTGTGGCATTTTCCCATGTTTTGTGCTGTTCCACCTACTCATGCTAATGCAAGCATCCCTAATTAATCTTGGTGGTTTATAAAAACAGAGAAAACAGTAGTGACATTAAAGGAGGAGGACGTAGAGGGAATGGAGGAGCCTAGCAGGAGTGAGGGTACCCAAGAAAGCAGGATGACAGGGAATAGCTGTACCAAAAATACATATATACATCTACAAAATTCTCCACAAAATCAGCACCCTCGGCCATCCAATTGTAACAGGTCACAAGTGTGAGGAGATTTCTTCCTGATAAGAAGAACCTGGAGCCTAACATGTTCTGTGTGCTTCCTCGCCTGGCAATGTACCATATGTACTTACATGCGTCTTTTATCATTAAAACTATTCTTGACATAGTGTAGGGGACCCTGATGGCTCTTTGGCCTAGAGAGGGAGGGAGTGGGGGTATTGGTGGAAGGGAGGGGAGGGAAGGGGGAAGAGGAGGGAAGGAGATGGAAATTTTTAAAATATTAAATAAAAAATAAAAAAGAATTAAAAAAAAGAAAGTAGGTCTGTCTGACCCAACATATCTTAATTGCTGCATGATGAACTTATAAATAAAATGCCGATTTGGAAAAAAAAAACTATTCTTGAAACAGCAGCTACATACTCACATCATGAATTCAAGCAGATAATGATGAAAATATGACTAAGAAACCTAAGTACAAACATTCATGACAATTTATGCCCAAGAATGGAGTATAGCCAGCATCTAGAAGTGCCCCACCTCCAAACATCAAGCACCAAGCATGGCCTTCTCCATTCCTGCAAGCTCAGCAGTCATATATAGTTATGTGTAATAATGTATAAATCACGCTTTGAAAAAGCATTACCACCATATTCAGACATTTATATCTAACCAAACCTAGAAACTTTGTACATAATCAACAATAGCTTCTCTTCTCCTAGCTCCTGCCCTCTACTTTGTCCATGTGAAGTTGAACATTTTAGACAGATCATATAATTGGAGTCACATCTTTATCCTTCTGTGATGAGTTATTTCACTTAGTGTAATGTCTTCAAGGCACACACATTTTGTAGTACATATCGTCTTCTTTCTTTTGAAAGGCCAAGCAGTTTTTGGTTTTAGGTGTGCACCACATTTCATTTATCCATGCATCTGTGCTCGTACAACATGAATTTCTTCTATCTTTGGCTATTGTCAGCAAGGAAGTTGTAAACTTATACACCTAATATGGTCCCGATTTTTAGTCCAGTAGGACAAACAATCCCAGAGTGGGATTGGAAGATGTTTACATTCTGAGGAATGTCTATGTTTCCCATAAAGGCTGCAGTATTTTATATTACTATCACAACTTACGTGGTTTCCAATCTCTTTATATCTGTTTTTTTATTGAAAATACTTTTATATAATGTATTCTGATCACAGTTTCTCCTCCTTCATCTCCTCCCAGATTATCCTCACCTCCCCACCTGTCTAATGCTACACCTTCTCTCTCTCTCTCTCTCTCTCTCTCTCTCTCTCTCTCTCTCTCTCTCTCTCTCTCTCTCTCTCTCTCTCTCTCTCTGTCTGTCTCTCTTTGTCTCTCTCTCTCTCCACAAAATCAGAAATTATAATTTATGGACAAAAGACCAATAAGGTTTTTTTTTAAAAAGCTCACAAAGCATTATGAGCCAAAACATCTCCAAAACTGCGGTTGAGTGTGTCTTGTGCTGGCCTACCCTGAAGTGTGGTCTGTATACCCATTGAGACTCCAGTGGGAAACTAGTTTTTCTTTGGGGACAGTTATCAGTTGGAGATAACTTCTAGATTAGGGATAAAGGCTAGCATTCACTTCTCTCAGACCAGAACGCATCTGGCTTCAACCTGCAGGCCCTGCGCAGGACCCACAGTCTCCGTGTATTCATATGTGCAGCAGTCCTGATATGTCTACAAGGCCTTGTTTCCTTGGTGTATTCCTTCCCCACTGGCTCTTAAAACCTTTCAGCCTCCTCTTTTGCATAGGTCCTTGAGTCCTGAGCAGAATGATTAGATGACAGTATCCCATTTAGGACTGTATGTTCCAAGGTCTCTTAGTTTTTACACGTTGTCTAGTTGTGGGTCTCTGTGCTAGTTCCCATCTGACTAGAGAAGAAGGAAACTTTTTGATGATGACTGAGCCAGATACTGACATAAGGGTATAGCAATAGTATTTGGTTTCCCAGAGGTCCATGTCCTATCGACATTCTTAGCTACTCAAACAGCATTAGGCTTGAGCTCCATCTCATGAGTTGGGCTTTCAATCCGATCAGGTAGAGAGAGCAAGGGAGAATTGATAGAAATGAGAAAGAAGAGAAAGAAAAGGAATAAAGAAACATAGATAGACAGTTCCCATTGTGAGTAGACTTATTTATCCTCAGATTTTCGCCCCCTTTAGCTTTTGTGGTGACTTTAACTGAACCTGTTAGATATGTAACTGTTGTCTTCAGCAATAGAAGCTTCCTATCAGCTTGCAGAGAGTGACCAGTAGCTTTGTCTAAGTTGTTTGGGGGTTTCCATGAAGTCCTTTAACCAACAACTCAATTAGATGTAACCTATTTCTGGCACTGGGAGTTTCACTTGGTGGTGAGAGATGTTCTGTTGGGACTTTGGGTTTCTTCTTATTTGGTGATTCCATGTAGGTTTATTTCATAAATGTATGTATTTTACAAAGCTTCTAATGTAGTAGGCTTCCATATCGCCCATCAAATGGTCCTCACTACTAGCTGCCCCTCCTTGCCTTCCCTCTGCTAACGCCCTCTTTACTCCCCCTCTATGATTAATTCTCTCATTCCAGTCTATGCATTAACTATATATTTTATTTCCCCCTCCTTGGAGAGCCTTCCCTTCTCCTTAGTTACTTATTGTGCACCGGACCTCTGTGGTTATATGAATTGTAGCTGCTTTATCAAAGGCTTAAAGTATAACATTCACATGTAAGAAAATACATACCATATTTGTCTCTTTTTGGGTCTTAGTCACCTCACTCAGGATTTTTTTTAACTCCATCTTTTTTAAACTGCTGAATAATATAATAATAAAATTTGTCACATTTTCTTTATTTATTCATCCTTTGATGGATATCTGGGATGTTGTCAGTTTCTGGTTATTATGAATAAAGCAACAGATAACATTGATGAGTAAATGTTTCTAAAGTAGGATGTAGAGTCCTTTGGATGTATGCCCAAAAGTAGTATAGCTGGATCTTGAGATAGATCTATAACTCAGGTAGATGCTTCCTGAGGAACTGCATCTCTGATTTCCATGGTGGCTGTACAAGTTTGTACTCCCTCCAAGTGGTCCTCTTTCTCCATAGCCTTGCCAGTGTGTTGCCATTTGTTTTATTGATGGTAGCCATTCTTTTATAGGCCAAGTATTTTATTGAAAAAATATGCATCTACATTCATAAGAAAAATTGATCTGTAATTTTCCTTTCTATTTGGTCTTTGCGTTATTTACATATCAAGGTAATTGCAACCTCATAAAAAGATTAGGCAGTGTTCCTTCAGTTTCTGTTTTACAGAATGATTTTAACATATGAATGGTAATTCTTCTTTGAAGGTCTGGTGGAATTCTGTGGTGAAAAGCCTGCTTTAATTGTTGTTTATTTGCTTGTTTGTTTTCTGATTAAGAGATTTTAGCTACTTATTTAATCTTAATAGGAATCATAAATATGTTTAAATTGCTTCTCTGATCTTGGTTTAAACTTTGTAGATCTATATATAATAAAATGCATTCATTTTGTTTAGATTGTCCAGATTAGTGGAGTATAGATTTTTAAAGTATGTCTTTATGATTTTCTGAATTTCCTCGATATCTGCTGCTATGTTCCTCTTTCTTCTCTAATTTTATTAATTTGGATCATCTCTCTGCCATTTAGGCCATTTGGCTAAGACTTTATCCATCTTATTGATTTTCTCAAAGAAACAACTCCTTCTTTTATTGAATCTTTGTTTTATTTTTGCCATCCTCCCCCTCCCTGCCTCACCCGATTTAGATGACTTTTTGCTTTCTACTTCGGGTGTTACTTTTTTGTTGTTGTTGTTCTATATCTTTCAGGTCTGTCATTAAGTTACTAACATGAGATCTCTCCAACTTTTTATTGTAGTCACCTGATGCTATGAACTTGCCTCTTAGAAACACTTTCATTGTTTCCGTAGGTTTTGGGTATGTTGTGGTTTCTTTAATGAATTCTAAAATGTTCTTATTTTCCTTCTTAATTTCTGTCTTGATGTGTTTTTCGTTCAGTGGTGAGTTGTTCAGTTTTCATTAGTTTTTAAGCTTTCTGTTTTTGATATCCACCTTTAAAAACAGTAATAAGGATGCAGGGTCTTTTTTCAGTTTTTTTTTTTTTTTTTTGTATCTGTTGATCCTGTCTTTATGTCCATGTATGTGGTTAATTTTAGAGAAAGTTTCATGAGTTCCTGAGAAGGTATATTCTTTTATCTTTGGGTGAAATGTTGTATATTCTTGATCTTTGTGTGAAATGTTCTGTAAGTATCTGCTATGTCCATTTGGTTTGTAACAATATTTAACTTCAGCATTTCTCTATTTATTTATTTGTCTGGATGATCTTTTGGGAAGAGTGGGTTATTGAAGTCTCCCACTATCAGTGTGAGAGTCAATATGTGATTTTGGCTGTAATAGTGTTTCTTTATGAACTTCAATGCTGTTGAGTTTAGCACAAATGTTTAGTTACAATATCCTCAGAATGGGTTTTTCCCATTATATATATTAACCTTTATCTCTTTTGATTAGTTTTCATTTTAATTCTATTTTGTCAGGAATTAAAGTGGCTACACCTGCTTCTTTGGTTCATTTGCTTAGAATATCTTTTTCTATGCTTTTATACTGAGGTTATTTTATTCTTGATGATAAGATATATTTACAGGATGGAGTAAAAGAATGGATTCTGTTTTCACATCCGTTCTGTTAGTCTGTTTCTCTTTATTGGGGGAATTGAGAACATTAATGTTGAGAGTTATCAATGAGCAGTGTGTGTTGTTTTTCATTATTTTCTTGTTTTGATGTGAGTTTTCTCCCTCTTTTGTTTGACTGGTCTAGGATTATTTATTCCTTGTGGGTTTTTTTGTTTTTTTTTTTTTTTTTTGAGTGTGGTTAACCTCTTCAACATGAAGTTTTCCTTCTAGCTCTTTCTGTAGAGCTGGGTTTGTATATATACCAGTTCTTATTGATGTAGAAATGACTTTACTGTGTAACAGTTTCTGAAGGATAATTTTGCTGTATATTGGATTTTTATTCGATGATTTTATAATTTTAGTATTTGGAACATATGATGTCACTTCTATCTGAGCTCTATTACTTTTGGTGTAAAGTAAATCATAAGAATATTGTTTCCCACTTCTAAAGCTTAAATCATACATTAAACCCCACACACTAATAGTAGGAGACTCCAACACTTCCCTCTCACCACTGGACAAGTCAGTCAGCCAAAAAATGAACAGAGAAATATGAGAACTAACAGATGTTATGACTCAAATGGACCTAACAGACATCTATAGAATATTCCATCCAAACAGAAAAGTATATACATTCTTCTCAGCACCTCATGGAACCTTCTCAAAAATTGACCACATACTTGATAACAAAACAAACCTCAACAAATACCAAAAAAATGGAATAACTCAATGTACCTTATAAGATCACCATGGTATAAAACTAGAAGTCAACAGCAATACTAATTCCAGAAAACTCACAAACACATGGAAATTAAACAATGCTCAACTGAATCAACAATGGGTCAAGGGAGAAATAAAGGGAGAAATAAAGACTTCCTAAAATTCAATGAAACTGACCACACAACATACCCAAATTTATGGGAGAAAATGAAAGCTATGTTAAGAGGAAAGTTCATAGCACTAAATGCCTACATAAAGGAGCTGGAAAAAAATCCCACACTAATGAATTAACAGAACATTTGAAAACTTTAGAACAGAAAGAAGCAAACTCACCTAAGAGAACTAGATGGCAGGAAATAATAAAAGTGATAGCTGAAATCAGCAAACTAGAAACAAAGGAAACAATACAAAGAATCAATGAGACAAAGAGTTGGTTCTTTGAGAAGATGAGCAAAATAGACAAACCTTTATCCAAACTAACAAAAAGGCAGAGAGAGAATACCCAAATTAACAAAATCAGAAATGAAAATGGGGACATAACAACAGACATGGAGGAAATACAGAGAATCATCAAGTTATATTTTGAAAACCTGTACTCCACAAAATTGGAAAACTTAAAAGAAATGGACAACTTTCTTGGTAAATATCACTTATAATTAAAGAAAGACGAGATAAACAAATTAAATAGACCTATAACTGCTGAAGAAATAGAAACAGTTAACAAAAGTCTCCCAACCAAAAAAAGCCCAAGACCAAATGGTTTCAGCTCAGAAAGACTTTTGAAGAAGAACTAATACCAATACTCCTCAAAGTATTCCACACAATAGAAACAGAAAGAACATTGCCAAACTCTTTTTATGAGACTACAATTACCCTGATACCCCAAACCACAGAAAGACATTACTAAGAAAGAAAATTTCAGACCAATCTCACTCATGAACATTGATGCAAAAAAACTAAATAAAATACTGGCAAATCTAATCTGAGAACACATCAGAAATGTCATCCACCATGATCAAGTCGACATCATTCCAGAGATGCAGGGATGGTTCAACATACGAAAATCTGTCAATGTAATCCACCATATAAACAAGCTGAAAAATAAAAACCATGTGATCATCTCATTAGATACAAACAAATACTTTTGACAGTATACAACATCTCTTCATGATACAGGTCTTGGAGAAAGCAGGGATACAAAAAACATACCTAAACATAATAAAGGCAATATACAGCAAGCCAACAGCCAACATCAAACTAAATGGAGAGAGACTTCCAGAGATGCCACTGAAATCAGGAACAAGACAAGATTGTCCACTCTCCATATCTATTCAATATAGATCTTGAGGTCAGAGCTAGAACAATAAGATACCAAAAGGAGATCAAAAGGATACAAATTGGAAAAGAAGAAGTCAAACTCTCACTGTTTGCTAAAGATATGATAGTTTACGTAAACCATCTCAAAAATTCTACCAAAAAACTTCTACAACTCATAAACACTTTCAGTAATGTAGCAGGATACAAGATTAACTCAAAAACAAAAATCAGTAGCCTTTCTGTACACAGATGATAAAAAGGCTGGGAAAGAAATCAGAGAATCAACATCCTTCACAATAGCCACAGATAGCATAAAGTATCTTGGAGTAACTCTAACCCAACAAGTGGAAGACTTGTATGACAAGAACTTTAAATGTTTGGAGAAAAAAATTGAAGAAGACACCAGAAAGTGGAAAGATCTCCCATGCTCTTGGGTAGGCAGAATTAACATTATAAAAATGGCAATCTTACCAAAGTCAATCTACAGATTCAATGCAATGCCCAGCAAAATTCTTCAAAGACCTCGAAAGAACGGGACTCAATTTCATATGGAAAAGCAAAAAACCCAGGATAGCTAAAACAATCCTGTACAATAAAAGAACTTCTGGAGGCATCACAATTCCTGACTTCCTGACTTCAAACTCTACTATAGAGCTGCAGTACTGAAAACAGCCTGGTATTGGCATAAGAACAGACAGGAGGGCCAATGGAACCAAATAGAAGACTCGGATTTCAATCCACACATCTTCGAACATCTGATCTTTGATAAAGAAACAAAACATATCAAATTGAAAAAAGAAAGCATATTTAACAAGTGGTGCTGGCATAATTGGATACCAACATTAGAAGAATGAAAATAGAACCATATATATCACCATGCACAAAACTCAAGTTCAAATGGATCAAAGACCTCAACATAAAGCAATAACACTGAATCTTATAGAAGAGAAAGTGGGACGTACACTTGAATGCATTGGCACTGGAGACTCCTTTCTAATTATAACACTAGCAGCACAGGCACTGAGAGAAACAATCAATAAATGGGACCTCCTGAAACTCAAAAGCTTCTGTAAAGCAAAGGACATGATCAACAAGAGAAAACGAGAGCCTACAGAATGGGAAAAGATCCTCACTAACCCCTTGTCAGACAGAGGTCTGATCTCCAAAATATACAAAGAACTCAAGAAACTGGCCATCAAAAGAACAAATAATTCAATTAAAAAAATGGAGTACAGACCTAAACAGAGAACTCTCAACAGAGGAATCAAAATGGCTGAAAGACACTTAAGGAAATGTTCAACATTGTTAGTCCTCAGAGAAATGCAAATCAAAACAGCTCTGAGATTCCATCTTACACCTGTAAGAATGGCCAAGATCAAAAACACTGATGACAACTTATGCTGGATAGGTTGTGGGGAAAAGGGAACACTCCTGCTTTGCTGGTGGGAATGCACGCTGGTATAGCCCCTTTGGATATCAGTGTGGCGATTTCTCAGAAAATTAGGAAACAATCTTCCTCAAGACCCAGTAATACCACTTTTGGGTATATATCCAAAGGATGCTCAATTGTGCCACAAGGATATGTGCTCAACCATGTTCATAGCAGCTTTGTTTGTCATACCTAGAGCCTGGAAACAACCTATATGCCCCTCGACTGAAGAATGGATAAGAAAAATATGTTACATTTACACAATGGAGTACTACATAGCAAAAAAAAAAATAACGACATCTTGAACTTTTCAGGAAAATGGATGGAGCCAGAAAATATTATTTTGAGTGAGGTAACACAAAGAAAGACAATTATCACATGTACTCACTCATAGGTGGTTTTTAAACATAAAACAAAGAAAACGAGCCCACAAATCACAATCCCAGAAAACTTAGACAACAATGAGGACACTAAGAGAGGCTTACAAAGATCTAGCCTACATGGGAAGTAGAAAGTAGAAAAAGACAAGATCTTCTAAGTAAATTATGAGCATGGGGACCTTGCGGGAAGGGTGAAATGGAAAGAAGAGGCAGAGAGGGTAGTAGAGAAAAATGGAGAACTCAAATAAAAATCAATTGAAAAAAAAATATATTGTTTCCATGTCTATAGTCAGTTTTTTCTTTCTGCTTTTACATTTTTATCTCTGTCTTTCAAAACTTTGGTTCTTAAGTGAGTAGGCATGGATTTTGCAATGGAACAGCGTTGTTTCAGTAGTCTGGGTAAGGCCCTGGTTATTATTCCCTTGTTGTATTTTGATTCTTGTCTTCTCTCTTTCAAAGAGAGAGGGTAAGTAGAGGTTTATTACTGTGTTAATCATTCCATTGATTTTTATTTCAATGATTTTCATTATTTTCTTTTTCTGTTTTCAATTTCATGAATTTCTGCTTTCAGAATTTATTTACTTTATTATACTATGCTTTTAACTAATATTTTATGATTGATTTCTATATGACTATTTGACACCATATATCTTTTCAAATTCAACAGATAAATACTCTAATTTCCCTTTAAAAACTGCATCTTATACACTTTGATATGATATATTTTCATTTTCATTTAGCTAAATATATATTTTAACAGATCTTGAGACTTGCCTTTTGAGCATGGATTGTTTATGCTTTAAATTTTAGACTGCTTTGGTTATAGTTTTTCAGATATTCTTGCTATTAATTTCTATTTCGATTCTGTTTTGGCAAGATAACATTTTAGTCTATAATTACAAAATTTTAGGAAAATTTGTAGTTTAGATTAGTGACCATTTTATCTACTTGAAATGAATGGGGTTCTGATACTGTGTGTAGGTTTTGATTCTAAGTTCTTCGATACTGCTGTTATTTTTACTGTATCTGTAATGTCTGCTTCCTTTTTGCTTAAACACATTTTCTTTATTTTTTCAGATATCAAATATTAAGAGTTTTCACATTGAAGATTGTCAGGGTTGTTGTTTCCTCTTTATCATTATGGAATCACTGTTTGGCCATCCCTTTATCTTCAAAACATTTCAACTCTGTCTTGGCTTCATCACTGTGCCACCTCTCTGGCCTCCTAGATCCCTCTTATAATGGTTATAAGTGGTTGCATTCATAAAGCTGAATCCTTGGCTTATTTTTAGCCTTGATGTTCCTTTTGCTGTGTAAAGTATTATCCACAAGTTCTATGAGTTAGGCCAAGGCCATCTAGGGAGTTGTTATTCAGTCTACCACAATTTCAAGTTTACCACCTTCTTTGTTGCAGGATATTTGATCACACTTTGAACCCCAAGGTTGTGTTATTTAAGTAAGATCAACCATAGGCCAAGAGGTGGAACAAGCAACCAGTTTACTGGAAGTAACATAGACAATGAGGGGAATTCAGGAGGTCAGAGAGAGAGGCCCCCACAGAAAGGAGAAGGGAGGGACATCCAGTTGGAGTGGAGAAGTTTTTCTTTCATACAACATAAGAGAAAAGCCTCTCTCTGAGAGGACAGTGGAGGAGAAAGGGCAGCTGGCTGCTTTCTCTGCCTCTCTGGGCTAGCTGCTGTTTACCCCAGAATTTGGTACCTATGTCTTTATTGGTAAAATAAAAAGGTAGAGACTTAGTCAAAACAGGAGGCAGCTGCAGCAGGGCTTGAAGACTCCCCCAGGCTGTGACCTCAGCAGAAGTTGGTGGTGGCTGTAGAGGCATAGGCAGCAATAGCTTCAGGTATAGCCACTGTGCTGAAGATAATTCAACAATCTTTCCTCCGTGGTATCTATTCTTCTGGAAAGCCATTGCTGTAAAATTTTTACTTCAGGTGGTGTGTTTACCGGCTGGGAGTGCCATTCTGTAAATTATTTCAACTGTGTGGCCTTTGTCTGTGCAGTTCTGTCACAATAACGGACTAACAGAGTATGATTACCTTCCATTTCTTTTTTATTCTCTACCCAGTCCTACTCTGTGGCCAACTTTTGTCTCCCATCTGCATTGCCATGGTGACAGTCAGAGTAAGAACACCTGAGAGCCAGGGGCCAAATCTGTTGCCACCAATAGAGGAATCAGGAGAAGGGATGCTGCTACACAAGAACACTTAGTGAGTTTCTGTTCTCTCCCTTGGCTCTTGGCACACACAGTGAGAGTAGCTTACATGTCTAGAGAACATTTCTAGTCATAAGACCAGGAAAATAGTCCTTTAGAAGCAGAGCACATGAGGGATCCCTGTTTCTGTGAGGGAATCAGTAGATGTTTTTCCTAGGATTCTTCCTTATATATTGATGTTGCCCACACCACAGCGGTGCGGTGCAGATGGAGGAGTGAAGCTGTCCCCAACACAGAACTGAGTGAGGAAAACACTCACACTCAGTCACTTCTGCACACACCTCCAGCAGGTGTGCCCTCGGGCCATAATACATGACTTCGCTATGAGAGTTTTCTAATTGTACCTGCTAATAGAGTGCTTGTGAGTCAACTCTCTGTAGGATCAAGAAGAGGATGAGAGTAAACATCTAAAATCTTACTACTTCTCTATCGATTTCTTCAAGTTTTTCCTTTCCCTATTTGCTACTATTGAGTTTTTTTGTAGGGTCTTTGAGAAGTTAGCTGCCTGGTTGTTTGTTTGTTTGTTTGTTTTGTTTTTTTTAGTTTTGTCTAGTTTCTTAATCGTACCAGTGTACATTGAACTCAGCTTCAGGGAGACTTCCTTTACCTTAAAGGACAATCGTACCTTTTTAAATGTACTACGTTTTCAGAGTTTCTGGTAGAGTAGAAGACACTTCTAAAGTCCAGTAAGAGATAAGGCTAGGAATAAGATATAAGAGAGCTGAACAGAAGAGAAACAGGCCTTTTAAAGATCTCAGAACAGAGAAAAAAAGCAGTCAGGAGTGGCGCCCATGGTACCTGCTGCTTTGAATTGCTGCTGGAACAGAGTTAAGTGCCAGGGAAGTCCTTTCTCTCTCTCTCTCTCTCTCTCTCTCTCTCTCTCTCTCTCTCTCTCTCTCTCTCTCTCTCTCTCTTTTTTGGTTTTTCGAGACAGGGTTTCTCTGCAGCTTTTATAGAGCCTGTCCTGGACCTAGCTCTTGTAGACCAGGCTGGCCTCGAACTCACAGAGATCCACCTGCCTCTGCCTCCTGAGGGCTGGGATTAAAGGCGTGCACCACCACTGCCCGGCCAGGGAAGTCCTTTCTATTCCATAACCTGTGTGTGTGTGTGTCTGCTGCTGGAAGAAGGGACTAGGGAGCCCGCTGCCCTGCTGAATTTGGTGAGGCTGGGAAGAGTCTAGCTGAAAACTGTGAGCACAAGCAGATAGGCCTGTCTTCTCTCAAGCTCCAGTCACAGGCCTGGACCATGGGGACGGAATGATTCCCCAAACACCACCAGAAAAGTTGGGACTGTCTTTGGTGTTGTGCAGAATATCCTCAGGGTGGGAAATTCTAATAGGAAGCAGAGTCCACACAGACATACCTCTCTTTAGGAAGGACACACACACATACTTAACATGTTTGAATTGCTGGAATTCTCAGTCCCCACACCTGCAGAGATTTCTGCAGAAGGTGGAAGGGGAAGAAGAAGCCACATTCCTGACGCCAGGACGGAAAGCTGACAGTGGTGTTAATATCTTGCCTTTAATTTTATTTGCTTTTGAACTTCAGTGGTTTGGTTTTGTTTTAGATTAGTTTTAGTTACTTTTATTGTTTCTGTGATCAAATATCTGCCAGGCAGGAATTTGAGTGGGAGGGTTTGGCTCACGAGTTAAGAAGGAGGGCATTCTGTCACAACTGGGAGATCATAATGGCTGGAGCCTGAGGCTGTACCCCAAACAAACCTGCAGTTAATGAGGGAGACCATCAATAACCTAATAAACAGAACAACTAAAACATACAAAATAGCAAACTCCTCTCAATGATAACCCTAAATGTCAGTGGACTCAATTCTCCATTTAAAAGATGCAAACTGTTTGACTTGATTTAAAGCATGACCTGACATATATCACTGGAAAAAAGGAAGGAAGGGAGGGAGGGAGAGAGGGATGGAGGGAGGGAGGGAGGGAGGGAGAGAGGGATGGAGGGAGGGAGGGAGGGAGGGAGGGAGGGAGGGAGGGAGGGAGGGAGGGAGAAAGTGAGTTCCAGGACAGCTAGGGCGCTAGGGCTGTTACACAGAGAAACACTGTCTCAAAAAAACTAAAGGAATATATACATATATATATATATATATGTATATATATATGTGTGTGTGTGTGTGTGTGTGTGTATACATATATATGTGTGTGTGTATACATATATATATGTGTGTGTGTGTGTGTGTATACATATATATATATGTGTGTGTGTGTATACATATATATGTGTGTGTGTGTGTGTATACATATATATGTGTGTGTGTATACATATATATATATATATATCAATCATCATCATCATCATCAAATTAAAATGACAGAATAACTTACCAAAGCCTCTGGAATACAGCTAAGAGGAACAGTTAAAGATACACTTAAGTTAAAAACCTGGAGATCACAAATCAGTTACCTAATGATGTATTTCAGCGCCTGAGAAACCAAGAACACATCAAATTCAAACGCAGTTGATGGCAAAAATCTAAAATTAGAGCATGAATTAAGGAAATGGAGACCAAAAGGGCAATGTGTAGAACCAAATAAAGTGTTGGTTCTCTGAAGAGATAAATGAAGTTGACAAACCTTTAACCAAACTAACCAAAAGAAAGAGAGAAATACCCAAATTAAAGTTTGAAGGTTTTTTTTTTTTTAATGTTACAAGAGACTCCAATGAAGTCTAGGGAATCAGGCCAACAAATGCCTCAGAGGATAAAGATCCTTGATGCACAAAACCTAGTTTTCTGAATTCAATCCCTGGAGCCAACTGTGAACTGAGAGCCAAATCCTAAAATTGTCCCCTACCAAAATTAAATCAAAATGATATAAATAACTTAATAGAACTCAATTAAGAATCACATTGAAGTCTTATTTAAAAATATGTCCCTCAAAATAATACCTAGAAGCCTATAAATTAACTGCTTAATTCTAGCAGACATCTAAAGAAGGGGTGTAACTCCAGTATTTCTGTAATTTTCCCATAGAATGGAAAAATAAGAAATGCCAACAAATTTATTCTACAAGGTCAGTATTACCCTGATACTGAAACTGTAAGGGAACACACACATGCACACACAGAGAAAGGGCAGGTGTGCGGTGGAGGTAGAAAGGAGAGCATCAAGCACTGAATTGTTAAGCCACGTCTCCAGCACAGATTATAGTTCAGAGTCTGTAGAAACTGTATGTGTGCATGTACTGATGTATAGGCCATGAGAATAGCAAGGGGTGCGTAAGTGAACAAAAGTTTTCAAGTTGGAAAAAAGGTGAGGGAAAAGAAAGTAGTAGAATCATTTAAGGAAACAGAAGGAATGCTATTCGGGAGAGAAGTGGGACCAACAGGAGGGAGAAGGCCAGTGGGGGAAAGCTGAGTAGGAACCAACAAGCTCACAACTTCCACAGTGAAACCCATCACTGTGTACTAACTATAGAAGCTACTTTTTTAATTTTTATTTTTAAAACAATCTTACTTTACATATCACAGTTCCCTCTCTCCCCCTCCTCCTACTCTTTCCACCTTCTTCCCATTCCATACCCCATCCACTGCTCAGACAAGGTGAGACCTCCCATGGTAATACAGCAAAGTCTGTCACATCACTTGAGCCAGGACCAAGGTCCTCCTCTTTTGTATCTATGCTGAGCAAGGTATCTCTCCATAGGGAATGGGCTCCAAAGAGCCAGATCATGCCCTAGGGATAAGTCCTGGTTCCATACTAGTGGGCCCACAATCTGATCATTTCACACAACTGTCACTCAAATTCAGAGAGCGTACTTCAGTCTTATGCTGGCTCCCCAGCTCTCAGTCTGTGCTCAGTGAGCTCCCATTAGCTCGAGTCATCTGTTTCTGTGGGTTTCCCCATCATAGTCTTGGCCATGATATGTTGTTCTTCCCTCTCGAAAGCTGACTCCAGAAGTTTGAGTCAGTGCTTAACTGTGGATCTCTGCATTTGCTTTAATGAGTTACTGGATGAAGGTTCTATGATGACAATTAAGGTAGTCATCAATCTGATTTCAGGGGAAGGGCAGTTAAAAGTACATACAAATGAAAATATAGACAAGTTATACCAGCAATACACCTACTCAAAACAAGTAATGAAAGAACACTTGTTGCAGAGAGAGGCGGCTTGTTTGTCCCTGCTGCCCGGCTAGCTTACATCCAAAATAACCACACAGAAACTGTATTAATTAAAGCACTGCTTTGCAATTAGCTCTAACTTCTTATTGGCTAACTCTTACATGTTAGTTTAACTCATTTTTATCAATCTGTGTATCACCACGAGGTTGTGGCCTACCAGAAAGTTTCAGCACATCTACCTCCGGCTGAATATCCATTGCGTCTCTGACTCTGCCTTTCTTCCTCCCAGCATTCAGTTCTGTTTTTCTCCACCTACCTAAGTTTCACCCTATCAACTAAGCCAAGGCAGTTTCTTTATTCATTAACCAATAAAAGCAACACACAAACAAAATGAGCTCCTACACCACTTGCTCTCTTTCTCTCTCTTGTGTGCCATGTGCATGTGTGTGCACATGTATATGTATGTTTATTTGTGTGTGTTGCATTTTAATGTGTGTGGATATTGTCAACAAAGTATTCAGTTTGCTAATGGTTAAAAGACAGAACTTGATTGAGTATCCCTTAACTTCAGCTTTTGAAATAATCTAATCACAACATGGCCTTGTTTTCAATGCTGTTCAGAGTTTAGTACTTCAGAAAATATTTATTGTGTGCCTGAAAAATATCACAACCAGTTCTGGACATTAAATAATGATGGAAGGTACTATTTTATGAGAATTGGTTCATAGACATCTTGAAGGTCAAAGCTTAGAGACATTTTCAAAACCATTCTTGTACATATAGAATGAAACCAAGTCTCCTTAGGTGCACATCTCCTTGGACCCCCTGAATTTTCTGAACCCTGTTTTCTAGCTTCTGCTACCCTTTATTGACCCTTCTACACAAACCTCCACTCATTCTCTTCCTTCCAACATCAGCATCACAATGGGAACCAGTTCACTCTAGATGAGAAAGCCCTGCATGCATCCCATTTGTTGAAAGAAGGACAGGTTGAGCCAGTCAGAGGCCCTGGGGCAGAGGAGGGAAGGGACTTTAAAGGCACTGACAAGGGCCTAGAATGGCCAGAGTAAATGTTTCTCTGGAGAGCAGTCCTCCAGGATGTCCAGGAGGAAGCTTCCTCAGGCTGTGAAATGCTTTAAAGTTTGGAAAGCCTAAATGCTGAGTATTTTAGTTATTAACCTTAGGGGAATAACATCTGACATTTGAAAAGTAGTCATCTTATGGTAAACTCAAAAGTCCTAGGAAGTGACTGTACCTATAAAGCCTTATTGACTACTTAGAAATTAAATGATGTAAGAGGTTGGAATATTACAAATCCAGGGACAAATTATGTTGAGCCATCATTAAGTTCCTCAATAGCCATTATTACTCATCTCTGCATATGATGTAATGCCTGTCTCTGTGACTATTACATAAATTCTTTGGAATGTATGAATAAACACCTAGCTTCCATCAACCCCAGAACTAAAAATGTTGTTAGCTAGGTGCTGAGACCTGTAGCAGAGATTTCCCACGTTGGTGTAACTCCCCTACCTGACAATCCCATCCAGTGTATGTGAAAAGTGGTCTTCTTTGTTCTGTTGATATAAAAACTTCATGAGACACTTACATCATGGAAACATGATTGCTTTCTATATTTTATTTCGCAGTTCATGTTCAGGCTTTGATCATGGTTTTCAAAAGTGATTAGGGTGTAGCACAGTGGTGGAACACAGGCTTAGTATGTACAAGGACCTAATTTTAAAAGGCTCATTTATTTCAAATATCATAGTATTTTATCTTCCCTAAATACTATATACTTCATTGTTTTTTGAGACAGGGTCTTGCTATAAGCCCAGACTGACCTTGAACTCAGAGACTCCCCTGCCTCAGTCTCTCATATGTTGAGTTCACAGGTCTGCCACTTTTGTTCCTGAATGACAAACAGCTTGTGCAATTCTAGAGATGTTAGCCATGATTTCATTCTATGAGCATGTTGGAGCTGTATGTCATTGATTTTCAGACAACACTGACACAGCACATTTTCTGCAGTTTGTAACCAGATATTCTATCCAAACGGTCAAGCAACTATTGTGTCATCCCTGAAATGTGGTTACCTCACCATCTTGTAGCTTGGATTTTAGCATTCTGTGTTAGCTTTAACAAACAAATACTATGGCCTTCCAATGTATACATTTGAATCTTACAAGACTTTTCCTAAATTATAAAGTTGATATTTTCCCTATTACACTTACTGTTTTTTAGGAACACAAATTATGCATATATTGGCTCTCCTTCACTGTCTCCCACAGCTGATCTCTTTTATCTTTAGTGGTGCATTCATTCTTTTTTTTCTCAATTTTTTTAGACCTGTATCTTTTTTTTTGTTTGTTTGTTTTTATTTTTTTTAGGGTTTCTTTTTTTTTATTTTTCTCATTTTTTTATTCAAGATTTCCATCTCCTCCCCTCCTCTTCCCCCTTCCTTCTCCTCCCTTCCACCCATACCCCCACTCCACCCCTCTCCAAAGACAAAGAGCCATCAGGGTTCCCTTCACTATGTTAAGTCCAAGGTCCTCCCAGCTCCCCCTAAGTCCAGGAAGGTGAGCAACCAAACTGACAAGGCTCACAGTGAGCCCGTCCATGCTGTAGAGTTCATGTTCATTGCCGTTGTCCTTGGTTTCTCAGTCCTCCTCCACCGTCAGCCACATTCAGAGAGTCCGGTTTGGTCCCCTGTTCCATCAGTCCCATTCCGACTGGACTTGGTGGTCTCCCGTTAGATCTGTCAACCTCCTTAGCAATCAGGGAAATGCAAATCAAAACAATGCTGAGATACCATCTTACACCTGTCAGAATGGCTAAAATCAAAAACACCAATGATAGCCTTTGCTGGAGAGGATGTGGAGTAAGGGGTACACTCATCCATTGCTGGTGGGAATGCAAACTTGTGCAACCGCTTTGGAAAGCAGTGTGGAGGTTTCTCAGGAAATTTGGGATCAACCTACCCCAGGACCCAGCAATCCCACTGTTGGGAATTTACCCAAGAGATGCCCAATCATATTACAAAAGCATTTGTTCAACTATGTTTATAGCAGCATTATTTGTAATAGCCAGAACCTGGAAACAACCTAGATGCCCTTCAGTGGAAGAATGGATGAAGAAAGTGTGGAATATATACAAATTAGAGTACTACTCGGCGGTAAAAAAAAAAATGACATCTTGAATTTTGCATGCAAATGGATGGAAATAGAAAACACCATCCTGAGCGAGGTAACCCAGGCCCAAAAAGATGAACATGGGATGTACTCACTCATAATTGGTTTCTAGCCATAAATAAAGGACATCGAGCCTATAATTCGTAAAAAATCCTAGAGAAGCTATATAAGAAGGTGAACCCAAAGAAAAACATATAGTTATCCTCCTGGATATTGGAAGTAGACAAGATTGCCGGACAAAAAATGGGACCTGTATCTTTTTATCTGTTCTAATTTTCACTGATTCCGACTTAACAAAATAATTTTCATGAATACTTTGCCAACATAGAAACTTTTCTTTTGTTAATGCTAGAAACTGAAGACATAAATTGCATTTTAATGGTATTTCTAAGCCTTTTATTACAAGACAACAGTCCATTCTACACAACATCTCCACAAACTTTCTTTTTACTTACAAATGCCCGACTTTAGCTTGGCTTATTTCTAGCCAGCTCTTTCTTTCTTTCTTTCTTTCTTTCTTTCTTTCTTTCTTTCTTTCCTTCTTTCCTTCTTTCCTTCTTTCCTTCTTTCTTTTTTTTTGTACAAAATTACATTTTGATAATTTTTGGCCTAATCACTGAGAGTTACATAATAATTCTCAGAACACCCTGCATATCTGTATGTAAAAGACTTTAAAAGTAACAAAATTTAATATAAATATTAAACTGTATATCTTTGTACTTTCATGTGATGTCAAGTTTGAAATATATTTTCAGTTCAATACTCCTAGGTAGAAAAAGTATATTTGATAATATCCTTATTCAAATTATTTCTTCAAACTGTGAAATTTAGTGAGTTGGATGATTAGAGAGAACATGTCTAGGTTAACTGTGGCACCAATTCTTATTTAGTTCAGCTTGTATGTAGTTTCTCTTGTTTTCCATTTTTTGGCACTGAGAATGGTGAAAATAAAACATGTATTGCAATACAGAGGAAGTGAAAATGGCTTGACTGTCAGTTATATTCTCCTAGGATGTATTTTTCTTACCTCAGCATGTACTGTAGTCACTTGATATTTGTATATGTTGCTAGAATTTAGGCTGTTGGAAATAGTGCGATTCTAATGCGTTTTTAATAAATTATATATGTGTGTCTTCCTCAGATTGTGTGGATTAAACAAAACAACCTTGACATCAAAAAAAATTTCTTCATCATAATATTTGGGATATGGTTCCTGCAGTTGCCTCTTCTAGCTCCCATGGCCATGTTTATTGTGTCTGTGACACTCACGTAGAACAAAGAGTTTTCTTTTTATGTGAACTTTATTTATCAAACCATAGAGTGTCTGAATGCCAGCAAGTTAAAAAGTGATCAAGGATCACTTTACTTGATTTTTTTTTTAGAATTCCCTTTGAAAGATAATAGACACAGAGCTTCTGCATTAGACGTCATTCTCGATCAGGTTCTTTGAAATACTGACAGGAAGATGTGCCTCACCTCTTTTCACTTTTTATTTTTTCATAAAGAAGGAATAATAATTTTAAATGATAAATGTCTGTATTTCATTTTTAGCTTGTGTTTACTATCAGATGAATGTATTATTTTAATATACACACATCTAATGGAAGATATATCTGTGAACTTTAAAATATATATAACACCTTAACAATTTTAGTATGTTGGAACCCTGTAGGCAGAGGTCACTTGTTCATTTCCCTGCCTCCCAGACCCAAAATAATCACACAGAAACTATATTATTATAACATTGCTTGGCCTATTAGCTCGTGCTTCTTATTGGCTAGCTCTAATATCTTAAATTAACCCATTTCTGTTAATCTGTATATTGCCACATGGCGATCCTTTGGAGGAATTTGGTCCATCAAATCATATTAGTCTGGAAGGAATCCGCAGGTTCTCATCCTCTGTGGAAACGAAAAAGCAGAGCCCGTTTTCTAAGACAGCATGTTCTTAGACCCAAATTTTGAAGTCAAGATACCTTTAAAATATATATGTTGGTTTAGCTTAGCAGTCCATACAATGAAATGTCCCTCTGTACTTAGCTCATTCATAGTCGAAAAATTCAAAGAAAACAGAATAATACTCATAATCTAGACTCTCTATGTATATTACATTTTTACCTGGCTTATTTTTCTTACTTTATTACTTTTTATATAAGTTATTTATTTTATTTCTTTACTTCTTTAATCTATGTCTGTCTATACTCTTTTATATTATAACTGTCTATACTCTTTTTCCTCTCTCTGTCAAGCCTATATACATTTATCCAACACTGTGACCCATTTAGAGGTCTTTTCCATCAGAATTTGTCTTTATTGCATATCTATAAACCTTTTCTGACCAGGACTGCTTCTTAAAATGATAAGCAGATTGGGTAGGACCAAGGTTGCTTTGCCTTTTGGCTCTGCCCAGTTCAGCATGGCAGAGGTCCGTTTACTGCCTCTGAGACTGCCAGGTGAAGAGCTGTCCTCACCACCTCAACTCTGAAAACCAGTTGGTCCATGCTGCCACCAAGTAATTAACTTGCAACACGCTGCCGTCAAAACCCCTTCAAGTGCTCGGCCTCCTCGCCTCCTGAAAGAGTCAGAGTTTGTGCTGCCCAAACCAGGAAGTCACCATTTCTTATTCTGAGTCAGTAAGCCTTTTCTTACAAGAGCCGTGGTGCCCCTGCTCACCGCCAGCAAACAAAGTCCATCTGGAGAAAAAAAATGTCAGTTACAAAGAAGCCGTGTTTAACTCTATTCTTCTGTGTCTAGAATTCCTTTCCAAGCTTTCTCGGGTTTTACATAGATATAGTCGGCCCCATATTGGTGTGCCAATCTGTTGGTGGAGCTGTTTCTTTGCAGCCTCCCAGACCCGAGGCCACCCCAAAATAATCACACAGAAACTGTATTGATTAAAACACTGCTTGGCCAATTAGCTTATGCATATTTCTAGATAACTTATATCTTAAATCAACCCATCTCTATTAATCTGTATATCACCATGTGATTGTGGCCTACCAGTAAGGTTCCATCTGGTGTCGGGTGTTTGTCTCTTGTGGCAGCTACATGGCTTCTCCCTAACTCTGCCTACTCTCTCTATATATCTTTTCTGTTAAGCCAATGGCAATAAAACATGTTAACAGAATACAGAGGGGAATCCCACATCAGAACCCATTTTATTTTTGTTGTGCTCAAATGTCCTCTGAGTCCAAGAAAGACAGGAATGTACCATCATGCCTAACTTAGGGTTAGTTTTAATATGTTACTTATTAATGAAAATAAGTTGGTTCAGTTATATCAGGAAAATGTACTTAAATGTAAGTAATAAAAATATGCCTAATATTTTATAGTAACTATGTGTATACTATTGCTTGCTTGAAAAAATCAGAAATTATATAGATTGTAAGTATTGATTATAGGGGATTGGGAAATCACGCAGCTGGTAAAGCCCTTATCATAAAGACCCAAGGTTGTTTGATCTACTGCCACCACATAAAGTATTGGACATTGTGGCATATATATATAATATCAGTGCTGGGTGATGTTGACAGGCATATCACATCTTCGGGATTCACTGTTCAGCCAGCCTATCCTAATCAGTAAGCCCAAGTTCCAGTGAGAGTTCCATGATCCCCAAGAAGGAATAACACCTAAGACTGACCCCTGACCTCAAAACACATGTACACACAAATGCAACACAGAGAGAATTATTAAAGTCATTTAGAAAACATAAGTTCTTTTCTTTAAAGTAAAATATATTAGATGCCTTACTTTATAGCCAAAATAATACAGATTTATAAAGGCAAATATTTGAAATGTTGGCTGAAAATAAACACTGTCCATTTGTAATTGTTCTTGACTGCAAAGTGTGCTGCCTCACCAATTCTCAACCTAACTGACAGTCCCGTGCTTTAATATGAGTGATTTCTTCTGCCTTGCAAAGCACGAGTGAAGTCCTGACTTCTCAGCAAGTTGCCTAGAAAGCATGTGATGAAAGGGCAGAGATGGATTTTCCTTCCCTTCTCTTCATACCAAATCACCTAAAGAACAAGAATAAAAATTTAAAGGCCAGGTTTCTATCTTCTGCATAAAGTAATATCCAAACCATATGCTTTCCTGGAAATATAAATAAAGGCATGACATATAGACACACTTCACTATGACCAAATTAGTAATTTACAAAACCACCAGAGAGTATGTAGAGGCATGCACCATCTGATTCAACCTCTTCTCACCCCTTATTACCATTTACTGGGCCTCAACCTACAACATAATAAAACAGCTGTTAGATCATTTAGTCAGTCTGGCTGGAAATCCTGTGTAGTATTTCTTAAGTGTGAGAACTATATGTACCCTCAAACATAAGTGCCCAGCTTCTGCTTGGAACACTTAGCATATTTCTCTTTTCTCTATGGTTTAAAATGTGTGGGAACATGTGATCAGGGGCCTTTTTATATTCAAAATGGGTCAGCTTGTGTCTAGAAAGTGTCTTATTGTCATGATGTCACCACATCTCAAGATTTGTGACCTTTTGCACCATATAGATTCATGGTAGCCCACAACTTAGTTTGCAGACCAGAGTGCTTTTGTGCACCCGCTAGGGGGAATCAAAGGCTTTTGGACTGGAATTTCAAGTACTGATAGATTTAGAAAAACAAAAGGTAATTTTTATATATCCTAAGGACCGCCAGATGTCGCAAAGGCATCATTGATGAAGCCGGTTTTCACCAAAATGTGGCTCTTATATAAGGAATACTATCATTGTGTTTGAGAGTTTCAGAGGCCATAACAGGTCAGTGAAATGTCCTTCAAGCATCTGATTTTTACATTCAAGAATGGACCAAGATGAAAAGATAACCACGTATCTGACATTGACATTACTACCATTTAGACAACCAATTCAGTCACCCCAGTCGGTGGGATCAGCCGGGCCTTTATTTCTTTGAAAAATCACAAAAATGATATAGTTTTCTTTTTCTTTAAAAATGATGATTTGGAGTTACAACCTACCACTGTATTTTAGCTGTAATGGGACCTTTTTTGCGGAGGTGTGTGGAAACTTTCAAGCCAATTCCCCCACACCGTGAGTGGAAAGCATTTTATGAGATGTACAAAATTATAATAATGAAAGAAATGGTGCTGAGTGAATTTCTGCTGAGCCAAACTGTATGCATAAATTGGCAGTTTAAC
The DNA here is from genome assembly GCF_903992535.2 of Arvicola amphibius. Classification (NCBI taxonomy): domain Eukaryota; kingdom Metazoa; phylum Chordata; class Mammalia; order Rodentia; family Cricetidae; genus Arvicola; species Arvicola amphibius. Next base: position 69,114,832 of record NC_052049.1, on the reverse strand, counting down.
AAGTAAAACTTGGAAGCAAGCATTTGATGATTGATTTTTTATTGAGACAGAACAAGCATGATAGTGAGTAAAGTGATTTTCCTTATTGAGGAAAAAATACAGTGTTTTTCAACATGTCTCTAGTATGAATGGAAGATTGTCAAAAAATGGAGCAACACATAATATCTTTAAAAAGGTGAATTAACATAAGTATATCACTTATTTTATAGAGCAAATTTTATACTTGTCAGTTTTATTCATAATGCTACAAAGTTTATTCATAAAGGTAATATTACTACCTTTGTTATGTCCTTTAAAAACTCCAATATTAACTGCTTTGTAAGTAGATTATAAAGTATATTCATGTATTCAATGCAGTAATAAAAATTAAGTTCAAAATATGTATTCATGTGTAGATCTTAGGAAACTCCCTGGTAATTTTTAACTTCTTGAAATACATTATTCAACAAGTAACCTGCCGTATATTTGTTTTATACTCTCAGGCAGAGCCTGAGTATAAGAACTGTCAAGACAAAATTAAGAAACATATATCATTCTAACTTAATTATAATTCATCAAAAATCCCCATTGTCTGTGTTCAAGGATGATGTAGAAATGTTCTTATTGAGATCATTTATATATTGATTCCTACTGCTTACATAACATATGTATACACATCAACATGTATGTCCACATACTATCTGACTTATAGCTGTCTTCTCTGTAACCTATTAACAATCACATCTATGCAAATTTTAAATAATAAATATGCATCTGTTCATAGAGTTCTTTTCAAGTTTGTGATTGTACATTTATTCTACTTGTGTTTTCTGGCTATAATTTTTAATTCTACTTAGCTGTGCATATACAGTTTCCTTTGTATTAAAATGCATTGCAACCTAAGGAGGACATAGCCATGTTTTTTTTCTGGGTTTAAACAGGAGGCATCCCATGAATCCATGACTCCTGTTGCATTTGACTATGTATATCATGGGTCCATGTTGTATGTGAAAGATTATCTGTATTTTAAGACTTTATGTATATTTAACCTTTAATTTGACTAGCAGGTTGTATGATTTACATAAAAAATAGATCAGCTCTGCATTCACAGAATGCTATTGGTATGACATAATCAATCATCTCTAAATGTTAATGGTGTTAAAGAGCAAGGAGAGCATATGTCTTCTATCTGCAATCTTGTGCATTTGTGGAATTATTTGGGGTGTCTAACTGCATTAGATCATGACCTTTCTCTAGAGTTAAGGATTAGAATTTTTGAATGGTAGATATCATTCTAATGAAGTTATAGAATTAAATAAATATAAATACTTCAAAAACAATCAATTATAATAGGGACCTCAATGCCCAAAAAAGATATAGTAAATTATATAGCACAGTGATAAAAAAATACTAAGACTTTCTTTGTCTTATTTTCTTTGTACTATGTTTCAATTTGGTGCTATCCTAATTGTTCCACGCTGACAATTGGTCAATGAAATAAAAAGTCAATATGTGAAAAGCACCAGTAAAGGGAGAGATAGGATTGCAAACAGTAAAACCCACTCTGCTACAAAGCCATGCAGCTGCTTTGGCAGGTCTGTAAAAATGATCGTAACAAAGAATCTTTATTTGTTGCTGTGTAATTGTAGGATTTATTTTTAAGCACAAATTCTAATTATCAAGGAAATGGCGTCCCTTTCATCTGAAAGAAGGACATACTGAACCACAGCAGACTTGGTTATTGGAACTATAATATTGTTACCTTGCTTGAAACACATGGTCTCTCCTGATATACAAGGAAAAAAACTGAATCCATTTCAATAAATTAATAGGGATGAGAATCCCAATCCATCCTTCTTTTCAGAGGTTCACATACATTGTAATGAGATGCATTAGGAGTTTTCTTCACTTGAAATCCAAATGAGACCCATTTTGGCTCACACCCTTGACAGTCTCTTTTATACGCATTGCTGTCTCCTGTTCTTGTGTGGGCCTGGTAAAATGCTTCCTTTGTGAGATGCACAGAGACAATACAATGCCACGAAAGACGAAGGTGTCAAAACACAAAGTTAGAGGCAATCTAATCAATGCCTCCTGATTTAGCCTTTGAAGGCTCTCTTCATTAAAACTCTTTAATGGTGAGGCTTATCTTGAGGTAGAGCTGTTACTTAATATTTTTCAGTGTCATTCTTTGGACAGTCATTTGTACCTTTTAAATGTATTTTCACTATTCATTGTTTAGTAAATTGGATGTCTTGTTAGCATGGTGGTGGTGTGAATGACTTGCATCAAAATGATTGAAGGTAATACTGTATAAATTCTTGCTAAATTTCCCCCATACTTTAATCCCCATCTTTCCCTCCAACAAAATAAAATCTTAATTTATTTTCTTTCTAAATATCAGGTATAGGATTGATAATTTGCATGACAGAGCTAGACATTTAGATGCCTTTCTATAGCCAAGGATCTGCTTGTAAAATAAAAACAATTCAAGGCAATTAAAATTTCAACTTAAGAGGAATTTCTTTCCATTGCCATCTTTTTGCTAAATACACCTTTCAAATTAATTTTCTTTTTGTGTTGAGCTTTTGAGAAAAGCAATGTGAATCACTCTAAACTTCTAAATTCTCCGTATTGAGTCTTTGTTTCTTAGAGAGCATATTAGGAAGACCAAGAGCTGGGAGACACATTAGCACCTAACTAATTCTAGACAGCTTTGTGAGTTTAGGAGCTGTGGTCATAAAAGACAGTCTTTGAAAGGATTTTACTTTCCTAAGTGTGAACAAAAGCATATATAATGGTTTAGAACCTCGTGTTTGCTAGTCCCATCCCCCAGCAACATGTTCACATTTAATAAATGAGAAGCTTATCATTTTGTATTTCTTCAGTATGTGGATCAGATTGTATCACACTTGGAAATACATAGAAAATCACTGTGTTAATATTGTGTGTGTGTCACCTTTGCAGTATGTGTGGCAGGGCCATGTATGTACAGCCGTGCCCAGGCTTTACATTTGGTTTGTGTGTTCGCAGAGTTTGCAATGCTTCATGTAAACAGACACAACGAACCCATGAGCTTTTAGATCAGAATAGTCACAAAGGCTGGAAAGGAGTTGAAGAAGTCAGCAACTAATTTGTTTTTTAATATTCCCAGCTTTCTATCCTTTCCACCTCAATCTATGATTATCAGGAAAAATAAATAATATCTAAAAATAAGAAAAATAGAAAAGGATAAACATCACAGAATTTATTCACAGGGTATCCTGGAAATGGAAAAGAATTCGAACAACTTTGACCTGATTTTTAAATGACTGCCGTGGTGGCTACAGCTGCTCTAGCTTAGTAATTATTTGTGATAGGTTGTTTTTTAGTCCCATATGTATAGGAGCTCCAGGCCCAGCTACCTCATTTGTTGGCATACAAACAGAGTCTTCCAGGTGCTGAAAATTAAATTTTAATATATTATTTAAATATTAAGAGAATTACCGCTTCAGTAATTTTCCTGCTACAGCTGGAACACAAAGCTTGCCTGTGGAAATGCAGAGCATTGGACAGTCTAACATGGAGATGCTCCTAGTGACCTTAAAAAAGTATTAGCTTATGCATTTAATAGCTGATTGCCATAATTGGCAGTTACATTTTGTACAGGTACCCTTGGTTTAGTTTCTAGGCATTTAGGTATCCTTTACTTCTGTGCAATCTATTATTACTTGGTCATTTTGGGATCGCTAGCTAAAAAAATACAATGATAGCAATGATACAGAAATTTAAGATATTAAAAAACACACTGCTTTACATATCTATATTACTCTGATTTTAAAGAGTTTTGATATTTGAATTTTTTTAATTCATTGGTTTCCACTGTCTAAAGGCAATTATCTCAAAGTTGTTGAAAATTAGGGATGAAATTAATAAGAATTTAGTCTTGAATACATTAAATGCAGGATTCATTTTTAACAGGCCTTTTGGATTTTTTGCCTCCTCAAAAACAATTTAAATAACGTTTAGATGTTTAGAATTCATAGTAGTATGTTTAGTAACAGAATTCATAAGTAACAATCACTCGTAACAGTGTTCTGTGACAAAAAGCTTGCTTTCCTAGGCAATACGTGTACTATCATTTCATGGGCGTTACATGACGGGGCTGTTGATCCAGAACGTGTAGGTTCAAATCAGGTCTACCATCTTCCAGTTGTGTGATATTGACAGCCAACCCTTCAATATCTCAACTTTCTGACCTACAAAATGAAGCTACTTTGTGATTTTGTTTCAGTGTTGATGTGAATTTTAAATAAAGGAACTAAAATGCTACCTGGCTCAAAGTAAGTATTGTGTAGATATTAGGAATATGATTACTCACACTTCATAACAGCCATGATACAGTATATGTAGAGTACATAGTATAGTGCGAGCACATGGGATAGTGCGAGCACATGGGGTAGTGCGAGCCCATAGGATTGTGTGAGCCCATGGGATAGTGCAAGCCCTTGGGATAGTGCAAGCACATGGGGTAGTGCGTGCACATGGGATAGTGCAAGCCCTTGGGATAGTGCGAGCACATGGGGTAGTGCGAGCACATGGGATAGTGCGAGCACATGGGGTAGTGCGAGCACATGGGGATAGTGCGAGCACATGGGATTGTGTGAGCCCATGGGATAGTGTGAGCACATGGGGTAGGGCGAGCACATGGGATATTGTGAGCACATGGGGTAGGGTGAGCACATGGGATATTGTGAGCACATGGGGTAGGGCGAGCACATGGGACAATGTAAATACATTTCACTTTTGTAATTCTTGACTTTTCATTTGTAATTTGTAATTCAAGACTTTTGCATTTTTTCAGAACTGCTACTCTTAGACATTTTTGGTATTTAACCCATTGATACAAATAAACTAACCCTTAGATTTGCTACTTGAAATCATTTATAGTTTAGTTCATAACTCTATAGTGTGTAAAATTATAACACAAACTGTCAAATAGTGAGATATTTAATTAATCTTATGAGGAAGAGTTACATAATTACCTCTTAAATCTCACAGCACATTTTAGAAACATGAGTAAAGAATCTTCCGTCTTCACTTCTTCTTAGAGCCAGTTCTGGAAGGTACTTACTTTGAAGTCTTAGCTCCTTTTGAAAAGTCTAACTATTTTTAAAATCACTGGATGAAACAGAATTGTTCAAATTATATTTTGAAATTCAAATTCTAGACACAATATCATCCTTTTGCTGCAAAGCATGTTTTCTATGCGTCAGTGTAAGTGGCCAGTTTTTTTTCATTATAGAAAAATAAGAGATATGAAATGTCAAAAAATGAGTCATAATGAGTAATTAAAATGTATATTGAGTACCTACTATTTAGGGATGGGTAGAATGTATACAGAAGAAGTTAGATAACATCTTTATCTTCCTAAAATTTATATTACCAAAAGAGCTCAGAGATGTTAATATAGTATCAGGTAGTGATAAAAGTTATGAAGTAAAGCAAGGCATAGAAGAAGGACATGGTGCGTGCATACATGTCTGTGTGTGTGTGCGTGTGCGTGTGTGTGTGTGTGTGTGTGTGTAAATAGTTATTTAAAGTAGAGTAACCAGGGAAGGCATCCGTGAGCAAATGTGAAACCTCAAAACCAAGTCATGAGTGTTTCTGAAATCAGTTTCGCGTAGCTCCATAACTGTCTTGATTATGACTACACTAAAGGAGGGAGAGAGGAGGGAGCACCGCTTGCAAGTGTGACTGACTCTGTGTGATAGGAGGTCTATGGAAGGGTATTGAGTGTGAAGGAATGTGCTCCGACTTGCATTTCAAACAGCCCTAATCTCGAAGAACAGGCTCAAGGGATAGAAATAGCAGAAACAGAAGTTAGAGGACTGCCATAGTCCCAGCTGGAATTGGGTTGATATTAGGTGAACTTTGGCATCTCTTTTGAAGATATTTAGTTAAACAACCAGAAAGAAGCAGCTCAAGGGATTGTGGAGAGAAAGATGTGAAGGCTGCAAACCAGGGTGTTTCTTAAGATCTTACCCTCAGTGACCATGAGAGCCATGTGCCTTACAGCCACAGGAAGCTAGCAGACAAGGACTGTCTCTTGGGATGGTGCTCTTGATATGGCTTCAAGGCAGCAAATGGAGCAGGATGCTGAATTGGAGGCAGTGTACTAAGGCTTAGAGGCTTTAATATCTAAAAGCTCAGAGCACGGTCCTGGGAAAGCACGATCAGTGGCATAGACAGCTAACCAAGAGAACATGGCACCAGGAGAGGCTCTCGGGAAATGAAGGAGTGATGAAGGGCAGGGTACAATACTCACAGCCAATCCCTGGCTTCAGGCATCGCTTTCCTCTGATTTGCTTTACATGTTGACTACTCGGTATGAATGCTGCTATCTCTGCCGGCACACACTTTGCTTCTGTCCTGGTTTCCCATCAGACTGACCCTCATAAGCTATGTGAGAACTCACTGGGAAACATGGAGACAAAAGCACTGTCTCAAGCCGCCAACCTTTTCTTTCCTGTGCTGTCACACCAGTGTTCCTAATCTAGGTCTTCCCACCTCCCACAGACTTGTATTTAATGGTATTGTTATTAGTAATTGTTGGCATTCTTGTAAGTAACGGATGGTAGTAGTAGGGATGATGATGGTGGTGGTGATGATGATGACAGTAACATACAGAGACTCATCCATCACTCTTTTTGTTCCTGAACTTTTGAGTCTAAGTTTTTCTCTTAAAGTACAATTTACATCTGCCCTCTCAGAGCTCAAACTTTCATACAGCCTTCCTTATCCAATTCTCCAGCCATCAGGGGAAGGACTAGGAATCATTTTCCTGGGTTTGTTAAAAACACGTGTATTTTCTATGAGCAATTCTTATACATGCACAGTTGTTAATCTTTTTGATAAATTATGGACCGAATGTATTTTTGATGTAGTTTATGTACATCATGCCATATTAACGCTGTTTCAGTGATAAAATGCATTTAGGTGTTTAATAAGTAATTTATTAGTCAAATTTTGGGATATAATCTGTTTATAGCCAAAGAATTGCTTTGTGTATTTATAACTATCATTTCTAACTTTATATTTATCTGATATTCAGATGTAGAATATGTAAATATTCTTGATATTTACATATCAAGAATAGACACAATTACTAATGATGACTCCATATTTAAATTTCCTAAATAGGCATTTGTAGCAAAAGTAGTTATTTTATATTTATATTTTCATTGTAATTTATTGGATCATAGCATAGCTGATTTTTTCCTGTGACTAAAGCTTTGTCTAAATTCTCTTACTCTCTGGGTCACTATACCCAAGTTATATTCCAGTATAGGAAAGGGTACTATATATAATGTCGAAGTTTGTATTTTATAAGGACAGCTTTTTTTAAAGTGTCCATACAGAAGCAGTATGCTGTAAAACTCAATGCTTCGGCTGTGAGATTGAGCGGTGGAAGACTCAATTACCATGATGTGTAGGGGGAAATTTGAAGGTTTTTATGAAGAAATGATGCTGCCATAGAAAAGTCGATGTGTTTGATCATACTTTTTTAAAAGTGGAAAATGTGTTGAAGCGCAGGCCGTGTTTCAGAGGCGCATCCTCGTTTGCTCTCTGGCTTTCGCTGCACAGTCACTGGGAGGAGGCCTCCCATCGTGACCCCTCTTTTAGAGAGGAAGGGCTGGGTGCTAGTGCTATACGTCTGACCCTGGCTGGCGTTCTGACTCCAAATCTCGGTCTCCGTCACCTGCCCACATGGCCTTTTATTTTCTATGGCAAATCGCCTTGCAGTTAATCCCTATAGTCTCTGGGCTCAGTGCAGATTTCAGGACACAGTGTTTTTAGCTTTCATTTGGGTTTGCTGGATGCTTATGGAGCTGATTTCTGCCTCAGTGCTAAGTCAGTGAGCCACTCTGTGTTCACAGATGTCCGAAGTGCAAAGCATGAAGGGAAACCATCTTTCTCTGGATTTCTCAAACGTTTTCAACACTTAAGGCAAGCTATCCTTTCTCCAGCATGGCAACAGTGTTCAGTGCTGAGAAGTGTGCGCCCCCACTTCTTCATATCCACACCTGGGAAGCGGTTCAAGGCCTGGAAGACAGAGAGGGTTCTGAGGGTGGTGACGTGGCTTTTGCAGGGCTTTGCTAGTGGGGTGAGGCGCCCTCTCAACTTACGTCCTCCCCACCCTGGCTTATAATATTTGTTACTGAGAAATACAGTGGAGTTCTTCCTCATCTCCCACTGTCTAACTTAGTCAGAGGAAAAAGAAGCAGAAAAACATTCTCTTCTCTTCTTCGTCATAGTGCTTCTCATCACAGATCATAAGGCAGTCTGTGTGGACTGGAGAGATAGCTCACGGAGTTTAGTGCTTGCCACATACGTGTGAAGCCTGAGTTCAAGGCTTCGAGCTCAAGCAGAGCATAGTGGAGCATGTTATAATCCCAATAAGGCAGATAAAGTGTCTCGTTGGCCAGCAAGTATAGCTGAATCAGAAAGTTCCAGGCTAGTGAAGACGTGTCTCAAAAACAAGCCGGATGGTTCCTGAGGAACCAACCGAAATTGTCTTCTGGCCTCCACACACAAGCATGCACACTTACACATGTGCAATTTCCCATACAAACATACATACATATGAGCACAAGCATACAACACACTCACAACTGCCTTTTGTCAGCCATGGTATCCCACACCTGTAAGCTCAGCACTTGAAGTCAAAGCAGGAGAGTTGCTGTGAGCCAGCCTGGTCTGCATAGTAAGACCTTGACTCACAACTAGAACACAGCAACAACAGCAAGAAGTGAGGCTTTTACTACAGAGAGGTCTAAGGAATATATATCCATTTGTTGAGTGTAAGATGACTTCTCTAAACACACACTGAACCTTTTCCTTTCTTTCTAAATGGATACTTTTACTCTGTGCTTCTTTCAAAAATTATTTGTTATTTCGAGAAAGTGAGGAAGACATACTGTCCTACCTCAGAGGCAAATAAGGCCTCCATAAGGAAAGTATCTTTTGGAGCACTGGGGAGCATTCCCAGCTGAACTTCCGGGATATGCACTTACTGCCTCGGCAGCGTTTGGGTGCCCATTGCCGTTGGTGAACTTTGAGGTCATCTGGGATCTATGATCTTCACTACAGGTTGTTTGGATGAAGCAAGTTGGAAAATAGTAAAGGAGATCAATGTTCCCTCTCTATAGTTCCTGCAGTGGTTCAGGTGTTTGTACTTGAGGGTTCTTTGTGTGTGTGTGTGTGTGTGTGTGTGTGTGTGTGTGTGCCTGTGTGTGTAGTGTGTAAATATAGAAATCATTTTCAGTAAAAAAAAAAATTAAGGTTGTTTAGTAGCAAAACCTGGAATAAAACATGTAGTATTTATGTCTTAGACTAGAATAACAGTTGATATATAAAAGTAAAAGTTAGAAATTCATAACTGTTTATGAATATAATATAAAATGTATAGATTTCATATTTTACCATATTTTACTTTCAACACAAACATTTTAGTGTGTGCAATGTAAAACTCATATTTAACATGGGAAGAACAAAAGGTGCCATGTGGATTTTCTTTAACCTTCTCATTAATGGGTATGGTGACTTCTTAAAAACTAAGAACAATTTTCTTTAGAGAAACTCACAATACTCATCTCTTTGCTCAGTTTTATCACTAAAAATTTTTTTAAATGGTGGTTTTAAAAGCAAAGTGTACTTCAACATATAGCAGTCAGTCACAGACATGAAAGAGCTATGAATACCAACATAAAGTTTAAGGAATAAAACAGTGTGGCGTGTATTTAATGACCTTTAAAATGTGATGATATATTATGTCAGATCCTTGGAGTTGTCCTGTGGTACAAAGACATCCATTGTCTCTAAGCCAGACATGGTGTGATCTGGAGAAAAAATAACTAATACAACTGAAATTATATAGTCAAGAATAAATTAAGTTTAAGAATTGTTATTTCTATCACATATTGAATATTTATATTTCCCTTATATTGCAATAGCTTAGACCAGGTTTGAAAGCTGCAGAGCTCTGAGAAGGTAGTGGGTATAAAAGTTATATTCGCCAGCCGTCCCTTTCTCAGGCTCAGTAATTAAACATGGCTACGGGCATTTCTATCCACAGAGATTTACCAACTGCTATAGCATTCAACATTTATAGAAGAGCTTCTACACCTGCTTTTTTTTTAATGAAATAACCACATATCACAGCAGCTTGAAGTGTTTTCTTTAAAAAAAAAAAAGAAAGAAAGAAAGAAAAGTTTCCCTCTAGGCCTTTGGTTTTAGCAGATACAAAGCCACTGATTAGCCCACCATCCGTTTTAATTTGAAATCCTAAGAACAAAAGTCATTAATAAGTCCTTTGTTATGGCTTTTAAAAAGAAGACGCCTTTTTAGTATTTGTATGTCATCATGCCAGGCCTAGAAAATTAGGCTAATTTATTATTTAAAACACTGGTGGGATTCCTAATTGCATTCATCATTAGATATGACACGTTTAGAACTGAGAACCATATCCAGTGAGAATTTTCCAGTTTGAATTTTGAAATAAAAATATTTTTCAAGAGATCCCTAGCTAGTGCCTGTTGCCATGGTAACAGTCCTATTTGTCTGAGAGCTCTGTCCGCTGCCAATGAGAGCGAGAGCAACGTCAACTAAACATACAAATACATCAAAGACAAATTCATATGCTCAATCTGATCAGCTCAATTAATGTAAGAACAGAAGCTGAAGGGGGTTAAAAGAGGGCACCCATTCAGGAGAGATGAAGCCCTTTTAGCAGAATATACACGCCGGCCTTTTGGGGGAGGAATTTAGCACACTGTCAAAAACATTATCAGAGAAAGAAAGTAGTAGGCCTCCTACACCTAGCAGATATGAAGCTGTCAGACAAAGAATAGCACTATTCATTAAATGACACTTATTTTCTCCCACTTTACAAGAATACAGCGAACAAAACAAGCAGGGAGCAGCTGAGAAAGACACTTTTTTCTTTTGCTGGTGATGATAGACATGCAGCAATTATGGTGATAACTCAGGAATACTAAACAAGAGGCCAACCTCCATTCTGTTTATCACCTTAAATTTTATGTTACTAAATTTGCATGCATCTCCTGTTTTGTTTTATTATTTATGTCAGAGAGAAATTAGATGCCTTTGTTTCTACCATAGTGCCTTGAGTTTGGCGGAGCACAGCTACAAACTCTGAATTCTCTCGCTTTTCTTGTTAAACGGCCGTAGCCAGTTGACGTGGTGAAAGCAGAGCACCACTGCTGGGTGGCGTGTTCCAGGACACTTCTGCACAGCTGTGGGTCCAGCAACGTCGCATTCGTTGCCATCTTTGCTCCTAGGGTCCATTTTACACAGTGCAGTGTGTGACAGTGGGTATCTGTCTGCGCTTAACACGTTCGTGTTTTTCTTCTTTTGCAGCTGTAGGTGGGGGTCTGTAACAGGTGCAGGTGCAACTAAGAGTTCCCCTGGGATCGTCGCCTTTTAGGAATCTTATGCTTAAACCATGATGATCTGATTTAAGGCCCATTATCAATAGTCTGCTACTTATGTCTGATGATCGTGCACTGATTGGTACTGACTTTGTAGCCATGTGCTCAGTAATGTGCTGTCAGGAAATGCTGACAGATGCAATGAAGAACAATAAGTGCGGGGCAGCCGTAATGGAAAGGCCCAGCGAGGCTGTATGAAAACTGATAGCCAGGATATTGGCTCCCATGTTCCCGTGTGCACCAGTCCCGTTGAGAGTTTAGCTGGTGAGTGAATTAAATGGTCTCCTGATACCCAGAAGTGGCAGGGGGAAAAAATCTTCATTTAAGGAATTGCCGACTTTGCCAAAACATTGTTTCATAAGAACAGAGCCAAGATTAAAAGCAAAAAACACTCATGTACTCAAAAATCTGGGCAGCCTGGCACATCTGAAAAAGTATTGATTAAAATCAGTACACAAAAGAGCACTGTGTCTTTATTGATACTTCATCCATTTGCAGAAAATTCCAAGACGAGACATTTTACTAGCATTCCTTCCTTAAATGTGTGCCATCTGATACTTTTTCTTTTTAATTCTTGATCTTCAAACGACTACATGAATCAGGCTGGCATTTTGCCAGTCTAGGTATTTAACAAATGACTGGGATGAGAAATCAATTTATTCATAGCAGGTTATTCTCTTTTCTCACTTAAAATGTAGCTCTCACAGTTAGCCTGAACTGAAATTTAATTCTTTATCTGCCACTTCTTGCTTGCATGTTATTTTATACATGCCTTTTGTATTATTGCATATCGCCTGGTGAGTCATAGTATTTAAAGATATAGTCAACACTTCAAGATTGATGTCTCAAATAACAAAGAATTCTAATATATTCTTACACATCATTTTGTCCCAAATGCAAAATAATCAATTATTATATTGCATTTGAAATAAACACAAAAACTAATGTTTGGCTTTAAAATATTTTATTTAGCTAAAATTATATAAGATGTAATAAATATTTGTACATATTTAATGTTAAGTTTCTGGTGCTATATTGGTATGGATTAAGGTGAAAACCTCCTTAATATTTTGATTCATAACTTTCATAAAAGAAAGCAAAAACTTTATCCTTTGTTTGCAAGTTAACTTTGGGAGACACTTGAGACTCTAATTTGATTTTAAAATCAAAATACTATTTTTAAAAATAACAGAATGAGGTAAATTTGATTTTTTTCAAATCCTTTTCTGGTATTAATTTGACACATTTAACATGGCATTCAAAAATAAAAAATTTAAATAAAATAATTTGAAGTATATTTGAAAGATGTTATATCTTCTGGGAGCTTACTGAGAAAATTAGTTATAAAAATTTTATAACTGTAATTGTATAAATTCAAGCATATGGATTTAATACTACTATATCATTGACAAAACAGACCAAAGCCTCATGTACAAAGAACTGGTTTAGAAATCTTCTGTGGATCCTGTTTAGCATGCAAAATATTGACACAATGGATACTAATGGTTCCTTTGGAGCCATTAGGGCCCGTCATGTCAGGGCGTGTTCAGCCTTTTCCTAGCAGGTAGCACACAGATTCTTGTCATGATAAATCATAACAAGTCCAAAGGAATAATTATCATTTAATGGATTATAACATTCTAGGGAATTTCATAATTTATAATTTATTACATATAGAACATATCACCAATGTGAATTTTAAATAAGGCATTAATTTCATGCTATTAACAATAAGGATTTTATGCATCCATGTACCAAATCACATTATAAGCCATGTAAACAAGCTAGATCACATGCAGTTATTCATACTTTTCCCTGTCTAGGAACTTATGTCCATACTGATTGTTATGAATATTCATAAAGAGCAATTCACTTTAAGCCTTATACCTTTCATGCTAAGAGTCAGCCGGAAGCAAAGTCTTTAGCAGCCAGAGCCCAGACGTTTGAAAGCAGCTTCTCCTGGCGGAGACACTGACTATACCGGGCAGGAGCGCTGGTGGGCACCCAGCTAATTAGACCTCTGTGTGGTCTGCTTAGCTAAGGCAGAACTCGGGGTTTTCACTAATGAAATATTTTTAAAGAAACCTCATTCCCCTCAAAATTTCAGCTGTTTACCAAGTAAAGTCTCTTTTTTAATCTGCAGAGAAAAATTCTGTGGTAGTTGGAGATAATTCCTATTACCAGAAATCTAAAAGATGAAGTGAGTTATGTTGGATTGGCTTGTAAAGAAAATTTCATGCTTTTTCTTTTCATGGGATAGTTTTATTGTGTTGAGATTAAAGACAAATAGAAATTGTATTATTCCATGTGGCAAGCCATTGCTTTTCATAAAAAGAAATATGTACAGTGAAAGCTTTGGATCTTGAAGATTTCCTGAAAAAAATACTTAAGTTCAGTTTTAGAGGTTATTAGTTTTTGCTATTTTGTGAGTCAGCAGCTGTAAACAGGAACTTTGTTGAGTGGTTTTACTGCTTCGCATTACCGTGCGACATTTAAAGAACATCACTTTTGAATTTTCACTTCAAATAGTATAAATTCAGCTTATTCTTCAGAGAATTCAAATCCCAACCAGATGATGCAGAAGGAAGCTTTTCTCTAGCGTTCACTAGTCACCAATTTAATCCCCCTAGTCTTTTGAGATTTTGGTGGCAAGCAATACCATAAACAGCAAAACCAAGCAAAACTAACAAATGGAATAAAGCAAAGGAAGACACAGCAATTACTTTGAGCTTACAAACTCATTCTGACACAGAAAACTTCCTTTCTCTTATCTTAGGGACTCTCGCAGCTCCAGACTGGGTCAGGGGCTTCTGTGCCTGAACACTTTTCTGGCATAACCATCTTGCACACTGGAGGTCACCCTTGCTACTTACAAGTATTCTACAATTTCACAAAACATAAATGGGTCTTGTGTATTTTCAATGAACATTACAGTTTTTGAGATATTTTGCTATGTATATATATATATATATATATATATATATATATGTATGTATAGTCTGTGTCTTCCATGTATAGTTAGTCATATTAAGTGCAATTAAGGAGCCCATTATCAGAATCTTATGGTTGTATGGTTAAATATGTAAGCGACAAGAAACTTTTCAAAGTGAGCCTAGAAGCATTCATCTTATATAACATATAGATTTTGAAATTCTTTTCAGATTGTCACACAAAATTCTAGGGATTTTGTACATGAGGTGCATTCAGTAGTTTGTCAGCACCTCAGCCTGGGTGTGGCCCTAGTTACTACATATGAGCTATGGTAGATTGCTTCTGTGGAAGCTTGTCCTCCCTTTATTGTAGTATTCTGAATAGTTGACCATGTTCTACTTTTTTTTCATACATTAGTCCTATGTTTTTTCTGGCTATTGCAAACAAAATATAATGATATGATATTATTGATTACAATTCTTTAAATCTACTTATTAATATTTTGTGTGTGTGTGTGTGTGTGTTCTTATATACTTATTGATGAAACCCTGGTTTGTGCATCTAAGTACACAAGGAAACAAAACTGAGGAATGTAGGCAGAAGCTGTTTATTTGTTTGCTGGCTGCCCAGATGCAAAATAATCACATAGAAACTATATTAAGTAAAACACTACTTGCCCAATAGCTTAAGCATATTCCTAGCTAACTCTTACATTTTAAATTAACCCATACCTATTATTCTATTTATAGCCACATGGTTGTGACCTACTGGTAAAGTTCCGGGGTATCGGTCTCCTTCAGCCTCTACATGGCTTCTCTCTCTGACTCTGCCTTCTTTTCCTCTATCTCTACTTGGAATTTCCACCTTGCTATATTCACACTGCTATAGGCCCAAAGCATCTTCTTTATTAACCAATGATAATACAACATATTAATAGCATACAGAGGGGAATCCCACATCACCTCTCCTTTTTTTTTTTTTTTTTTTTTTTTTCCTCATGGTTTATTTTTTTATATTTAAAAATTTCCATCTCCTCCCCTCCTCCTTCCCCTTCCCTCCCCTCCTCCTCCCCCTTCCCTCCCCTCCTTCTCCCCCTTCCCTCCCCTCCCCTTCACCCATACCTCCCCTCCCTCCCTCTCAAGGCCAAGGAGCCATCAGGGTTCCCCACTCTATGCTAAGACCAAGGTCCTCCCAACTCCCCCCAGGTCCAGGAAGGTGATCGGCCAAGCTGAGAAGGCTCCCACAGAGCCCGTCCATGCAGAAGAATCAGAGCCCAGAGCCATTGTCCTTTGCTTCTCAGTCAGCCCCCGCTGTTGGCCACATTCAGAGAGACGGGTTTGGTCGCATGATCCATCAGTCCCATTCCAACTGGAGTTGGTGATCTCCCATTAGTTCTGTCCCACCGTCTCCATGAGTGAACGCACCCCTCACGGTCCTGACTTTCTTTCTCATGTTCTCTCTCCTTCTGCTCCTCATCAGGACCTTGGGAGCTCAGTTCAGTGCTCCAGTGTGGGGCTCAGTCACCTTCCCCATCTGTCGCCAGCTGGAGGTTCCCTCACGGTCCTGACTTTCTTTCTCATGTTCTCTCTCCTTCTGCTCCTCATCCGGACCTTGGGGGCTCAGTCCGGTGCTCCAATGTGGGGCTCTGTCATTTTCTTCATCTATCGTCAGATGGAGGTTCTATGGTGATATGCAAGAAATTCATCAGTATGGCTATAGGAACTGGCCTTTTCAGGCTCCCTCTCCTCAGCTGCCCAAGGAACTAACTGGGGGCGTCTCCCTGGAAACCTGGGAACCCCTCTAGGGTCAAGTCTCTTGACAACCCTCAGGTAGCTCCTTAAATTAAGATATATGCTTCCCTACTCCCATATCCACCCTTCCTATATCCCAAGCACCCCATTCCTCCGAGCTCCCCCCGTTCTCCCCTTCACACTTTTCTCTCCCCATCTTCCCTTGGCCCAGTCTTGCCCAACCCTCAAGTTCCCAATTTTGCCGGGCGATCGTGTCTACCTCCAATATCCAGGAGGATTACTATATCTTTTTTTGGGAGTTCACCTTCTTATTATCTTCTCAAGGATCCCAAATTTATAGGCTCAATGTCCTTTAATTATGGCTAGAAACCGACTATGAGTGAGTACATCCCATGTTCATCTTTATGGGTCTGGGTTACCTCACTCAGAATAGTGTTTTCTATTTCCATCCATTTGCCTGCAAATTTCAAGATGTCATTGTTTTTTACCGCTGAGTAGTATTCTAGCATGTATATATTCCACAGTTTCTTCATCCATTCTTCCACTGAAGGGCATCTAGGTTGTTTCTCACCTCTCCTTTTATATCTAAATAAAGGGAAGGCTTTAACTTTAAGATAGTAAAAATTGCATATAACAAAACAGTTATCAACCAATAATTATAGTTACAATATTTATATCTACTTTATTTTTTATCATAACTAAGAAAAACTATAATTATAATTATCTATTCTTCAATTCTATTAAAGACCCCAGAAAGATATATTATTACTTAAGTTCACAGGAGAGTTTTGTAAACAACTTCCAAAACTCTAGAAGTGACAGAGACATATTGCTGCCTGGACAGATCACCCAAAGTTCTTTTGTAACACTGGGGCATCCCATAGTATCTGGTAGATTTTTCCATGAAGCAGGAAATTTCAAGATATCTTATGCCTTGTACTGGCAGAGTTCATCAGTTGCTTTCGTCTGTGTCATAGAGTATATCTGGCAGTTCTCTCTTGAAGCAGGAACCCTGAAGAACTGTCTCACCTTCTTTAGGCAACTTCAATAGTCATTTTTCTGTTGGTCCTACATGTCCAGTTCATACAGCATACCATTAAGCAGTACAGGCAAGAGTAGTTTCTTGCCCAAATGGCTATCAAACTCCATAAGGAGCCTCTTGGATATCCATCTTCCTCTTGAAGTAATTGGTGCTGCCAGAAGCAGATGTGTCTCATTATCATGAAAAGTTTTAAGTTTTTAAGACATTTTAAATGCCATGTTCTGTGAATCTTTGAAAAGTTTGAAGAATACCTGTGCATCTTAAATATATCTCTGTATATCTAGAAAACCTAACTAACATGACTACAAGCTTGACTATTATAGATAACTATTAACCTGTATTTCTTATGCATTACATTTTTAATGAGCTGCACAAACATAGTACCTTAAACAAGAGCAGAAATATGCATATAACAAAATTGACCTTAAATTTGTATCAATAAACCAAGATCCATACCAATACAAAATGTTCATCTGGCCGGGCGGTGGTGGCGCACGCCTTTAATCCCAGCACTCGGGAGGCAGAGGCAGGCGGATCTCTGTGAGTTCGAGACCAGCCTGGTCTACAAGAGCTAGTTCCAGGACAGGCTCCAAAGCCACAGAGAAACCCTGTCTCGAAAAAAAACAAAAAAAAAAATGTTCATCTGTATAGCATATCCCCCTTTAAAAGTAAACAAACATTTATAAACAATCATTTATGGAATTTGGGCATTGTTCTCTAGACTACCTCCTGCTGATTTGGGATGCAGGCCTTTCATGGGGTATCTTGTGTAGTAGGTCCATCTCAGCCAGCAGTCCTGAAGCTGTCATGGATGTTGGACCATCTGGACCATTGCTTCAGGGGGTCTTGTTTGATCAAACCATTATGTAGACCAGGCTGGTCTCGAACTCACAGAGATCCGCCTGCCTCTGCCTCCCGAGTGCTGGGATTAAAGGCGTGCGCCACCACCGCCCGGCCAGATGAACATTTTGTATTGGTATGGATCTTGGTTTATTGATACAAATTTAAGGTCAATTTTGTTATATGCATTAGCTGGTAAGGAATCCACAGTTTTCTATTCTCTTTGGAAACAAAAGCAAAACCTCTTTTCCAAAACAACATATCCTTAGACCCAAATTTTGAAGTTAAGTTACCATTAAAATATGTATGTTAAGTTTAGCAGCCTGTACAATGACATGTCTCTCTGTATTTTGCTCGTTCACAGTCAAAAAATTTAAAGAAAACTCAATAATACACATAATCCAGACTTTCTGTGTTTATTCCATCTTTAAGTTTCTTATTTTTCTTTACTTCTTCAATCTATGACTATCTGTACTCTGTCTCTTTAAAGACTTTACTTTTTTTTTATAACTGACTATATTCTTTTCCCTTTCCCCCAAGCTTATATACATTTATTTAACACTGTGACCCATTTAGAGTTTTTTCCCATCTGGATTTGTCTTTATTGCATGCCTATCTGTAATTATTTTTTAACCAGGAACACCATTTAAGTGCTTGGCCTCCTGAAAGAGCCAGGACTGCTCATGCAACTAGCATGAACCAGGAAGCCCTCCCATAAAGAAGCTGCCCAGCCTTTGCTGCCAAAACTGAGTCAGGAAGACCTTTGTTAAAGGACCCACAGCACCCCTGCTCATCACCAGCAAACAGAGCCCACTCAGAAAAAGAATGCCACTACTAAGAAGCTACACTAAACTCTGTTTTTTTTTGTTTTTGTTTTTGTTTTTTTTTTTTTTGTGTGTGTGTGTGTGTGTGTGTGTGTGTGTGTGTTTAGAATTCCTTTTTAAGCTCTTTCGGGTCTTATGTGGATGTAGTCAACCCACATTGGAGAGCTGATTTGAGGCTGCTTGTTTGCTTCCTAGCCTCCCAGACCCCAAATAATTACACAGAACTGTATTAATTATAACACTGTCAGTTAGCTCATGTATGTTTCTAGCTAACTTTTACATCTTGAATTAACCCATTTCTATTAATCTTTGTACCACCACAAGGCTCGTGGTTTACCTGTAAGTTCCTCCAGCATCTGGTCTGTCTCCTTCAGCAGCTACATGGCGTCTATTCAACTCCACCTACTCTCTTTCTACATCTTTGTTCATATTTTTCACCTGGCTTTATTCTGTTAAGCCATTAGCCAAAAGCAGCTACTTTATTAACCAATGGCAGTAAAACATATTCACAGCATACAGAGGGGAATCCCACATCAGAGGAGTGATACATTTTGTCTACGTCCTGAAGCAATTTAAACCAAGGGCAAAGATAGACTGTGATTGCATTTTGGCAAGAAAAATTGGAAAATGAAACATTTGGCATCTGACATAGTAAAACAAGAACCAAAAAAAAAAAAAAAAAAAAAAAACCAGAAAATAAGGGGCAAAGTTTCAGGTGTTTTTTAACATGAACAGAAAAAGAGAAACAGAAAGAACACAGAATAAAAAAGCATTTTAGAGCCGGGCGGTGGTGGCACACACCTTTAATCCCAGCACTCGGGAGGCAGAGGCAGGCGGATCTCTGTGAGTTTGAGGCAGGCCAGCCTGGTCTACAAGAGCTAGTGCCAGGACAGGCTCTAAAAAGCTACAGAGAAACCTTGTCTCAAAAAAAAAAAGCATTTTAGGTGTTATTCTGAGTGTCTAGATAAGGAACATGTGAATATTTGTGGTGCACATAACTTACTATAAACAGCCCTTTTCTTCCCCACACTTTTAAATGTGTCATTAAAACACATATACCAAATCTCACCAAAGATTAGCAAGATAGAACTGTTACCTCTCACAATTGCCATAGGTAAGACATGAGATAAAATGTGAGAAGAAGACCCTAAAGATTTGTATGAAGTAATGAAATCAAGGGAGCAGAGGGCAGGCACACTGTCATGTTGGTTAAACAGAAGCATGAAGGTATCTGAGGAGATGTTTCCACTAACAAAGCTGCTTGGCCTTCTGTGCTTTTTATACTGTGTGAGGTGCCATCTTCTCCCCTGGTGGATCTCTGGTTAGTGTTCCTTGGAATCAGTGGACTATGTAACAAGGTCGGGATGCTCAGCATGTACAAAGAAAGGCAGCCCACAAAACAGCATTCTATCCTTTGTGCTGAGGCACAACTGGCCTCTGCCTGAAATCTCTGTCTTCGGGCTTGTCATCTGACTTGTTAAAGGCTCAACACTGTTTCCCCAAAGCCCTTCTCTTCTCAATTGTTCCTGCATTCATACACATATCTCATCCAGACAGTATACGCACTGAGTTTATTACTCATTTTAGATTTAATACATGCATTTATACAGTTTTAAACAGAACTGTGTTTTTTATTGTTATCAACCATTTGTGTGCCCAGTTGTAGCAAGAGCTATTCTTTTATCCTGGAATCTTCACTGCACCAAGGACATTAAACTATGAACACCTGGAAGTAATCTCTCCTCTCCTCCCCTCTGCTCTTGAGCATCTCCTTGGTATAACTTTCATGACCCTTATCATATCATAGTTATTGGAGAATTATTTATTTCCTCTGTTAAGATGAAAATCTGTTGAATATAGAATTTGTCTTATGCATCCCACAACATCAGCAGCAGAACTCATATAATATGTCTCCAACTAAGAGCTTCAGCTCCTTGGGGCTAGGAATGTCCCTCAGGTGGTAGAGTGCTTACCTAACATGCAAAAAGCCCTGCATTCAATCCCCAATATTGTATATCCCAGGTATAGTACCGTATGTTTATAATCCCAACACTCAGGAGACAGATGTTCAAGGTCATCCTTGGCTATATAGTAAAATCAAAGCTAGCTTGGGATACATGAAACTCTGTCTCAATTTTTTTTCAAAAATTCACCAAATTATTTATTAAAAACCTGGATAAGCACACAATAATTGCCATGGACGCTGCAACAGATACTATTGTGTTTATCCTATCAAGACACTCCAATGCAGGGGGGTAACAGAAAATGCATATGAGTAATACCCAGGAGATGAGAAGAGAGTGTATGCAGAGGGCCATTCCCTGAGTTGTGGCTAGGAACAGACATAGCCACTTTAAAACTTCCAAGTGAGTATATACCATATTCATCTTTTGGTGTCTGGGTTATCTCACTCAGTAAAGTGTTTTCTATTTCCATCCATTTGCATGCAAAATTCAAGATGTCATTGTTTTTTTACCGCTGAGTAAAACTCTAAAGTGTATATGTGCCACACCTTCTTTATCCATTCTTCTATTGAGGGGCACCTAAGTTGTTTCCAGGTTCTGGCTATTACAAATAGTGCTGCTATGAACATAATTGAACAAATGATTTTCTAGTATGATTGGGCATCTCTTGGATATATTCCCAAGAGTGGAATTGCTGGGTCCTGAGGTAGGTTGACTCCCAGTTTCCTGAGAAACCACTACACTGATTTCCAAAGTGCTTGCACACGTTTGCATTCCCACGAGCAATGGATGAGTGTTCCCCTTATTCCACATCCTCTCCAGCATAGGCTATCATTGGTGTTTTTTATTTTAGCTATTCTGACAGGTGTAAGATGGTATCTCAGAGTTGTTTTGATTTGCATTTCCCTGATCACTAAGGAGGTTGAGCATGTCCGTAAGTGTCTTTTGGCCATTTGAACTTCTGTTGAGAATTCTCTGTTCAGTTCAGTACCCCATTTTATAAATGGGTTATGTGGGAGGAGGGGAGGAGGTGGAAATTTTTAATAAAATAAAAAAAACTTCCAAGTGGAGATTTGGCAGTGTGGTATTTGCCTTAACTCTAATTTCAGTGTAGTCTGTGGCAATGTGTTCTTCCTTTGGAGAACCTGAATGGAAGACTTTCATCAAGGCTTCCTACCAGAAGGAACAATGTCTGGAAGACCTCTTTAGCTAGAGCTATAGAATAGATGTCAGGCTAGATGGAAGGGACAGAGCTGACTCTTGTACTTGTTGAAGGAATGAATGAATACAGGCAATGATGCTTAGTTTGTTGGGTTTTTTTTTTTGAGGGAGCAAATCAAATAATGAACAATCACATATTAAAACATGAACATTCTTTGTTTTGGTTTTTCAAGACAGGATGAACACAAACATTCTTTATATTCAGCTGAGAACTTTGAATTCATATTTAGACTTATTCATAAATAATTTCTAGGGAATGCTTATGTTTATATTTATCTATATGAATCAATCTAGATAAATAACAAGTATTATGCTTTAAGTATTATCATCAACAAAAACATAAAAATTCCATGTATTTCAAGAATTTACTGTTTATGTTTTCTTTAGTCCTTTGACTGCCTCATATTTTAAACAAATACTAGAGTCAAAGATCTCAGATAGATAGGCTGCATCTAATCTTTCCCCCCAAAAAAGTATTTTCATCCTAATTTTAATTTATTTTAGGTTAAAGATAAGTTTTCACATATTACAGATATAAAGTGTTGTGTTAAGTTCTGAGGACTTGTAGAGTGGCCGTCTCTGCAGTGTCAGAGGTCAGATGTCTTGCTTTTAGCAGATGCTCTTGGTAAATGCCTGTTGATTTCACTTCACTTCCCCATGAACAATGCCTGTGAGTGTCTGCACTGGACAATTGACATCATTCTTGTTGGTTTCCAGTTAGTTTCCACAAGAAGGAGTTACTACAAAGAGCAGTGTTGGTCCATCCCACTCTCTGGCTTACCAGTTATCCATCTGGTTGTTCTTATATACATTCCTACTACAATGCTATCCACCATGATACAATAGTCAAGGGGAGCATTGTGATCTATAAAGCAAGTTCCAGGCCAGCCAGAGCTGTGTAGTGAGACCTTACATCAAAAAAGCAAACACCAGTAAATAAACAAACCAATGAATGAATGAATGAATGAATGAATGGCCATGTCACAGAAGGCCTTCCCATTCACAGTCAGGACTATCCTTTGAAGTCCTTAGGTATTGTGGCACAGTGACCAGGCAAACAGCCTTTCTAAAATCTAAATTTAAAAATTCTATCAGTTGTAGGGACAGCTTGTAAGAAAGGGGTGGGGAAGGCTCTGCTGAGGTACTTCCTAGTGTCAGGGCTCCAGTGAGGAGCAGAGTCAAGACCTGGCTTTAGTCTGTCTGGCCAGGGGAAGAAGAAAGGTGTTTCCAGTGCACAGGACATTAAGTAGAATGTTATTGCCTGTTCCTCTCTCTCCCCAAATGCACAACTCCCTACTCCTACTATGGATTGTAAGTAGAAGGGACAGTCGGCTTGTGACTCTCAGGAGTAAATAAAGGAACAAACACTCTCTGGAATTTTGAGGAAACTTATCTAAAGTTTAACAAAGTTTGTTAAACTCTTTATCCATATTTCAAGAGAGTGGGTAGCATGTCACCGTCAACTAGAAGGTAAATAGAGATATGGAAGCTGCAGCCACAGCATGTTCCTAATTCAAGACACCTAGAATGAGGTCAAGGTGTCCCCGTCTGCAACCCTCTCTATACAGATTGGGAAGCAGAATGGAGTCTGAGAACTCTTACTGCAATATTTCTTCCTATTGTGCTTTCTTTCCTCATTATTAAGGCAATTAATCACATGAACAAATTATGGAAATGACTGTTGGCTACAGTATTCAGCCTTAATGATTGGTATCAGTATTGTTAATGTCTTTGATAATTTTCCTTTAATGCTTCTGAGTTTTCTCAAAATGGTCCAACAAAGGCTGTCAAGAGGGACATAAGTTTCTTAAGTACTTTACTGTGTTGAAGGAAGAGTTTGGAGAGGACACTAGTGGGAGCCAACTGGAAACTTGTCTGGACAGAATTCCTCACTTTCTGTGTAGATAAGTTACCCCGTGTTCTTCGAAAGCTCTCATTGGAAACTCCCTCCCCTGAAGACAATAGTAACACCATGGTAGCTTTTTAAATTATCGTCCGGGATTTTTCAAATATTCTTTCCATAAAATAATTTGTTATTTTTTAAATGGTGGAGGCACATAAAAAGAAACAAATTCTTTCATATGTATTTGCTGTGTTCTGGATTCAAGATCTTACGTTGTATGATGGTGAATACATTTTCTTAGATGTTTTTATGTAATATCTATTGGTCTGGACAACTGGAAAAGACAGTAACATGCAAATGTGTATTAGATTTGGGGAGATCGGTGAGCTTTTTAATTTTATAGAAAATAAGGCTTCAATTTGATGTCACATTGCCTCTTTTTATCTTTAAATGTAAGTGAGCAATGTAAGCCAGCATATATAAAACCCAGTTATGTGATCATATAGTTATTATATACTATTTAAATTTATCACTATTTTATTTTATTCATTTTTCTGTTTTATCCTTCATAATTTTTTAAGCATTAAGTTCTTGAGGCTGTTGGAGGGGTGAAAGATGGCTCACAATGATGATAATAATGTCCACTACTTCCCAATGGGCAAGAGATGGCTATATATAAAATGACTTCATGGTGACGCATTTCTCTCATCTGTTTACAACCGAGAGCAGTTCAGGCTTTGGTATCAGCTCTGTTCCAAGCACCACCTGACTCTCTCAGTGTCCTCAGTGGCTCCTCTCTGCTACTTGTGTAATCACCTTTCATGTGTACAAGTAAGTCACTGAGTCTTGCAAGTGATAGTCATGAAAACAAATTTTAATTGAGTTTGGCATGTCAAAACCCTTTCTTGGGTTTTATGTTTGATGTACCCTGCCACATTTTCAATGAATAAAAAACTGCCTTCTTGCATATTTATTACCCATTCCCAGTTAGTGCGATTTTGTTACACATGCAGTTGCCTTATTATTTTTTACACCTGCACTTTGATATCACAGTGGTTCATTGTCAATCAGCACAATGTATCAGAAGTAGCGTCGGTAATGAGCACACAGTTGCCTTCAATTCGTTTTCCATTGTGAAAGTCTACTAGGGAATAGACTGTAAAAGCTGGGGGAGGGTCTGACATTTTATAAATGTCATATGTCAATCCTACATTGTGGTGGCTGTGAGACACTGGATTCTGATGGCATCATAGTCACATGACAGGGCATTTTCACAACCAGACAATGGTACATGTTTTTATTACTATAGCACTAAAGAAAGAGGTATGTATGTGTATGGAAGACTGAGAGGGGAAGGTGGGGAGGGAGAGAAAGGGAAGGAGAGGGGGGACTGTTTTATAAGTTGATCCTGAGACTTTGGGCCTGTATACATGAATTGGGAAATTTGTCATTGCTTTAATATAAATGAGTAGAGAAAATTTTGATGGTAATAAAAAATTCTGATGTGAAAACTTTGGTTTTACTTTTTCATTATTAAGCATAAAATATTTTGATTTTAGAGTAATAATAATTGATATATTTTCCGTTTCCATAAATTTAAATCAGAAATTATATCAAATGGATAAATGTCACTCATTTTATTTAACATTATTTTAAGGTTTCTTTACAACAATGTCCCATGGAATAGTGTATAAATAGGCAATTTAGTCATTATTCTTAATTCATGAGGGTTTGGATTTTGTGAATAATTTTTTTTATTTTCAATTGCAGAAAAACAAATATATTTTTGTTTTTCCTGCCAAACTTGTGAGTCATCTTGTAGTAACTACAATTCTGAATCCAGAATTTAACAGCAAGAACTGAAAAGCACTGGATGCGCTTCTTGATTCCTAGCACACACATGTAGTTCAAAAATCATTTGTGGCTAGTTTCAGGGAATTTGAGGCCCTCTTTTGGCCTCCTCAAGCACTAGGCACAAACATGGTACACGCAGAAAAGACAGTCAAAAAAATAAAATCTTTAAAATTTAAAAATAAAAAATAAATAGTTAATTTAATATTAAACATAACTTATTTTCACCAGGAATTCCTTTCCAGAAAGTAAGGACAGGGCAAAGACAAGAGAGACGAGGTTTGGAGAACCACAGGAAGGGGAGATAATAACTACAAGGTAGTCAGCGAATCTTCAGCCTGTGACCCCTTCTGTCAGAGTCCCGTGGACCATGTCAGGCTCCTTCATTGTTCTCTCCTGCAGCCTACACCAGCCACGTGCTCATGCTGTCCCCGCTCACCACGCTACAGCACAGGCATTCCACCCTGCCAGTGTGTAGTGTTGTATCTCAGAGCTCTTTGGTCTCCCGCACAGAGGTGTTCCACCCTGAACACCCTGTCTCCACACAGTGGAGGTGCTCAACCCTGAGCACCCTAATCTCCCTCACAGCGGAGGTGCTCTACCCTGAGCACCTGGTCTCCACACAGTGGAGGTGCTCCACCCTGCCTTTCTCAAACCACACTGGTCTCCCACAGTGTTGACCAAACTGGGGCAAAGCAGGCATTATTTTTCTACTTTAATGCTCCCTAGAATCAATAAGCAGCAACTGTGGCCTACACCTTGACTGCATGAATGTTCGCATCTCCAGACCAGTTTGTTTCTTCCATTATTCTAATACATTTACATTTCTTCCCATGCAGAGCCTTGCTATGTAAACTCAACAGTCCATAATTTCCACCAAAAGTGAGCTTTATTTGGTTTCTTCTAGGTCAAACAGATGTGTTCATCTGGACCCTGTTTTCTGGGAATAATCATTTTAAGTGGCGTGTTTAAGCAATATAGTTAGAAATCAGTTGCCTTTGACTAAACAAGGGTCCTGCTTCAATGATGACTATTGTCGCAGCCTCATTGTATCCGAGTGGCTCAGTGCAGTAAGGGAGAAGAGTGCTAGAGGACATCATCTTGGAGAAGTTACCACAGGCTGTGCTTCCCCCAGGATCTACATAATCCTTTTACTAAGGACATTGAAGGTGTTAAATCTATTGGAATGGACACTGGAGATGAATTATTCTAGTTCTGAGAACTTATTTAGTTTGTCAACGTAAATACTAACATTGCATAGCTTTACAAAGCTTCAACTATTTTTTTAATTTAAAAAAACTCACTTTGTTTACTTTTTGTTAGGGAACAAGGTCTCATTATGTAGTGCAGACTGCCTCAAACTCTTTAATTCCTCTGCCTCAGTCTACCTAGAGGAGATTAAAGACAGACACTGTCACACCAATGTTCAACTCCTCTTTATAATGAAGCAGCACATCCTTCCTATTTAAAAATTACCCCTCCAAAATATAAACTTGACATTTTGAAATTTTTACTGAAAAGACATTTTTGGAGGACATCCAAGAATCGTGTTTCCCAAAAGACTTTGGGTTTAGAGCTGAAAACATGGGCTTACTTTTTAGAATAGTGATTTGATTCTTTTGCATTATAATTGCAAAGCTTTTCTGGGCCTAGATGGCTTCTTTCTTTGTGCATTTGTGTGTGTGTGTGCTTGGGGATGAGCTTGTAGAGGTCAGCAGATGACCTCGTGTGTGCTGGGGGATGGGCATGCCCGCGGAGGTCAGAAGATGACCTCATGTGTGTGCTGGGGGATGGGCATGCCCGCGGAGGTCAGCATATGACCTCAGTGTCAGTCCTCACCTTTCACCTGGTTTGAGCGAGGATCTCCTGTCACTGTAAGCTGGTCCAAAGGCTTCCAGGAAATTTTTCTGTCTCCATTTCCCCACCCCATTAGAGGCAGGCTGGAATTGCACAGACTTTCTGGAGAACCAAACTCAGGCCATTAGACCTGTGCAGCAAGTGCCATTTCCCTAGCCCTCACTAGACGGTTTGTATTTATTTCCTCTTTAGTGAAACCAAGTTTAGAGATTTTAATTTTATAATTTAAATTTATTTTTTGTGTTAGCTTGAGATATTGAAAAGTTTTAAAACACAAGTTGAGAAGACTTAGAAAAATTATGTTTTAGCAAAAAAAATGATACTTTTGAAACTTAAGAAACTGTGAGCAGCATGTTAGGCGGCTTTGTCGGGTTCCTCCTTCCCACGTCTCGTGGTCACCCTAGAACATGAGCACACATGCAATCGCATGCTTGTTAACTTTGTCAAACACTGAAATGCTTTGTGTGAACTTCTTCTCAAAACTAAGAATGATACTAGTTTTACTTCAAATGCCTTTGTTTCTGTAGTCAGCTCTTAGGGTGCCATCCATCATCTGTAAATTGTGAATTATAACTTTCTTGTCCTTTACATGAAGGAGACAACAATTAGGAAATTTCTATTTTTTCATGAAATCTGAAAATAAATAAGAACTTTGGTTTTGGCAGAGTCTTTGTAAATAATTTGCCTGAACTATTGACTGCAGATGCTTTGTTAGACACGTGCCAAGAGTGAACATCCCACTAAGTCCTTTGTTTAAAACTGTCCCATCCTGTTGTTGGTAAGACAATTTATTCATACAATCATATAAAATCACTTTTAGTAAAGAACAATCCAAGGCAAAGAGAAAAAATGTCTTTATCCATAAGCAGTCAGAGGAGAAATGGATTTTTATTCAGTCAGATCCTTTTAGTCAATGAAACAACATTTTCATGCATATGGCTCTCAAGTGATAATTAATATAGTCTAATTCAGGACATGATGCCTGAATTGATGTACTGTCATCGAGCCCCATGTTCAAATCAAACCTTGACAGGGGTTTAACACCCCGGAACAGGTCATCATGTGATAATACCCTTTGCCTCTCAGTATTTGTCTTCAACCAAGCAAAGTATTACAAGATGGGGGTGAAGGGAAAAGGGGAAATAATTACAAATGAAGAGTGACGGGGGCTGCGAATAGAACATATGTTAGGCTAGGCAGAGGCGTCGTGAATTATATCATCTCGTGATGAAACGGCACTGGGGCTGAACGGGCCTATTTTAAACCTTGATGTATTTTATCTCTACTGTATTTGGACTGTCATCTTCAGAGAAAGACTTGGTATAATTGAGAGTCAACTCCAATCTGCATGACTCGAGCCTGAAGCGGGGGCCAGAGGAGTGGGGCTGTGCAGACCAGGAGCGCTTCTAATAAGATAAAATGAATAGTGGCCTTTTATGCTGCACAGTTACAGGTGCATTCTGTGCATACAGTTTCCAGAGTTATGGCTTCCAAATGTCGTTCGTACTACAAAGTTCAGGAAGTGTCCTGATAATTACAACAGAAAACGAGGCCCGTGCATTTCAGGGCTCATTTTAGGGGGATAGAGCCAAAACCTGTTTTATATTAGACCTTCCTTGTAAAAACCTATTAGTTGTAATCAGCATAATTTGTTCATAATGTGTTCTCGTTATGTTTGATTTTATTTGGCCATTTTACAAAAATCCTTGTCATTTTGCATATATTAAGCTAAATAGCCTTTAAATGCCCCTTGTTTTCTTGAAATTTATCTTGATAACTTCCGCTAGAAGAAATCACTCTCTCATTGAGAAGGGATTTGTGATTTAGCCTCCCAGTCAGTTCTGCTCCGTAGTTTGAACACTGCTGTGACACACGCGTGTGGAAGGCCTTTCCTCACGACTGAACTGTAAGCTCATCAGGACAGAAGTCACATCATGATGCTAGGTCCATTCTCTGGCGTAACAGGGCAGCAGACCAGCTTCTTCTATAAGTCAATAGTTTGGACATATAGCTATATTAAATATATACATATGTGTATTAGCTTTGAAGGTAGTCCAGACTTTTGTATTCATTCCTTTCTACTTAATCAAGCAAGATAGTTTTGTTTGGAAAAATATTAAATGTTTCTTGACACTTAGTTAAAGACTAGAAATAACTCACCATATGCAGAGTTTCCATTAATTATCTACGTAGAGTTTATGCAATTTTTATTTCTAACTAAAAGTTTTCTTCCTGGAGAATACCCAAAGTTCATTCGGAAGTAGCTTTGATTCTGTCTCAAATTTCTAATGAGTGACTCAAACTAGAACACCGTTATATAAAAACATTAATGATAAGGGTGGTCAGAAAAATATGTAAGAATTCAGTATTAGCTTTTCCCTGTACATTGACCATTCAGCTGTTAGTCCCCTCGAGAGAGTAAAGCCCATTCTTGGAGACCAAGCAAATTCTCCTCACTCCACAGCAGCAGGTTGTGTGGCCGTCTCCACCAGTGTAGGTGGCTCTCACTCTTTATCCCCTGGCATTCTTCTTGGTTTTTGTGGAAGATGAGCCGGTCGTTTGCTTGCCCACCACAACAGAAAGATGCCGCCTTCAGCTGACGTCTCACAGGGACGCATGGCAGATCCAAGGGTCTTATGGAATATATAGCAATACCTCTGTTAGCCACAGGCTTTGAGCTTTGTTCCCTACACTGGCAAATGCACACAGATGTTGCTCTTCTTTTCAGAACTATAAAGATTTTATATAAGACTAATCGTAATTGAAGTATTAATGTTTCTTGTTGAAGGCAATTGCTTTAATATCTGCAAAGAGAAGCAGATTATACAATCTTCATAGTGATTAGGGAAGGGTTTATTCTAGTCAAAGTTCCAGGTTACAATCCATCGTGTAGAAAAGCCAAGGGCAGAAGCTTGAGGGAACTGGACACACCCATAGTGAACCACAGAGAGAGAGTGAATGTATGCGTTCTGCTTACTTACTGCCATTCCGTTCAGTTTTTCACCATTTAGATAGTTCAACACTCCTTTCCCAGGAATGATGCTTCCCACGATAAACTGAGTTTTTCCACATTAACTAACTTAATTCGTGTACTTTCTCACAGACATACCTACAGGCTAATGCGGAGTAGACATTTCTCCCACTGAGACTCTTCCCAGGCAATTCCAGGTTAGGCCATGTTGATAAGGCACACCATCTCATTCAGTGTCCCACGATATGTTCAAACTAGCTAAAATGTCTTATGGGAGATGTGTATACTATTTCAATATGCCAATATTGTCACTTAAAGTTTTAGTAACATGATTATCTTATTTGCAATATTTTATAAGATGTCATAGGGGAATTTATGTGTGCGTGCAATGTGTATGTGATTAGTGCACAATGAAATAATTTTTGTATTACAGCACCTTTCCATTCTAAAAATATTTTAAAAGGTTTTATTTTAGGTCCATATCTTCATTTTCTAGATAAGAAATAGATATACATATTTAGTAACTTTCTCAAAACAACCTAAAATATTTAATAGTTCTAGTAAGGGAATTCATAAATGCTAATATTCTGTTCCTTATTCTAATACATTGAGAAATAAATTATCTCTTTTAAAGTAAGCTTCCCAAAGTCATTTAACTTCTATAATTGTTATTAGCACCATATTTCTGCCTTCAGCATTAAAGTTTTAAGTGTAAAAGTTCACATTGGAAACACCAAATGAAAGAGTGAAATTCATTTTAACAATTTAGTACTTGTAAATTTAAGTAATGGTATATATAGACCTGAAAAAATGAGAGAAAATGTCTGCATGTAGCTACCTTGCTGTGTAAGATTGAGTGGTTGGTCTGTTTTCCTTATCTTCTCCCAAATGAAGAGCATTAAATGCTTAAAGTTCCACACAAATAAGCCTTGCCATCAAGTTGCAGAAGTTCATAATCTTGGCTTCCTCTGAGCTGACTGTAAATTGAAGGGATTAACAGTCCTACCAGGCATACAATGCATGAAGTCTTACCATATCCAAACTGTAGAGGAAGCTACTGACAACAGGAATGGGCACACTTGCTTCTCTAAGTCAGTGGCACAGACAGCACCTCTCACGCCTGGAGCCAGTGGGACCTAACACCTGCCGTGCCATGCAGAGAACCTATTCTCATCACCCGACATAGAGTGAAGTTAAGAATTACAGTGAAAATAGAGATGCCATAGTTGATAGTATATATACTGAAACTAACTTATAATATTAATAAACAACTAAATAATAGTATCACCAGACAAGAGAAATACAAGTAATGTTTTTCAGTTATATTGCTTTATTGCTTCCATGACCTGTGGTAGACCCCAGTTAAAATTCCAGCACCACAAACAAACAAACAATATAAACTTGAAGTTTTGAACACAAACTGAAGCATCCAGTGGTTTCTTTGGAAAAGCTGGAAGGAACTTGAGTTCTATCTTGTTTTCCCTGTTGTGCTGTCATTGGCTATTTGTAATGTTTTAAGCGGCATATTATAATGTATGTCAATTATAATTTAAATAGCATATATTAATTAATTAATTAAAACATAATAAAAATGCACAATCTGGGTTTCACCATGACATTTTCATACGTGTGCTTACTGTGTTTTGATCATATACACCCTGATTTTTAACCCTACTGGGGCTGTGATTCGGTGGAAAAATCACTTGCCTAGCATGCACAGACCCTGGATTAGATTCTCAACATTTGCCAAAATCAGCAAAGAAATAATAAATCAATAAACAGGCCTAAGTCACAGGATAGGATTGGAGATCCCAAGTGCATTTCAACCTAAGTGGAACCATTTGGAGAGCTTATACAGTAATTCCAGAAATTAGTTCTCAAATGACCTTGTGTGCATATCAGTTTTCATTTGTTGAGCTGCCCACATAACAAGAAGTTCTCTAAAAATCCATATAAAATAGCATAATTATTAAATAATAATAAGATGAACTAATTTAAAGGTAATTTATTAAAAATTCAACTGTTGGCATTTTCAGAACTTGCTCCCTATGGTGGAATGCCTTGATCAGCCTTGTTGTTGTGGAATGGAGCTTGGTCCTACCTCAACTTGATATGCCAGGCTTTGTTGACTCCCCATGGGAGGCCTTACCCTTTCTGAGAAGTGGATGGGGGGGAAGTAGAAAGGAGGTTGGGGGATTGGAGGAGAGGAGGGAGTAGAAACTGTGGTTGATAGGTAAAATAAATAAAATTTAAAACATATTTAAAATAAAAACACCTATGTTGTGCCTAACAGTAGAATCCAGGCTGCTCTCTGCTTCTTGAGACTTGCCACTGACAAATGATGTTTTATCCATTTGTTTTGCTGTCAATCAGTAGACTCTCCCTGAAGAAGTCTTAGTTCTCAGACTCTGCATAGGTGACGGCTACAGATCACAGCACTTACAGACTTTTTGTCAGCAGCTACATTGCTGGATTATTTCCTGCTTTGGCCACTTGTGTTATCACTGCCACCAAGCAACCCTTATTTTCTTTGCCTAAAAATGTGTTGGATTATTAGAATTGTCTGTGAAATAGAAAAAAAGAAACCCTCCTGTCTTCCACAGTGTTTGTTTTTAGCTCTAAAAGGCCCATCCCCAATCGATACATCTACAGCACACCCCCACATTAATTAGAAGTCTCCAAAAGGCCCATCCTGGTTGTTATATCTACAGCACACCCTTACACCAAAGGCTCAGGGAATGTCACAGAAGAGGGGCAGAAAGGGTATAGCGGGGGGGGGGGGCGCGGGGGGAGGACAAAGATGTGCGGCAAGCTCAACCCTACTTAAAAAGACATGGGCACAAGTGGGGAGGAAATGACAGGGCTAGGGAGGGGCCTGGGTCTGGGAACAATTGGGGGTGATGAATATGATAAAATATGGAAATGATAAAATATTGTATTATCAAAAATAAAAATAAGTTAATCAGTTATGTGACTGGAGAGATTCCTCAGTCAACAAATGTTGGCCTCACAAGCCTGAAAATCTGACTTTCCATTCTCAGTGTCTACGAAGGGTGTAGTAGCACACATCTGGAATCCTAGGGTGCATGTGATAAGGGTGTGGTATCACACATCTGGAATCCTAGGGTATCTGTGATGAGAGGAAGGAGGCAGGCAAATCCCTATAAATTACTGGGAGACTCTGTCTCAGAAAACTAATGTAGAGAACAATTGACTAAGGAGTGT
The DNA here is from genome assembly GCF_903992535.2 of Arvicola amphibius. Taxonomy (NCBI): domain Eukaryota; kingdom Metazoa; phylum Chordata; class Mammalia; order Rodentia; family Cricetidae; genus Arvicola; species Arvicola amphibius. Next base: position 69,081,041 of record NC_052049.1, on the reverse strand, counting down.
ATACACACATACACACACACACACACACACACACACACACACAACACTCACTCACTAAGTGATAAATAAACAAGTCAGCTATAAGTAATTCTGTTATTGGTCATTAACACTTTCCATCCCCAGAAGGGGATGGGATGTGGACTTTATGCCCCCTGCCCTCCCCCAAAAAACCTAAAGCAGCTACTATTGGGAAATCAAGGAAGAGGTATCTAACGCCCGTACTTGGAGTCAGTCACAGTAAGAAAGGTTCATGGACCAATGCAGTTCATACTTCAATGCAGAGGCCTTGCTGTAATTTTAAGGAGGGGCTGATGGAGCTGTAATTATTCTTCTGTTTCAATCATCTCTGGTGACTGTCAGAACAGTCCAGGTAGCGGCTTTCACAGAACTGGCAAATCGGGTGTTTATAAAAAAGTTTCCATTATTTTTACAAAAGCTGCTACAGAATTTAAGCTTTTATTTTCTCATATTCAGACGTATGTGTATTTGTTTATGGACAGATAAAATCAAAACAAAAAAAGAAGAAGGAAGCCTCCCAGGTTTTGTGCTTATTTATTACTGAAATAGGTGCTAAATTTCTGCCCCAAAGACTTGCAATCCTAACTGTAGATGAATCTGTCTGTTCAAATTAGCCAGGCTGACCTCTGGTGCCTGACTCACAGTTCACTTTCCAGCCCCGCCTGCTAAGCTCTCAGCATCTTTAATGCAGGCGCCTCAAGTGACCTGAAAGTCTTGTTTGAAATCCAACCTGTTTGTGGTTTTGTTTTAATTTTGTAATCTTATCTTTAATATACCCCTTATTTTATTTGTAACACAACATTTAATTGGAAAGCTAATACACATCAGAGATGGGAGAAAACTCTGTATTATTTCACATTTGTGAATTAGGACATCTACATTTAAAGGGTTTGGAGGGTCACTGTAGATGGCCCTAAGTTGAGACCCAACTACAGACTCGCTACTTTCTGTCTACTTCTGTCTAGAATTCCCTCCATTTCCATCACAGGTATTCATTCTTTCCACAAACTGAGTGAAGAAGAAAACCTCTTATAGGGAGCAGAAGCAATAGGCATTGTGCCATATCAGTTAAAGTTAGTGAGCCTGACTGTCTGAGTTCCCAGGATCCTTTCTGGGAGGCTCCATCAGGAGCATCTCTGATGGATTTCAAGAGGAGTGGCCTCTTGAGCTCTGTAACAGGGTGAGGTACTGTTTGGCCTCATGACACAGCATGCCATCACTGAAACAATGAGGCTGTTTTGTTAAACTCGCTCTTTAGTGATGAGTTGTAAATGTTTACATTTAGCATCTATTTATATAAGTTCAGTAAATGGGGAACTGACATTTCCCAAATCATTTTGTTAAGATGTTCAGAAGGAAGTAATCTCTAATACAATAATTTTCTTCAGATTCTAAATAAAGAAAAAGTCTTTAATAGTTCATCATTTCTTAGGCACTTGAAATTTTAACAAGAGAAATATAGAGAACTCTTGTATGAACACAGTAATTTTCTTAAAAGTCCTGGTTTGACAAATAAGATTTCTCATTTTCTCAGGGTAATTATGCTTGTTTTCTAAATATAAGGAAGACATAGCAGCTGAACTCCTCGCCTATTTTTGTTCATAAAATGATAATTAGTGAACTATAAGATCTGGCAAGAAAGGATTCAGAAAGGCTGCTCACTCACCCTTAAATATTTAGTGAAGTACTCATTGTTTCATGTTTCTAGATCTTTCTTTGGATGTACTAGTATGTGCTAGTTTGCTAGCTACAATCATTACTATCTAAAAACTAGTGGATAGTCTATGTGAAACTGGAGGTTATTTAATAATAGGAGCCATTTATTTACCTAGCACTGGTGGCATCAGATTTGTCTATATTGTCTCATTTTGTCTCTAGGTTGGTCATTCATGGATGGGGAGCCCAGACCTGGAGATAAAATGAGCTCAGGATGGATGGAGCTAGCTTATGCATTGTAGCAGTCAGAGCCAAGGATAACCTCATACAAAAAAAACAAAAGGCAGATGCAAGCCATTACACCAGCCTACAGACCTCTGTAGACAAAGCCAAGATTTCAACCCAGCACCAACTAACTGAGTCACTCACTAGATAGCAGGTCCTATGGGCTCTAGAGGAGAGGGGAACATATGCCTACCCTTAGCCTCCTAGCCACAGGAGTTGAGGAATTTATGAATAGATTTTAATTATCCGTGGTGTTTGGTTAGGTGGAATTACCAAGGACGTTTTGGTGAATAGTGAACACTTATCTGGGCTGAATCTCTCTCCCAGTCTCCCTCCCTCTCTGTCTCTGTCTCTGTCTCTTTCCCTCTCCCTCTCCCCCTCCCCCTTCCCCTCCTCCTCTCTCCCAGCCTAAGCAGAAAGAAACAAGAAACAGCAGTGTTTTAGAATTTAGAACTCCCTGCTTGCTTGCCCTGACTTGACACCAGGCAGCCATCACGTCTGCTCTGACCCTGCTGCGACAACACGCTGACGTCCCGGATTAGGGGTTTCTGATTTGTCATCAGTGAATCAGGCGATGTACCACTTAGGTAGCATAACTTGATTACAGTTTTCACCATTGCTTTCAGAATTGCTGTGGATTCTCCCTGGCATTATCTGGGATGTGACCTTTGCAGTTTTTGATTTAGAAAAAGTTTCCTCAAGAAGCTGGCCCTCAGCTCAACCTCAGCTTCTGGTATACTCTTTCTGGTCGTGGCTGTAAGTGTTGTGTAACATTAAGCCTATGATTATGGCCGCCTTTAACAAAGAGCTGTTAGCAGTTGGTCAAAAGTGATGCCCCCAGCTCTGGCAGTACTGGAATTACCTGACAGATTTGTACTCCTCACACCTTTCTCAGCCTGGCCGAGCCTGATCGGTAGTCCCAAAATGCAAAATCCTGAATTGCCCTGAAATTCTTTTACAAATTCAGCATATGTGAAATAACTCCATTCATCTGAAAATCAAAAAATACATTATCTTTTCAAAAAAGTTCAATTCTCTCTCTTAAGGGAGCATGCTGGCATGCAGTATTCCTACTCATTGACAGTTTATGTTATCCTGAATATCTGTTTTGAGATGGTTTAAAGTGTATTAATAAAATGAGGTTAGTCTAGGTTATCTTCTATTCAATACAACCTAGTTTAGAAATTGAGGGCCAAAAATAAAACTTGAAAGAATATATCAAATCCCAGAGTACCTTTAAGAATAACTGTCTTCTGAAGTATATTATTCAACAAATATCTATTAATGTCCATCACATGCCTGGCATTGCCTTTGGTACTCAGGGTTAGATCAGTGAACAAAACATTTCCCATTTCTTGCTGTTAATCTATGTGTGTTCTAAAACTATCTTCTTTGGAGAGAAATAAACAGTTATTTCAGTAATCTGTAAGTTTGTATAACTTACACATACAGTTTTGGGTTTTATTTATTTCACCAATTTGGCAGTCTTACACCTGTAATTGTTTTTTTCCCCTTATGCTTGTTTCCCTGTTTAACAAATACATACTGGAGCTGTGTATAATGCTAGTCTTTGCACAGACTAGAGAACTGCCTTCAGGGGGCACAGTCCATGAAAGAAACTGAGATTTGCACAAAAATGACCACATAAGAATGTTATTGAATCTCTTCAGTGGAAGCAATACAGTGTTTTACATGACCAAGAGAGAAGTGGTCAGCGAAAGCTGGAGAATGTAGAGAGATACCTGGCCTCATGAAGCCCTGAAGGGGTTAGATTTAGGGAACAGTTTCACTGGAACCATCGTTGGCAGGGAGTCTTGAAAGAAAAAGGTCAAGGGATAAAAGGACAGAAGATATTTAAAAACAACAAAATAGTACATCATTGGTCCATAATAGTTTTAGCAACTTGTAAGCCCAGATTGTGGAGAGAATAGTATGCTCCAAGTTTACACTCACTCAGTGGAAGTGAGAGGAGGGATGTTCCTGATGAGTATTTGGTATAAAAATGGCACAAAATAGAAACTAGTAGCTTGTCTGCAGGAAGGTTGGTGTCAGCCAAGAACCATGCAATGGTGGTTAGAATGGGAAGTACCCATTTGGTGGCAGCTTCCTTGCACAGTGTCTTAAAGTGTAATTGAGCGTTATTTGGACCAGTACATGATAGGGCCACATAGGAAACAGTTCTTGTAGATGTTCTCAGGGATACTAGCCTTTACGTCTACTTTCCAAACTCGGTCCTGTCCAAACAGTGCCTCTAGTAAAGAAAAAGCAAGGTCAATTAGTGCTGGGAAGCTAAAGGCTGTCAAGTCAGAGAAGAGCAAAGCATGAAGGGAGAAACTGGTTATTCGTGCTACTTTAACTCATTATGGGGAGGTAATCAGTCCAAATATGTAATTTTTATATAAAATGTCATGGGCCTAATTTATTGTGGAAGGCAGTTATAAGTGTCACAAGTGTTGAGATTGTGTTAGACCCAGATGAGCATTTGCCTCCTGTGTTCAGTATGTAGTGAAAAAGCTGGCTGGGGTCATTTTTTTTAACATATCAACAGAAGATCCATTAATACTTACAAGCTCTGTAAAAGTATGCCTGCGGTTGTCAGTTTAGGTATTCAGGAGTCTGTGTTTAATTAGTAACCACACTCATGATCTAAGTAATTATACATTACAAAAATGTGTTGAGGTTGAAAAGTCATAAGTCTAAAACTTTTTTTAAAGTTGGGTAGCAATTGCTTTTAAAATAATAGAATTACTGATAGTGCACTTAGAAGAAAATTATATAAATTATTAGTAACCACAAGCAAAATGTAGAAAGTCACATGTGGTGGTACCTGCCTACAATCCCAGAACTGAGGACCTGGGGCTACAGAAAAAGAGTTCAACCTCCACTCCATGACAGGTGCCAGGGCAGTCTGCAGCCGCCTGAGACCTGGCTCACTGCCTCCAACCCCACACAAAATGTAAGATAAACCTTAATTATTTTAACTGTCTTCTCACTGTGAAAGTTACCGTATCTACATCGGTTTGAAAACAACAAATGATTTTTTTTCTGACAATTTAAAAAATCTACTATTAATGATCTTAGTGCTAAAATATGAATGTTACTTCTACCAAGGTTTTATATTGATGATTAATCCTTAGAAAACAACTTTATTTCTGTGGTAAGTAAATTACTGATCATTTAGCCTGGGACACAAAACAGCCCTTCATTGGATAACAGAAAAGTCTTCAGTTTTGTTTCTGGTATTACCACTGACACAGTGAACTGGCCACTTAGGCTCCACATACCTCAATTTATCCATTCCCTAAAGAGACGTCACACTTGTCCCAAGGTATTTTCAGAGCACGTTGGGATCACAAGCACAGAGAAACTCAGTAGATAAGAGTAGTCCTAGTATTCCCTTCCAAAAGGTAATAAAAAATTTCTTAACTGTTGGAACCATTCAGCTCAGGTTTAAAGATAAAAATCTCCGAATTTAGATTCCTACCTCCTTCTGCAATTTAGTCTTGAATGTTTATATTATTTCCATCAAACTGCAACCCACTAAAGGTAATAATTGAATTCTTCTGCTTTGTTGAGAATCATTTTATTTTATAGCTTCCCTTAGCTTCTATTTCCAGAGCCTTCTTTCTCATTTCACATGCCCTCTCTCCACCCACAGAACCTTTATGCCTCGTGTCTCTTTCCCACTTTATATATTTGCACTTGGAAATATTCCCCATGATATTTGCCTTTCTCTGGTTATTGTTATAATTATTTCTTACAATAAAGAGGCACGTTGTATTTTGTTAAGCAGTCACCTAAAAAAAATCTAGTTTTAAGAATGATACTGGCAAAAAAAATTAGAATTTAAATTATTTGCAAATCAAATAGGAACAATAAATCCTCATTTTTTATTAAGATTACTGTCTAAAATGTCCTAGTTGACCATTCTCATGTTGCAAACATTATAAAATTTGTGGCTCTCTCTCTGTCTCCCTCTCTCCTTTTTCCTTTCCCTTTCCTTCTCCCTCTCTCCTCTCTTGTGGTGCTACAGGTCAGATCAACTAGGCAAGCACTGTCCCTCTCAGCTGCATCTCTAACCCTCTCCTCACTCGTTTTTAAATTTATAATTTTCATTTAAAATGGATATATAAGGCACTGTGTAAATCTTATATAATTCACGGTGTTTTCAGGAGAGAAAAAAAGGTCTTTTCCATCCACTCATTATTTTGTCTACTTTTATGTCAATCCAGTATGATTTTTAGAGGTATGTATATGTCAGTATGTGACAAGACATGTACTTTTCTTTAAATATATGTTTGGCTATATTTGGCTGTATACTTCTATGTAAACTTTAAAATAAGTCTGAATCCTTTCAACTGAAATTTTGTTTGGAAAATTAATATAGTTTTAAGTTCTATCTGACATTGCCATATACTAGCAAAATGGAAAGAAGACCTTTAATATAAAACTTTCTATGGTGCTAATGTAAGCAAAAGACATATTTCTTTATTCCATCATCAGGTTTAGACAGCATCTTCTAACAGGAGAGAGAAGAATGTGTACAAGACAGCTTGGTGCTTCTGTGACGTTCACTGAGATGAAGAAGGTCAAGTCAGATTGAATGAGACAAGGTCCCAGGAAAACCACCTGGCAGAGTCCTTGGTTAAGTGGACAGTGGGGAAAAAAACAGAACATAAGAGACAGGCAGTTTGGAAGAGAACAAGATACTAAAATGTGGAGGCCACAGACAGTCTTCTGTACATGGCATAGAATCAATCGAAGAGGCCAGGCAGTGGTGATGCACACCTTTAATCCCAGCATTTGGAAGGCAGAGGTAGGTGGATCTCTGTGTGTTCAAGGCCAGTCTGGACTGCAGAGTGAGTTCCAGCACAGCCAGGGCTACACAGTAAAACCCTGTCTTGAAAAACCAAGAAAAAAAATTAATGAAAGCAGATTAAGGGGACTTAGTCCCCAAGTCAGTGGTTCTTAATGAAAGCTTATATAATCCTCCTCCCTACCAGTGGACACTAGTTTTGTTTGGAGATACTTTTGGCTGCCACTGGAGGAGATTGTAATATTGCATGTAGTTGGTTGACCATGGTAAGTGCCAAACATCCTACTATGCACAATGCAGGGTGACCTGTCACGGTAAAGGTCATCTGGCCTGAGCTGTTAATAGTGTGCAGGTGGGACACCCTGCCCTAAAGGTACCATTCAGGTCTACACATCAGCTTACCCAAGGAAATTAGAATGCTGGGAGTTTCCAAGCCAATTCCACCAGAAGTTCTCACTTCGTAGGCTTGTTGGAACTTGTTGGGCATCAGAGGTGAAGTCTTCCAGGGTATGGTGCTGTGTGTCTGTTCCTTAGGGTTTGTCAGCATGTCATACTAGAGTTGCCCGTGAAGAGAGGACCTCACAAAGAATTTTCTCATATTGACCTGTAGGCAAGTCTGTAGGTATTTTACCTCCCAGGGCAGGTGGTCCTGGGTGTATAAAAGACAAGCTGAGCAAGCCATGGAGAACAAGTCAGTAAGCAGTGTTGCTCCAAGGTCCTTGCTTTGGTTTCTGCCTCTAGGTTCGTGCTTGAGCTCCTGCCTTGGCTTCCCTCAATAATGGACTGGGATGTGGAAATGTAAACCAAATAAAACCTTTCCTCCCTCAGGTTGCTTTTGGTCATGATATTTCTTCACAGAAATAGATAAACAAACTACAACAGGATCCTTGTTGCTGAAGAGGAAAAATTAGATTTGAAGGAATTTTAATTTTTTGCTTTTCCTTCCTGCTATTTTATTGTTTATATGTCTATGCTCTAAATAACACAAATAATAGCATTCTTTTAGGCATGCTTGCTTGCTCACATATACCTGTGTGTGTGTTTATGTGTCTCTCTGTGTGTAAAACTTGATCCTATATTTAATTCAACAAGAATGTACACATTTACTATATCACATTCTCCTCCACACACCCCATGTCCCATAGAATTTCTGACATTCCTACCAGCCTGTTGTGCTGTCTATTAGCGCATCCTAAAGCAAGGGAGTTGTTTTGTCATATGATTAATGTCTCTGTATATTCTGCATATGGCAATATTTAGAAGTACAGTATGGACAACAGCTGATTTGCTGATACCTTAGCTGTTGAACATGACTTAGACAGTGCTTCTCCCTGATGAGGTTTTAGGTTCTCATGCCCTGGAATTAGGTAGCTGATTTTGAACTGGGCTCCTTTTCCAAATTTCAAATCTGTGGAGCAGCTGGTTGTGTTTGGTAACTGACTGGACCATCAATAACTTCTTTTTTGCATTTAAGGCTAAGTTTTCTCATCTTGGCATGTGAAGATCACAGGTATGCCCTTACTGCTTCACCTGAAATGTTTCAAAGGTACCAACCTCAGGGTGTAAGAGCACACAACGAAGCAGCAACAGTAGCAGCTGGGGTTATATTTAGGAAGTGGTCTCTTGTGCCAATACGTTCAAATGTACTTCCCGCTTTCTCTTCTGTAAGGTTCAGTGTGGATGGCTTTATGTTGAGGTCTTTGATCCATTTAGATCTGAGTTTTGTGCATGGTGATAGATACAGGTCTATGTTCATTCTTCTACATATCCAGTTATGCCAGCACCATTTGTTAAATTTTCTTTCTTTTTCCATTTGATGTTTTCCCACTTCCTAAATATAACCCCAGCATCTCATACACTGAGAGAAACAATTAATAAATGGGATCTCTTGAAACTGAAAAGCTTCTGTAAAGTAAATGCCATGGTCAACAAGACAAAACGGCAGCCTACAGAACAAAAAAAGATCTTCACTAACCCCACATCAGACAGAGGTCTGATCTTCAAAATATATAAAGAACTCAAGAAATTGGTCACCAAAAGAACACATGATCCAATAAAAAAAAATGGCATACAGACATAAACAGAGAACTCTCAACAGAAGAATCTAAAATGGCTGAAAGACACTTAAGGAAATGTTCAACATAGCAGCATTGTTTGTCATAGCCAGAAAAGGGAAACAACCTAAATGCCCTTCGACTGAAGAATGAATAAGGAAAATGTGGTACATTTATACAATGGAGTACTACATAGCAGAAAAAATAACTACATCTTGAATTTTGCAGGCAAATAGAAAACATCATTTTTAGTGAGATAATATAGACCCAGAAAGACAATTATCACATGTACTCACTCATAAGTGGTTTTTAAACATAAAGCAAAGAAAACCAGCCCACAAATCACAGTCCCAGAGAACTTAGACAATAATGAGAGAGACATACATGGATCTAATCTACATGGAAGTAGAAAAAGACAAGATCTCTTGAGTAAATTGGGAGCATGGGGGCCTTGGAGAAGGGTTGAAGGGGAGGGGAGAGGTAGGAAGGGGAGCAGAGCAAAATGTAGAGCAGTTAAGTATATGGTGGAGCAAGGCTGGTTAATAGAATGGGCTAAAAGAAGATGGGAAAGATGAAGGAATGCAGTCGGATAGATGGAATAGAGGTTTTCTCTGGTTTCTAAGATACAGCCCACTGCAATTAAGTGATTGTGTATTCCTACTAATGTCTTTATAAGCTGCACTCTTATCATAGAAACTTGCGAATTGTGCCAGTCCCTCTTACATTATCCTTTGAATTTAACAGATTGTATAGAATGATAATTTTAAATCTCTAATTTTTGCTTTTTCTAACAAAACTTCCTGATCTTAATTTTGTTGTTCATGTTAATTTTTCATATCAACTAGGCAGGTTTTTTAGTCTAACACAACATGTAATGTTTGAGTAGAACCTAAAAAAGTGACTGTCTAGAAGATTGGTTAATTATTATTGGTGTCTGCTACTAATTCATACGTTGTGATCTTTATCTAAATATTGATGCTTTACTAAACTTATTCTTTAAGTCATTTAAGCTGAAGGATTTATATTTCATTAGGAAAGGACTCTAATAAGATAGGTCCTTGTGTTATATGACTATGAAGATCCAACCTTAGAGAAAACTAAGGGTAAGGGATGGAGTAATAATGACTTTCTATCAGAGACCCATAGGTGTGAGGAAAATACCTTAAAGTTGAGGGAATGAATTAGATAATAGAAAAAATATGGAATTTTAATTTAATTATGCATAAACAGTTTCTGCATCTAAAGATATACAATTTTACTTCATCGTCTATCCAGGTTTATATTTAAATGGTCTTCACTCAAGACAGAAGTTATTTCTGACAATAGCAATGCATAAATAGAAGCGTCCTACCTTTTAGACCTACAGTGGTATATGGAATTCTGGTATAGCTCTGACTTGGAGCTCTTGACATCAAGAAAAACCTCAACTAAGAAATCTAAGTCAGTACCAACCATAGTTTAAATTCTTTTTTTTTTTATTTGAAAGAATGTTTTCTCAATTTTCTGAGAAATGGCTGGACTGATTTCCTAAGTGGTTGTACAAGTTTGTGTTCCCACCAGCAATGGATGAGTGTTCCCCTTACTCCACATCCTCTCCATCAAAAGCTATTGTTGGTGTTTTTGATTGTAGTTATTCTGACAGGTGTAAGATGGTATCTCAGAGTTGTTTTGAATTGCATTTCCCTGAGGGCTAAGGGTGTTAAACATTTCCTTAAGTGTCTTTCAGCCATTTGAGATTCTTCTGTTGAGAATACTCTGTTTAGTTCTGTACCCCATTTTTCAGTTGGATTATTTGGAATTTTGATTTCTAATTTCTTGAGTTTTTATGTATTTTGGATATCAGTCTTCTGTCTAATGTGAGTTGGTGAAGATCTTTTCCCATTTAGTCGGCTGCTTTTTTGTCTATACTCTGTGTCTTTTGCTTTACAAAAGCTTCTCAGTTTCAGGAGGTTCCATTTATTTATTGTTGTTCTCAGAGTCTGTACTACTGGTATTATATTTAGGAAGTAGTCTCCTGTGCCCATGTCTTGAAGGCTACTTTCCACTTTTCTATTAGGTTCAGTGTGATCAGATTTATATTGAGGTCTTTAATGCATTTGGATTTGAGTTTTGTGTATGGGGATAGATATGGATCTACTTTCATTCTTCTGCATGTTGACATCCAGTTATGCCAGCACCATTTGTTGAAGATGCTTTCTTTTTTCCATTGTATAATTTTAGCTTCTTTAACAAAAATCAGGTGTTCATAGGTATGTGGATTAATATCCTAGTCTTTAACTCGATTCCATTGGTCAACCTCTCTGTGTTTATGCTAATACCAAGCTATTTTCATTATGGTAGCTGTGTAATAGAGCTTGATATCAGGGATGGTGATGCCTCCAGAAGTTTCTTTATTATACAGGATTGTTTTGGCTCTCCTGGGTTTTTGTTTTTCCACTGGCAGTGGCACTAGGATTTATCCCTACTGCCTTTACTGGCTTTTTGGGATCTTATTCTCTTTGGATGGTTACCTTGTTCAGCCTAGATACAACAGGGATGGCCTTGGACCTTCCCCAAAGCAAGGTGCCTTACCTTCTCTATGGAGGGAGGGAGGGAGGGAGGGAGGGAGGGAGGGAGGGAGGGAGGGAGGAAGTAGAAGGAATGGGAGGTGGGGAGGGTGTGGGAACTTGGATAAATATGTATAATGAAAAAAAGATTGTTTTCTTTTAAAAAATTAAAATGAAATAAAATAAAAAAGAGAAAAAAATCTTTTCTCATTTTACATACCAGTCACAGTTTCCACTCCCTCCCCTCCTCCTACTTCCCCTATCTTCCCCCCACCTTACCCCTGTCCACTCCTCAGAGAGGGTAAGGCTTTCCATAAGGAGTCAACAAAGTCTGGTATATCACTTTGAGACAGGACCAAGACCCCCCCCCCCAATATCTAGGCTGAGCAAGTTGTCCCTTCAAAGAGAATGGGATTCAAAAAGCCAGTTCAAGCACTAGGGATAAGTCCTTGTCCTACTGCCAGTGACCCCACAGAATGCCCCAGCCACATAATTGTCACCCACATTCAGAGGGTCTAGTTTGGTCCTATGTAGGTTCCCCCACTGCCAGTCTAGAGTCAATGAGCTCTCATTAGCTTAGGTCAGCTGTTTCTGTGGGTATCCCCATCATAATTTTTACCATTTTGGTAATATTATAAGTCCTCCCACTCTTGGACTGGTCTCCGGAGGCTCAGCCCAGTGCTTAACTATGAATCTCTGCATCTGCTTTCTTGAATTGCTGGGTGAGGTTCTATGATGACAATTAAGGTAGTTATCAGGTCCATCTGATTACAGGGAAGGCCAGTTCAGTCATCCTCTCCACTAATGTTTAGGGTCTTAGCTGGGTTCATTCTTGTGGATTCCTGAGAATTTCCCTAGTGTCAGGTTTCTCGTTTGCCCCATAATGGCTCCGTCAATCAAGATACCTCTTTCCTTGCTCTCCCTCTCCGTCCTTTCCCCATCTTGGCCATCTTGTTCCCTCATGTTCTCTTCCCCCTTTCCTGTCTCCCCTCCTCTTCCCCTTCTGTTCTTTCCCCCACCCCAAACCTTTGCTCCCAGTTTTCTCAGATCTTGTCGGTTTCCCCTTCCCAAGGGGATGCATGTGTCTCTCTTAGGGTTCTCCTTGTTACCTAGCTTCTCTGTGGTCATGGACCATACGCTGGTTATCTTTTGCTGTATGTCTAAAATCCACTTATGAGTGAGTACACACCCTGTTTGTCTTTCTGGATCCATGTTACTTCACTCAGGATGGTTTGACTGTACCACACAACATGAGAGTTAGATCTCTTTCTGGGACTTTTGAGAAATGTAGTTAATACTTAGTAGCTACAATTGCACATTTCAAATTTCTAGACTTAACTTTCTAAATGGAACACTTCTAACAGGTAAACAAAGTATGAATTGTTACAAGCAGAGTGTTTCTCATTACACAGAAAGAATTTCTTAAGAGTAACTAACTCGTAAACTCAATTAAAACTCTTTCTCACAACTTCAATTCCTTCATTGGCACATTTGAATTATTAATAACACACTATGCTTTATTTTTTAACTAGACTGATGCTTTAATCCTGACTAAATTGGTGATACATTACAGATCCTGATTCAACTTCAGTATGCTAGGAGTAATCGTTCGTGTTAATTGTCAAGTTTACATGATCTAGAAGTGCCTGGAAGAAAGTCTCAGTGAGTGGTATTTAGATAGGCTGTCCTGTGGCTTGTAAGAGTAGAGGAAGTGAACTGACCACTTGCATGCCCATGTCCTTGCCATCTTCTCTTGATTGGAAATGTGATGTGTATGGACGCTTCCAGTTCATGCCAGCTCAGCCTACCCACAGAGACAGACTGTAATCTGCAACTGTAGGCCAAACAAATTCTTTCTCTCTTCAGTTGCTTTTGCCAGGGCATTTTTATAACAGCTACAAGGAAACAACCTGGGACTCTAGACACACATCTTGGTTGGACTTCTCAGAAAGCAGGCTTAATATGGCTAGAAATTCATTGTTCCTCCAAATGCACATTGGTATTAGATAAAGTTTCAGTTCCACAATTTCAAATGCTGATAGGATATCAGAGGTTTAATTTCCAGAGTAGATAAAATTGAAAAAAGCAAAAAAAAAAAATCTCTGAATTGAGAAACATATTCTGTCTGGGACGCACATTCTCTCTCTCTCTCTCTCTCTCTCTCTCTCTCTCTCTCTCTCTCTCTCTCTCTCTCTCTCTCTGTCTGTCTCTCTCTCTCTCTCTCTCTCTCTGTCTGTCTCTGTCTGTCTCTCTCTCTCTCTCTCTCTCTCTCTCTCTCTCTCTCTCTCTCTCTCTCTCTCTCTCTCTCTCTCTCCCTCCCCCTCCTCCTCTCTTGTTACTGCTGTTGTTTTGGGTTTCCCCAGTAATTTATTAGCTACACTCCTGCTCTTTTTTCAGCACCTACCTTCAGCCTTTTGCCATTCCTCCAGAGCTTGCCTAATTCTTTGGGCTTCTCTGCCTGTTAAAGAAATAAATTGTATTTTATTGTGATATATTCTTTGAAGGGGAAGCCTAGCCCAAAACCTTGTTTTGTAAGGCGTGTCCCCCTTGGTTTAAAGGCGTGTCCCCCTTGGTCTAAAGGCGTGTCCCTCTTAGGCGTGTCCCTCTTAGGCGTGTCCCCCTTAGGCTAATATTGACTTATAAAATCTTGCGGGCCTGCGGCCTGCCTGCTCTTTGTTTTCCTGCCCTCCTCGCTGGAACCTTGGATTTGTAAGTTCCCTTTCCTTTCCTTTATTAAAACTGAATTATATATATTAAAGCTTGTCTGGTGAATCATAACTGCCGATCAACCACGCACCTTCAATTCTTTACATTTTTGTTCTCCCTAGAAAAGATACCTTATATGATCTTTATGGTATCACAGTAAATGGGTTTATGTTACAAAGGTTCACCGATTCTTATCCTCTAACAATGAGGAGCACACTGATGTTCTCTAAAATCATCACACAGCTATTTCCTCAAGCTAGTTAGTGTCAGGAGAGAGCCCCATCTTTCCAATTAATAATGTCTGAGTTTTTATTTTAAAATAATCCCCTAACCTGATATTGTAAGTAACCGAACAGAATTATTCATGAAAGCTTGTCGTTATTCATACTACAAGTCACATCCTGGCGTCTTCTTGAATCAAACGACCTTGCATAGCTGATGTGATTGTTTCCACATTCCATGTGGAATAATCAACCCCTCATCCACCAATTCTCCTACCACAGAAAGAAAGTTTGGGTTCCTTAAAAGAAAGAAAACTAAGCTACATAATTTTGAATCCAATGTGGTCATAGTAAATAACACAAGGCAGGGTATTGAGCACTGTTTGCCATGCCAATAACCACTCACGTTCTTAGTCCAATTTTCTTCCCTAGTTTATGTTCTTTCATTAGACTGTGAATTAAGCTTCTATACATTGCTACAGACTTAATAAAGATATTTCACTTTTCCTGGTGTGCTTCCAGAGACCTAGCTGCAGTGAAGGTTTTATAGTCCTGTGCAGCACAGCAGATGTCATTCCATTTGCCTAAGTCCTGCTGACATTTGGAGATGTGGATTAATTGAGCTACAGAATGAAATTTAATTAAAATTAAATACAGACTTGGCCATTGTATCTGTTCATTTCCTGCACGCTAGCGTGTGTATTTGCAAGCAATGCCATGGTTAATTTGTTTAATCAGGACGCTCTGTGGGGGAAGCTGCACTTTGTTTTACACTGAGAGTCTGAGGGCTTGGTGGCTGCCAGGTTGGGTTTCATTGCACACAATGCAAGCTCTGTAAATGGTCCTACGGATGAGCCTCCGAGGGCTACCTGAGAGAGCGTGGTGGCCCCACAGGAGCCCATAGAGAAACAACTTGTCATAGACAATGCTTAGTGATGTCTTCTAAATTGGCATTCATGACCACAGGAATCTCATCTATTACCCATTAACGTGTTGCAATAGTATTTTTTCATCCAGATACCCATTCACGCAATTACTCAACCAACATTTAGTGCCAACTGTGTGCCAAGCCTCACATGTAAGGAAAACATTGCTATTACATAAACATAAACATAGTAAAAATACAGTAGCCATATTCTTCCTGCCAATAATTTCAGTTAGGGAAGTCTGTCATTTCTTGAAGTGACAAGATTATCCTTTAGAACAAGATAACACAGAGTTGAAAAAGTTTGTCTCAGGGATGAGAAAAAACAGTGCTACTGTTGGGAGATGTAGCAGTCTTCTGCTGAGAAACATTTCAAAAGCCTCCTCCTGGGGTAGGGAGGTTTCCTGATGACCAATATGGAAAACAAACTGTGTTCCAACAATTATCCAATGACTAAGGGTTTTTTTTTTCTATCTGTGTATCTTCCTATTCCCCTTTCCACGTTTTAAGCTTCCATTTGAAAATGGCGAGGCAAACACATCTTCTCCAGTGTGTTCAAAGATTTCTGTTGAATCTGCTGTACAGTTTGGGCAGTCTAATGTCACCCCTTTAGAAGCAACATTATCACTTCCTTACTTCAGGGCATCTCTCAGTCCACACCTATGTACCTAAGGTGAAAGTGTGTGAGCTGGAATGTGAGCCAATGAATGTATTCCACTGCCAGTGCCTTCTGCCATTGGTTCAGAAATGGCACACGATCCCAGCCATCCAATAATACCACATTTCTAGGCTTTGATTCATGAGAGGGTGCAATTCAAGAGCCCTCTTCTTTCCCAAGGAAGACATTTTCTGATAATGGTGCCAACCCCAAAGATGCTTTAGGAAACTGAAGACTATGATCCCATTATGTTTGCTCTGTCGTCTGAGATCTCAGCCAATGAGTTTTTATATAGCTTGGACTGAGTTGGCTTTCTGGCAGTAGACCCAAAGCTGATCAGCTTTGCTCCAGCATTCATGTAGGGCTGCAATCATAAACATCGCACTCTCCCTAATCTGCACGCTGCTTCACAGAGTTCACGTCACATCACTAACCCGCTCAGCATCTGGAACATGTGCCTTTAATAACTGTTGTGTTGCAATGGGAGAATAAAAATAAAAGTAAATTACAAGACAATTTCAATGAATAATCTTTTCTCTTTTATTGAGCCTGCTTAAATTAATGTATTGCTCACCAATGTAGTTGCTACTTTTTTGACCTGGTATTCATATGACACAAAGAGCACCAAAGAGTTTCTAATGATAGAGACAATCACAGCTATCTCATATTGGTACAGTGTCCTATAAGTGCCCCACCCCAAAATACCATGACCCCACTGAGGGATATATGCTAGAACTATTTGAGTACATGGAAATCATTCTTTATGTTCCCTGCATGGTTCATGAAGATTGTGAGTTCTTATAAATCCCAAAGTAATCTTTTTTTCTTCAGGTGAGCCTTACTGCTTCTAGGTATGGACTCAAATTGGCTCAATAAACAGGCACACCATATGTTTTTCTGGCATACATTTCTATATTATATCAAGTATACTTACTTTATATGAACAATAATATCCTACCCTGTGTTCATTTCAAGACTCACTTTGAAGTTACAAAAAAGAAGTCTCTCATTCTATTCCTCCTATGTCTTTTATGAACATAATCCTGTTCCTTGTATTTTTAAATTTATTATTTATTTTTATTTTTCTTTCAGTACTAGGATTAAACCCAAGGCCCCACACAGACTAGGTAAATGCTCCACCACAGAGCTATATTCCTGACTATAATCCTGATCTTTTCTAACTCTCCTCATTGTTCACAAACATTATAATTTAAATGGCAAGAATGTGTAAACAACATAGTGTTTTTAAATTTAAGTTCTACATTATCATAAGTTATCATATCTTTAACATGTCAGGGATGAGTTTTTTAACTTATTTATCTAATTAAAGGTAAATAAAGAAATTATTGTATTAAAGAAGGAAACATTTATTTTTATTTCTTCTCAATTATTTGTCACTTCTAGACATTGTTTCATGAAAAAAATGGATACAGAGAGTAAAAAGGAAAGAAAAGACAATGCTTATTGTATTAGGGCTCTAGAGTCACACTTGTGGAATAAATCTATCTATATCTACATCTTTATCTATGTATATGTGTATGTAATGCATGCATGTATGTATGTAATGCAATGTATGTAATGCAATGATAATAAATATATATAATATATTATTGGTATTACAGGCAACAGTACAACAATGGTTGTGAATAGATAGTTCAAGAATCTAATAGCTGCTCAGTCCCATGAGGGAACAGGCAAAGAACAAACAAACCCTTCCCTCTTCCATTGTCCATACACAGGCTTCCGCAGGAAGGTGTGGCTGATTTCCAGCCTCAAGGTCTAGCTTAAAAGCAAATGTCAGCCATCCTCAAGATTCAGATCAAAGGCATGTGTCTTCCTGCCTCAAGATCCAGATAGCAACTTTGCCCTCCATTGCTGGATTATAGTTTAATCCAGTTATAGTCAAACTGAGAGTAAAGAATAATTATCACATTTATTATATATAAGTCATATATATATAGTTAAAAGATTAATTTGCAACAGTAAACTTTAGCATCTTTAAGGGAAGTAGCCATGTCTATGTTGTCTTAAGATAGTCAATGCAACCTAGGATATTATTTTTCATGTGAGAAGGGCTTAATCAGTATTTGTTGGATAAGGAAAAGGGGAATAAAGAAGTGACAATATGGACAATTCTATGCTTCGTTTATTAAACAGTATGCATTGAGCACTCACTTTGCACATAGCACTGTGCTGTTGACTTTAGGTGATGAATAATGACCTGCAGTGAGCTTGAGATGAGCAAATATCCCTTTACAAGAATATCTGAAATGCCATTCTGAGAACAATTTATTCCACGGGAGACACAAGTAAAATATGAATGGGACCTAAGGGCTGCTGAAAGCAGAAGAAATGGTCATCCCCAGGGAAAATCACTCCAATAACTAATGGCTAGCCCTGAAAAATATACATACAAGTAATATTCTACAGACTAAGCAGGGTATAGTTATCTATTTAGAAATATGTATGTGCGTGTAACAACTATTAGTAAGAAAAAGAATCTGAAAGAAAGCAAAGAGGGATATATGGGAAAGTTTGGAGGGAGGAAAGGGAAGGGGAAATAATGTAATTAAATGATAACCTCAACATAAAAGAAATAATTAAAATATATGAGTGGGAACTCTCTGAGAAAAGACTGGTTACTGAGAATCTAGCATGTATTTATCAGGGAATCCCCAGTCTACAAGGACTTCTAAGGACTCCAGGCCAGTGTAGCTGAATAGGTAAGAAGATAACACTCCTTTCCCCTGAACTATAACATGGAGATTCCCCTTTGATTCCGAACTGCAGCTGCTGGCTGCCCTGAGTTTTATTTTAGCCCATGCCTTTGCTCTAAGGAGCCTCCCAGTTTCTGTTTGTGTATGACAAACCCAGTTTTCAGTGCTGTTGTTTTCATCAGTAGGCAATTGTGCTGACTTTGGTGGTCTTTAAAGTGAGAGGAAGTGCTACAGACGGCCTCCCTGCTTCCCTGGCAAGAGTGGTCTGGGCATTAGTGACCTGAAGATGGAGGTTAGAGGTTGGGAGGTCTGTGGGATCTACAGGAGATGTGGGCTCAGGGCAAGCGAAGGCTGCCACAGCTGATGTTCTGTTGCAGAGATAGGGATGAGGCTGAGAGATTGAGTTCGGAGGAGAAGAGGGAGCAATGAAGGTCTTCTTTAGCTCATCCTTTTCCCTGGCCTGCTCAGCTAGTGTGTTCCCAGAGAAAACCTGCTGGTGTTGATACTGGGATGAGTTGGGGAATGAATGTTGGAGGAGAAGATCTTTGGATCCTTTGGGGATGGAGTCAAGAGAGGAAAGGGAGACCTCAACAGATGTTCTGCTACAGAGCTGGGGATGAGGCTGGGGGATTGGGACTGGAGGGAGCAAAAGGAGAGGTGAGGACCAGCAGGTAGCCTATCAGCAATCTGAAGGAAGTAATTTCTTAGCATTGGATGTAGAAGCTAGAACTACACCTTGCCCTTCCAATGTCTTATTGACTTAGTGTAGTTTCCTAGATGCCTTGGGAGTTAACTGGACTGGGGCCCAAAGCAGTAAATAAAGGAAAGGCACAGGCACAAGTAGAGTAAAGCTGGGATCCTATGGGCTGTGCTCACCCTGCTGGCAGCATAGAAACAGGCACAAGTAGAGTAAAGCTGGGATCTTGTGGGCTGTGCTCAACCTGCTGCAGAGCACCAAGTACTGCGATAAGTAGGAACCTCAGCAAGTTCTTTATGTCTTTCACAGGAAGGGGAGCTAGCTAATCTCAGTGGAACAACTCTGTAGGTGCCTCACAGCCACCCCAGAGAAACTAGGTTTTACACACTGGTCAATCATTAGTAAGCTCCCATGCTTAGGCTTCTTATTAACTAATTCTTACATCTTAAATTAATGCATAATTCTTATCTGTGTTATCCACTTGGCGTGGTACCTTTTATCAGTGAGGCATTCTCATCTTGCTTCCTCTGCATCTGGGTGACAACTGGAGAGTGAGCCTTTCCTCTTGCTAGAATTCTCCTGTTCTGGTTGCCCTGCCTGGCAGCTTCCTGCCTGGTCAGCAAGCATTTTATTAAACTAATACAAGTAAAAAATCTTTACAAGGTATAAGTACTATTCCACAGTACTTTCTTTTTTTTTTTCTTTTTAAAATAAGAAATCTGAATCTAATTTCCTTTGTTTAGGTTTTTTCCTGACCATTATCCATAACAACTTGTAACCAACACTCTAAACAAAGACAAGCATCCATAATCCATTTTTGGGGCAATGTGGGCATAGTTTTCTAGGCTACTTCTTGCTTATTGGAGGCACAGATAATATTATGGAAACCTAGAGAAAATTTAGGATCATGGTCAAGTCCTGATTGAAATATTCTGTGAAGCTGGATCATCTCAGTCAGCAGTTTTGAGGCTGTTCTGAATGTAAAACTCAGAGGAAATTCCAACAGAGGTCCTCTGAAATGTTGAATCATGTGGGCAATTCGCTCTTATTGGAGATTTTTCAGGGGGGTCTTCCTTGATCACACCTGATTTTTCTTAATGAGAGGCTGAATCCACAGCTTCTCATTCCCTATGTAAACAAACACAAAACCTCTTCTCCAAAGTAACACATCTTTTGACTTCAATTTTGAAGTCAAGGCATTTTCAAAATATATATGTTGGATTAATCCAGCAGCATTTATAATTAAATGTCTTTCATCATCTGTTGCTTCTTCCTCAGCCGTGAAACAATTCAAAGACAACACAATAACATACAATATCCAGATTCTCTGTGTATTTTTCATCTTTACATGTCTTTATTTTAAACTCTTTTATTTTTAACTTTTTGGTTTTTGAGACAGGGGTGTTCTGTATATCTTTGGCTGTCCTTGAACTCACAGATATCAGCCTACCTCTGCCTCCCAAGTACTGAGATTAAAGGATGCCACCACACCCAATCACTCTTTCTTTTAAGAACTTAATCCCTTTTCTTTTCTCTCCCAAGCCTACGTATATTTTTAAACACACTGCAAACCATTTAAATATTTCTTTTCATCTGAATCTGTCTTTACTGTATCTCTCTCTTTTTCTGACCACAAGGGTCATTAATTTGCTAAGCAATATGGCTAGGATTAAAGCCGTGACTTTGATGGCTGTATCCACCCCATTCCTTAGCTTTCTGAGAGTCTAGCTTCATGGTGGACGTACTGGCAGGAGCCATGTTTATTGCCACAACTCTATTGAGTTTCAAGGTCCCTGCCACCACCAAGAAGCATACTGTCAGCTATTCATAAACACTATTTAAGTGTTTGGTGGTGGGGTCTCTTAAAAAGGCTACAAGGTTTTGGCAGCTAAAGCTAAAGAGTCAGGAAGCCTCTCTTAAATGAGACACACTTGCTTCTAGCAACAGAGCCCACCCAAGAAAACACTGCTACCAAGAAGCCATGATAAACTCTGTTCTTTTGTGTCTAGAATTACTTCCCAAGCTACCTCAGGTTTTATGTGAATGTAGTTGCCCTATATTTGGTACCACACAATGCTATTCACATACCTACCTTTGAAAACGACTTATTTATTATCTGGATAGACTCACCCTGATAATAAGTATATATGTAAACAAAATAGTAACAAAATGATAAATAGTAAATTAATAGTTTTTAAAAGATGAAATAAGGTTGAACTATGTGAATCTGACATCTCATCAGGTAAATCTAAATAATGGCAGTTTGCATAATGGACCTATTATGTATTTGTATGAGAGCAGTCATGCCATAGAAATAGCATTGCTTTAAAATTAGGAAAAGTGGTACACTCCTGTAATCTTAGCACTCAGAAGGTGAAGACATGAAGATCAGGAATACAAGACCATTCTCAGCTACATAACAAGTTTAAGATCAATCTCAGATATAGGAGACATTGTCTCAAAATATAGTGTAGATTTAATAGAAGACAAAATTAGTATAAAATCAACATAAAGGACAGGTAAGAAGACAGATCCCTTCTGAGAAGGAGTGACAGTACAAACACAAGTTCAGGAGTATCAACATAAATATATCAGAAATATCAACATAAATATCAACACATGACATTTCTGGCCTAGATGAAACAGAAAACCATTTGTGGAGTTTGAGAAATAAGTAAAGTGGTATGGGAGAAGACTTTGGTAATTTGAAAATGTTCTTACATTGCTAGTCAAACTTTGATGATAATAAGGTAAAGCCATGGAAGGTTTTTTCTCTATTCAGTCAGCCTACTGATTTTGTTTGAGTATCAGAGGAATGAAAGACCTTAGAATTTAGCTACTGAAGCAGGTATACCCAGAGGTACATTATATTATGCTGCTACATATGTATTTAAAGTATGATGAGAACACAGATGAGCAGTCAACTTAATTCAGCTTAAGGACAGAGAACACAGATCGCACACAAGAGATGAGTTTGTAAGACTGAATGAAAAAGGCAATCAGAGCTGACCAGATGGGAGGGGGAGAGGCATGTGCTGTGCTGAGGAAATTGCATTGGCAGAGACACTGAAGTGTGGAGGAAAATTGGCACTGTTTGAAAATAGAGTTTCATTGCAGTAAAAGGTAGGAAATGTGCAAAATGAAGTCACAAGATTGGAAACATTGTTTGAATTCAGGCCGGACTAGTATGCACACCCGATGACCTACAAACTCCTTAGAGAATTCTTACCAAAGGCTGTACTACCATATCAAAAGATGGTGCTGATATGCTGATAACATACACCTGCAAAAGAAGAGCTAAACGGATGAACATACCTCAGCCAAAGATGACAAAGTGTAGAATGTATACAATGCAGTAGCAGGAAGAGAGCAAACAGACTTAGAGACCTTGATAGTGTTGGTAAACCATGTATAGCCACTGTGGAGAAAAAGAAAAGTCTGTGATATCTTTAGCTTGATCCACTGACACCAAAGTGATGGCATTAACAAAATGAGACATATTGGAGTAAAGGCTCTTGGACAAATTCAGTAAGTCTCCTTTGGGACATGTTGAGTTTCCTACTGGAAAAGTTGGGATAAAAACCTAAATTTAGGAGTGATTAGTGTTCATGACTGTTGAACAAATGGGTGAAAATGCTCCCCAGTAGAGAGAGCAGATGGGTTAGAAAAAGAAGATCCTGCCAAGGCACAAGAATCCTCTGCTGGCAGATGTGAAGGGAAAATGGATATTTAAGTGGAGGAAAACCAAAGTAAGAATTCTTACATCACAAAGCAGGTGATGGGGCTTGCACTCAGATGACTGTGGAGATGTAGTGAAAGATCAAGGCAGAGAGACCACTTAATAGATAGAATGAGGACCTGGGTACTCCAGTTGGAAGTAAAACACCAACTTCAGCCTGTTAGTGTTGCTACAACCAAATAAGAAAGGCAAGCATGCCTTTGTGCCCTATTTTCTGTGATCTAATATCTCAGTTTTTTATATTTCTTTGGAAATCTCTCGAGTATCTACTAGCCTCAGAGCATTCCCTAAAAGTTGAACAGTTGGGGTTGTTTGTGTATAAGCCTCCCTAAAAGCAATTCCTGTGAGAATTACTTATTTTTAGATGGAATTTCCGTGAGAGAGAGAGAGAGAGAGAGAGAGAGAGAGAGAGAGAGAGAGAGAGAGAGAGAGTGTGTGTATTTGTGTGGGTATGTGCACATGCCATTGCACAAAATGTGAAACTCAGAGAACAACCTCTGTCATTCACAGGTACATTTGCAAACCTAGATGACCCAAAAGCTTCTGGGGTTCTTTTATCTCTACCTCCCAAATTCCCATAGGAGCACAGGGACTACTGTGTGATTGGCATAGCTTCTTGGGATCCAAATTCAAGTCCTTAGGCTTATATAGTAAGTCCTTTATCCACTGATCCATCTTCTAGCCCTTTCAGAAGAATGATACCTATCTATGCATATGTGTATATAAAAATATATACATACATGTGTATATCATCTTTTGATACAAATAAGAGAATATTTTAGAAGCTGTTCAGAGTTTTCCTACTTTACCTATAACATATTATTATATACTGCATTATATTGTATTTATTATATTTCCCAATTCACCTTATAATATTATTTTTTTTCTCATGGTTTATTTTTTTTATATTTAAAAATTTCCATCTCCTTCCCTCCTCCTCCCCCCTCCCTCCGCTCCTCCTCCCCCTTCCCTCCCCTCCTTCTCCCCCTTCCCTCCCCTTCCCTCCACCCATACCTCCCCTCCCTCCCTCTCAAGGCCAAGGAGCCATCAGGGTTCCCCACTCTATGCTAAGTCCAAGGTCCTCCCAACTCCCCCCAGGTCCAGGAAGGTGATCGACCAAGCTGAGAAGGCTCCCACAGAGCCCGTCCATGCAGAAGAATCAGAGCCCAGCGCCATTGTCCTTTGCTTCTCAGTCAGCCCCCACTGTTGGCCACATTCAGAGAGACAGGTCTGGTCGCATGATCCATCAGTCCCATTCCAACTGGAGTTGGTGATCTCCCATTAGTTCTGTCCCACCGTCTCCATGAGTGAACGCACCCCTCACGTTCCTGACTTTCTCCCCCATGTTCTCGCTCCTTCTGCTCCTCATCAGGACCTTGGGAGCTCAGTCCAGTGCTCCAATGTGGGGCTCAGTCACCTTCCCCATCTGTCGCCAGCTGGAGGTTCCCTCACGGTCCTGACTTTTCCTCTCATGCTCTCTCTCCTTCTGCTCCTCACCAGGACCCCGGGAGTTCAGTCCGGTGCTCCAATGTGGGGCTCTGTCATTTTCTTCATCTATCGTCAGGTGGAGGTTCTATGGTGATATGCAAGAAATTCATCAGTATGGCTATAGGAACTGGCCTTCCCAGGCTCCCTCTCCCCAGCTGCCCAAGGAACTAACTGGGGGCGTCTCCCTGGAAACCCGGGAACCCCTCTAGGGTCAAGTCTCCCGACAACCCTCAGGTAGCTCCTTAAATTAAGATATATGCTTCCCTGCTCCCACATCCACCCTTCCTATATCCCAAGCACCCCATTCCTCCGAGCTCCCCCCATTCTCCCCTTCACACTTTTCTCTCCCCATCTTCCCTTGGCCCAGTCTCGCCCAACCCTCAAGTTCCCAATTTTGCCTGGCAATCGTGTCTACTTCCAATATCCAGGAGGATTACTATATCTTTTTTTGGGAGTTCACCTTCTTATTATCTTCTCAAGGATCCCAAATTTATATGCTCGATGTCCTTTAATTATGGCCAGAAACCGATTATGAGTGAGTACATCCCATGTTCATCCTTTTGGGTCTGGGTTACCCCACTCAGAATAGTGTCTTCTATTTCCATCCATCTGCCCGCAAAACCCAAGATGTCATTGTTTTTTACCGCTGAGTAGCATTCTAGCATGTATACATTCCACAGTTTCTTCATCCATTCTTCCACTGAAGGGCATCTAGGCTGTCTCCAGGATCTGGCTATCACAAACAATGCTGCTATGAACACAGATGAGCACATGCCTTTGTTGTATGATTGGGCATCTCTTGGGTAGATTCCCAATAGTGGAATTGCTGGGTCCTGGGGTAGGTTGATCCCGAATTTCCTTTTTAACTTCCCAATAATCCATAATATACATTTCTATAAGTTACCTAAGTACGAACCAGTTGTTAGGTATTTACTAATATTTTACTTCTTAATTATTTTAAAATTTTATGTAATATATATTCTTATTTATCTTTATATAAATATATAGATATGCTACATTTCTAAAATATATGTATGTGTATATATGTATATATAAAACTATGAAAACCAATTACAGGTGACATGATTTAAATAATTATATTAATTTATTTAAATTTTTAATGAAGATTCCAATTTTCCCTCAAAATAAGTTATGCTAATTTATACACTCATCGGCAGTATATGCTAAAACTTATTACTCACATCCTCAAACTCCTTTTAAAAATGTTTAAATAATATTTTATTAGTTCTTTGAGACTTTCATACAGGATATTTTGATCATATTTTCCTCACCACTTCTGTAGATCCTCTGAGAACTACTCATACCCAACAAAAACAAACCATATACTTTTAGGTGTGAACTCTCCCCTGGAGTGGGGTTAAGGGAGCAGGAGCCACACCCATAAGAGAGCTCATTCTCCCTCTTCTAGTAATGCTCAGTTGTCCATAGCACCCCAGTGAAAGGAAGGGTGCCCATCACCCTTCTCAATGCAGGGATTTTGTTTGGCTTAGCTTCTATTTCTGTCACAATTGTTGAGTCATGTATGCAACTGTCCTGTTGTCTGGAAAACCACTTTCTTGTAGTCATCCACCACTCTGGCTCCTCTAATCTCTCTGTTCCTCTTCCAGGAGAATCCCTGGACCACAGAGGAGTAGTGTCATTTAGATGTTCCATTTAGGGATGAGCACTTCCCAGTCTCACTGTGCACATTGACCAGTTTGATTGATCAGTTTGTGGGCCTCTATGTTATTCGCCATCTACTGACAGAAAAAGCTCCTCTGCTGAGGGAAAATGTGATATTTGTCTTTCTGGGTCTGGGATACTTCACTCACAATAATTATTTCCAACTCCATCCACTTACCTGTGAGTTTTATAATTTCATTTTTATTCACACCTGAGTACTATTCTGTTATGTATATCACTACATTTTCATTATCCACACATTTATCAGTGGGCATCTTGGCTGTTTCCATTTCCTAGATATTGTGAATAGAGCAACAATGAACATGATACACAAGAATCTTGTTATCAGGATATAGAGTCCTTTGCTCTATAAATATATATATATATATAAATAAATATATATAAATAAATATAAATATATTTATAAATAAATAAAAATATGCCCAAGCATGGTATAATTGAATCACATGGTAGATCTAGTTCTGGCTTTTTGAGAACTCTCCTTCCTAATTACACTGGCTACAGCCATTTACATTTCCACCAGCAGTAAATAACTGTTCCACTCCCCCCACATCTGCACCAATCCTTGTCGTCTTTTTTTTTTAATCTTAGCCATTTTGACTGGAGTAAGATGAAATCCCAAATTATTATAATTGCATTTACCTGATGGTCAAAGATGTTGAACATTTAAAACAGTATTTCTTAGTCGTTTGTATTTCCTCTTTAAAGAACTCATATTCAGATCCATTCCAAAAATTTTTATTTTATTAGCATTTATCAGTTCTACAAACTAATGAATTTGAACAAATGTACAACATGCTTTGATCATCATAATCCCTGCTGTCATACCCTGCTTTCGCTCACACTGCCCCCTTCCTCCTATTGCCAAGTCTTCTTTGGTGTATTATCTCTCTTGTTTTCTTTCTTTCCTTTGTTGTTGTTGTTGTTGTTGTTATTGTATGCATATATATGCATCCTACTGAGTCCATTTAGTGGTGTTCATCTGTTTTAAGGCTGACCATTTGTTAGTGGGAAACCATTTGGGGGCTCATTCTTGGGAAAGACTGATTATCCCTTTCTCAGCATTCATTAGCTGCCTGTAGTTCTTTATCAATACCAAGGATGTTTTAAAAAGTGATAATAAATCATTTTATTTTCATCTAAAATACCTGTAACATATATAATATATTCTAATGAAGTTACACAATAAGGGGTGATTAAGCTACCCAAAATAGCATACTGTTTGTATAGCAATAAATCCCAGTACAAGGCATGAGAAACCTTCTGACTTGTTGGTCGGGGCATCCAGGAGACTCCCCAAGATAATACAGCCTATTTCCATTGCCCTTGCTTACTTCCAAAAATTTGAAGGTATGTCCCTATTGCTGAAGTCACCACACATTTCAGACAGAGGACTTAGAGAAACTAAGGTGCAACTGACTTTGATGTGTCTTCCCTGAGGAACAGCACTTACAGTACTGGAAGTTCTTGGCAAGCTGCGAAGGAACAAAAATCAATCAATAGTCCTACCAGCCGTGACACTGATGAGATACAATGACCATCACAGAAGATCGTCCCAAAGGTACAATGGTGGCACTTATATCTTAAGGGTAACCAAGAGATGTCTAATTGAACTTGAAGCCTGCTCTATAGGAGGCAATTCGTGCCTGGTACTGTCCATGACTGGTGAGGCCATGAAACCAAGAGCAAATCTACTGCTGCCATTTTCACACTCCACTTTTTAACTGGATTGTTTGTTTTCTCAGTGCTTAGGTCTTTTTGTATATTACAGAGACTAACTATCTTCCAGATAAATAGCTGGTAAATTTTTTCCTATTTTGTAGGCTTCCTCTTCTTTGATCTTCTTTGTTGCATAGAAGCATTTTAGTTTCATGAGGTCCTGTTTGTCAGTTGTTGGTCTTAATGTCTTCACTCCTGGGGTCCTGTTCTGAAAGTTCTTTTCTACATCTATTCATTCAAACATATTATCTACTTTACCCTCTGACAGACTCAGAATACCCAATTTTACACTGAAGTCTTGAACCATTTGGAGTAGAATTTTCTTTAGGACATAAGAGGTAGATCTATAGACAGCTAGCCAGTTTGTCCAGCATCATTTTTTGAAGATGTTATCTTATCTACACTATGTAAATTTTGGTGTCTTTGTCAAAAAAGTAAAATGGCTGTGAAAGTGTGAGCTATATATGTGTGTTTTCAGTTCTTTTTTATTGTTTTTTTTTTATTGAGCTCTACATTTTTCTCTGCTCTCCTCCCTGCCTCTCCCCTCCCCTTCAACCCTCTCCGAAGGTTCCCAGGCTCCCAACTTGTCTTTTTATACTTCCCATGTAGATTAGATCTATGCTTCTCTCTCTTAGGTTCCTCATTGTTATCTAAGTTCTCTGGAATTGTGATTGTGGGCTGAATTTCTTTGCTTTATGTTTTTAAAACACTTATGAATGAGTACATGTGATCATTGTCTTTCTGTTTCTGGGTTACCTCACTCAAAATGATGTTCTCTAGCTCCATCATTTGCCTGCAAAATTCATGATGTCATTATTTTTTGTAGTACTGTGTAGTACTCCATTGTGTAAATGTCCCACATTTTTCTTATCCATTCTTTGGCCGAGGGACATTTAGGTTTTTCCAGGTTCTGGCTATGACAAACAAAGCTGCTATGAACATAGTTGAGCACATGTCCTTGTGGCACGATTGAGCAACCTTTGGATATATACCCAAAAGTGATATTACTGGGTCTTGAGAAAAGTTGTTCCTAATTTTCTGAGACATCCTAAGGGGCTGTACCAGCTTGCATTCCCAACAGCAATGCAGAAGTGTTTCCTTTCCCCACAACCTCTCCAGCATAAGTTGTCATTAGTGTTTTTGATCTCGGCCATTCTTACAGGTGTAAGATGGAATCTCAAAGTTGTTTTGATTTGCATTTCTCTGATGACTAATGATGTTGAACATTTTCTTAAGTGTCTTTCAACCATTTTAGATTTCACTGTTGAGAGTTCTCTGTTTATGTTTGTAGTTCATTTTTTATTGGATTATTTGTTCTTTTGATGACCAATTTCTTGAGTTCTTTGTATATTTTGGAGATCAGACCTCTGTCTGATGTGGAGTTAGTGAAGATCTTTTCCCATTCTGTAGGCTTTCATTTTGTCTTGTTGACCATGTCCTTTGCTTCACAGAAGCTATTGAGTTTCAGGAGGTCCCATTTATTAATTGTTTCTCTCAGTGTCTATGCTGCTGGGGTTATATTTACAAAGTGGTCTCCTGTGCCAATGCATTCAGTTGTACTTCCCACTTTCTCTTCTATAAGGTTCAGTGTGACTGGCTTTATGTTGAGGTCTTGTTCCATTTGAACTTGAGTTTTGTGCATGGTGATAGATATGGGTCTATTTTCATTCTTCTACATGTTGATATCCAGTTATGCCAGCACCATTTGTTAGATATGCTGTCTTTTTTCTATTTGATATTTGTTGTTTCTTTGTCAAAAATCAGGTGTTTGAAGGTGTGTGGATTAATATCTGAGTCTTCGATTCGGTTCCATTGGTCCGCCTGTCTGTTCTTATGCCAATACCAGGCTGTTTTCAGTACTGTAGCTCTGTCAGGGATTATAATGCCTCCAGAAGTTCTTTTACTGTACAGGATTGTTTTGGCTATCCTGGGTTTTTGCTTTTCCATATGAAGTTGAGTTCTGTTTTTTGAGGTCTGTGAAGAATTTTTCTGGGATTTTTATGGGCAGTGCATTGAATCTGTAGATGCCTTTTCGTAAGATTGCCTTTTTTACTATGTTAATTCTGCCTGCCCAAGAGCATGGGAGATCTTTCCATTTTCTGGTGTCTTCTTCAATTTCTTTCTTCAGATAGTTAAAGTTCTTTTCATACAAGTCTTCCACTTGTTTGGTTAGAGTTACTCTGAGATATTTTATGCTATTTGTGGCTATTGTGAAGGATGATGTTTCTCTATTTCTTTCCCAGCCCTTTTATTATCTGTGTACAGGAGGGCTACTGATTTTTTTTAGTTAATCTTGTATCCTGCTACTTTACTGAAAGTGTTTATGAGTTGTAGAAGTTCCTTGGTAGAATTTTTGGGGTTGATTATGTAAACTATCATATCATCAGCAAATACTGAGAGATTGATTTCTTCTTTTCTGATTTGTATCCCCTTGATTTCCTTTTGGTGTTTTATTGCTCTGGCTAGGACCTCAAGAACTATATTGAATAGATATGGAGAAAGTAGACAGCCTTGTCTTCTTCCTGATTTCAGTGGGATTCCCTGGAGTATTTCTCCATTTAGTTTAATGGTGGCTGTTGGCTTGCTGTATAATGCCTTTATTATGCTTAGGTATGTTCCTTGTATCCCTGCTCTCTCCAAGACCTTTATCATGAGGGGATGTTGTATTTTGTCTAAAGCTTTTTCAGCATCTAATGAGATAATCGTGTGGTTTTTATTTTTCAGCTTGTTTATATGGTGGATTATGTTGACAGATTTTTGTACGTTGAACCATCCTTGCATCTTTGGGATGAAGCCAACTTGGTCATGGTGGATGATGGTTCTGGTGTGTTCTTGGATTCGATTTGCCAGTATTTTAAATAAAATATTTTATGCTATTTGTGGCTATTGTGAAGGGTGATGTTTCTCTATTTCTTTC
Organism: Arvicola amphibius; assembly: GCF_903992535.2. Lineage (NCBI taxonomy): Eukaryota > Metazoa > Chordata > Mammalia > Rodentia > Cricetidae > Arvicola > Arvicola amphibius. Next base: position 69,050,175 of record NC_052049.1, on the reverse strand, counting down.
CCAGCCCTTTTATTATCTGTGTACAGGAGGGCTACTGATTTTTTTTGAGTTAATCTTGTATTTTTGCATCAATGTTCATGAGTGAGATTGGTCTGGAATTGTCTTTCTTGGTAATGTCATTTTGTGGTTTGTGTATCAGGGTAATTGTTACCTCATAAAAAGAGTTTGGCAGAGTTGGTTTAGAGGTTTGTGCCGAGCGGTTTCCAAGATGAATGCCAGAGGCCTGGGGTCGCAGCTGACGGACAGCATTCCAGTTACGGAACTCTCAGCCAGTGGGCCCTTCGAGAGTCACAATCTTCTCCGGATTTTTCGTGTGTGAAAAATGAACTTTTGCCCAGCCATCCTCTTGAATTATCAGAAAAAAAATTTCCAGTTCAACCAAGACAAGATGAACTTTTCCACCCTGAGGAACATCCAGGGACTGTTTGCTCCCCTGAAGTTACAAGGCGGTGCAGCAGGTTCAGCGTCTTCCATTCCTTCCAAGCTCAAACCTGTCGCTGGATATTCTGCGGGACAATGATGAGACCATTGGTTTTGAGGATATTCTTAATGATTCGTCACAGAGTGAGCTGATGAGTGAGCCATACCTGATGGTGGAACACAAGCTGGGCTTGCTGTGATGCGGGTGCCGGGCAGGAAGGCAGGAGTGCACCTGTAGCTGCCTCCGCCACAGTCTGGCATACACAACATTAAAGTGCTGACGAGACCACTTGGTCACTTGGGGAAAAAAAAGAGTTTGGCAATGTTCCTTCTGTTTCTATTGTGTGAAATAATTTGAGGAATATTGGTATTAGTTCTTTGAAAGTCTTGTAGAATTCTGAGCTGAAACCATATATCCCAGGCTTTGTTGGTTGGGAGACTTTTGATAACTATTTCTCTTTCTTCAGAAGTTATAGAGCTGTTTAATTTGCTTATCTGATCTATTCTAGATTTAATTTTGGTAAGTGATATTTATCCAGAAAGTTGTCTGTTTCCTTTAAGTGTTACAATTTTATGGAGTACAGGTTTTCAAAATATGAACTGATGTTTCTCTTTATTTCCTCCATGTCCATTGTTATGTCCCCATTTTTCTTTCTGATTTTGTTAATATGGATATTCTCTCTCTGCCTTTTGGTTAGTTTGGATAAAGGTTTGTCTATTTTGTTGATTTTTTTCAAAGAACCAACTCTTTGTTTCATTGATTCTTTGTATTGTTTTCTTTGTTTCTATTTTGTTGATTTTAGCTCTCACTTTGATTGTTTCCTGCTGTCTAGTTCTCTTGGGTAAGTTTGTTTCTTTTTGTTCTAAATTTTTCAAATGTTTCGTTAATTCACTAGTGTAGGATTTTTACAACTTCTTTATGTAGGCATTTAGTGCTATGAACTTTCCTCTTAACACTACTTGCATTGTGTCCCATAAATTTGGGTATGTTGTATGGTCATATTTACTGGAAGTCTTTAATTTCTACCTTTGTTTCTTCCTTGACCCATTGATGATTCAGGTTAGCATATTTGAATTTCCATGTGTTTGTGGGCTTTTTGGAATTAGTATTTCTGTTGACTTCTAGTTTTAAACCATGGTGATCTGATACAATACATGAGGTCATTCCAATTTTTTTTTGTATTTGTTGAGTTTTGTTTTGTTACCTAGTATGTATTCAATTTTTGAGAAGGTTCCATCAGGTGCTGAGAAGAAGGTATATCCTTTTTTGTTTGGATGGAATATTCTATAGATATCTGTTAAGTCCATTTGAGTTATAACCTCTGTTAGTTCTCTTATTTCTCTGTTCATTTTTTTTGTCTCACTGACCTGTCCAGTGGTGAGAGGGGAGTGTTGAAGTCTCCCACTATTAGTGTGTGGGTTTAATATATTATTTAAGCTTTAGAAGTGTTTCTTTTACATATGAGGTTGCCCTTGTATTTGGGGGGCATAGATGTTTAGTATTGAGATTTCCTTTGGATGGATTTTTCCTGTGACTAATATGAAATATCCTTCTTTGTCTCTTTTGATTGATTTTAGTTTAAAGTCTATTTTGTTAGATATTAGGATAGCTACTCCCGGTTGTTTCTTAGGTCCATTGGACTGGAATATTTTTTCCCAACCCTTTACTCTGAGACGATGTCTGTCTTTGAGGTTGAGGTGTGTTTCTTGTATGCAGATGAAGGATGGATTCTGTTTTCTTATCCAGTCTATTTGCCTATGTCTTTTTATAGGTGAGTTGTGTCCATTTATATTAAGGGATAATAATGAGTTATTGCTATCTCCTGTTAATTTAGGTTTCAATATTGGTGATGTTAATTTGTGTGTTTTTTCCTTCTTTGGGATTTGCTTCTATGAGACCATCAATTGTCTGTGTTTTTATTGATGTAGACAACTTCTTTGGGTTGGAGTTTTCCTTCTAGTATTTTATTTAGGTCTGGGTTTGTGGCTAGGTATTGGTTAAATCTGGTTTTGTCATGGAATATCTTTTTTGTCCTTCTATGGTAATTGAAAGTTCTGATGGGTATAGAAGTCTTAGCTGGAATCTGTGCTCTCTTAATGTCTGCATAATGTTTGACCATGACCTTTTGGCTTTCGTTGTCTCCAATGAAAGGTCAGGTATGATTCTGATAGGTCTGCCTTTATATGTTACTTGGCCTTTTTCCTTTGAAGCTCTTAATATTCTTTCTTTACTCTGTATGGTTAGTGTTTTGATTATTATGTGGTGAGGAGACTTTATTTTTTTCTTTTTTGGTCTAGTCTATTTGGTGTTCTGTAAACTTCTTGTATCTCCATAGGCATATCTTTCTTTAGGTTAGGAAAGTTTTCTTCTATGATTTTGTTAAATATATTTTCTGTGCTTTTGAGTTGAACTCCTTCTTCTATGCCTATTATTCTTAGGTTTGGTCTTTTCATTGTGTCGCATATTTCCTGGATATTTTGGGTTAAGCTTTTGTTAGATTTAATGTTTTCTTTGACTAATGAGTCTGTTTCCTCTATTGTATCTTCAGCGCTTGAGATTCTTTCATCTGTCTTCTGTATTCTGTTGTTCATGCTTGCATTTACGGTTCCTCATTGTTTTCTTGTGATTTCTGTTTCTATAATTCCCTCAGCTTGTGTTTTCTTTATTTTCTCTATTTCAGTTTTCAAGTCTTGAATAGTTTCTTTCATATGTTTGATACCTTTTTCTTGGTTTTCTTTAAGGGATTTGCTGATGTCTTCCAATTTTTGTTTGTCTTTTCCTCCATTTCTTTGAGGGAATTTCTCATTTCCTCTTTAAGCGTTTCAAACATTCTCCTGAAGTTATTTTGTAGGTCATTATCTTCTGCTTCATCTATATTTGGTTATTCAGGTCTTGATGTTGTAGGATCTTTAGGTTTTACTGGTATCGTATTGCTTTTTGTTGTGTTGCATGTGTTCTTACCTTTTCTACTCATCTTTTCCTCTAATAGGTGTTGTTGGAGCTGTTTGTGATTCTGTTGATTTAATCTTCTAGGTGCCAGTGATTCCAAGGCTCAGATGGTTTTTCTTCATGGTACAGTCAGTACCACGGTTCTAGTTACCCCTTTGGTCACTCCATGTTCCTGGAGGTCACTTAGCACTTCCGGGCTTTACTCCACTCCCTTGTAGTTTGCTGCTTCAGGCCTGCTCTAGTCTATATTACCCACTTTGACCAGGTTCTGTAAATCCGGGTTGGATTCCCTCCTGCAGAAGTCCCTGGCTTGGAGTTGGTCCTGCAAATGTCTCTGGCTCCGGTCTACTTCCTGCTAGTTCCCAGGCTTGGGTGTGTCCATACCTGCAAAGGACCTGGCTCAGGCTTACTCCCTCGGAGAGGTCCCAGACTCATGCTCAGACCCGCAGAGGTTTCTGGTTCCTGACTATTCCCTTTGATGTCCCAGACCAATGCCTGGACCCATGGAGGTCCTCACTCAGGCCTACTTCCTCTGAGGTCCCAGACTCACACCCAGACCTGCAGAGATTTCTGGTTCCTGCCTACTCCCTCCAAGGTCCCAGATTCATGCCCAGACCCATAGAAAGGACCTGGCTCAGGTTCTTTGGAGGTCCTAGACTCACGCCCAGACTCACAGGGATCCTGGCTTAGGTCTACTCCCTTGAAGGTCCCAGATTTATATCCAGACCCTTAGTGGTCTCTGGCTCTGGCTCACTCGCTCAGCCGTAGCTCCCCTGTACCTGTTCTGGTGAAGTTCATTGTCTCAGGTCTGCTCTGACCCAGGTCTCTGGCTCAATCCTGATCCCCGCCAATGTCTTTGGACTCAATCTGCCCCCGTGGAGCTTGCTTTCTCAGGCCATGTTTTCAGTTCTTTCCATTGATCAATGAGTTTGCTCTTATACCCTACCAAGCTGTCCCAATAACTATGGCTTTGTAGTAGAAGTTTAAAGTAGGTTTAGTGATATATCCTGAGATTTTTCAGTATTCAGGATTGTTTGGACTACTTTGAGTCTTTCATGTTTACATATGGATTTTGACAATAGCTCTCAATTTCTGTAAAGAATTGTGTTGAAATTTTGATGGGAATTATGTTGATAAAGTAAGAAATTGAATGAAATACCATAATATAGAAAGATTTCCCATGCTCATGTATTGGTGGGATTAATATTGTGATTGCCATCCGATCTAACGCAATCTAGAAATTCAACATTTATGCCTCAAAAATATCTCAGAATAAATCTGACCAAAACATAAAAATATCTGTACAATGAAAACTTTAATTCACTGAAGAAAAAAATTGAAGAAGATAATGCCAAAATACAGAAAGTTTTGAGGCTTAAGTCGAAAATGTATAAGAAAAATTTTTAGTAAGCTCCTTGGTTGTTTATTTATAAGTACTTTACTAGTGTTACATGGCACTTGATTGCATGGGGACTGTCATCTCTGTAACCATCAACACTTTTGTTCGTGTTTAACCTTTCTAAATTTAACCAAATATTTTGTTGTTTCTCACAGATAAGAGTTTGAATGGAATTTCTCTGATAAGAATATTTAATATTAAGAATGGCAATATAGCATATATATGGACAATAACATTATTGAAATATTACATATTGTAATTGATACATTATAAACTATTCTACTGGATATTGTTTGAATGTAAGACAAAGAAATGGATCATAGTTAAGACTAATATATAACATTCTAATTAAATGGTAAATGGAAGCATAGCCTTTTAAATTTTTATTTCTTTCTGTTGGCTTCCTCTTCCAAACTGGTAATTGCAACTCCTTTCGATGTTTGCCACATCTCAGTGACTTATCCTGCTGGTTTCCCTCCGTCACTGGTGTGTTACTACTGTGTGTAGTGTGAAGCGGCGGGGCTGCGTCCCGCCACCCGCCACCCGGCTAGCTTTACCCCCGGAAATAATTACACGGAAACTGTATTCTTTTAAAACACTGCCTGGCCCATAGTTTCAGCCTCTTATTGGTTAATTCTCACATCTTCCTTTAACCCATATTTAGTAATTTGGGTAGCACCACGGTTGTGGCTTACCAGGAGAGATCTTAACCTGCGTCCATCTCGGAGAGGAGCAGCATGGAGACTCCTATGGCGACTGCCTGAAGCATCTCCCCAACTCTACTTCCTTGTTCCCACAATTCTGTTCTGTCTACTCCACCTACCTAATTTTCTGTTCTCTTAAAGGGCCAAGGCAGTTTTCTTTATTAATTAACCAGTGAAAGAAACATAGACAGATAACTCTCCTCCATCATTTCCCCTTTTTCTGTTTAAACAAAAAAGAAAGGCTTCAACTTTAACATAGCAAAATTACATATAACAAAACAGTTATCAAGCAAGTATTACAGTTACAATATTTAAATCTATTTTATCTTTTATCATAACTAAGGAAAGCTATAACTATCTATTTATTCTTCAACTCCATCAAAGACTCCAGAAGGATATAATGCTACCTAAGTAAATAAGAAATAAGTAACTTATAAAACTCTAGAAATGACAGAGACAACTCGCTGCCTGGACAGTCACCCAAAGTTCCTCTGTACCGTTGAGGCATCCATCTTCAGCCTTCAGGCCCATAGTGTCCAGCAGACTTTTTCATGAAGCAGGAAATTCCAAAGACAGTTCAGTCACTTTCTGCTGTGTCCTGCAGAACGTCTCGCAGACTCTTTCATGAATCAGGAACCCCGAAAGACCATCTCACCTTTAGGCAAGTTCAGCAGTCCTCTTTCTGTGGGTTCCTTGTGTCCAGTTTATGCAACAGTCCAGGCAAGAGCATTTTCTTGCCCAAATGGCTAACAAACTCCATAAGTAGCCTCTTCGATGCCCATCTTCCTCTCGAAGTAGATTGGTGCTGCCAGGAGCAGACGTGTCTCATTGTCATGAAAAACCCTAAGTTATTAAAACATTAAATGCCATATTCTGCAGTCTTTGAAAGATATGAAGAATGCCTATCTGAAATATATCTATGCACATCTAGAAAATGACTAACATGACTACAAGCTTGACTATTAATCGATGATTATCCATTAACAACCTATATTTCCTAATTATACATTACATTCTTTAAAATGAACTACAATCACAATAGCTTAATCAAAATCAGAAATACATATACATATAACAAATTGACCTTAAAATCCATACCAATGCAAATTATTCATATCTATATCATATCCCCCTTTAAATGTAAAAGAACATTTATAAACAATATTTGGGAATGTGGGCGCAGTTATTTCTCTCCAAACTGCTTCCTGCTGAGTGGGGGCGTTGTTATTTAGGTCTTTCATGGTATAACCTGTCTGCCAGGTTCATCTCAGTCGGCAGTTGAGCGAAGTAATTTTTTGAAGATGTTCATAGCAACCTTTCAGGAGGGCGTGGTCTATCATACCATATTGGGATAGAAGCAATCCACAGAGTCTCGTCCTCTGTGAAAACAAAAGAAGAAACTCTTTTCCAAAGCATCAGGTTCTTAGATCCAAATCCTGAAGTCATACCATTAAAATGTCCATTCTGGTCTAGACTGGCAGCCCATATAATGAAATGTCTCTCTGTACTTAGCTCCTTTACAGTCAAAAAAATCAAAGAAAACACAACAAAATACATAATCCAGACTCTCTGTGAATTTTCCATTTTTACGTGGCTTATTTTTACTCTATCACTTTACTTCTTTTAATCTATAACTATCTGTACTCTGTCTCTTTAAAGACTTTAACCTTTTTTTTTAAGGCATTAACTTTATTCTCTATATATTTATTTTTTTCTCTCTCTCAAGCCTACGTACAGTCATCCAACATTGTGACCCATATGGGGGTCTTATATGTCTGAATCTGTCCTATTGTGAATCTGTAATTTTTTACTATCCAGGAGCATTTCTTAAAATGTTAAGCACTTCTTAAAAACTTAAGTTGCGCCACTTATAGGTAATACGGTACTGCCTGTTTACAGCCAAGTCTAAACCTTAACTGCGCTGTTATTGTGGTAATTACGATAGATCCTGCCTGAGATCAGCACAGTTCAGCATGGCGGAGCAGAGCCAAAGCCGCTACTGCCTCAGTCATTTGGTGTCCCTGAGCTGCACACAGTTACAGGTACACAGTAGTCCACATTGGAGCTGCACTCAGCAGTTTAATTTTGATACTGAGCGTGCAGCACAGAAACTCTTTTAATCCAAGTCACAGCCGAATTTGAGGCGCAGAGCACCGCGCAGTTTGAAAACACCTCTCTCTCTATGGCGGCAGGAATCCGCAAACGCTGTCCTGCTCGCCTAAGCCTGATTCCGCCATCTGCCCAGGTGCAGGCAGGGAGCAGTGAGCCATTGGCATGGTCTCAGAGTACTTTCTTTCCGATACCAAGCGGGCAAGGTTTTTAAGTGGATTTAGTGACCACGTTGGAGCGCCAATCTGTAGTGTGAAGCGGCGGGGCTGCGTCCCGCCACCCGCCACCCGGCTAGCTTTACCCCCGGAAATAATTACACGGAAACTGTATTCTTTTAAAACACTGCCTGGCCCATAGTTTCAGCCTCTTATTGGTTAATTCTCACATCTTCCTTTAACCCATATTTAGTAATTTGGGTAGCACCACGGTTGTGGCTTACCAGGAGAGATCTTAACCTGCGTCCATCTCGGAGAGGAGCAGCATGGAGACTCCTATGGCGACTGCCTGAAGCATCTCCCCAACTCTACTTCCTTGTTCCCACAATTCTGTTCTGTCTACTCCACCTACCTAATTTTCTGTTCTCTTAAAGGGCCAAGGCAGTTTTCTTTATTAATTAACCAGTGAAAGAAACATAGACAGATAACTCTCCTCCATCAACTGTGAACTACAGATAACCTCTTCATTCAAGGAGCAAGACTTGCAGTTAACAGCAGAAAACACACTGATTCTATCTTTCTTGTTCTACACTGTATTTCTGTAAATAAGAAAGGTACCAATGTTTTTTTTTTTTCTTGTTTGCTGGTAGTAATTCTAATTTTTTTTTCTTTTTTTTTCTTTTTTTTTTCCTCATGGTTTATTTTTTTTTATATTTAAAAATTTCCATCTCCTTCCCTCCTCCTGCCCCCTCCCTCCCCTCCTTCTCCCCCTTCCCTCCACCCATACCTCCCCTACCAATGTTGAATGTGTCCCGACTTCAGAAGCTTATAATTTAAAATTGGAGACCTCTAGAACTATTTTGGGGGAGATTTTTTTGAACCTGTACAACTCCCTGCTCTTTTGAAAGCTGACAGTGCTTCAGAACCACAACAGGGAGATTTTATATGACTGTTCTTACTAGAACTTGCTTTATATAAGAACATACTTAAAAAGCTAATTTCTTTCCTCCATTTTGCACCACAATTCACAAAATGTGACTAATAATAGATTTAAATTTGCTAAGTGCATTCACTCCTTTGTGCCATCATAAAGAGAATCTATTACTGTAAAATTGAGGCTTAGTTCCAAATTGCGCCATTATGAAGTTTTCTTGCAGCAATGTTTTGTCTCTAATACACTTCCCTCATTGTAATTCTATTGCAAACCTGATGTCTAGCATCAAGTCTCACAATAATTATTTTAAATTGCTACTAGGAACAGTAGTCCTGGTGGGATATATTACTACCATTCTAACAAGATGAATTTCAATGCACTTGTAACCATATTATAGTAGATTATGAAAGAAAAAAATCTTTGAGTTTTATATCTACAGACACATATGTATCACAAGACAACAATTCTTATAAGCTTCAAATTACTTTATATTGAACTTCAACTCAAACTAATTATAAATAACAGGGACAAATTAGGATATCCAAGTGCACTTATAGCTTAATTACTTTGTATGATGAGTGACATCAAATGAATACATGCTTAAAAATAATGCTACTACTTTGAGTAATTATAAATGATAGTATATTTATATGATAGATTTTAAAGATTATATAAATCATACTAACACAGGAAAAGGTCACCAAAAAACTTTAAAAATGAAATTTTTATAAAATCTTATTCTCAATTTTAATGTTTTTAAAATCCTGGCGGGTCACATAAATGAATAACTGTCAAAAGTAATTTATTATACATTTGAAACTTCCAAAGATCATCTTCAGTATTATAACCCATCAAGCTGATTCTGCTGATCTCCTACAGATGGGCAGCATTAGAAACACTGGAAAACATTTAATCACCTGAAACTTCAGTTCTGGAATTATTTGATTCCCAAATTATTGCACATTCTTTCTGAGGACATCTAAAATACACCTGACCTGAGTATTGTCTACAGACTTACAAATAACTTAAGAATATAATAACTTTAGTTTTAATAAATGTATAAATCTGAATTTGGAGCATGGCAAGAGTATTGTAAAGAAATAGTAGAAGCAAGCTTCCTGATATAGATGAAGTGGTCATAGATGATTTGAAATCAAAAAAACTATTTCACTCATAATAATTTGAATTGGTTGGTACATATGAAGTAGAAGAAATCCCAAGAAAGAGCTCTGTGTGTGTAGGAATTCTTTTAAAATCTTTACATGCACCTCAACTGAAAATCATTTAGATACCTAATGAAGTTGAAAGTTACTCCCCAGAGTTGATCAAGTAGGAATAGTTAATCTAAATGTTTGACTAAAATGATTATTGAAATTACACCTTAAGTAATAATTGAATTAATATACACAACAGCAGACATGGGCTTCCAGTTGAGAAACTCAGATCACACTAACAATGCAGCAGTCCGTCCTATTAATAATAAAGTGCTCCATTTGTTACCCACAACAACATCCTAGAGCAGTTCTGCCAGGTAGGGTAACAGAGAGTGACATTAATCTGGTCTACCCCTGGGATAGCTGAGAAAATCATTAATTCATTTGTAAGATTTTGGTACTGTTTATAGCATCATATCCCTCTGCCTTTCCGTAATCCAAGCATTAAAATACATTCAGGCTAGTGCTTATGACACATTGTCAGTAGAAAACAAATGCAGTATCTTTGCATTTAGTCCTGTATTTATATGTACTTGTTTTGTGTATGCTTACGTTGTTCAAAATATACTCTTAATGTTGTTTCATAAAAACAGAACTCAAAGTCTGTCACATCCCATTGAGTAAGGACCAAGGCCCTCATTCCTGTATCTAGGCTGAGCAAGGTATCCCACCGTAGGGAATGGGCTCCAAAGAGCCAGTTCATGCACTAGGGAGAGATCCTGGTTTCATGGTCAGTGGCCCCACAGTCTGTCCCAGGCACACAACTATCATCCATATTCAGAGGGCCTAGTTCGGTCCTATGCAGGTTCCCCAGCTGTTAGTCTGGTGTCAGTGAGCTCCCACTAGCTCGGGTCATCTGTTCCTGTGAATTTCCCTATCATGGTCTTGATCCCTTTGCTGATACCATCACTCCTCCCTCTCTTCCACATTGACTCCCCATGGGAGACCATACCCTCTCTTAGGAGAGGATGGGGGCAAGGGTTGGGAGAAGGCGGGGTGGGGAGCACAGGAAGGAGGGAGGGAAATGAAGATTGTTATGTAAAATAAAAGATTGTTTAAAAAATAAAAAAAGCAAAGCAACTGAAAGGAAAAATGTCCAGTGTTAACAGTCCTTTAAGACCTGGATTTGTTCTCCAAATTGCCAGAAATCCCTCCCATTAGCACATTCCCAAGGCAATCCTTAGAACTGAGTGCAATATTTTACCTTCCGCCTTCAATTGAGTGAACAACCAGGCTGATAATAGGGAGGTGATGGGAAGAGAGTGTCTTCTTGGCTTTTGTTAATAAAATAAAGCAAGCTGTCCCCACAAACCATTTATAATTTTCCACCAATACCTCCCCCTATTTATTTGCATTAAAAAGGTAAGGTACAAATAGAACCAACTGCCCAAAATGGCATATTAAGTTAATTTCCCTAAGATCATGACTTTAAAAGCATGCTGACCTGTTCCTATCAGAGGTCATTGAAATCAACACTAATTTTTTTTGGGGGGGAGCGGTTCAAGACAGGGTTTCTCTGTAGCTTTGGAGCCTGTCCTGGAACTAGCTCTTGTAGACCAGCCTGGCCTCGAATTTACAGAGATCCGCCTGCCTCTGCCTCCCAAGTGCTGGGATTAAAGGTGTGTGCCACGACTGCCCGACTCAGCAATAATTTTTTATATATAGTAATATAGACAGCTTTTTTAATAGTAAAAATATGCTCTTAGTACTTATATTTTTTGAGACTGTTTTTGAATTGATTCTCTAAATACTGTGTTTTGTTCTCGCAAATAATTCCTCTCAGGACTGCAAAGTTATCATCCTATGAAAGTAAAATCAACTGAGATAAATTATCATCATCATAACAATGAGGCCACATAACACCTTGCCCAAACCCCAGAGTTTGCTCCATCCTGTCAAATTTTCCATATTTGTAGAATTGAGTTGTCTGCATTCATTACCCTCCATATTCCCAGAGTTTTTTCTAGCAATGGTGTATGAGCTTATATTTTTTTAAAATTATCTTTGTGTCAAGGAACACTTCAAATCTTTTTGAATTTTACAATTAACACAACTATGAAAAAAGAACATTTATTTCAAAGATTTTGGACAATGCTGAATTGCTTTTGAGAATTCAAAGAATGCTGACACCAATTTGAGAAGGACGAATTTGCTGATATATTACCTCCTGCATATTGATTTATGTGTACGTTCAGAGCATTTTGCTTCAAACATTTTCTTAAAAAGAGAGACTAGCAAAGCATAGCCCATGTTTTAAGTGATATATTTGATTGACAGTCTGAATGAAAGTAATTATTTGATATCCTCTAGAAGTGCATGATAAAGAAATCTTAAACCCAGAAAGGATATTAAGCCTTCTAGACTAGAGCACTGTATCTAGGAAGGCCTCCATCAAATTTCTCTTAGAAAGTGAATTTGTTTATATCTTACATTTCAAGGAAAGACAAATATTTAACTTCCCATCATAATCTCTCCCTGTGCGCCTCTTTCTTTACTCTTTTGATAAGAAAATATCACACTTTTTATTTATTTGAGTATCCCACAGATCATACAATGACTGAGTTGAACTAGACAGATTTTAAATCATCACAGAACAATGAATATGAAGTTCTTACAAATGAGCATAACTTTTAAAGTTCTAAGAGTTCTGTGACCCAGAACGTTGACATATAAATAAACTCTCCATCTCTCTCCAGATTATTTGCGGACTGTAGTGCCTCCTAGCTTTATCTTATAAGGAAAAGCCATCCCTGATAATACACGGTTGCATAGAACCATGATTAGAAGCATACTCTGCCATCCTTTATGTAAAAACAATTGGAGCAAGTTGCATATTGAAAAAACAAATTATCATCAAAGTTCAGATAATATAAAGCACATATCCCTTAGTGAACAAATGCTTTATATTTAAAGTCAGAAGATAAAAATGAAGCATCACTAAGAATATGCTATAAATATAAACATCATGAAGTCAAGTGCTATATTTTACCTGAGAATAAACATTAAGTAATTGTTTTCTCTAACTTGTAACAGTTGAGCAATGAATTAATATAGTCTAAAAATATTTTCCATTATATATGTGTATATGTATATACATATACACATATATAATAGTGGTTACCATGAACTACTATAGAAGTTGATAAAATAAGTCTACAGACATCAAATGCTTATTCTCTGAGGAATTCCAATGCCAAGGGTTTTGTGGTAGATAGATATAAATAGAAACTAGGTTACTGTGTTGAAATAAAGACCCTGTGATATTTATCTCCAAGAAACATGCAATATTGGACATTGAATTTGCGCCAATGGTGTGAATACCTGTTTCCAAAACAGGTTTTTATTTTACAGAGACTTCAATGATTCACTTTATCCTTCACTAATAGATTAAAATTCAAGTCATTTCCTTGAAGGGGAAAATCTTTTACACATGCACATTTTTACAAGACTGTCATATTTCTGAAACTTCACGACAAATCAGTTCTATCCCAAATAAGATCACTTGAGGTATGAATAGAGCAAAATCTTTAAAATATCCTAATAATAATTTTATAAATGAAAAGCACATTTTCTCTCCACCAGTATCATACATTTTTTTTTCCTTCTAGAGCACTGAACAGCTAATTTCAACACTGTTTCCATTGACAGATTAGCAGTAATTACACATAGAAGTCTCCATCTTCCGTAGTTGCTCAAAGCTAACCCTGATATTTAGACATTTTTCTTTTTCCTTGAGTAAATCATGTCTGTAGATATTCATTATGTTTGGAGTCCATGCTATATTTTAGTTGATCTTATAAATCTTGTTCATGTAATGCACCTTTCTAGCACTGTAACACCATGAGGCTTCTCTCATCTACTGTGTCCATTTCCATAGCATATGAAGCCTTACAGTTCCTAGTCCCCTCCCAGTCAGATGTCACAGGCACAATATATACTTAGTAATGCCCACTCTGCTTTCTAAGACACAGAAAAGGTGTTCCCTATGTAATTGTCTACTTGGAAAGTTGGGCTATGCAAAAACAAAACAAAACCCTGAATAATAACAATAATAGCATAGTTTAAGTGATACATTACATCTTCTAAGTTATCTGTTGAGCAAGTCCAAATGCTCATAGATTTGAATTGCTTAAAGATATATAAAGTGTGTATACACATATATACATATATATGTATGTATATATATATATATTTAATCCTTGAGTTATTTTGCCTTTATGTCCTCTAGCATAATTATAATAAATATGATAATATATTGACATATTATTGTGTCTTCAGGCTTTTTTCATAGAGGCAGGGAGTTCTGTCTCATCAGTACCATAGTAGAATGAGACAGACAAGACAGGGATTCTCACTTGGGAAATCGCCTGACATTTTGTGTGACTTCAGACAAGTGACTTAGTCTCTCACTTTTGAACTTTTTCATCTAAATGAAACTTGCCAACACCACAGAGATATTATGAAGTCTACATAATTAAAGCAAATTAAAGTTCAGAAGACATACTTGTGTTTGTGTTACTGTCGAGAGAGAGAGAGAGAGAGAGAGAGAGAGAGAGAGAGAGAGAGAGAGAGAGAGAGAGAGAGAGAGAGAGAAAAGCAGGTCTCATTTTTGTATAGTGGTTACAACGTAGTATTGATGCCCTCTGCAGCCTGATATCAAAGATGGATTTGCAATGGTCCACTTATACTCTCTGATTTGGTTATTATGGTGAACAATAGCACTCAGAAAACCAGAAAACCTAGGAGGATGAGGTATTGGAACAACCACAAAACAATACTAACCAACCTGCCCAGAAGCAGAACAACAACCTTGATTTCATTAACATCGTCAGCTAACCAACAGAGCAAATTGAAGATATTGTATCAAAATGTAGTTTAACGTATTCCCCAGACTTTTCCTAGATTTAATATTAAGCCATAAAAATGGTTGAAAAATAAAGACAAATATACTAAGCTACACATTCGAGTAAATAACTCTTTCTGTCCTCAGCAAGCCTATTGACTTCAGCCAGCTCAGATTGTCTCACAAAATCCAGGGCAGTCCCGATGAGGCTACGGAGAGAGCCTGCACGTTCTTTACTTATGAAGAGTCTATTGACAAGACTTAGAAAAGGTTCTTGACGGAGTACTGAGAAGGGTCATTTAATGTGAAGATGCATTGCACTACAAAAAAGCCTTAAGTTATTATGTAACATATCCATATACACATACATACATGCATGTGTTTCTATATATGCATAATTTAATACATACATATTCTTAAGATTGAGATCACATCATCACCTCTTGGGATTGATTATATCTTTTATCTGAAAACATGAAGCAAGCTTAATGAGGTGCTGATATGAAATAGGGCCATTTCAGTTATTCTTAGTTCTTTGAACTTTCAGGCAAGCTTAATGTACATGCTATTTCATGGAATAAAACAAAATGTAGGCCGGGCGGCGGTGGCGCACGCCTTTAATCCCAGCACTCGGGAGGCAGAGGCAGGCGGATCTCTGTGAGTTCGAGACCAGCCTGGTCTACAAGAGCTAGTTCCAGGACAGGCTCCAAAGCTACAGAGAAACCCTGTCTCGAAAAACCAAAAAAAAAAAAAAAAAAAAAAAAAAAAAAAAAAAAAAAAACAAAATGTAATGTTAAAATAGTACGTTTCTGGAAATGCGTGTACTAGAACTCTGCAGTACTAAGCAGGCAACATGTAAATCCTGGTGCATATGCTGCAGGTTTCAGGTGTAGCAAATGGATGCGGCAGATAAAATACCGAAAAATTACCTCCATGATGTATTAACCCAAATAATCTCGTTCCTGGTGTAAAAAAAAAGAAGCTAGAAATTAAACCTGTAGTTATGAATACTGCGTCTGCACATTGTGCTGCATGCACCGCATGTGTTAGAATTTCTTCTCAGTTCTTTTTTTTTAATCTTTTATTCATAGCATTGCAGGTGATGAAAAATTTATGCCTTGAGTCTGGCATTGAAATTAAATGCAAAATGAAAACAGAAGCAGTTTATACTGACAGCTTAAATATCTTTATCTAGCATACGGTTGCACTATAAAATTCACTGGGTGACTTTTTCAAATCTCCCACATGTAAAAACCAAGAGTTGTACAATAATGAATATATATATATATATATATATATATATGATGACAACAGAAAAGTTGTATTTTTATTAGCACTCTCCATTAATTTCATTTTGTTCGGTCTTTCTTTCTTTCTTTCTTTCTTTCTTTCTTTCTTTCTTTCCTTCTTTCTTTTTTTGTTAAATTGGTACCATGAACACAAGCTTTAAAAAAGACTGTACAAGATATTAGTCCCTTGGAGTGGCAGCAAATAATTGATTTTTGCAGTATTTTTAATGAGGATGATTTTCTTGCTAGATTTTTGTCTTAAGTTGAATAGAAAATATTCATCTGTACCTAAGGTAATACTTCAGAGAAGGTTAATTATTCAGGTGAATCAATTTGTTCATCATTATACTAATCTCGTGGTGTTTTGGAAGAATGGCAGAAATTGCAGTCATATCCACAGTCTCTAGGATTGTGAGTTTTCAAGTATATTTCTGCCATTAGAATGACTATAATGATTTTGTACATATTATTTTAATAGTCACAACCCCATTCAGCGAACGAGGTTCCCTCTGAAGGCCTATCTTCTGCAGACATTGCATCTTTTGTCCGTGGTGTGTCAGCCTGTGCTGCGCTGCAGTCAACTGTTCCTGGTGGCTTTTGTTGACAAACTAATGTGGAATTTCAAACAGTTAGCTGGGGAAGTAAATTAATTGAAGAAAATAATTGCCTCTTGGTTTTGTGAATAAAGCACAGATTTAAAATACATTATGTGTGTTTTGTATGTATGAGAATTTACAAAAATAAGTATGAAGTTATTTAGCATTTAAACAAGCAAAGCATCTTTGAACAATCTGCAGTTAGGAAAAGCACCAGGACCAAAACAGCCACTTAGGTTTCCATGTTTAGAAGATTTCAACGCATAGTCGGAAATATTTTACACTCAGCCTCTGGTTTGTAGCTCTTCTCCTGGTTGTTTTATGTAAACATAACTGAGTATAATTATGCAGATAATTTTATACAATATTAATTGCTCTAAGAGCACAGTGAGTGTGTTAATTCAGTAATTCATTTACATTTTAATGATTTTAGTAGCATAAGATTACCAAATCAAATCATAGTATCTAACCATTGTAACTTGTTTTGCCAAGTCCAAAGTCACATTATGTCATTCAAAATATATTTATCACATATTGCTGATGGCAACTAAAAATAATGTTTAAATACTTATATTTAAAGTTTTTTTAATATTTTCCAACATAACATTCAATAAAAATATGGTACCCAAGAACTGTAGCATAGCAAGTACCCAGTTTTAAGGCAAATGTGGTGCTCTCAGAACATAGAATATCAAACTGGCCTGCATCTTTGAAATATAGTTGATGGGAAATAATAAATGCTTTTAAGACAGCCTATACGAAAAATAAAAAAGATCCCAATACATTAAATATGTTTCTCTTTAATGTGGGAAGAACAATTCCAGGTGTTTATTATAGGAAGTGAGTGAATTACTAAATTTGCACGTAAAAGAGCAGCTAAAGCCACTCTCCAAATAAACAAATTTCAGGCTGGCATTTATTTCTTATTTCTTTCATCATGTACAGATTTAATATCATCAGGAATAAATCTAAATTGTTCTCTTCGTCCCTCCTAATTCCTGAAGCAGTGTAAAAGTCTGGAGAGGTTTGAAGTGACGGATTACAAGCCGTGTTTTGCATACATGGCCTATAGGGATAAGCGGATACCTTGCATCTAATAAACAAGAAAGTGAAGTCGTTGAATAATGAATTAAGTGGCATAAGTTGTGATAACAAGGAGCAAATGTAACTTCAGACGAATAGTATTTGCTTTGTGTGGGGTTATCTGAGAGGGCTGATGCTCCACCGGGGAGGCAGAAAGAAGGCTCATTATATTAAGATGTTCTTTCACAGAGCACAGCCTAAAATGATCTCGCAGTTTTCCCCCCCATTTGCTGAACTCCTTTGTGCACTTCTGTCAAATCATCCACCTCCACCAGGGGAGAACTAAGGTTATTTCAGACTGTGAGTGTTGTTTAAAATGAAAATTCCTAGTGAGTTTCAGATGGGTCACCCAACAATTAAAAAGAGATGTCTAATTGGTTCATCCATATTAGGGTCAGCAGCTGGGTACAGAATAAAAGGTTGTGCTGCCCTCTTGCCCAATTCTGAACCAAATTAAATTATTAATCTACTCTTTACTGCAATGTAGCTTCACGGGGATTCCTAACCTGCCATGCTGAATGAAACAGAATGACTGCTTTACATTTTCATTATGGAGAATAATACTTTAAATTGCAAATGTTCTTCTATGTGGCCTGCATTTCATACCTTATTGGATGTGTGCAAGTGTCTTCAATAGCCACTGCTTTTACTTTGTTTTGTTAATTTCTTTTTTAAGTATGTTTTTAATTGAAATAGATTGACATCACTTTCCCTTCCTTTTCTCCCTCCTGCCCTCCCAGCCACACTTCCTCTATCCCTCCAATGCACTCCCATTCTCAAGTTAATACACTTTTTCTTTGGCTGTCATTGTTAACACACACATATCCATGTCTGTATGCATGCATGTGTATATAAATATAAATAAATTCAATTTGCTGAACTTTTTTACTGGTTGTCCAGTGAGAGTGGTCAGCCCTGAAACGATATACACACGGTAAAGGCCAGCCATGATCATCTAAGTCTTTACTTCCTCCAGCCATTATCACTGGGACTCTGGCCATGATGAATTTCAATAGAGGCTGGAATCTCAATTGTTTACCCTGAGATGAAGCCAGACTGCAGGAGAAACCACAAACTGAGATCACCCGACCCCCCCCCCCCCAACACACACACCCAAGAACAGACCATTCCAAGCACTGTAGATAGAAACACCTGCAGCTTACAGACACCAGGACACCCCTAGACGAATGTCAGCCAATCGGGGGTCTTAGAACCTCAGAAACCCCTCAACCCCACCTTTACTTCTATAAAACCCTATTCTAATTGATCTAAGGGCTCTCCGGTTATTCCAATACATTGGACTACGGGGAGACGAGTTTGCAAACTTGATTAAAATAAAGACTCTTTGCTTTTACATACGGGACTCTTGGTTTCCTTGTCGGCTTGTTGGGGATTGTGAATTTAGGCGTAACACACACAAACAACAAAAGTCTGCCCATCAAGTTGTTTAGTTAATGTCTAATTGTAGATGAAATTTATGAAACTACTTGGGATTGAAAACCAAGCAACTGTTTTGTGCCAAGAGAAAACCGATGCTTCCCTTTCAGAGGCCATTGATTACGTCATCTAGGGGGAGGGGTTTTGTTGTCCTCTGCACTGGCAAGTTGACCCAACGCTGTGATCACTGTGCAGGTCTTGTTTAGTCAATCATTTTGTAGAGATTTTATTGGTAGAGTTCTCTAATATTTAGAAGACACTATATTAAACTTTGGAAACATGAGGAGAAAAGACCAATGCCATGATTGTGAAACTAAAGGAGGCTGTATTTGGGGGTGCTCCTGGCACTGGCCAGCCGACTGAGAGAGCAGCCCCTCCCAGCCTCTTGGAGTCCCTTTTAGAGAAGAGGTAAACTGCTTACAAGGACGAGAGAATTAGCTAGTGTGCATTGTTAGAAAGATGCGGTGAAAGGGAGGGAGCAGGCGTGCATCACGTGACTGCCGTGAAAGGGAGGGAGCAAGGGTGAGGGCGTGCATCATGTGACTGTGTGGGAAGTTATTTTGTTATTTACATTAGATCTAAGAATCAGGAACTTATTCTAAATTACAAAAGAAACCTTACTTTAAAAGGATTTAACAAGGGACAAACAGGAAGTTATTCTTAGCAAACAGAAACCTTAACCTGCAAGGTATATTGTTCCCGTCTTGCTCTCCCAATTACCTCACAGCATACAGCCTTCTCTTCTGGCTCTTTGGTCATGGTGCTCCCAGAGCCTTAGGTACAGGGATTGCTGGGGCTAGGCTCTGCGTGGTCCTCTGCAGTTTGGCTGGCTGTGGATCCCTGTGCCACACTTGTCTGTGGTATAAGGCTGCGGTTAGAAATGGCACTGCTCCAGAAGAGAGGCAACAATGGGTGTTCATCTAGAGTGTAGATTCACTGCCTCTTCAGTCACAGGTAGTGGACTACGTTTATAGGACAGACGTAAATTTTCTCATATAAAACAGGCCTTACATCCAATTTCTAGCTATTGATTTCCTCCAAATAAAAATACTTGTACCATGGGGACACCCTGACAACCCACTCATTGTGTGTGCAAACTTCACAGGTCAGTTGGAATATTGGCTGCTTTTCTCCCACGGCAGTTTGCATAGTGCCCTCTAATACTATGAAAGTTATCTAATTCTCTGAGAGTTAAAGTTTCAGGAATGAGGCCTGCAGATTTGTTCCACCTCAGTTTCTCCAAGTCCTATGTTTTGTTCTTAAAAACTTGTGAGCAGCGCAGCTGCCAGCCCAGCGGGCTAGCATAGCTGCGTGGAGACTCGCAGAACTCGTGTGACCAAGGCGGCAGTGAACGGCGGTGGCAGATTAATGGCGGCTGCGGCAGCTTAACAGCACAGACACAGAAAATAGACATAAAGCTTTATTAAAGGAGAGAGAGAGAGAGAGAGAGAGAGAGAGAGAGAGAGAGAGAGAGAGAGAGAGAGAGAGAGACAGAGAGAGAGACAGAGAGAGAGACAGACAGACAGAGAAGGGGGGAGAGAGGTGCGTGTGCACACGCAAAAGGGGACAGTGAGAAGAGAGGAGGGAAAATAAAAGAATTCAGGATGACTCTGAGAGACCAGAGGTTACTGGGAGTGGGCATGGAAAGGGGCTGGGACCAAAAGAATAACACTATGTCTAATATGTTGTAACTTCAGCCTTAGGATTCGACCTTCACGTTCTGAGAACCAACCTAGAGAAGTAGCAATAGTCTATATTGTTTGGGAAGTCTTTTCGAACCTACTGATTAGCAGCTAGAACGGGGGTTGCTCTTCTCTTGCGTAGCATGTGATATCTTATTAGATATCCTATAACATTTGGAGGAAGCATAGTATTTCATGATATATGTTCTATCATTTTAATATATACTTACTTTTCACTCTCATTAAAATTAAATTATGAAAGTCATGATAGAATGAAGCTAGATCCTTAGAACTTGGTATGATTTCTAAAGGTAACTCACCTGGTAAACAACTAGATAAGATTGCTTTTAATATACAATATTAGTTAAGTTTTGAATCTCATTCATTGATTCATTTGTGTATTCATGTACACATGTGTTATATTAGTTCAACCTATTAGATCATACAAAGTTGAAGATTGGTAAAGGTTTTATATATTAGAAAAATTCTAAGATAATATAGGTTGTTCAGTAGTTTATCAAAACCCTAGTTGCTGGACACCTAGTTAGTTATTCCAAGTATTGTTTGGGGAGCCACATGAACAGGAACAAACAAAAAGTGTCTCTTGTTGAGAGATTTACAAACCCATGGACAGGAACTAGATAATAAATAAGTCCTCAAATAAATTAGAAAGAAAAAAGCAAAATATTGGGAAAATAGAGCAAAATAGTATGATGTCAAGAGAGTTTTCCCCACCCAAAAGCCTTGGTGAGGTGGCGTACTTTTGGCTTCTGAAATTGGAGCAGAAGCAGGAGTCAGGAGACAGTAGTCAGAGCAAAGAGTAGCAAGTGCCCGAACCCCGGAATAGGAGTGAACTTGCCATAAGTAAGCACCAGAAGGAAGTCAAGCTGGCTTCTTCAATATGCAACTGTGTTCTTATGTTGTGTTCCATGCTTAGGTAGATCCCAGTTCATTGTAGCAAGGCCTTTCTGTCATCAGCAACTGCTTTCTTGCCCCCGCCCCAGGAAAGGAGGTTAAATGCTGACACCCACTTTGTGTTTTATCTAACAAGTCCTGAGTTCCAATAATTATTATGTGAGTGGTCTGACTCCATGCTCCAGGGGTTTGATCTAGAGGATGATGCTCAATGAAAACCTTTCTTCTAGGACAAATCTCTTTCTATTTGATCGTGAACATGATTTGCCCAGTGATTACTGAGCAGAATGCATTATGGGTCAAGTGTCAAAGCAGGATACCATTTCTCTGATCAGTACAAATGGTGATCTGATAACTCAAAACAGGTGTTGAACTAAGTTTTCTGACAGGGACCCTTTGTGTTTGTTTCTCAGCTTCCTATGGGAAGGACGTTGCTCTTACAAGTCACTGCTACTTCACTTCTCACCTGGTCCTTCTCTGCCCTTAGTTGTCCTCAAACCCATCCAGCTATAATTCTCACTTGTGCGTTCCATTTCATGTACTTCATCAAAGTCTTTCTTCACTTTCCTGGCATTGCACACATTCTGAACTTCATTGTTCTCTCTCTGTGTGTATATATATATATATATATATATATATATATATATATATATATATATATATTTATGCTTGATATATGTGTATATTTGAGTTCCTAGTGGGATTATTAATTACATTAATTTGTGACACAAAATAAGTTTGTCTTCCTCCAAAATATTTTTAAATGCATTTGTTATTCATGTTTACTTTTTTCATTCAAGGCCTTCTACTAAGAGAAGACCACACATATGCTCTACTCTAGCCATAGCATGTTTTGACTTTTCCCATGTTCAAGCGACAGAGGACTTGTGATTGAAAAGTTAAAGACAAAACAACAACAACCACCAATTTTGGACATTGTAGTCTATGTATTTTCCTACAAACCTTTGGACTAACACTTAAATATTTCTTGAATTAATGTCCTCAAGAAACTTATCACTTAATAATGGCATTAAATGACAACAGAATATGATAAGATTGTACTACCAGGTCTTGGTAAGCCTGTGGAAGATTATGTTAATTATGTTAATTCATGCTGAAATACTTGCCCACCATAGGTCCCTGGACTGTGTATGTGGGAAAAGGGAGCAAAGCAGGAGCATCTGTTTCCTGGCTGGCAACATGATGTGTCCTCATGCTCCTGCTGATTTGATTTCCCAAACCTGATAGATTGTAGTTTAGGTAAATTAAATCCTTTTGCCCTTAATTTTTGTTTTTCAAAGTATTTTTATCACAACAACAGGAAAAAAAGACAGTTCCTAAGATGTAAAGTACAATTTAACCTGTTTTAATGTCTGTCCATGCATCATGTCTTCTTGTTTCATGCAGCTAAACCAAATGCTGAACTTGAAGATGATTTTCCTCATACTGTCCTGCCAACAATTCTACTTACTGACTTAGTTTCAAATGTCTATTCCCAAAGAACTTACTCTGTTCTCTGGATACAAAGGATTTTCTTAAAGTTTTTCTGTTTGTTTATTCTCAGTATATCCTATGAAGGATCAGAACATTTATGAAGTACATAATCTTGGGGAAAATAGTTAATGACATGAAAAAAGTCATATCCAAAGGCAATGTACATACACAGGGTCCATACTAAAGGAGTGGCTGTCCAATGGTGGGAATTTTGGATGCTGTGACAGGTGTATGGGAAGTACTTTTTTGAGTTAGATGCTATTAAGGACCTACTTCCATATTCTACTAGGTAGGCATCTGCCCATCTTAAAGATCTTCCTTCATACTCTCTTAACTAAGGTTTCTGTCCCACCCTGTCCTTCAGTCATTTAGTCCCAAAGAAACGCACAGAGGCTTACATTAATTATAAACTGGTTGGCCTATTAGCTCTGGCTTCTTATTAACTCTTATAACTTACATTAACTCATAATTCTTGTCTGTGTTAGCCATGTGGCTTGGTACCTTTATCAGTGAGGCATTCTCATCTTGTTTCCTCTGTGTCTAGGTGACGACTGCAGACTGAGCCCTTCCTCTTCCCAGAATTCTCCTGTTATCCCACCATGCCTATATCATTACTGGCCAATCAGCATTTTATTAAACCAGTACAACTTATAAAACTTTATGGGGGGGGGGGCTGGAGAGATGGCTCACAGGTTAAGAGCATTGCCATTGCCTGCTCTTCCAAAGGTCCTGAGTTCAATTCCCAGCAACCACATGGTGGCTCACAACCATCTGTAATGAGGTCTGGTGCCCTCTTCTGGCCTGCAGGCATACACACAGACAGAATACTGTATACATAATAAATAAATATTTAAAAAAAACTTTATAGGGTATAAGACCATTATCCCACAACACTCCATCCCCCCTTTATCAAAGCAAGAACTCAGAATTGAATCTCCTTTGTTTAGCTTTTTTTTCCTGACCATTATCCATAACAACTTGCAACCAACATTCTAAACAAGACAAGCATTCATAATCCATTTTTTGGGAATGTGGGTATAGTTTTCTAGGCTACTTCCTACTAATTGGGAGTGCTTATAATCTTATGGAGACCTAAAGAAAATTGAGCATTATGACCAAGTCCTGACTAAAGTATTCTGTGAGGCTTGATCATCTCAGCCAGCAGTCCTGAAACTATTTTGGATGTAGAACTTAGACATCTGGGCCATTCACACCTATCAGAAATTTCTCAGATCTCCCTTGATCAAACCTGATTTTTCATATCCCAGAATGAATCCAAAGCTTCTCATTTCCTGTGGGAAACAAAAGCAAAACCTTTCCTCCAAAGTAAGATATCTTTTGACTTAAATTTTGAAGTCAAGGCATTTTCAAAATATATATGTTGGATTAATCCAGCAGCATTTATAATCAAATGTTGCTCCTTCCTCAGCAGTCATATAATTCAAAGACAACACAATAACATACAGTATCCAGACTCTATTTTCCATCTTTACATGGCTTCATTTTTTAACACTATTTCTTTTTTTTTATTTTTAAATTTTTGGTTTTTTAAACCAGGGTTTTTCTGTGTATCTTTGGCTTTGACTGTCTTAAAACTCACTCTGTAGAGCAGGCTGTCCTTAAACTCACAGAGATCCATGCGCCTCTGCCTCCCAAGTACTGGGATTAAAGGTGTATGCCACCACACCTAACTACTCTCTTCCTTTTTTTGTAAGGACTTTATCCTTTTTTTTTCTCTCCCAAGCCTACATATATTTTTTAACACACTGTAAACTGTTTAGAGGTTTATTTCATTTGAATCTATCTTTACTGTATATCTCTCTTTGTCTGACCACATAAGTCTTTAATTTGCTAAGCAATATGGCTAGGGTTAGAACCATGACTTTGACATCTGGATCTACCCCATTCCTTAGCTTTCTGAGAGTCTATCTTCATGGAGGAGGTACTGGAGAAAGCCTTGTTTATTGCCACAACTCTATAGAGTTTCAAGGTCCCTACCACCGCCAAGAAGCATGCTGTTGGCTATTCATAAACCCCATTTAAGTGTTTGGTAGTAGAGCCTTTTATTAAAAGGGCTACAAGGTTTTGGCAGCTAAAGCTGAGTCTGGAAGCCTCTCTTAAATGAGATGTACTTGCCTCAGGCAAGCAGAGCCCACATTACATTAATTATAAATTGGTTGGTCTATTATCTCAGGCTTCTTATTAACTCTAATAACTTACATTAACCCACAATTGTTGTCTGTGTTAGCCATGTAGCTTGGTACCTTTTATCAGCAAGGTAGTCTCATTTTGCTTCCTCTGTGTCTGGGTGATGATTTCAGACTGAGCCTTTCTTCTTTCCAGAATTCTCCTGTTCTGGTCATCCTGCATATACTTTCTGCCTGGCTACTGGCCAATCAGCATTTTACTAAATCAGTACAACTTACAAAACTTTACAGGGTATAAGACCATTGTCCCACAGTAATACTCCACTAGGTAGGCAGTAACACACTTTAGCCACTGTTTCCTACCTTGGGAACTAATTCTTACATATCCTAACATTGAAAATAGAAAGGCAAGGGTAGGGGCATGTCAAAGATGAAGACAATTCTGAGACATGAGGGAGAAATGGAAATATGGGGAAGAACAAATGGCTAAAAACCATCTATATTTTTTTCCAAACTCAATTTCAGTTACCTTTTAGGATAGATAATATCTTCCTGCTCCCACAGACCTTACACCACCCTACTGAGATAGCACTGAGTGACATAGAATAAGGGTGGGCTTTGTGGTCGTGGAGCTTCTAGGTTGTAACTTGGATCTTCTTGCTGATCATGTGAACTTGGAGTCATCCTGGCTGAGCCTCTATCTAGTTCAAGTATTAAACTCATATATGCTGACAGAGAAGAGAATTGGCTGTACAACTGTCCTGTCATAGAGTAGATGCCCTGAGATCAAAATTCTACAACAGTCCACAATTAAAGAAGATAATCACTAGATAAAGCAGAGCAGATGATGAGTTTGTAACAATCTTATTCTTTAAGAGAATTCTGTGGCATTTTATTTTCTGGTTTATTAGATGATATCCCACCTTCACGCCCTGCCCAAATGCTCACATCAGTGTGATCCAATCCAGATGCGGTAGATTAAAGTGCCCAGAGAGAAGGAACTTGTAATAATTCACTGATGGGTAATAATCTGAGGTGAAAGGTACATTATTACTTACTACACAACAAGTAGAGGAAGTCATTGCTATGGAAACTGCCCCCATCTAAACTAGACAGTACACAGAGGAGAGGCTCCTTGTCCACCATCATATTGAAAATTATTATGGTTTTTCTTCTCCTGCCAGAAAAAGGAAAAATAACTCTCTTTGTTATAACTATATTCTACTGTCTCATCAAAACAATAAAATCCCTCTGAAGACTGTTCCAGGGTCTGTTTTTTTGACAGATGGGAGAAAATTTTATCATTGAACTGAAATACTATTATTGTCCTATTATTCATTTGCTTTCTCGAAAGACTATGCTTTCAGAACAGAAGGCTAATGATGAATCCCTGTCATAGAATGCAGGTCACATTCAAACCTTTTTAAATTTAAATTTAATCACTCAGCCCTCATTTCTTAAGTAAAATATGGATGTAGCAGAACAAACTTTTCTTGGGGGATTGATTAAGCATTGGAGGTGATTTCTGTTAAACAACTTATCAAAATGGGGTGTCAGTAAATGGGATATGTTTCTTGAATCAAAAATAGCAAACCAACCATGCATGTAGTATATCCAGTGCTGTGTATTTTATCCTTTAAAATTTAAAAAGGTTTAAATGTGATCTGCACCTAAGAACCAAGTTGTAACATGAAGGGGCCTGCTTGTTGGGGTTTCTGCCCTGCTTGGTACCCCACAGTCAGCAAGTGCAGAGGAAAATCATACAGAGATCTCTACAACTTATAAAGCTGATTGGCCCATTACGTCAGGCTACTTATTAGCTCTTGTAGCTTATATTAACCCATTATTTTGTTCTATTTTAGCCATGTGGCTCAGTACCTTTTTCAGTTGGCAGATCACATCCTGCTGCTTCAGTGGTCTGGGCACAAGTGGGAGGATTCAACTTCCTCCTTCCCAGAATTTTCCTGTTCTCATTGCATCATTTCTACTTCCTGTCTGGTTTTCCCATCTATACTTCCTGCCTGGCCAATCAATGTTTATTTAAAACATGATTGACAGATTACAGACAATTCTCCTGCACCACCAAGTAGCTTGGAAACTAGCTGAACCAGATCTTCTAACAGCCTTGTACTCTCTCTCCTCTCAGAAGCCAGTGATAAGAATTTTAGTTTCACACTCAAAAGCATTCCCATTCAGGCAGATGTGTCTCCTCCATCTAATGTGATAATCTGTCATTTTGTTCATGTATCAGTCATCAAATCTTCAGTCTCTGTTGCGTTTTATTCTTCTCATGAAAGTTATTTACCCACTGCATACTAATTCTGACTTACGAGGTAGGATGATTTTCTGGGAGGATAACAGAGTTATCAAGAACAATCTAGAATTTGGTCATTTCAAACTGTCAAGAAGACTGAACATGGTGTTTGATGCCTATAATGCCAGCCCTAAGAAGGCTGAGTTTGAAGCCAGCCTGAGTTACATAGTGAAAGGGGGAGGGAAGGAGAGAGGGGGAGGAGAAAAGAAAGGAGGTCAGAGAAAAATAAAATCAGAGAAAGAGAGCCAATTCTCTGCTCTGCCTTAATCACTGGACTCTTTAGACTTTGATACAAATGAAAACTAGAGCATGTTCCATTTGAAAACTGGTTTCCTATGTTAATCACCTCTAAACAACTGCTACATGTTGAAGGAGGAAGAGAAGGGAAAAGTTGGAAAGGAAGAAGGAAAAGGAGAGAAAGGGATGGAAGGATTAAAGCATGAAGGAGATGATAGAAGGAAGGAAAGTGAAAGAAAAATTGAAAAAACTCAAATTAATTTTTAATTTAAACCTAAAAATTAGTCATTTTGTTTCTCATTCATAAACTGCTTAAAGCAGACTTCAGCTTCAAATCAGTCACCCCTCGTTTCTTGAGTAAAATATGGATACAGCAGAACAAACATTTCATGGGGGATTGATTAAACATTGGAGGTGATTTCTGTTAAACAACTTATCAAACTGGGGTGTCAGTAATTGGGATATGTTTCCTGCATCAAAAATGGCCAAGCAAACCATGCATGTTGTATATCCAGTGCTGTGTATTTTATCCTTAATTAACATGCTCTTCACTCTTTGGCTTAAGAGGAAACGGTGTTTCATTTGAAAGGTAATTTTCACTATTAATTAGCTCTGAGCAACTATTTAGAAAGAAAGAAAATTCTTCCTGGTGCATGTAGATAGACTTGGCCAATAATTAAGGGCTTATTTCACAGAAGGTCTTCTTGGTATGACCAGGATAAAGACAAGAAGCACTGAAGCCCAGTAGGTACCTGGAACTTATGGAAGTATCTGGAAGACAGAGACATAACCACTATGACAAGCCAACCATAAAATTCTTTTTGCTGCTATTTTATACTTGCACTTTTGCTACTGTTATGAACTGTAATGTAGATATCTGTGTTTCCAATGGTCTTAGGCTGGTGAAAGTCTCCTTTGACTGCCAAAGGGGCTGTGACCCACAGGTTAAAAACTACTGCTGTAGACTAATACCCCTACTTTTAAAGGTGAAGTGGAGACTTAAGGTGGTTGTACAACTTGCACACAATCACACAGCTATTAAGTGGCATAAATAAGCAGGTTATGAAAAGGAGAATAGGAACTTATTCAATATGTAAGAAATGACAAGGAAATACTGCAAATGAGAAGTCATCTAAACAGACTTAGAGGGTGAGTAAGCAGGGGGAGGGCATTTCAGACTAGGGCTGAGAGTCCTAGTGGTGAAAATGGAGACTGGAAGACCCTTCATGTAGGGCACTCCGAAAATCCAAACCTAAAGGAAGCAGTCCATGCACAGATATCTGAGTGAATTAGTATCAAATACGGAAGCAGAACAACCATGGTAAGGTACAGAAGAGTGATGGAAAGAGGCTGGACAGGTGGGGTCTGCAGAACCTAGCAAGAGGCCAGGATTTCGGACAAAATGAACTAGGGGGAGGGAAGGTTTAAGACTGGAAAAGTTGAGTCTGAAAATCCTTACTTTTGCTATGTTCAAGAGTAGGAAATGGCACCCGGCATTTGTAAGTAAGGTCATTATATACATCCTACAATTAACCTGGTTTCTAGTGTCACAAATAAAAATCTTAAATTGACGTCTAAAAATATTTTGAACATGTATTTTGTATAGTGAGGAAAGGAAGGAGGCAGTTAACTCGTAACAGTAATGGTGCCTCGTTTCAAGAGAAGATGCTGTATGTCTTAAATAGCTGTGGTCTATTAGGAAGCCCTGGGATTTATATAACAAACAAGGTATGGCTTAGCAAAGGTGAGTTGCCATCAGGTCAATTAGTACATTTCTTTTTTATGTTGACTTTCTTGGAAACTGGTTTACACTTAGGGAAGTATTGAGGTCAGGTTTTGGAAATTAAGGAAGAAGATTTCCAATCTAAGACTTTAGAAGAATACTAAACATTGAAATTTAATTGATCTCTCATGCTTCTCAAATGTAGACAGGGATTTGGGTTTTTTTTTTTTTGTTCGTTTGTTGGTTGGTTTGTTTTTAAATGCTTAAAGTCCTTTATAAAGTCCTCTAGAAGCCAGGCGGTGGTGGCACACACCTTTAATCCTTTAATTCCAGCACTCGGAAGGCAGAGGCAGGCAGATCTCTGTGAGTTTGAGTCCAGCCTGGGCTACAAGAGCTAGTTCCAAGACAAGCTCTAAAGCTATGAAGAAACCTGTCTCGAAAAACCAATAAATAAATAAACAAATAAATAAATAAATAAGCAAACAAATAAATAAGTAAGTAAGTAAAGTCCTCTAAAAAAGGAAGAAAAGTTTATTCAAAAGAAATATGTTGGTTTGTCATGGGGGAAGGTGGTCTTTTTCTGCCAGCCTTCTTTTACAGTGCCCTACACTGCAGCTAATTCAGAAGAGTGTTTACAGTAGTCAGGGTATGAGGTATCTGGGGAGGTGAGAACAAAGAGGAACTTTAGCCAGATGAGATTGTAGGTTGGTCCAGGTCTGGGAGCTTAGGCTTCATCAGCATGCAAAAGTTTCAGATGTTGGTGCTGACTATGTGAAGCGGTCCAGAGTGGAAGCATCTATGATAAAATCCTTCTGACTTTCTGGTGAGGAACCTAAAACTTGCTTCAGTTTGCGGCTGCAATTTTTATGCCAAATCAGAGGCACGTTACTGGCTCCTGTTTTATAGAAGGGCCAAATGAAATAGGTTGGAAAGATGGCCTTTGAACAGCCAGGCAGCATCTCAGGACATATGCCAAAGAAGATTTCCAAATAAAATGTTTGGGAAAGAAAGTGGGGATGGATGCTGCAGCTGCTGGATGGGCTCCCCCAGCCATCTGTGGAAAGAGTGACTTGGTATCATGTCAGCTGAGAGCTACAAAGTGGCACCTAACTAGCAGCAATAACTTCATTGTTAAATGGCCCCATTTACTTAGCAGGCAAGTCCCCGCTTACAAAGAGAGAGAAACTGAATGGATGCTGCTGTTCTTGGGAGAGACAATAAGGATGTCCAGAATTCTTCAGACCTCAGGGAATTTCTGCAGTCAGAGTGGTACCCCCGTGCTGGTGCATCAGTAGTGGAAGGAGGCAGATTAATTTACTTACGGTGAGCTAAGTGCATTCTTGGCTCAGAAGGGGAATCATTCGCTCGCTTCAGCCAGAGATCCCATTTCTGACAGCAAATGTCAGTGCCCAGATTTCCCTTTGACAGCCTGGCAACCCCACACCCCTGTTAGAGTATCCATTTATTTGTCTTATTTTCAGCCAGATTAATCCATTCTGTTTTGACAAGAAGACTGATGGGTAATTGATAACTGTGATAGACACAAACAGAAGAGTTGGTTGCTGAATAATTCAGCACTTTTCTGTATCAATAAGAGAACAGGTTGAAGAATTTGTGTCTCTATTTACACTTAAACTAAACTAAGTCAGCCCAGACATTTATGCTGCCAGTCTATCAGAAAACCAAACAGTATACATTCAGTTTCCACCAGACAAAATGTTTTATAAGCTTGTAACAATATGTGTGAAGCTGCCAGAATAATAAATAGGTACAGCAGCCCATGCATGCTAATGTTATGTTGTAAGCAGTTTTGTTGACAAGCGCTAATGCTTCTTTCATACTATCATCAAAAGCAGCTAATACAACAGCCATTATTTGCTGGCTTTCCAAGCAAGACATGATGGATTGTGACCTTAATATGGGTTAGCCGAGTTTTGAAAGTTAAACAACTTGCAATAAATCATAGAATTATTACAATGCAGTTTAATTGGTTAAGGACTGTTTATTTCCTAAACAGGGTGAAAAATTTCTGTTTCGGCACTTTTAATTTGCAAAGTGCATTTTCATTATGAATGGCAGTTTAATATTCTATTCCTTTGTCATGCAAAATATGCAACACACAGGCAATCTATTAATTGAACAAAAATGCATTGCAAGCGTAAATTATCCTTTATATCATCACGCGTGAGCCTTTACATCTATTAAATGTGTTAAATGGAACATAGTTAAAGACCATACAACTTGCAGGCTACTTCTGAAATTTAAGTCCAACTTTAAGATGATTTTAATGACCTTTATTTTTGGCAAGATGAAGTAATTAAGTAATTGTAAATAGGAAGGCAGATTTAAAGAGTTACTGCTTCCTTAAGACATTAGTGCATATGTTTTATTGATTCAGCAGCTCAGGAAACAGACAATAGCACTGTTTCATGTTGATAAGTCTTGAGAAATGGAACTCAGCCTCATGCATCCAGTTCTCTCTTTTTACCGTATAATCTCTAGAGCAAAAACTTCCACTGGCAAATGTGTAATAGTGAGAAGGCAGTAGCCCACTGACACTGTAGCATAGCTCAGCATAGCTGGAGAGTCATCCGTGTGTTCTCTCTCAGTGCGTCCTGATGCAGGACTATTCCAAGTCCAGAAACAGAAACAAAATGCTTTGGACTGGGACTGTGGATGTTTTTATTTTTTTTAAACTGCACTGAGGTTTTAACCAAGGATCTTGTGATGCAAGGCAAACACTCTACTAGTGAGGTACATTCCCAACCCATATTTGTTTCTAAGGATGCAAGACCTCTCAACATGTTCCTGTAATAATGCCTTAAAGTGGATATAGCCTAGTCACCTACATGCAATCCTGAGGCTGTTGTCATATTTATCAACACACTGATAGATATTTCAATACTTAGAACTTCCAGAGAGAACTATCTCCAGCAAGTTGTCCTCTGACCTCCACAAAAGTGACCTTAGTATGCAACACACACACAAACACACACAATAGATAAATAGATAGATAGATAGATAGATAGATAGATAGATAGATAGATAGATAGATAGATAGGTAAATACATAGATACATAGATATATAGATAGATGTAAAGAATTGGAAGAAAAGTAAATACTGCTTCTATTGATTTAAGATTTAAGACCCTTTGTTGTAGAATGTCCCAGGTGACTGTACAGAGATTCTTTTCATACTGCCACTTCCAACCAAAAGTACCAGTTGCCACAAATACAATGTGAAACTTAAATTCAGGTTTCTTATAGACATCCTGTTCATTTTTCTTGAAATTAAAAACAAATGTTCATGAAAGAGTATGCATTCTATTATGTTAAAAATAGCTTATCACTCACTAAAGGAATGCATTATAAAATTGTGGAATTTCAGTGATAAGAAGATAGAACTCGAAAGTTATATACACTGAGAAAATTTGCTCATTTTAATGTTATATAGCCACAAACTGCACTTCACCATTGCGTTCTAAAACATGGTAAATCTAGTTCTAGAGTTTTAGTCTCGCGCTGGTGCTAATAAAATCCCATCTAAATGCCCTGCTTACCTAAGGTGTGTAATTTCTCTAATAAACAAAAGAGACAGAGAGAGGCAGCTACTATGTTCTCTTAGTTGGTGTCACTCCAGACCAAATGCCAATAAGAAAAACTGCCTAATGAGAAATATGTAGTTTTCAAATCAATTATGTTAATATTTTGTTTCCTGAATTTTATGGATAAGGAATTTTATCAGAAATATGACCACTATTTGGAGACTATAACAGAAATTCTTAACTTATGAAGTCAAAAGGAAGTTAAATGATTGCACTACTTTCTAGGGCACTTCTCAAAATCATGTTATTAGATTAACATTCTTCATAGTTTTGAAAATTTTAAACATACAGAAAAGATGATATTATTTTTACATAATTTACTGAAATCTCCAACATCCTGATTTTATCATTTGTCTGTAGTTGCTTTTATACATATCTGTCTCTCTATCCATATTTCTACCTACCAAATAATCTGTGTTATTTTCATTTATTTTAAATCAGTTGCATCCTTTAATATCCTTTTCTCAACTTATAGACTTTTCTTCTGTTGAGGAAAGCTTTGCATAGAATGATATTCATGATTATGAGACACACACTCAATTTGTTCCTATAAACTTTTAGTGTACTCCAGCACTGTTAATGAACCCATTATATACTGACATAAACTTAGATTCAGTGAATATAGGGGCTTCAAAGCCCTGTTTCCAAAATACCATTTCTATGATGAGCTAATCTCCAGGTTCACCTCCTCTACAGGAATGGGTACTTCCCTCTGCTGGTCTAAAGTTCATTCTGTTGTTAGGAAGGGCAGTTTCTGTAAGTGGTTTCTATCACTATACCGCAGTAAGTGTACCTATTATATGCAAATTATTTCACTATCATGGAAAACACAAAGAGGACTTTATGACTTTGTAAAACCAAGAACCCTTCATAAAAATATTGCTGCACGCTTCTGTAAAGCAAAGCACACTATCACTAAGACACAAAGGCAGCCTACTGACTGGGAAAAAATCTTCATCAACCCTGCAACTGACAAAGGTCTGATCTCTAAAATATATAAGGAACTCAAGAGACTAGACTTTAAAATGCTAATTAACCCAATTAAAAATGGGGCTCTGAACTGAACAGAGAATTCTCAACAGAAGAAGTTCAAATGGCCAAAAGACACTTAAGGTCATGCTCAACGTCCTTAGCGATCAGGGAAATGCAAATCAAAACAACTTTGAGATACCATCTTACACCTGTCAGATTGGCTAAAATCAAAAACACCAATGATAGCCTTTGCTGGAGAGGTTGTGGGGTAAGGGGGACACTCATCCATTGCTGGTGGGAATGCACACTTGTGCAACCACTTTGGAAAACAGTGTGGTGGTTTCTCAGGAAATTCAGGATCAACCTACCCCAGGACCCAGCAATTCCACTCTTGGGAATCTACCCAAGAGATGCCCAATCATACTACAAAAACATTTGTTCAACTATGTTCATAGCAGCATTATTTGTAATAGCCAGAACCTGGAAATAACCTAGATGCCCTTCAGTGGAAGAATGGATGAAGAAACTGTGGAATATATACATATTAGAATACTACTCAGCGGTAAAAAACAATGACATCTTGAATTTTGCAGGCAAATGGATGGAAATAGAAAACACTATTCTAAGTGAGGTAACCCAGACCCAAAAAGATGAACATGGGATGTACTCACTCATAATCGGTTTCTAGCCATAATTAAAGGACATTGAGCCTATAATTCGTGATCCTTGAGAAGACAATAAGAAGATGAACCCAAATAAAAACATACAGTTATCCTCCTGGATGTTGGAAGTACATAAGATTGCCGGGCATAAATTGGGAACTTGGGGGGGATGGGATGGGGGCAAGGGGAGATGGGGAGAGAAAAGCATGAAGGGGAGGATGGGGAGAGCTTGGGGGAAGGGGATGCTTGGGATATGGGAAGGGTGGACATGGGAGCAGGGAAGCATATATCTTAATTAAGTGAGCCATCTGAGGGTTGTCAAGAGACTTGACTTTAGAGGGGTTCCCAGGTGTCCAGGGAGATGCCCCCAACTAGTTCCTTGGGCAGCTGTGGAGAGGAAGCCAAAAAAGGCCAGATCCTATAACCATACTCATGAATATCTTATATATCACCATAGAACTTTCACCTGGTGATGGATGGAGATAGAGACAGAGCCCCACATTGGAGCACCAGACTGAGCTCCCAAGGTCCTGATGAGGAGCAGAAGGAGAGATATCATGAGAAAGAAAGTCAGAACCATGAGGGATGTGTTCACCCACTGAGATGGCAGGACAGAACTAACGGGAGATCACCAAGTCCAGTTGGAATGGGACTGATGGAACATCCGACCAAATCGGACTCTCTGAAAGTGGCTGATGGTGGAGGCTGACCGAGAAGCCAAGGACAATGGCGATGGGCTTGGTCTCTATGACAAAGATGGGCTCTGTGTGAGCCTTGTCAGTTTGGTTGCTCACCTTCCTGGACCTGGAGAGAGTTGGGAGGACCTTGGACTCAACATAGTGTAGAGAACCCTGATGGCTCTTTGGCCTGGAGAGGGAGGGAGTGGGGGTATGGGTGGAGGGGAGGGGAGGGAAGGGGGAGGAGGAGGGGAGTAGATATCAATTTTTAATAAAAAATAAATAAAATGGAAAAAAATCCATTTGGAGTAAAAAAAAAATATTACTGCACACCCACAATGAACTAACGTAAAGTGATTGTATACTACCTGTTGACTGAGGTTTCTGTCCTGCCAGATCCTTCAGTTGTTCAGTCCCAATGAAACACACAGAAGTCTACATTAATTATAAACTGATCTAGTGGCTCAGGCTTCTTATTAATTAATTCTTTCTTACATCTTAAATTAGCCCATCATTCTGTCTATGTTAGCCACACAACTGGGTACCTTTTTAAGCGAGGCATTCTTATCTTGATCTTGCTTCCTCTGTGTCTGGGTGCCAACTGCAGACTGAATCATTCTTCTTCCCAGAATTCTCTTGTTCTCATTGCCCTGACTACGCTTCCTGCCTGGATACTGGCCAATCAGAATTTTATTAAACAATTACAAGAAACAAATCTTCACAGGGTAAAACCATTGTCCCACAGCAAAGTATGTTTTTTGGAATACTTTCTATTCTTTGTACATCTCATAGATTTATACAACATAAATTGAACAAACCTGTATACTGCTATGATGTGGGATTCCCCTCTGTATGCTGTGAATACCATTGGTTAATAAAGAAACTGTCTTGGGTCTATGTGGAGCAGAAGAGAGGTAGGTGGGAAAACTAAAATGAATCCTGGGGAACAGGAGGTGGAGTGAGAGAGAAGCCAGGGAGCTGCCACCAGAGATAGAATGCCAAAACTTTGCTGGTAAGCCACTCCCATGTGGCAATACACAGATTAATGGAGATGGGTTAAATTAATATGTAAGAGCTAGCCAATAAGAAGATAGAGCTATGGTACACATCTTTAATTCCAGCACTTGGGAGGCAGAGGCAGACAAATCTCTGTGAGTTCAATGCCAGGCTGGTCTACAAGAGCTAGTTCCAGGACAGGAACCCTGTCTTGAAAAAAAAGAAGGAGGAGGAGGAGGAGGAGGAGGATGAGGAGGACGAGGAGGAGGACGAGGAGGAGAAATAAGAAGAAGAAGAAGAAGAAGAAGAAGAAGAAGAAGAAGAAGAAGAAGAAGAAGAAGAAGAAGAAGAAGAAGAAGAAGCTAGAGCTAATATTATTCTGGTTCTTATTTCGGGAGTCTGAGCAGCCAGGAACAAACAAGTGACCTCCTACAACAAATTGACTACACTACCACCTCCATCTATCTCCTCTAGTGTCTTCATTCACTCTTCCTAACAACTTTATGTCCTCCTTTTTGTTATTTTTAACAACACCCTGAGTCCCAGTAGTGTTGTTCATATATATATATATATATATATATATATATATATATATATATATATAAACAGGACAGTTAATATAGAAGTCCAACCACAGCTGAGTACTTAGAGTTATTTCTACTTTGACCAGTTTTAAGTTCCTGAATTCAATATTTACATTGTACAGCAACACCATGCTCCATCACCAGAGCTTTTACATCATTCTAAACTGAAACTCTATTATAAACATTAAGCCATAATTCACCCTACCTCCTAACCCCAGTCTTTGGCACCCATTATTCTACTTTGTGTTGTGCTGAGTTTACTATTTCAGGAACACATGTAAATAGAATCATTTTATGCATGACTTATTGCACTTTGCACTATACCTTTGAGGCTTATCCATGTTGTAACATGTATGAGAATTTCCTTTTTAAGACTAAAATTACAGTTTACTATGGGCATCTCATATATGATTTATGCACTCATTTGAAGATAGATCATTATTTTTATTCTGGTTTTTATGTGTTGCTCCTGCTGTACCTGTCTGGTAAAATTTGAATCCACTTTTATGATGTAACCTTTTCCCTATAGAATATCCATCACACCAAGATTTCAATAGGTTAACTCTTTACAATAATCTCAAAAAAATGTGAGCCAGGAATTTTAGAATAAATAGGCAAATAGATGACAAACAGATAGATGGATAGATTGATTGATTGATATGATATGATAAACAGATTAGATAGATAGATAGATAGATAGATAGATAGATAGATCGATAGATAGATGATAGATGAGAAAGACTTATAGAATTAAAATTATTGAATCTTAGTTGGTGTCCAGTGATTTTCTTTCTCCTAGGATTTAGTAAAACTTAATAAACAGCTCTTGTTTCTGAAGAGCTGAGACAAAACATTAACCGCTGCAGCAGGTTATTAAATCCCCATATTCACCACCAAACTACTTGCTAACCCAGACCTCTATAGCCACTCATCCAACATCCCAGTCAGCACTTCATCAGCCTTGTATGAATATGAATAGTTATATTCAAAAGTATAAACTTTTCGCAAATTGATCTTTCAAAGATGTTACCAGAATGTTGATATTCCAATAAAAATTGTGGATCCATGAGGTACTACCTTAGCTAATGCATAAGCATTTTATGGGGCCTAAAATCAAGTAGGGAGAGACAATATATAGCCCTGTGTTTCCATGAGTGTGAACTACTCCTTTGAAAAGGCTATCTTGTTATCATATTTCTATTACTGATTAGCATTCAAAAATATTGTTCAGTGATACCTTATTGGTATTCTAGAATCCCCAATATTTTTCTTTGCAAATGGTGTCCATTTGAGTTATGGCTGATGCTACTTAGATTCATTGGAAATAAGTTTGAACTGCTCAGAACATTGGATCTTTTCAAAACTGTTCTTAAATGCTATGCAGGAGAATAATCACATCAAGCTAATTTGTAGATTCTCATATTCCTTGTACTTTCCTCTTCTGTGGCCTTAGGCAGAATCCTGTCATTTATCAAAATCACTTCTGTGTCCAAAATACCATCCTTCATTATTAACAACATATAATTTTGAAAGTTAAAATAATTTCCTATGCCAGATTTGAATCCAACATACCTTAACTACTGCTTGTTAATGTATTTTTAAGCTATCTATCACTCCCAAACTACTTTATATGGAAAGTCAAATGAATTTATCCTTATTCAGGAAAAAAAATTGCTTTTTTAGTTACATGGGACTTACACACACATATTAATTATATATACATATATATAATTTATCTGCATGAATTTTTCAGTGCAACTATGTAATTTCTCACAATATTTTAGTAAACTGCATTCTCATTACTTTTTATTCCCCAGGGTCAGGAGGAATATACTTTCATTTTTGGAAAAACAAATAAACTCTTTGAGTTGGTAAACTATCAATTACAAGAGTTACCCTGAAAGTCACTTTCATTTTATTTGTTATTGCAAGTTACTAAAAGGCTTCCAGGCAGGCATAGAAAACCTGAAAAACAACAGTTGAATCAATCATATTAGATTAAAATCCTTCCATAAAAAAGTAAACACAAGTAGTTTATCAGTTAGGAAAACCATTCTGCCCCAAAAGTCAAAACAAATAAGACTTTATTAAAACACAACTAAAATGAAGCTCAATATGAGCCCTCAGTGGAAATTGTTCAGCCGCAGATTCAAATGTAGAGAAGAAAAATGTATCAGCTGACCTTAATTCCTTAAAAGTAACAAAAGTAGAAAAGCAAAACAAATTCCATGGCCAACAGGAGGAATTATACTTCAGAAAGAAAATAATGGAGAATAATGGCACCATAAGTCAGACAGCTTTCCACTTCCACAGCAGATGTGTCTGTCCTAGAGCCAAACTCTTGGCCTTTGTCAAGTCCTCTACCCCAAGCCCATGCCTGCATTACTGCATATCTGTCACAAGTGTGTGCCCCAGCTTGTTTCCTTCTGTCTTTAGTCATTCTTTAATATTTATTATATCATTAAATATTAATTTCATAATACTTCTCTTTTCCCAGATCAAAACCTGTGTTTACTTGAAAAAAAAATGAAGAGATGCCTTAAGATCCTAAGTATCCAGTAGAGACAAGACAGACACACAGTTCCCTGACTGGGAGCTGCCGATCTACCCATACAAATGAGTGTCATCACATCACACCTGAAAGTGTATGGTCTGTCTTTTTACATGAAATAACTACAATGTTCTTCATATTTCACAATCAGGAAACAATAAGAGACAAATTCACATTGCTTTCTTCATTTTTTATACTCCAGGATTCGGGTCAGGTGCAGTGCTACCTGGGCTTGACTTATTTTATTAAAGTAAGCAAAGCAATCCTCACTGGCATGCCCAGAGACTTTACTACCAGATGATTCTAGACTGTAAAATTGACAACACTAACAAACACACTGTCCATGAGTGCGCATGTGCATGTGTACATGTACATGTGTGTGAGCTTGTGTGCATGAGTGCATGTGCGCATGTGCGCATGCGTGCACATGGCGCAGCTTCTTCTGTACATGTGATAGAACCAGACATTGAGCTGTTTTCCTGTCACTCTCAACATTACTTTTTGAGACCGAGCCTATTTCTGAAAATGAACCTCATCAATCTAATGGGATATATTGTGTGACAATCATTTTACCAACTGAACTATTTTCCCGGTCCCAATCTGCCAGATATTTATAGATTTTCAAATATTTCAATTTTTAATTTAAAGGAATTTCTAAACACAAATTGTTTCTTAACTGTCTTACTAGTTTTTAAACAGAAATAGCCTCCTTATAAAAAAAACTACTACGCAACATTCCATATAATCTCTCAAGTATGAAATCGATGAGTGCTTCTACAGTCCCAAAATGAGGTTCTGTATTTGTGGTGATGAGTGCTTGAAGACATACCATTCTGGTGTTTTATAAACTTATTTTTGCATTTAGCTGAGAAACGAGTCTATATGGGAGAATTCCATTCAGTACCATTATTACCTTGAGGCCCCAGTGAGACACATAGGGCACAAATGCATGTTGTGATGTTTTTATGTTAAAAGAAGGATGATTTCCCCTTTTAAAGAAATAAAGACTACAAAGTTTTCCATCATGGCAACAGTAACTATAACACCTTGCAAGAATTTTGAGACTCTTTTATGGAAATATTTACTGTGGGGCAGAGTGAAGAAAGGTGCTTTCCCAGCTTTATTTCTACATTAGAATAGTTACAATTTTCCGTTGGACTGTTTTCCTTCTTGTTATCCCTTTCTTCTGAACACCTGTGGCTTTGTAGCACAAGTGTCTACTTAGAGGCTTTTGAAATCTAAACTAATTCAAAACGAGTAAGACTTCTAATCTTTTATGCTGTAAGAATGAAATGTTAGGACAGATGTAAGGAAGGCTGATAGACATGGGCAGCGCGGCGGCCCCAGCACTTGTCAGTGCCTCCTAAGTATTTCACTACACTCAGGTGCTTTGCACAGCTTCATAAGAAACTCTAGGGAGAACACACATATATTTGCATTTATTTGAATAATAAAGTTTCATTGAGAATTGTTTGTTGAATATGGCAGGTTGTTAGACATGGCAGATTCTTCCAAATTCTCAAAACATGCCAGAAAAGGTATTTTGATATGGGAACTAGATGAAGACAAACGAAATGAGAGAAAGGGCA
The DNA here is from genome assembly GCF_903992535.2 of Arvicola amphibius. Lineage (NCBI taxonomy): Eukaryota > Metazoa > Chordata > Mammalia > Rodentia > Cricetidae > Arvicola > Arvicola amphibius. The sequence continues at coordinate 69,008,894 of NC_052049.1, read as the reverse complement.
GCAATATTGAGAGATATCTGCTACTTGGCAAATATAAAATAAGTAAAAGAGTGGAGGTAACTATCCAAGTATGTACTAGAAAGAATCTTGGGAAGTAGGGTATGGGATTCATCTAACAGAACTCAAGAAATACTCATCAGCAATCTTGGGAAGAACATTAGACATCTCTGGATCCACAGTTTCCTTCTTCACAGTAGGTAGAAAGTTTATTCTCTAAAGAAAATTTAGACAGCATCGTGGCAGATGTAGAGGGCCTATGGAAATAACAGAAGAAATGAGGATTTCCTACTACTTCCTTAGAATGCATCTACTGACTCCTGAGTCCCTCATAGAGAGAAATCTTCTTGAAGAAACCAAACGCGTCTACAGAGAAGCACCTCTGATACTGCATTTGGAAGTCTACCAATACTAGTTTCAGCTCACATGAAGCCCCACACTGCCCTACAGTGGACAGGCTGTTCTATCCAACCCACATATATAAGGATACGAGAATCATCAGTGCCTTGGACTTAAGTGTAACTTGATAGCTTACAGTCACCTAAATAGTCTAGATCATGAGTTAAATCTCTACCATGGACAGGATCAATCAGTAGAGAAAAATAATCATGAAAAAGTTTTGAATCCTATAGAATTAAAGATTTTTCTCTAATGATTTATAAATTTTTTGATCTAGAGATGTCTCTGTCTTGGATAGAAGAAAATGCTGGGGGGAAATATTAAGCATTAATAAACTCTCAGTTAAAAATAGCTACTGTGTTCTGGATAAATGGCTCAGCAGTTAAGAGCACTTGTTGCTTTGACAAAGAATCCAGATTCAGTTCACAGCATGCATGTTAGATGGCTCACAACCACCTGTAACTCCAGTTCCAGGGGCACAACAAAGTCTTCTGGTCACAGTCGGCAATAAGTATGCACATGCTACACACATACACACACATATGTGTAGGAAAAGACATACACATAAAATGAAAATGAATATTTAATAAATAGATATTGAGTTCCTATAACAAGGGTATAAGGCACTACACAAGATGACCTATTTAAAATATGAAAATTGCTATGTATATTTTCATGGGACACACAAGTACTGTGATTCCAGAAGTCCCACCGGGCATTGGCCTGAGCAGCAGGGCACACTGATTGAGGAACTGCAGTCAGTAGCTGAAATAGCAGTAGATTCAGGTGGAGCCACTGTGCCAATAAAATAATTCTCTGCAGCAAAATGGGTGCAACTTCATTACATTAAGTGAAGCAAGCCTGTCTCAGAAAAATGAACACTGTTTCTCACACAAGTAGTTCCTAGATTTTATATAGATACATAAAATCATGTGCATGTATATGACATGACAGTAGAATCAATACTATGTAGTAAAATAAAGGGAATTATTGAGAAGAAGAACAAGGGATAAAAAGGAAAAAAAAGGACTGTGCTTTGGGACTGTGACTTTGCTAAGTGTTCTAGAACTGTGGGCTGACTCGGTGCTCTAGAACTGTGGGCTGTTTCTATGTTCTAGAAATGTGGGATGGCTCCATGCTCTAGAACTGTGGGCTGACTCAGTGCTCCAGAACTGTGGGCTAGCTTCTTTGCTCTAGAACTGTGGGCTGGCTCAATATTCTAGAACTGTGGGCTGGCTCCTTTACTCTAGGTCTGCGGGCTGGCTCAGTGCTCTAGAACTGTGGGCTGGCTCGATGTTCTAGGACTTCAGGATCACTCTGCTCTATAACTGTGGGCTTGGTTAGTGGTAGAGCACTAGCAGGCATGCATGAGACCCTGGGTTTAGTCCCTACTACCTCAAAAGAGTAACCAAAAATAAATTAAGAAAAATAAGAGAAAATGTAAGAAATTAAAATAACATTTTCAAATATGTTTCCATTATTCAGATAATAGGAATCATTGCCTAACAAAAAAGAAAACACAAAGTTTGCTATAGATAAAATTATCAAGTATAACAAAGACATCACCACCAATTCAAGGTGAACAGCAAATTCCTTGGCACCATACATGAATGTTAAAAAAGGCATTGCTAGCTTCTGTCAGGAAACACAGGTTCACCAATTTTGGCACTGTAATAAAATACTGTCTGTCTAGTTAAAGTGTCCATGAGCATGCAAACCATGCTAGGAGCATATTTCTTTGAAAATAATCTAAATTAGAGGGTATATTAAATATGTTGTAGTTTTCTAAAATTGGAAAACATAATGGAGAGGGTTGGATACTATATGTTGATATTTTTGGTTTGTTAAGAAATATACCAGAATTGCTTTCTAAAAAAAAGGCATTGCTACGTATTTATGATGTTGTGAAGTATTCATGTAGTGATTGGTATAGACTTCTAGCAGCTCTATTGAGAACAATTTTAGAAAGCACCTATGAAAGTTTCATGTGGCATATAGTGGGATCCTCGTGTTACAACCCCCTTTCATCTGAGTTCTTTCATGAAGGTGAGCTCCACATGTTTCCAAATTCTGTCACATCTAGTGTGGCCCTAGGTCTTAGTTGTGGCTACTGAGATGTAGGAAAACCATCACATAGAACTTGTGGGAAGCGAGCTTCTTAGAGTGATAAGGACAAGGCCCATGGCCCAGAGGAGAGCAGAGAGGCTCAAGGAAGCCTGAGCCGTGGAGAGTGCTGAGGGCTCCTGTTCTTCAGTCTTTATGGGGCCAAGACAGATCAAAGGGTCAAGAGACAATATCTGAAACGGATAAGTTAGGATTTATCAGTAGAGAGCATTCAGGAATATGGATACTAATGGTAGAAGAAACAGATTATTGTATTTAGTGATTTCCTCAGAGGCACGGGAAGGGCAAGAACATTTTCTGTCTTTCGTATTATGTAGGCATTTAAAGCCATGGAATATATGCCTTAATAGAACTTAATATTCATTCAAAGTGCCCAAAGATACAAACCTAACAAGAAAGGTTAATATTGAAATGATACTCCAAGGTCAAAAGCTCAAAAGTGAATTATATTTGGGTTGGAGCTGGTTTGTGCCGAGGCATTCCAAGTCATGCTGGTGAAGAGGAGAAAGGTTTGTTCATTACACAAAAGATATTTGCCTTATTCTTTCTTCTTGTGGTTTCTGTCACTACTGTTCAAAAATTCTAAATGCCTAAATAATATTTTCTTATTATTTATTGTTTTAAACATTTATCTGAATTCCCACTTAAGAAGAATGTCTTAATTCAGGTTGCTATGATAAATTACCATTGACGTGTGGCTCAAATAACTAGCATCAATTTTTCACAGTTCTGGAGGCCAGAACATCCAAGACCAAGGTGTCTGCAATCTGGTATCAGCAAGGCCTGCCTTTCTCATTTGCAGATGGCCATCTTCCAGTTTTGTTCTTCCAGGGAAGAGCACACAGGAGCATAAAAGTATTAGGCCCATTAGTAGGGGCCTTGTTGAAAGGCCACACTTCCTAATCTCAAATTGGCAGTTAGGATTGAAACACAAATGTGAGATGGGATATAAATAACCAGTCTTTAACAAATACAGTATAAAGTTGAAAACCTTTAACTAGAAAAGAACAAGATTGTGTTCAGGCCTAGAACAGTTTACTTTCCTGTGGCAATAATTTTATTTCTGATACTTTTTTTAATTTTTCCTATGTTCTGAATCCCAAATTATTCATCATTTCTAATGATGCTCTTTTCTATGTTATGCATCCTGGTCTTTAGTTGTATCTGTTCATTTGAATTGAGTAGAATTTTTGTGTCACACAGAGTGTCAGTTGACTTCTCCTAGCAGGTGATACATCTTGAGAGCTTTGCATGAAGACAGCGCTCAAAAGACATGTCAAACACTGGTGTAGAGCAGGTGTATATGAGGCAGCTCTAAGCAAATGAACAGCTTGTCCTCCTAGGAAAGGCAGCTAGGTCTCATAATGATCAGAGGAGGGCTAAGCAGGAATTGGAGGAAGGTAAAGTGCAGTCCTGGCGTAGAGACTGAGGAAAGACTGTGCTTTATTAGGCAAATAGAAGGGGGAAGGAGACACCTCCAGAGGAACGAGACTGGGACAACCCTGAAAAGGGACTCAGTCAACAGCAAAACCATTGAAAGCCTGCAGGGTAGAACGATCCACAAAGCACACCTTTGGATACCCAGTGCCCAGAGGTAATGTATTTACTGTTAGTCCTTAGACACCCCCGCATCTTGTTGCTGTCTAACTCTTCCTTTAGAATAGAGCAAATGAGTTATTTCAGCATAGTCCATACCTAATCTTTAGAAAATTATCAAAAACATTTATAGTTATCACCCCATGAACAAGTTTGCCCTTTTCAGGTCTAAACTAACTGAAGTAGAGAATCATGGTAGCTTTGTTAGCAGAGAAAGAGTCTAATACCATTTAAAGAAAATAAAAAGGTATCTCTTTTATAGAAATTTGCATTCTGATATTTTATTTGTATATTTTTTAATGTCATGATAAGAAATGGATTTGATTTTGAAAAGGAATGATTTTGAATAATTAGCTATGATTTACTCTAATTAGAAGAAAATGATTATAGGTTGGACATAAGCTCTTTTGAATATGAAGGATAGAGTAAAAGACTGAGAAAATAATACCACCTGATAGATGTTGGGATGAATCTAAACGAGAGCTTTTCTTTGAATTAATCTTAAACTAAGGCATTTTCAATGCCTCCCATTAGAAAACATTCACATTTCTGCAGGACAAAAGTTATTAGTAAGCACATGCTGCTGGCTAGAGACGCTCTAGTATAATGATTAAGACAAATTTAACTCTATCTGAGAGAGAAAGTGTGGTTTCCCCGATCCTTTCTAGGACCCTTTCTGCTTCAGAAGTACATTCTGTAGTTCTCCGTATTTGTGCATTGTAAGGCTGTATAGGACACTGTCTGTGCAAGTTAACAGATTTGGAAAATGTCAAGTTGCTGACATAAAGTGTTGCTTTTATGGCTACTGTTTCCTGAACAGATAGCCATGTGGCAGACAGAAGGGTTACAGACAGAAGCTGTTTGCAGCCAACCTCTGCTTTGTAACGTTCACAAGCAGAACCTAAACGATAACCCACAAAAATTAACAGCCAATGCAAGGTATGTGTTGGAGTTAGAGTTTGGGTTTGGAATGTGGAACAGGAATCCTCAGATATGACAGCAGAAATGAGCAGTCCTGGTAGATCTCTGACTTACCCCTTAGCTTTTCTTCATTGTTAGCACAAGCCATAGTTTCTGGGTGGTAATGCAATCTTAAAAAATAAAATTAAGTTTTCAAAGCTAAAACAAGGCAACAAAAATTATTGTTTGTCCAACTTTTTGAAGTGATGATGAGGCAAGGGGAAGATGTGAGTGAAAGCACGTGGGACCTAAGCTACACAGGATGACTCGGTGCAGAGATCCAACTGAGGCGGGAGGAACAAATTCCACAGCATTTTTGTGTTTGGGGTTTTGTTGTTGTTTTGATTTGGGGGTTTTTTTTGGCAAGAATAGATTTCAGATGTTGTTGCTACACACAAAAGAAGAGCTACATGAAGTGATAGGTATGTGTGTTCGATCATAGTAACCACTTTGCTATGCATATAAAAATATGTTGACCAGGTATGGTATTGCTTGCCTATAATCTTAACAAGCAGACTGAGGCAGAAAGAGTGAGTTTAAGATCATTCTGGGTTCCACAGTGAGATCCTGACTCAAAAAATTTCTAAATACATGTTGTACTTTTTAAATATATACAATAAAACATAATGTCTTTTACATTTTACTGATAAATATATTGACAATTATTTGGTTTATAATGTGTATGTAATGTATACATATTGTATATATTAATTATATAATATAACATTATATGTTATTAATTGTATATGTATACAATTGACTGTAAGTACTCTCAACCCAGACATTGATTCTTAGTAGGCAAGAAAACCACAAACCCCCAAAGAATCTTGTGGGGGCAGGGGAGGAAACCTCAAACTCTCAAGGTACCTTTTTGTGGGAGAGGAATGAAAACCACAAACCCCCAAGGTGCCTTGGATCGAGGGGCTATTAAGGAAAGATGTGAAGCTCAGTGTGTGTTTTGTAAGAGATGGGAGGAATTTACCAAAGATTAAGGACCTAAACACGTCTTTCTCCAGACTATTATTTCCTAGAAACGAAAATCTGGACAGCTCAGGCAGCTAGGCCTCTTGGTCCAGGGTGTATCCAACAGTAGAGGCTGTGACACTTTCTATGTCCCGACCACAGTATCTTCCAGAGTTCAGAGTGCTCCTTGTTTTGACCTTGTGGTAACGGGAGCTCAAACAGTCAGAGTCTGCATTTCCCTTGGCTAAGAAACTCTTCTCTTGGACATCGTAGGTCATGATGCATGTTTTGGCTATCTAACTTTAAAGAGGTGATCCTTACAAACCTATTCAGCAGAACATGTAGCAGACTGTAAAGGCATCACACAACCACACATTCTAGGGCTTTTCACAGGAACAGTACAAATATGGTTAGGAATCTGTCCTCCAGTGCTGCTGGAAGGAGGGGACATTGGAGTAGTACCCAACTTTCCCAAACAGAAATGGTCACAACACAAACTAGAGATGTGGGAAGTCGGAAAGGTTAGAAGCAAAGGCATTCAAGGTAAGGAGGAAAAGCATGATCCAATCAGAAGGTGTGGTAGAGCATTTGAGTTTTATAAAATAAAGCATTATCAAACTTCCAGAAACATTTATTCTGGTCATTTTTAATGACTTTCATTCTTTTTCAATATTATTTTTTAATGTGATACTCATAGTTTCATGGGTTCTCTCACAAATCCTACAACTTTGGGATTACTAAAATAATCTCATTTTAAGGAAATCTGTGTTTGTTTTATTGTTATTCTACCATGCAATGCTTTTATAACCAAACACAGCATCTAGCCAATGTTATTCTAGTTTTGCTACTTTGAACACACTCATGATTCTATGGTATTCTTCAGCATATGAAGAGGTAAAAAAATACTTTGCATGGCAGTCATGACTAGAGGCCTTGTGGGTCTTCCTACCTGTGCCTTTATTTTTCTTGTAGATGCTAGCCCAAACCTAAATGTGCTACTCTGTCTGATACTTTGGCTTCCTTCCTTCCTTCCTTCCTTCCTTCCTTCCTTCCTTCTTTCATTCCTTCCTTCTTTCCTTTCCTCCCTCCTTTCCTCCCTCCCTCCCTCCTTCCCTCCCTCCCTTCCTCCTTCCTTCCTTCCTTTCCTATAAATATGATTAAGTTTATTTTCACTGAATATAACATGTTAAATTCTGTATTTATAGACTCCCATTATTCTCCTTCGCAGCTGATCCCAAAAATCACTGATCTTCTGCAATTAGAGTTTATTTTCCATTTTGTAGAATTCTATACAAATGGAAACACAGAGGCTAAATTTTTTCGATTTTAAACATTTTATAAAAGTTGATAGAACTATAATATTTTGAATGTTATACATATATAATGTATTGTGATTATAATTACTTTCCATTACCTATATTATCCTCTTTCCTATCTCTCTGAACTTCTTCCTGACTAGTCAGTCATCCAGGGGTTATGCTACTGATGAAACAATACTGAATCCTTGTAATAGGACTTTTCTTTGGAGCACCACCTTATAAGTAATGACATAGAGACTTATTATTAATTAGGAAAGCTCAACCATAGCTTAGACTTGTTCAACTAGCTTGTAAAACTTAAATTAACCCATATATACTAATCTACATCTATCATATGGCATTACCTCTCTTCCATCTTGCACCTCCTGTTTCTTCTCCATGTCTCCTGTGCACCTATATTCTTGTCATCTTCCTTTCTCTCCCTGAAAATTCCACCTATACTTCCTGTTTAGCTGTGGGCCATTCAACTCTTTATTAAACTAATTACACCAATATATCTTCACACAGTGTACAAATGTCCCTCAGAAGCCCTACAGCAACCATTCACAGTAATGAGCTCCTAGGAAGAAGTGGTAGTGTCTTTCGGCACTTCCTCTAACTATGATAAAATGCTGAGGGCACAACAGGTTTCTTACTAGCCCCATAATGGTTCCCTTAATAAAAAATTCCTATGTTTTGCTCTCATCTCTGTTCTTCCTCCATCTCAACTATCCTGTTCCCTCAAGTTCTCCTCCCCCTCCCCTTCTCACCTCCTTTTCCTGTTACATCCTCCCTTCTTCCCCCACACCTATACTCCCAATTTTGTCAAGCAACCTTTTCTCTTTCCCCTTTCCAGGTGGATCTATGTATGTTTTTCATAGGGTTCACCTTGTTACTTAGCTTTGCTAGGATCATGGACTGTAGGCTCATTATCCTTTGCTTTATAACGAGTATCCACTTCGTGAGTACATACCATGTTCATCTTTTTGGGTCTGGGTTATCTCACTCAGGATACTTTTTGTCTGGTTCTATTCATTTGCATGCAGATTTCAAGATGTCATTGTTTTGTACAGCTGAGTAGTACTTCATTGTGTAAATTACCACATTTTTTATCCATTCTTTGGTTGAGGGGCATCTGGGTTGTTTCCAGGTTCTGGCTATTACAAATAATGTTGCTATGAACATAGTTGAACAAATGTCCTTGTAGTATGATTGAGAATACATTGGGTATATGCCCAAGAATGGTATTGTTGGGTCCTGAGATAGGTTAATTCCCAATTTTCTGAGAAACTGCCGTACTGATTTCCAGACTGGTTGTACAAGCTTGCATTCACACCAGCAATGGAGGAGTGTTTCCCTTACTCCACATCCTCTCTAGCAAAAGCTATCATTGATAGTTTTGATCTTAACCATTCTGACTGGTGTAATATGGTATCTCAGAGTCATTTTTATTTGCATTTCCCTGATGGCTAAGAATGTTGAACATTTCCCTAAGTGTCTTTCGGCCATTTGAGATTCTTCTGTTGAGAATTCTGTTTAGTTCTGTATAACATGAGGGCCAGGCTTGTTGGGGTTTCTGTCCTGCCCAGTTCCCACAGCCAGTAAATCCCAAAGAAAATCACGCACAGGTCTACATAAGTTATAAATTGTTTGGCCCATTAGCTCATGCTTCTTATTAGCTCTTGTAACTTATATTAACCAATTATTCTAGTATATGTTGGCCACATGTCTAGGTACCTTTTCAGCGGGGTAGGTCACATCTTGCTTCTTCCGTGATCTGGGCAAGACTTCCGAGAAATGGGCTTCCTCCTTTTCAGAATACTCCTGTTTCTCATTGCCCCACCTATACTTCCTGCCTGGCTACTGGCCAATCAGCATTTACTTAAAACATAATTGACAGAATATAGACAAGTCTCCCACACCAGTTCTGTACTCCATTTTTAATTGGATTATTTGGAATTTTGATGTCTAATTTTTTGAGTTCTTTATATATTTTGGATATCAGACCTCTGTCTGATGTGGGGTTGGTGAAGATCTTTCCCCATTCAGTAGGCTATCTTTTTGTCTTATTGACTTTGCTTTATAGAATCTTCTCAGTTTCAGGAGGTTCCATTTATTTATTGTTGCTCTCAGTGTCTGTGCTACTGGGGTTGTATTTAGGAAGTGGTCTCCTGTGCCCATGCATTGAAGACTACTTCCCACTTTCTCTTCTATAAGGTTCAGTGTGGTCGGATTTATATTGAGGTCTTTAATCCATTTAGACTTGAGTTTTGTGCATGGGGATAGATATGGATCTATTTTCATTTTTCTACACTTTGACATCCAGTTATGCCAGAACCATTTGTTGAAGATGCTTTCTTTTTCCATTGTGTAATTTTAGCTTCTTTAACAAAAATCAGGATTTTGTAGGTGTGTGAATTAATATCCTGGTCTTAAATTCGATTCCATTGGTCCACCTGTCCATTTTTATGTCAATACCAAGCTGTTTTCACAAACATAGCTCCATAATAGAGCTTGATATCAGGGATGGTGATGCCTATGGAAGTTCTTTTATTGTACACAATTGTTTTGGGCTATCCTGAGTTTTTTGTTTTTCATATAAATTTTATTATTATTCTTTCAAGGTATGTGAAGAGTTCTGTTGGGATTTTGATTAGGATTGCATTGAATGTATAAATTGCTTTTGATAGGATTGCTATTTTTATTTTGTTGATCCTACCTATCCAAGAGCATGAGAGATCTTTCCATTTTCTAGTATCTTCTTCAGTTTCTTTCTTCAAAGACTTAAAGTTATTGTTGAATAGGTCTTTCACGTCTTTGCTTAGTGTTACCCCAAGATATTTTACGTTTTTTGTGGCTATTGTAAAGGGTAGGGTTTCCTCTGATTTCTTTCTTTATCATTTGTATATAGGAGGGCTACTGATTTTTTTAGTTAATCTTATATCCTGCTACATAGCTGAAGATATTTAACAGCTGTAGGAGTTCGTGGTAGAGGTTTTGGGGTCACTTAGGTATACTATCATATCATCTGCAAATAGCAAAAGTTTTTCTTCTTCCTTTCCAATTTGAATCCCCTTGATCTTTTATTCTGATGTTTTATTGCTCTAGCCAGAACTTCAAGAACTATGTTGAATAGATATAGAGAGTGGACAGCCTTGTCTTGTTCCTGATTTTAGCAGAATCACTTTGAGTTTCTCTCCATTTAATTTCATGTTGGCTGTCAGCTTGCTGTATATTGCTTTTATTCTGTTTAGATATGTCCCTTGTATCCCTGATCTCTCCAAGACCTTTATCATGAAGCAGTGTTGGATCTTATCAAATGTTTTTTTTAAATATCTAATAAGATGATCATATTTTTCTCTCAGTTTATTTATATGTTGGATAACATTGGTAGATTTTTATATGTTGAAGCATCCCTGCATCTCTGGTATGAAGCTAACTTGATCACGGTGGATAATTTTTAAATGTGATCTTGGATTCGATTTGCCAGTATTCTATTGAGTATTTTTGCATCTACATTTATGAGTGAGATTGGTCTGTAATTTTCTTTCTTGGTAGAGTCTTTGTGTAACTGTAACACGGGGTAACTGTAGCCTCCTAATAATAGTTTGGCAATGTTTCTTCTATTTCTATTATGTGGACCACTTTGAGTATAGGGGAATGTGTTAGTTATATCGGGAAGCCAGGATATACTTAGAGCTACAATAGGACAGCTCTGGAAGCTAGAGCTGCAATAGGACAGCTCCGCCCTGGAGGAAAAGTGTCCTGAATACCTGGAAGCCAGGTTAACTGAAGCTGGACTGTGGTGGGGGTTGGTCTCCCTGCAGGATATAGGAATCTTGCTCTTTTCCTGGAGAGATGCTACAGCTGAGTTCTGCTCTGTTCCCTTAAGGGAATGTCCTAGTTGAGCTATGTGCTTCTTCCCAGGCCCAAGATATTTCTTCTCTTGCTAACACTCTGCTAAAGGGGAAGGCCCCACAGATGTGTAGCAATCTCCTCTGACTCATGGCAAAAAGTTGTTACATTTTTTGCTCATCCACCCCCCCTTAAGAAACATCCTAGCAAGGTTCTTCTGTTCTGTTCCATTCTGTAGGCTTCTATTTTGTCCTATTAACAATGTCTTTTGCCTTATAGAAGCTTTTTGGTTTCATGAGGTTCCATTTATTAGTTGTCATTCTTAGGAACTGTGCTATTGGTGTTATATTCAGGAAATTGTCCTGTGCCAATACATTTAAGGCTATTTCCTACTTTCTCTCCAATTAGGATAGATGTGTCTGTTTTTATGTTGAGGTCTTTTAGCCACTTGGGCTTGATTTATGTGTAGATGGTAGATATGGGTTTATTTGCATTCTTCCACATGCTATTTGTTGAAGATGCTTCATTTTTTTCATAATTCTGGTTTCTTTATAAAAAACCACTGTCTGTAAGTATGTGGATTTGCGTCTAGGTCTTCAGTTCAATAGATTGCTTTTGGTAAAATGTCCATTTTTACTATGTTAATCCTACCAATCCATGAGCATGGGAATCTTTCCATCTTCTGATATCTTTTCCAATTTCTTTCTTCAAATACTTGAAGTTCTTGTCATACAGATCTTCCACTTGCTAGGTTAGAGTTACCCCAAGACATTTTGTATTATTTGTGGCTATTGTGAAGGATTTTGCTCCCTGATTTCTTTCTCAGTCCATAAGAGGGTTATTGATTTTTTTTGAGTTAGTCTTCTATCCAGTCACTTCACTGAAGGTGTTTGTTAGCTGTAGGAGTTCCGTGTTAGAATTTTGGGGGTCACTTATGTATACTATCATATTATCTGCAAATAAAGATACTTTGACTTCCTCCTTTCCAATTATATCACCTTGAGCTCCTTTAGTTGTCCTGTTGCTCTAGGTAAGACCTTGAGTACTATATTGAATAGATATGGAGAGAGTGGACAACCTTGTTTTCTTCCTGATTTTAGTGGAATTACTTTGAGTTTCTCTCCACTTAATTTGATGTTGGTTGTATATTGCCTTTATTATGTTTAGGTATGTCCCTTGTATCCCTGATATCTCCAAGACATTTATCAGGAAGAGGTGTTGGATTTTGACAAGGCTTTTTCAGTATCTAATGAAATGATTATGTATTTTTTTCTTTATGTTTTCTTATGTGATTTTCTTATATTGAACCATCTCTGCATCTCTGGGATGAACTCTACTTGATCATAATGAATGATCTTTTGGATATGTTCTTGGATTTGGTTTGCAGTATTTTATTGAGGATTTTGCATCAGTGTTCATGAGGAAAACGGGTCTGTAGTTCTCTTTCTTTGTTGATTTTTTTTTGTGTGGTTTGGGTATGAGCTGTGACTTCATGAAATGAATTTAGCAGTGTTCTTTCTGTTTTTATTTTGTGAAATAACTTGAGAAGTATCAGGATTGACTATTGTTTGAAAGGCTAGTAGAATGCTGTGCTGAAACTGCTTAGCCCTGGGCTAAGCCCTGGGTTAGGAGACTTTTTGTTTTGTTTTGTTTTTGTTTTTTAAGACAGGGTGGCTCTGTATAACATCTATGGATGTCCTGGAACTCACTTTGTAAACCAGACTGACCTTGAACTCACAGAGATCCACTTGCCTCTGCCTTCTTAGTGCTAGAATTAAAGGCATATGTCACCATACATGACATGGTTGGTAGACTTTTAAAGGATGCTTCTATTTCCTTAAGGACTATACAAGTGATTTAACTTTGGTAAATGGTATCTATCAAGAAAATTGTTCATTTCTTTTAGGTTTTCCAGTATTTTTGTGTTAATGTTTTTGAATGTTACCTAATGATTCTTTGGATTTCCTCTATGTCTGATGTTATGCCCCTTTTTGTTTCTATTTTAGTTAATTTTGGTATTCTCTGTCTGCATTTTACTTAGTTTGGATAAGGGTTTGTCTATCTTCATGATTTTCTCCAAGAACCAACTCTTTATTGATTTCAGCCGCAGTTTGATTATTTCCTGCTGTCTACTTCTCTTCAGTGTGTTTGCTTCTTTTTGTTCTAGAGCTTTCAGGTGTGCTGTTAAATTGCTAGTATAAGATCTTTCCAAAGTCTTCTTGAAGGTACTTAGTACTATGGACTTTCCTCTTTGCACTGCTTTTATTGTGTCCCATAAGTTTGGTTATGTTGCATTTTCATTTTCATTAAATTCTAGGAAGTAGTTATTTCTGCCTTGGCCCAGTTGTCATTTAATAGAGAGCTGTTCAGATTCCAGGAGTTTGTAGGCTTCCTGTTGTTTTCATTGTTGTTGGAATCCAACTTTCATCCATGGTGGTCTGATAAGATACATGTGCTTATTTCAATTTCATTGTATCTGTGACCAACTATGTGCTTAATTTTAGAGAATGTTCCATGAAGTGCTGAGAAGGTATCAATATTGCAGTTTTGAATGCATGTCTATCTGTAGCTGGCATAGCTCATGAGGGTCTTGTGAGTATAGGTAATGTGTACCATGTAAGAATCTCTTTCACTTCTTTCTGATCTGTGGTCACAGTGGCTCACTGTGGCCACCATGCTTCCCCTTTATAGCCTCTACTCAGCTGTAATGGAAGCAATATGTGACACCACTGAGAATGCATATTTTTTAATAGTGAAGCCTTTTATTCTTACAATGTTTCTTCCTTGTGTTATGTACACCAGTTTTTAAGAAAATAAAAACAATGTACAGTTATATGAAATTGCATCTGCACTCACCAAGTAAAATAGAATTAAACTGTGTGAATAAGTTTGGAATATTTTCATTGGTGATTGAGATACTTCAGCTCTGGAATATTTAAATAATTGCTACATATGCCCCTCCTTTGTGTATATAGAGTAAAAGAGGAAAAACCTCCTTTGAAATGTTCATATTTTCATCTTGTGTCAACATTTATATGTCATAATATTGTTTTTGTTTTATGGGGCTCATTTCTAGTTAATGCAGAATTTTAAAGTGAAGATAATCACAATAATTAAGGAGTAAATGTGTAAATGAGAGCTGACTTGAGTTATTTAATTAACATAGATTCATGGAAGTTTGGCAACTAGAGAATTAAAATATGGATTTTAATTTAATCTGTCTCTGCTTTTCAGTCCTCCTAAACTTTCACCAAATAAAGGTCAATATTGGAGAATTAGCAATGTGTAAAAACATGAGCCAGCTATTCCCATGGCCTGTGTAGCCTAATAGTACCACATTGAGAGGATCTTAGAAATCCTTCTCAAGTTTTTTTCTGTGTAGGAAAGTGAGAAGGTGGAGAAAAATGGCTTTCCCCAAATACAGACTCCCTAGTGTTGATCAATCTTCTCAGTAAAGACCAAACCTCTAGAGTGAAGAGGAACCTGGGGACTCCAGGCAGGGAGTGGAGGGGAGGGGAAGTAGGCAACAACTGCCTTATATACAATTACCACATGTTAATCAGCTAATTTCTCCAGACCAAAGTTAAAATCCAAGTACACAAATCTAAATAACAACAACTAAATATGCCTTCTGATTCAGGTGAATGGAGGAGGCTCTGCCAACCATGTTCTCAGCTTTACCTTTGACAGGTCTCCTTCCGGTTCATTTTGTGACCCTCACAGCTCAGATTGTGTTCATTTGAGACAGGCCTAAATTATTTATATGTACTCCCATTATGGTCTTCCTATGCATTGCTTTTACTATGTTCTTTCCTCCTCTCTGCTATGTACAAGTAGAGAGATCCAACAACATTTGCTTAATGGTCAAATGAACCAGCTTGTCTGTATTAAAAGCTGACAGGATAATTTTAAGGTTATATTAAAAGAGCCTCTTTCTGATGATGTCATTCTTGCTTTCCCTAAATGTGATTAAAAACAATCACAGTAGAAGATCTAGAAAAAAAAAGGAAATGAGGCAATGAGATAGATGGGACATTGACAGGTGACAGGAGTTCATCTTGGTAAAAATGTCTCCTGTTGGAACTGCAAATGGAGGACTCACTATGGAGGGCAGGAGTGTAAGCCTCCTTGGGGATGCTTAGAGCATTGCATGAAGGGAAGTGGTGAAAGAGCCAGGGAAGGATTTCAGAGGCAGGGAAGGAGGGTTGAAGTGGATGGAGAATGTGTCAGGGAAACAACAGCCAGCAGAGAAGATTGCAGGGCAGCCCAGGAGGAGGCTGTCAAATTTTTTTGACCAAATCTCAGTAAGGGCTGTTGGACTGTAACTGGAAAGTTCCCTCTAAGCCAGACCAAATGCAGTAGAGCAGCCATAAGAAAACATGCTCACCAACAAAGCTCCTAAGTCTTGCTTTCCATTTTCATCTGGTGCTTAGTCTTAATCAGAAAAGCATTTCTCTATATTCTTTGTCTGTGTCTTAGCTTGTCTATTAAAGAATATTTTTAAATATTTTTACCGTCTACAATTCTCACAGCAAGTCTAAAGGCAAGCCTCTGTCCTGTCCTGCTATCAGTCTTTCCTTCCATCCTCTTGGCAGCCTTGTCTTTGCATTGATATGATACATGCCTCGAACTCTCCTGGGTTTATTTAGAATATATCTGGCAAATATTTTTGCTTAAGTCACACTTGACATATTTTCTTACTACTTTCATTAGTTTCTGTTCTTCAGTGGCATTGGATTTTCTTCCACTTCATCCTTTTCTCTCATTGATTGGCACTTTTGATCATTCTTTTCCATTTCTTTACTTGGCATCCCATCATGCTTACACCAGATGGTTTTTGTCAATTTGAAGTATAAAATTCTCACTCCTTTTATATTGGTCTTTGAAATGGTTAGACTGGATCTATAAGATGATTCAGTAGATAAAGATACTTGCCATCAGGCCTGATGATCTGAGTTCAATCCCTGAAACTTACAAAGGAGAAGGATAAAAGTGACTCCCACAAGCTGTCTTCTGACATCCATCCATGCAAAAAGCCTATATGCCACCCTCCCGTAGACACAAAATAAGTAACATATAAATATGAAAAATGGATTAAGTTGTTTAGCTGTTGTATTACATTGATAAATAGAAATTAAAAAGACAATTTAACATTCACCTAAATTCTTTAACTTAGATTACTAGCCCTTAAGGGAGACACGCCTTCCATTTCACATGTATAGTTCAGCGTGCATCAGTGCCTTCTCATTATCTGAACGTAAGCAAGGCCCTCACATATTTCTCATTTGCTCACCTACCCACTGAAGGCAGAAACACCAGAGGAGGGGCCTTTTGCAGAGAGTGCCAATGAAACTCCCAAGAAGGTCCTGTCTCTTTTGTTGGGGTTCATTTTTCTTATCTAGGAAAAGGAATATGAATATGTTTCTTAGAGTGTCATTTATAGAATTAACAATAATAATCTAGGCCATAGGAATACTCAAAACAATTGCTACTAATATTTAAAACTTTAGTAAGGTGATAGTTTTTCAGTTTTTCATGGTGCTTCTATGTATCATGTGATAACTTCTATTCCAAAATTACTCTTTCAAGGATAATTGCCTCACAAACAGCCTTGTAAGATAAAAGTAGTGACTTCCTCTGGGTAGAAAGCAAATTTGTTTCTCTAATAGGATAATAGAAATAACAGTTCCCTTCAGGAAAAGGTGGAGCTGCTCTGCTGGGGGAACAATGTGCATTTTCACCACAAGTGAGACAGGCGCATTTCCTTCTCCTTAACGCCCATATTTCTTGCTCTCCAGAGTCACCTGTCTCTGCACTTCTGCAGCAGCAAGTGCCTCCTTCTAAGTTGAGGCTCTTTAGCCACTACACAAACAATGTGTACAGCATCTCCCTTGGCCCAAGGGATCAGAGATGTGAATGTGAAGCCCCTGTTGCTCACAGTGCCAATAAGCAATGCATACTGTAAAGCCCTGATACAGCCATTTTGTAAGACATTGCTCTCCGTCTGCAAACTGAACACTTTTATAATTCTGATTGTCAGTGACATATAAGTAAAACAAGAATTTTCAATTTAACTCTGAAGAATTAATTTTTATCTGACTGTGAGAAGTTTCAGAAATGCAGAATTACTTCACATTTAAAAGTTTTATTTGTTTAGATATAATGTATAAGTCATTAATATGGAATAATTTTAAAGCATCATGAATACATTCAAGTCACACATAAATGTTTTAGTATAAACAACAATCATTTAACAAAGCATAGGTTAAGATAATAATTGACTAATAAAACTGTTAATACAAAACGATGTTATAGATTTATTTATGTAACATGAAATCTCTCGTGTGACTTCCCAGAGTTTATTCTGATATAAACACATAATTTCAAAAGGCACAAATTCTTGTCTGTGTGTGCACAAGATATATAATCACATCTCAGAACCTAGTTAAGGACATACTTATAAGCAAATGTGACCCAGTAGTAGAAGATAGTAGTAGTAGTAGAAGATCAGTGTCGCATGTGTCAGATGTGAGCAGATAACATCAGTGCTACACATGTTTGCAAACCAAGAACAAAATGAGACAAAATGGAAAGATAAGAAGAGTGAGTAGGTAGGACTCAACACACAAAATAAAGAAGCTGGATTTTGCTTTGATCCTTCAAGGGAAAATGTGTGATAGTAGGGAAAACAAAATTCCCAGTGTGCTGTAACAGAGTAAAGAATGAGAGAAATCAAGCCTTAAGCAGACAGGGGTTCCTTAAGCAAAGACCACTAGCCATGCAACAGGTGAATTAGCCATGAGGAAAGTTTAACTCAGAAGCCAAGTAACTTAGGGGTTGGGAAACTAAGAGCCTTATTCTTCTAAACAACAAAAACTTAGTACAATCAGAAAAATATTAAAGAGTAAGAAATATATGAAGAATCTGGTAAGCCAAAATAGCTCAGCTATATGGAGAGAAGATTCCATATGCTTGCTATGGTGCATAACAAAGGTTTCTCCTTTTTTTCCATGTTTGATAGCTTTATTTTTTTATATTATTAAAAATTTCCGCCTCCTCCCTGCCTCCCATTTGCCTCCCCCTCCCCCTCCATTCCCCCTCCCTCTCCTGTCCGAAGAGCAGTAAGGGTTTCCTGCCCTGAGGGAAGTCCAAGTTCCTCCCCCGCCCCCCATCCAGGTCTAGGAAGGTGAGCATCCAAACAGGCTAGGCCCCTCCAAAGCCAGAATGTGTAGTTGGAGCCAAATCCAGTGCCATTGTCCTTGGCTTCTCAGCAGCCCTCATTGTTCGCCATGTTCAGGGAGTCCGTGCTTTTTCAGTCCCAGTCCAGCTGGCCTTGGTGAGCTCCAATTAGATCAGCCCCACCATCTCCGTGGGTGGGAGCACCCCTCGCAGTCCTGACTTCCTTGCTCATGTTCTCCCTCCGCTTCTCATTTGGATCTTGGGTGCTCCGTTCGGTGCACCAATGTGTGGCTCTGTCTCTATTTCCATCCATCGCCAGATTACCAGGCAAAAATTGGGAACTTGGGGGCGGGGTGGGATGGGGGTTAGGGGAGATGGGGAGAGAAAAGTGTGAAGGGGAGGATGGGGAGAGCATGGGTGAATGGGATGGCTGGGATACAGGAAGGGTGGATATGGGAGCAGGGAAGTATATATCTTAATTAAGGGAGCCATTTTAGGGTTGGCAAGAGACTTGTCTCTAGAGTGGTTCCCAGGTATCCAGGGAAATGCCTCCAGCTAGTTCCTTGGGCAGCTGAGGAGAGGGAGCCGGAAAAGGCCAGATCCTATAGTCATACTGATGAATATCTTGCATATCACCAAAGGTTTCTCTTGATCTTAGGCCACAGGTGCCACTATCCGCAGCAAGAGCAAAGTCACAGATAAGACAAACAAGCAAGAGACTGTGCAAACAGTCGTTCTAAACTTACAGCACTTTGATATTCAGTTGCACTATCAGGCATATGTGGGCGAAAGAATAGGCAACGAGAAAGACCACAGAGGATGGAAGCCAGAAACTCAAATTGTGAGAGTAGACAAGAAGATACAGTGATAAAACTGCCTCGGTTTGGGAGACACACTCAAAATCTAAAACATGACCATGTTTAAAATCATCAAAGTGCCAGGCATTTTTTTTTGCTTGCACATTCCATCTGTATTTATTATTCTGTTAGATAAAACCTCTTGTCTTTAAACTCCAGGCAAAGCTGTTAACAATGAAATTCAAATCTGTACCTAGGCTTAATTTTTTAAATACTCTTTCCTTTTGATCTATGCATCTCTGAATTTAATTGTGGGATCTGATTTGAAGCCCTGCCACTATCTTTGCTTCTCTCTCTCTCTCTCTCTCTCTCTCTCTCTCTCTCTCTCTCTCTCTCTCTCTGTGTGTGTGTGTGTGTGTTTTGTTTTTAAAAAGGAAATTTTTTTAGTCTAAAATAATCTTATTTTTAGTTAGTTCATTGAAAGGTGTCACCTTCTATTTCTTGTTGCTTCTTGGGTCCTTTTTTTCTTTGTCTCATGAATGGGCACAATTACTGACTCTACATTCTGAAAATATAGCTTGCAGAATGAGTTTCCTAGGCATATAATTTTCAAAAGTGCCAAATATAAGAATGACTCTAAAGCATTTGATGAGTTCTCTGTTACATATCCTCATTTTCTTCCTTCCCAAAAAGATTTTTGATTTTATTTTTTTTGCTTAGAACATGCTCATCAGCTTAACACTGTGTGGCATCATTATGTTGTGAAGATTTGCTTCTGCAGTGGCAAGTGCAGGAGCCTTGAGTGAAGCACTTGCTAATCATGTTGCACTAAGCAAATAAAAGTCAGAACCGACCTAATCTTGCTTGCCTAATATCGGTTTCTGCAGGTTTCAAGTGTAATGTTCTAATCACTGGTGCAAAACAGCCAATTAATTTGCTTTCCCTATGTGTTTTTAGTGGCCAAGACACATAGGGGAACAGTCCATTCGGTCATAATCACGCTCCACAAAGATGGGAAATGTTCCCTTTGAGCTTCCAATCATTAGGCCAGCTGAAGTGAAGACAAGCCCATTGACAAGTGAGAATGGCAATAATTTATTTTCTATTGATGGGTTGTGACAAATCATGTTGAAGCCGGAGCTGCATACTGTGTGGCTCTGCTAAAGAAGACTGTGATGGGCAAAGATGAAACCCTTCACAGCTCATTTAGCCCAAATGTAGCCACCTGGGTGGTGAATCGGTTCAACATACCAGCCCAGGCATTCCAGCACAAAATTAGATCACTAACAGGCAGGCCATATAGGGGTTCCTGGAAGGCATTAATCA
The DNA here is from genome assembly GCF_903992535.2 of Arvicola amphibius. Lineage (NCBI taxonomy): Eukaryota > Metazoa > Chordata > Mammalia > Rodentia > Cricetidae > Arvicola > Arvicola amphibius. The sequence goes on along the minus strand of NC_052049.1, from coordinate 68,988,400 downwards.
ACAGGGTTGAGCTGTCAAAATGCAGACTCTGAAATTAAGAAACACCAAATGGATGAAAATATGACAATGCTGTCAAAAAAATCAAAAATGTGATTCCTGCTGCAGGATTCTAGGCACCATTAAAAAAAGCTTAGAAGAAAAATGAAGTGTAAAAGGGTAAAGAGAGGCAGCACCCTTCAGGAAAATGTTCCTAATATTTTATACAGTTTAATTAATATAAGCAGCATGAAGTATGTAAGCATGTACATGCCCTTTTCAAGTCCACACTGATAGGTCAGATTACATCCAACTACTCCCTAGTACCCCAAACATAGTTCATTTCTTATTTAAATTCCCCTTCTACCCAGGCCTACCAATGTGCAGAACATTTGGTGTCTCAGCTGCCTCTGAATACCAATACTTCCAATCACAGAAATCCTGGGCTTGTACAGCCTATTTTCTTAGCACTGTTTTTAGTAGAACAGAGCTTACTTGCATTTGGTATTCTGAACCTGTTTACATGAGCATGTTTGTGTGCCTGTGTGTGTTTCTGAGGTTAAATTTTATCAGAATAATATTAAGCATTTTTATATGCTTTCGTATTATAAAAAGTATCTAATGCCATAAATAAATCACACAGCCAGAGTTTCTAAAGCTAACTGATGTGGAATTCCACTCTGTATGCTGTGAATGCCATTGGTTAATAAAGAATCTGCTTTGGGCCTATTGCAGCTCAGAATAGGGCAAGGAATTCCAAGCAGATAAAGGAGGAGATAGTAGGTGAAGTCAGTGAGATGCCATGTAACCACCACAGAAGACAGACATGCTAGAACCTTACCAGTAGACCATGCTCCTCTCGGCAAAATATAAAATAATCGAAATGTGTTCATTTAAGATGTAAGAGCTAGCAAGAAATATGCTTACATTATTGGCCAGAGAGTATTGCAAATAATATAGCTTCTTTGTGATTATTTTGAGTCTGGGCAGCCAGGAACAAACGAGCAGTCTCCAAATACAGCTAACCAAAATTTTCCCAAGCAAAAGGATGCAAACATATTATTATCTGAAAAATAAAGTGTAAATCCTAGAAAGTTCTTTCTTTCCTAAGAACCCCGTTTGCATGTGTCTTGCAGGGTAACCTGTGAAGCACACAGCAGAAGGATCTAGAATACTCACTGAAAACATGTATGCACACTCTCACTTCAGACCTACTGTAAACAAGTCTCTGAGCCAGGCCTGAGAAGTAGAAGACCATGACACTTAAAGACTAATTTTTCATTATTATTTTTTTTTACTTTAAGCAACAAGCTGTAGTCCATTTTGAACTTCAAATACGTGTTTCTTTCAACCATGTTTGTTGTTGGAGGCTGCTCGTTCATTCCCAGCTGCTCAGACCTGAAATAATCACATTGTAATTATGTTATTTGCAATACTGCTTGGCCAATAGCTTAAGCATATTCTAGTTAACTCTTATATCCTAAACTAACCCATCTCCATTAATCTGTGCATCACCATGAGGTTGTGACCTACCAGCAGGCTCCAACAAAACCATCTATTTTCTGAGGCAGCTACATGGCTTCTCCCTGACCCCACCTACTCTCTCTCTTCACATCTCTGTTTGGATTTCCTGCCTGGCTTTACTCTGTTAAGCCATTGGCTACAAACAGCTTTATTCATTATCCAATAAAAGCAACACATATACAGAAGGACTTCCCACACCACATGTCTAACAGAACTCATCTCAGGTAAATTGTCCCTGTTGGGGGATGCTGTTTGTTCGTTCCCAGTTGCCCAAAACTGAAATAATCACACAGAAACTATATTATTTGTAATACTGTTTGGCCAATAGCTTAAGCATATTTCTAACTAGCTCTTATATCCTAAACAAACCCATCTCTATTAATCTATATATCACCACGTGGCTGTAGCCTACCTGGTAAAGTTCTGTCCAACGTCCGCTGTCTGTCTCCTGTGAGGCTCCATGGCTTCTCCCTGACTCTACCTATTCTCTCTATATATCTCTTTTAGCCTGGCTTTACACTGTTAAGCCATTGGCTGAAAACAGCTTCTTTATTAACCAATGGTAATAAAACGTATGCACAGCATACTTCACCTCCCACATTATGTCCCTAACTTTCACAAGAGTTCTATGCTTTTAATCATGCTGGCCTTTTCCTATAGAATGCTTCCCTAGCCCTTAAGCCACACCCCTGCTTTCCCAGCCTCTGAGAGTCAACACCAATGCTCACTCCTATGTAAAGCCTTTGTGGAACTCTCAGCTGAATATTATTATTCTGGCCTCTGTGTCTGGCCTTTGGTTTGTATCTTTCCCAGCATTACCACACTGCCTTTCTCAGCAGTTACCTTTATATATGCTTCATCTCTTGGATGCCAGATATTCATCCCTTCAGGCTCATGTTTTACATGTTCTTTAATACCTCATTACACCCACCTCATTGCCTTGTACTCTGCACAGTAAATGTTTATAGAATTGAACTGTTGAATAATAGATGTTAGTTCATTAAAATCTAAGCCTTATACTTCAAGTCACTCATGAAAGTATTCTTTACTGTGTGCTCAGTTCTCATTAAAATCTTGAATAAGATCTTACTGTGAGCAATGTGTATGTGTGTGTTGTCTCTGTGTGAGTGTGTGTGGTGTGTGTTTGTGTGTGCTGTGTGTCTCCGTGTGTGGTTTTTGTATGTATATGGTATATGTATTTGTGTGTAGAAGTGTATGTGTATGATTGTGTGTACATGTGTGTTTGAGTGTGTGTAGATGTGTATGTATTTGTGTGTATGTGTGTAGGATTATGTGTACATGTGTGTGGTGTGTATATGTGTGTGAGAGTGTGTGTATGTGTGTTTGGTGTGTGTATATTTGTGTGCATATGTGTATATAATTGTGCATGTGTCTATACATGTATGTATGTTTGTAGTGTGTGTTGGTATATTTGTGAGTGTATGTGTGTGAATGTGTGTTGGTGTGTATGTGTGTTTAGTGTAAGTGTGTGAGTATGTTTGGTGTGTGTATGTGTGTGAGTATGTTTGATGTGTATGTGTGTGTATTTGTGTGTGTATAATTGTGTATGCATGTGTGTGTATGTGGGGGGCAGATATTTTTCTTGTTTGTTATACTTATCTATAGTTTGTCTTTGAAATTTTGTTTTGCCTTATAGTTCTTGTTAGCTTTACAGATATGTTCTCTGAAAGAATATTAATATTTTAAGTCCTTGACTGATATGTTTTTATAAAATAAATTAATTGGGTTGGAAAAATACAATATAAGCTACTACCATAGCCTATTTCCTATTTATTTTGTAAATATTTTACTTATTAATGATAACAGAGAAGCAAGAACTATATGCCTTTACATATCTGAGAGATTAGTGTGTTGTTTCAGTGGCATAATTATAACTGATCTGATGAATAAGATATATCATAATGTAGCACAAAGCATTGGAACCATGGTTTGGTGACCTGATTGTGAGCACAGGAGTGTGTTGCTTGCTCTTCTATAGTCAGAAAGTACAAGAAAGCTAGAAGGTGCTAGGCGAATGCTATCAGCCTCACTCTCAAAGAATTTCTCTGGGGTTCATGTCATGCTGTTTCATTTGCATTAATGCCGTGGGCTTCGACAACACAGAAATGTGTGAAAGAGTGTTTACAGAGCACACGCAGAAGACAAAATAATCAAGCTAACTCCAGTCAAATCTGTTCATCTTTAATGACAATCACCCTTGAGGAGCAAGACAATTGAGTGTCAAAGACTATCCAAGCACAGTAGGACCAGAGCCCAGGACTGTATGGGAAACATATCCTTTTAGTTTAAGGCAATCTGGAAATACCCTCTTCTCAAAATTCAGCTTGTGAACTGATGTGAACAGAGGTTTCTGAGGAGCACACATCTTGGGGAGAATATACTTCACAAGAGTCTGTCTCTATTTAGTAGGCATCTCAGTGAGTTTTGTTCTGAATCAGTTGATAATTAGAATAGAGTATGTTACATCATTTTTTTTTATATTAGATTTCTGGCCATGGTACCCAGGGAACTTTTAGGTATAACTAAAACTTAATTAGAGGAAAAGAACATTGCTGACTCAATTTCCAAATTGGAGAGTAAAATAATAACAATAATTCCTGATGTATCAACATAACACCATTTCAAAATAAAAGATTTGGAAGTGTGTGCACCCCTTCCACAAGCACCCTCATGGACAGCAGTGAATTTGGAAGTGTGTGCTCCCTTCCGCAAGCATCCTCATGGACAGCAGTGAAGTACTTTCTGTAGACCTAGTTGGATCCTCTGCAATTGTTTTCCATTGCAGAGGTATATAACCCCCAAAACCATTTTCATAAATTTGTGTCACGAGAGGACAGATTAGTAGAAAACCAGTTGGTGTAGAGTGAGAAGACTTAACGCAGGACATCAAAAGGAATATAATGGAACAGAGGAAGAGATGAAAAAAAGCCAGGGGGTTTTGAAGTATGAGAAATATTTGGACTAACAGTTCACAAAATTGACCTCATGCTGTTATGATACAAAAATCAGAATGATTCTTCAAGGAAGATTCCAGGAAGGATTCTTTGACAGAGCCACAAAGCACAAACCAGCAGAACTAACCTGTCCTTTGGAATGGACGCTGCCTATTCCATCAGCAGAAATGAATCAACTCTGACCTCCCCACAAAAGCTGAAAGATAATAGGAGTATAGTCAAAGTCAGATGGAAAATTAGCAATTAAAATGAACAGGTTGAAAAAAGTGTTGAAGGAATAGTTCTCCAGGACTGCAAAGGTATAGATAGCAAGACTGCAGAAATGATTTTAAAAATTAGTTCAAAAAGAGACCTAGAGCAAGTGAGATGGCCCAGTGAGGAAAGGTACCTACCACCTTAGTTCAGTCCCTAATCCCTGAGACCCATGTAGTGAAATTCCTACACATTATCCTCTGACTATATGCATGTTGTGGCATGTGCACATGTTTATACACACACACTCTAAATAAACATAAAATAAATGTTAAGGGGACGCAGGAATGTGACAGAATAAAAACTGAACTGAAGAAAATCAGGGAAGAAGTTAAAAAGAAATGAGAAATCATTACAGATATGATAGGTCTATTGATAGTATAAAATTTAGTATATACACTCCTAAAAACAAAGTCACGGAAGGTATGATTAAGAAATACAGACTCAGAGAATAAGGAATCAGGCTGGGGGGCTGGCTCAGTTAATAAGGTGTTTGCAGCACCAGCATGAGAACCTGAGTTGGATGCCCACACACCTAAAAAGTTGGGTATGATAATGGATGCCTACAATCCCAGAACTGGGGAAGCAAAGAAAGGAAGATGTCTGGGACTTGATTGCTAACTAGTTTTTCCAAGTTAGTGAGTTCTGGGTTACTGAAAGACCCAGTCACAGAAAAGCAATATGAAGAGCTATGGAGGATGACACTCAACATTGACCTCTGACCTCCACATGCACACACAACAGCATACACTACGACACGTGTGCACATGAACACACATGGACACATGGTATAGAAGATAAATGTAGAAACATTTAAACAAAGAAACATTATGGAATAAATGTTATAGAGGTGATATATATGACAGAAAGATAAAAAATTAGTGTTTTGAAGAAAGTGGAATGGAACAAAAAACAAACATTAAAAAAAGTCCCTGGAGAAAGATATGACCTATAAAGCTTAGGGAAACTATAAAAATAATTAACACCAAGACAGATGCTAATACAATTTTTAGTCTGAAAGGGTGAAACTATTTGAGATTCTATCTGAGGTAGCAAAAACTGAAAAAAAGGGAGAGAATGAGGGTATGTCTTAAAGTGAATCTAAGACAAAGAGCAATTCTCTTGGAATGTGGGTTTCAAGGGAAAAAATATATCCAAAATATAATGACAGCATTCTCAAACAATTTAAAACTTAAGAATTATCAGCGATATCATTAGCAAGGGAGAATCAAAATAAAATAATATGTAAATACATGTGAGATAAAAAAATCCTAGTAAAGTTTTCTAAATCCTTAGAGGTGTGAGAATAAAGCCACTTGTTTGTTTGATATGCACACACAAGTATATCAACTACTGAATAGTAAAGGCACAGGGACATAGTGAGAAGAACCATTGATTCGGTAGCAAATATTTGACAATTGGTTTTTAAAAGATGCTCCTGTTAGGTCTTGTTTTGCCTAATTTGATTTTTTATAAAAATCTATACATATACATGTTTATATATACATATATAATGTATATATACGTATACATGTTTATAATTTTGTATATGTATATATACATATACATGTTTATAATTTTGTATATGTATATATACATATATGTGTTTATGATATATAATTATATGTGTGTTTCTGTATATATAACAATTGATATATAATATGTAATCCTGTATATGTTTATATGTGTTTATATAAAAACATATATGTGTGTGTCCATGAATTTTAACTACATATAGTGAAGAAACATTTTTCCAAAATTTAACAATTTTCTTTAGCACAATTTTTTCCTTGATTTGTTGTCAATCTAGCATGTATGAACTTATTTTGTTTTTAAATATACTTCTATTTACTTTGTCTCTATGTGGAAAGATGGTCACAAGTATTGAAATTATTTCTGGATGGTGGGATTTAGTAGTTGACTTTCCTCTGTATGCTAGGGTTTACAAGTGGTTTTGAGACTGAAGAGTTTCACATGCCCAGAAAAACAGGGTACCGGTGTGATGTCTTTACTCTGCTCTTCCTTTTCATCTCTTCCTCAAGAGAAAACAGTGAAAGGTAGAAATGTTCAATCAGCATATGGAGGGTGCTTACAGAAGCCTGACACTAATATCTGGGAGGGTTACAGAAAAGTCAAACATGGCCTTTTCCTTAGAACACGCAGTAAACTTGATAGTCTTTGGTTCACATTTGCTCGAATATTATGCCAACTTTGCAACAGAAAAGGAATCAAGCTGCGATATTTTTAGGTAGTTCTGTTATTCCTATTCACACATAATCCACAGCTCTCTCGCCCAAGAAACTAGTAATTTTCTTTGAAGATTATTTAAGGTATACTACAGCACCACTGGAAGCTGTTTTAACGTTGCCTTAATTTTAAAGGGCAATGTGTGAATCCGTAGCATTACTTCTGGGTATATTTTGGTGGTATGCCACTACTTGATTTAAAGGAAATCTTGGACTACACTGGCTGTTCTCAGTGAAGTACAATTTGATTAATTTTGCATAAACCACACTGGTCTGATTATAAAAGAAATTACAAAATTGAAATATCTGATACATTTACTATGACCTACATTTTATAAAATGCTTTGTATTGCCATAGTGAACCTTTCAAGCTGAGTCCTTTGTTCCCAGACTTAGTCATTTATCCAAATGTTCATGTCGAGTTGTAGTCCCTTGCCTTGCTCATCCTAAAGTGCCTTTGTCTGAGACATCTATCACATCACTATGATAGGGTTAAGTTTTACTGCTTTTTTATTATATAAGCCAAAAATGTAAAAACTACCTATCATTTCTAGATTGTCAAAGTTCCAAGCTTGATATATTATTTCTCAAGGTGTTTTTCAAAGGTAAAAAGATAAGAATGATGGTCAGTAACAGAAAGCTATAAGGAGATGAGCTCTGTGTTGGATAATCTACACTATGTCTGCAAATAGATCCTCAAATATCTGCTAAACAGGCAGCCTTCTGTTTTTACTTACTTTGCAATCTAATTTACTTCATTTTCATATCAATTCAAGCACCCTATTATTCCCCTGCTAGGTGTCTTTAGAAAGAATATGTCTTTAATTACAGATTGAAAATGCTTTCTGAAAACACAACTTTTTGTTTCTTAAAATTAATCATGATATAATCACATAGCTGCTCATTCATAGTGTGGACCATTAACACCTTCTAAATGGCTAATAACAAATTGCTTACTGTAATTGCTTTTGCAACTTTTAGTTTTGTATATTATTTTGTCCTCCAAGGTAAAAATGGCAGAGTGAGAATATTGCATAAAAACCAAGCTCATCAGTCTTTCCTTGCCTATCACCTTGTTTATGCTTAACCAAGCATTTATTTATTACTTCTTAATGGAAAGGGCTACAAGGTTACTACACCTGAGAGAAAACCCTGTAAGACAGGCTTCCTAATTAATCACTGGGAGGGCTGGGAAAGGTCTAGCCTTTTCTGTAAGCTGAAGGAAGCATTTATGCACTGTACTACAAGTGGTGACCATGAAAACACCAGGTCATGCCTATTTTTCTCAATTCTATAGTTCCATTAATAATAACGAAAGCCTTACATTTCTCTCTGTGTGTACATGGATGCCATCATTAAAAGCAGAGTCTTTGGGGGCCAGTGAGATGGCTCAGAGGATTGTCAGATTTGACAGTCTGAGTACACTCTCTGGCATCCAAATGACAGAAGAGAACTGAACACACAAGTCTTCTGACTGCCGCACACACTGAAACTCATGTGTACGTGGAGACATACACAGGAAAGTGCAAACAAAACTAAGGCCTTTGTTCACCTGAGGCATGGGGATAGTTCTGAGAAATCCCAGCAGTGAGATCAAGAATCTCTTAGAAATAATAATATGGCACCCATGGCGCTCAGAATAGATGACCTTTATCTCGTAACAAAAGGCTCCAAGACAGAAAAAGCAATAGCAACAAACCATGGCAGCCTGGGTTTACCATGCCCGTGGCAGCCTGGGTTTACCATGCCTGTGGCAGCCTGGGCTTACCTTGCCATTGGCCACGGAGGCTGGTCAAGTCATATGGAACACTTCACAGTGGCTAGTTTCTGCTACATTCATACACAGAACTTCAGTGCGTGTGCAGCATTGCTTCTGATAAAACCCTAGCTTCACTGATAGTGATAACACTTTGCTGACTGTTCCCACACACTGCAGCAATGTCTCCATGCGTTTTGGGACTCACACTTCTTTCACCAGCCTGGCATCTGGTTTCACCAATTGTGGAGTACAGTCCAAGTACTTCCCTCTCTGGGAAGGGACTGCTGGCCAGGTCTCTGACATTAAGATAGAGCACCACCCGTGCCACACTTCTAGAATATTTGACCTCTTAAACACATTAATGTTTATTTAAGGCGGGGCATGCACAAACACCACCCCAGGTTCAGCCTGCGTCTTCCTGCATTCATGTTTTTCCACTAAAGCATAACAGGCCAGGACATCTCATCCTCCAAATCCTGCACGCATGACTCTTGGGAACTTGCTTTCCTTTCCCTTCCTCATCCCTCTTCTTTGCCATATCCTGACATTGCCATTTAATTTACAGAAAATGCAGCACTGTCTTCTGAGTGCTCAGCAGCTGTTCAGGAGCTTGTCCACTCCTGACGGCGCTAAGGGCTCTGCGACAGAGGACACGCTTCAGGCCACTAAAGACAGGCGTCTTCCAACAGTGCTAGTGCTCTCTGTCCTTATATTAGCCAGGGATTCTGTGAGTCACTTCCAGAGCCTCGAGCACCTGTTACCTCCACTTCAAGGAAAAACACTTCATTTTGTATGTTTTGAGCTTTCACGACATAATTTTGAATACTTACTTAAAGAACACTTAAAAACTATTTTTAATATTTTTTTAATTTTTGAGATTATAATTGCATCATTTTCCCTTTCCTCCCTCAAACCCTCCCACCTACGTATACCTTCTTGCTTTTTGAAAAAATCATGACCTCTTTTTCTTCAATTTTTATTACATACACACACATTAAACACAAACTTCTCAGTCTGTATAATGTTAGTATACATATGTTTTCAGGGATGATCATTTGGTTTTGGATAACCTTCCTTTAAGTTTAAAACAATTACTTCAGGCCTTGATAAAGTGTTCAATGTACATATATTTATAAAGAAATAGCAGTTTTAAGAGGCAATGGGGAGCAAATCAAAGCTATATATACATGTGTGTATTTTTTGACTTATAATTTATTAATGAATTAATCTAGTCTCTCTCTCTCTCTCACACACACACACACACACACACACACACACACACACACATATATATATATATATATATATATATATATATATATATATATAAAACCACATATAGCATACATATGGGAGCTGATAGATGAGGAGAAATAAGACTGAATGGTGATGTTTGCCCTGAAGTAGTGTTCTTCCTCCTCTGTGGGTTGCTTTAGTTCACTTTGTTTTGCTTTCTTTTAGCAGAAATAAAAACAAACGGGACAATTTCATGCAGTTTTCAGGTATACAGTCAGAAGTTCAAGTGTTGGTTTTGCGGTATTTGGACTCTTAATTTCCTCTTTTGTTTCCATTTGCATTTCTCATAGACATAGACATAGTGACGTCAAAAGTTTCAGTAACTGGCTCGGTGGGAAAAGGAACTTGGCATGCATGCATGATGACCTGCATTTGCACCCAAGAACACACATTCACATACATGGTATACACACACACACACACACACACCAATAATAATAATAATAATAATAATAATAGTAAAAAGTTCCAGTGGTAGAAAATAAAGCAAGAATGAAGGAATGGGGAGAGTGCTGTTGCTGAGACGGCTCTGATGATGGTATTTTTCTATTTGGTGTTAAGGTTGGTGGGTTCTTAGTTAATTGGCTTCAACCTGATGTTAACCTGAGAGGAGGAGCAAGACAGATGTTTTTATGGGATCTGTAGGTAGATAGCAGAAGAATTGGTATAAGGAAGAGACAGTAAGCAGTAAGAAATGCATGGTCAAGTCAGGTTCACAACAGATAAAGGAAGTTCACAGCAGGAAGAAGGCCTGAGAACAGTCTAAACCCAAGAATTAATCCTGGAGAGAAATAAAGAAAATGGCAGTCTTGTTCTCACAACCATGCTTCTAGGTGAGGACTACCTTGTGAAGACATGGACTTTGATGGCAAGATTTCAGTGGCCCTCAAACACTTCTTCTACAGAAATGCAGACACTCGCCATTGCATCTCAGGCAGCAGGCTAGCGAGATAGCCAGGGATGCTCAGAAACACAGACAGCTCCCTGCTAGCATGTTAGTATATGTCACTGTTAACATTGTAATCTAACCGTGAGTAGATCTCTGAGGAATGATGCAGCTTTATTTGTTAAAGAAAATAAGCTTACATGGGATAAATGTGAGTTAAGACTGTAACTGGTAAAAATTTTGTCTTGGTACTATAATACTTGGTTCCATAAAATATACTTGAGCTTTTAACATTCACTATATGTGATTTATATTACACTTGTTTTATATATAAGCAACACATTATTTTTCCTTAAATACTTCATATTGAAAATTCTCATTTTAAAAAATTTTAGCAAAATCTTTTGTGCTCTCTCTTTACATAAAATCAGTTTTAAATTCTTCATTAGAATTTATTGAGTAGGTTGGATTAAAGAGACCCTGAGTGCTGTAGTGGCATAGTTATTTATGTCTTCTCTTGGAAAAGGATTTAAAATGATAAGTATACATTCACTTCTGATTATAACCCAGATTCCTCCATGAGAAAATAAATCAACTGTGAAAATTTTTACAATAAGCTTTAAATAATTAGGTCTAGTTAACACAGAGTATGGAATGATCGCTGATTTGTGGTCAGGATAGATTCTACATATGCTGTTTTGCTCCATGACATTAAGTCATTTCATATCTCATTTTCATGATTTATTTTTACTTTTATTTATGAGTATGTGCGGATGTTTGTATGAGCATATGCGTCCTATGTGCAGGTTCCCAAGTAAGCCAGGTCCTCGGGAGCTGGAGTTACAGGTGTGAGCAAGAAGACATGAGTGCTGAGAACCAAATGGGTTCTCTGAAAAAGCAGCAAGTGTTCTTAATTGCTTGAGCATCTCTCCATACTCCTTTGTTGTGGGAGAATGCTTTTGTACACTGTAAGAATGTGCCACTCATACTGGTTTAATAAAATGCTGATTGGCTAGTAGCCAGGCAGGAAGTATAGGTGGGGTAATCAGACTAGGCAAATTCTGGGAAGAGGAAAGGCAGAGAGTCAGCCACCAGCCAAACACAGAGGAAGCAGGATGAGAATGTCTTACTTAGAAAAGGTACCAAGCCACATGGCTAAATGTAGACAAGAATTATGGGTTAAGTTGTTAAGAGCTAGTTAATAATAAGCCTGCACTAATAGGCCAAACAGTTTATAATTAATATAAGCCTCCGTGTGTTTATTTGGGACTGAATGGCTGTGGGGCTGGGCAGGACAGAAACTCCTGGCTACACCCCCTTCATCTTCTTAATCTTAGTATCTTTGCCTCTTGCCAAGAGAACATCAGAAAAACCTGCATTTTATATGGGTTGGGTAAAATGATGTAGGAGCACTAAGTGTTCTGGTGCCTGATGTGCACGTAGTAAGTAAGGAAACGCCTTTAAAAATAGGCAAAGGCAATGGGATGCAATTTTCTGGTTGTAAATATTCAGTAATGCATGACTGACAGTAGGGGGTAGGAAGATGAAGTCTTGTTGGTCAAAAGAGTATCACATAAGTGGCTCGTGGCAGTGGGTGGAGGTGAGGCTGCCCAGCGCAGGTCATCCCCCTGATAGAGAGGAGGAGAGTGACCCAGAGTTCTGGAGTCAGACAGTTCACTCCACTTTGGATTTACAGAGTTTGATGTAAACAGAAGATGGATGGATATACCTCACACAACTAGAGGCAAGTGAGGCTTGCCAGCAGGTTCCAGATTGAAGGTTCAGCTTCAAGGTGGGAAGCCTTGGGAACTCTCATAGGGATGGCAACATACAGGGCTGCAAGTCAGGACTCAGAAGAGAATCAAAGGGAAGTATGTTGCCAGGAAACCTAGGACCATGGCATAGAGGGAAAGGGGAGACTGACCTTCAGTGTAGAGTCTGAGAAGGGCAGAGTGAGGGGGCAGACAGCCTCAGGCAATTCCTTCCTTCCTCAGCAAATGAAAACTGAGTTCTGGAAAGAGAACTTCGCCTATGGAAGCAAACTGTCTCCATTGCTGTGTACTTTCTTTTGGGTGAGCATCAGTAGCTGATAATGATTTTGCATCTCTCTGTCTCTCACATCCACATATTATGTCACTCCACCTTCTCATGTCATAGATTTTTAATGTTTTGAGTCCTAAAAAGGCAAATCATCTCCTTTTGTTGCCCTTCAGAACAATCCAAGCAGTCCATATCAGAAAGAAACAAGAGGTTGTGTGGGACCCTCTCACTGACTAAAAGTTTCTCAACTTCTCTGTGGCTCAGGTTTCTAGTCTAAAGTTGGAAATGATAAAAATTCATAGGCTGTTGTGAGCACACAGTAGAATTAATACATTCAAAGCTCTCAGATGAGTATATGGCAATTATAAATGTAGTGTAAACAATCACTGTTACAATAGATAAGCACACTTACACAAATAATTGGAAGAAGATTAAACATAATGGCTAAAAGAATAGATATTGGAGCTAGGTTCAATCCCATACATACCATTTACTAGGTGAGTAACCTTGAACAAATTTTTTAGTCTTTATGGACCTCAATTTCTTCAAGTATAAATTTGAAGAATGCATCCTAAGTATGAGGATTAAGGGAATCAATACATGCAAAGCTGTAGCGGCGGTAGGAGGAATTTGGAAATAAACAAAAATAGTCCTTTTAGAATAAATCAGTTTTAATAAAAGGAGAATAAGGGAACTTACAAAGCCAAGGCTCCAGCGAAGCAGAGAGTGATGCGGGAAAAAAAAAAACAGGGGCGACTATCCCCCACCCGGTTCTTTTTAAAGGTACCTTTCTCCCCTGGGGCAGCCACGCCCCTGAACGCAGGGATTGGGCCAGCTGCCCCAACATTTCCCCCTTTTGTCTAAATAAGGCAGATTCAGAAACCAAATACAACTATATACAATGGGAATAGATCATATAAAATTACAAGAAGTAAACAATATTAGGCGAGGAACATATAACAAAAATTTTACTAAACATTCTACTTCAGGAAGTCTAAATAATGTAGAAGGTAGCTACAATTATCTAATCTTCAACCCCATCAAAGATCTGAGGAGGGAAGTAATATTACTAAAGCAACCAGGAAGCACAAACGAGAAACTTCCAAAATGTGCAACAGAAGACAGAGACAATTGACTGCCTGGGCAACCACACGAAACCTTGTTAGCAATGTTGAGGCAACAAACTTTGGCTGAGGCCTGATATAACCTGACATACCATTATACAACGGCAAGGAACCTTTAGTAGAACTATCCTATCCTGTCTTGGCAAGATAAGACAATTCTGTTTTATCCACTTATGGATATTTTGTAGCTTAGTCAGTAGTGGAGGTATGGGCTTTTCTTTGCCCAAAGGCCAGTTCTGCCAAGAAGAAGACAAACTCCCAGTGGAGTGTCTTTGGTGCTCAACGTTCTCTCAGGAGTAGAGCATTGTTGCCAGGAGTGATTGTGTCTCATAATTACAAAACTCTAGGTTAGATTAAAGGCCATGTTCTACAGCTCTTCAAAGAGGTCGAAGATTATGCAATCTATACTAAATACAACCTCTATGTGTCTAAAAAACCTGATTATCCTAAATATAAATATGACAAACATATAATTCTCAATACTTATCTAACTGTATGACTAATAGAATAGACAACTGTGCAATAAATGAAGACAATGATTTCCAAATGTAAACAGGGTCATTACATAAATAATATCTGAGGTAGAAATCTACATTGCAATATAGTAAACAATGTCATTACATAAATAATATCAGAGGTAGAGATGTACATTTCAGTATGGTATACAATGTCAATATAACAGTTGTTTCAAACAGAGGTAGGATCATACTCTCATACAATGTTCAATATATCAATATACAAGAATCAACACTCATAGTTTTCAAAAAACAATAACTCACAAAAATCAATTATTCCTTCAGATCACCAGTTAATCCCTCCCCCCCTTTTTTGAGATATATATATATATATATATATATATACATAGTTTATACCCCTGAGTCCATATGAAGCCTTCCACAACCCCTCAACCCTATACCAGCCACCAATTAGTGTCCCTAAACCTGAGGGTAAACTTTGTTGGGGGGTGGGGGCATCGTCATCCAAGATTGCTTCCAGCTGACATGGGGTGACTTTTCTTATCAGGGGGTCCTGTGAAAGCAAATGATGGTAAAATACCCAGGGTAACATTTCATCTAGGAAAAATGTGTCTAGCCTCTGAATATTTTGAGGAAATCCGGCCAGAATGTTGTCAAAAATATACACTATTCAAGAGTGTTCTGTGCAATTGGTACCAAAAAACAGGCCAAATATTAGCGCTACAAAAACATGACATCATAATAACCAGTTGGAGTTGATGTTGCAGGGCCCCGTCTTCATCCTGGAAACTGCAAAGATTACTGAAGAAAAATTTGTTGTTTGTTGCGAGAAAGATAAGCATTATCTACAAAGACACATACAGACATATACGTGCATATCTTCAATGAAAGGTGCATTAAAGACAGACATAGATATGAGGGAAGGCAAAGAAGGCAAATATATTGGTACCATTATTAACATTATTGTTATTATTATTCTGTCTCATGACTCCTGACCTGAGACAGAAACTCTGAGAAATCTTTTATAAACAAGCTTGGAATTGGAGAGGGACTGGGCCAGAGTCCAAATCCAAGAAACCAGCTCTAAATATTTATAAAGAGATGCATATTGACACACATTCAAAAAACTGTTTTTCATAATCACGGAGCTTACGCAATGTTAATGCTTATCCTTGATGGGTTGCAATTGGTTTCCATCCATCAGTATTCAAGATATCCAGGGTCCCTCAGATCCTTTGAAGGTGAGCGTCTTCCTGTGGAGATAAGAAAAGAACCCTGCCCCCAAACTATAGGTCTCTTACTATCAGTATGTTCACCATCCTTGTGCATGAATTGTTATTTTTCTTTTCCAAGGGGCTTCTCCTCTTCAAACTGAACCTTTATTAACTTTGTTGGTATCCACGATTTTTCTTCTCCTGTGGAGACAAGAGCAAAACCCCTTCCCCAACGCAGCACATCCCCTGGCTTCCATTGTGAGGTCAGCACATCCTTGAAATAAACTGGTTGATTTAATTCAGCAGACTTTTCCATTATCCAATGTCTTTCTGCAGCCGTTGTTCCCTTCTCATTAGCGTTGAGAAAATTCAAGGTTAGTAAAGCATTATGTAATCTATTTCTGGGGGTATTTTCCACCCCCTTTTGTTTGTTTAACATATCCTTTATAGTCCTATTTGATCTCTCAATGACTGCTTGACCTAAAGGATTGTAGGGTATACCTGTAACATGCTTAATGTTGTAATAAGCAAAAAACCGTTTCATTTTCCTAGAGCCATAAGCTGGACCATTATCCGTCTTTATTTGTGCAGGTATACCCATGATGGCCATAACTTCTAACAAGTGAGTGATTACTGAATCAGCCTTTTCTGAGCTTAAAGCAGTTGCCCATTGGAAGCCTGAATAAGTGTCAATGGTATGGTGTACATATTTTAATTTTCCAAATTCTGTGAAGTGGAACACATCCATCTGCCAGATTTCATTCCTTTTAGTGCCCTTTGGGTTAGTCCCTGCAGGCAGTGGTGCTTGGTTATAGAAAGTGCAAGTAGGGCATTTCTTTACAATCTCCTTAGCTTGTTGTCATGTAATAGAAAACTCTTTCTTCAAGCCTTTGCTATTGACATGATGCTTTTCATGAAATTCGGAAGCCTGCAGCACACTACCAATCAATAACTGATCAATATCTGCATTACCTTGTGCTAAAGGACCTGGCAGACCCGTATGGGATCGGATGTGTGTTATATACATAGGGCAAAGTCTGTTCCTGATCATTTCTTGTACCTGGATAAACAATAAGATTAGTTCAGTATCATCAGGTATGAATTCAGCAGTTTCAATATGTAAGATATCTCTTTCTGCATATTGTGAGTCAGTAATAATGTTAAGAGGTTCCTTAAAATCCCTTAGCACCATAAGAATGGCAAATAACTCTGCCTTTTGTCCAGAATCATAAGGACTTTGTTCCACCTTACTCAAGTCTTCTCATTTGTAGCCTGCCTTCCCTGACTTATTAGCATCAGTATAAAACATGCGGGCTCCAGTTATTGGAGCATCACGGACGATTCGAGGAAGAATCCAAGAAGTTCTCTTTATAAAGTTAAGCCTTTTGCTTTTTGAATAGTTGTTATTAATTTCTCCTAAAAAGTTAGTACAAGCTCTTTGCCATGGTTCATTATCTTCCCATAATTTTCGTATCTCATCAGCGGTGAAAGGCACTATGATTTCTGCTGGGTCCATGCCTGCTAGTTGATGAAGTCTCAATTTTCCTTTTATGATTAGTTCAGAAACCTTCTCCACATAGGTTTTTATTTTCTTACTTGGCTTATGAGGTAGAAAGATCCACTCTAAGATAATATCATCTCTTTGCATTAAAATTCCTGTAGGAGAAATTTTTGAAGGCAATATGATGAGAATACAACTGAGTTCTGGATTCACCCTATCCACATGTGCTTCCTGCAATCTTTCTTCAACCATTGTCAGTTCTTTTTCTGCTTCAGCTGTTAATTCTCTGGGACTGTTTAAGTCTCTTTCCCCATCTAAGGTTTTGTTTAAGTGAATTATCATATCAGGTGTTATCCCAACAGCCGGTCGAAGGCTGGAAATGTCTCCCAACAACCTTTGAAAGTCATTAAGAGTCCGTAGTTGATCTCTCCTAATTTGTGCCTTTTGTGTCTTAATTTTTTGCAAGCCTATTCTATAACCTAGATAATCAACAGAATCTCCTCTCTGAATTTTTTCAGGAGCAATCTGTAATCCCCATTTAGGTAGAACTATTTTCACCTCTTCAAACAGTCTTTCTAAGGTATCCATGTTTGAATCAGACAATAAAATATCATCCATATAATGAGAGATAATAGACTTGGGAAACATCTTGCGTATTATTTGCAATGGTTGACTTACAAAGTATTGGCACAGGGTGGGAGAGTTCAACATGCCCTGTGGGAGGACGGTCCACTGGTATCTCTTGGTAGGTTGAGAGTTATTATAAGTAGGCACTGTGAAGGCAAACTTTTCTCTATCTTTTTCTTGTAAAGGTATGGTAAAGAAACAGTCATTCAAATCAATAACTACGAGAGGCCATCCTTTTGGTAATAAAGAAGGCAGAGGAAGTCCAGATTGCAGAGAGCCCATAGACTGAATAACCTTGTTAATAGCTCTGAGATCTGTCACCATTCTCCATTTACCAGATTTTTTCTTAGCCACAAATACAGGAGAATTCCAAGGGCTGGTAGATTCTTCTATATGCTGAGCATCCAATTGCTCTTGTACTAGCTGTTCTAAAGCTTGCAACTTTTCCTCAGATAAAGGCCATTGTTTTGTCCATATCGGTTTCTCAGTCAACCATTTTAGAGGTAGGGCCGTTGGTGATTCTGGAGGGGCATCCTTTGGTTTGTGTTCTTGTACAGCCCAAATGGCTGGTTTTTGCCATCTGTAATACCTTTTGATGTTTTCCTCAGAAATATATGCTCTAGAGGCAGCAGGAATGTTAATTTGAGTATTCCATTGCTGCAATAGGTCACGACCCCATAAATTTACTGCAATATTAGCTACATATGGCCTTAATTTTCCTATTTGTCCTTCTGGTCCTATGCATTTAACCCATCTCGTGCTTTGTCTTACTCGAGATAGGGTCCCAATTCCCAAGAGCCGAACATTTACATCCTGTAGAGGCCAATACGGATGCCAAGATTCTGGAGTAATGATACTAACATCCGCTCCTGTGTCCAGCAGGCCAGTAATGAAAATGCCATTTACACATACTCTTAACTTGGGTCTTTGATCACTTATAGAAGTTTGCGAAAATACACGTAATTCATCTTTCAGGCTATTTTTGCTTCTAACAGCAGACATGGGGATTTCTAATTGTCCTGACAAGGCATGTTCTCCGTTGTAACGGGAAATGACTGGACCACATTCGCCATGGGGACCTGCAAGAGCCCCCCCCATGGCATTTCCCGCTTGCAGTGGATTTCCTTACCTATCTCTTGACGATCTGCATTCACTGTCCCAATGTCTACCTTTTCCACATCTCCGACATAAACCTGAAGGCTGAGGCCTCCTATTCCTGTTATTCCTGGAAGAGGCATTATTATTATTATTTCTGTAAATCCTTTGTCTGCAATTCTGTTTCATATGTCCCATTCTGCCACAATTAAAACATTTGGTATTTTGATGTCTCCTTTTACCATTGGCAATGGCTTCTTCTACCCAGGTCTCCGTGTTAAACTCAGCCGATTCAATATTCATTGTATGTAAGACCCATTCCTCCAGAGGTGCTGATCTGATCTTTAGAGGCGTCAAAACCCTTTTGCACTCTACATTGGCATTCTCATAAGCCAAGGACTCAATTATTACCTGCCTTGCTTCTGGGTCAGATATCCCTATTTGTACAGCTTTAGTTAGTCTATGTAAAAAGTCAACAAATGGTTCTCTCGGACCCTGTTTAACTCTGATATATGATTCCGTTCTCTGTCTTGGGTCTTGAACCCTGTCCCAAGCCTTCAAGGCTGCGGTAGTACATATGGATAAAGTGTGTTCATCATAATTAGCTTGTTCTAGAGGATCAGAATAAAGTCCTTCACCCAGAATTTGATCTAGGGTGATGTCAACTCCCTTTGATCTTTCCTGCTGTTCTAAAAGCCTAGCCTCTTGTCTGAAAATACACTTCCAGCTTAATTGAGATCTGCTCTCTAGAACCGCCGACACTAGGTCCAACCAGTCCCTTGGTGTGGGGTTCATGGTTATGGACCAAGACTTTAGCATCTCCTTAACAAAGTAGCTATGTATCCCAAAATTCATAACAGCTTGTTTAATTTCTTTCAGATCATTCATACGGATGGGTTCACATGTATATTCCTTGGTGACCTTAGGGTTTTTAGAACCAGTCACCTTTTCTGTGGTTATCACTGGGAAAATAGGCAGAGTTCTGTTAAAGCTATCCCGGAGAGGTCTATTTATCGATGGGGTTGGGACTTTCTTTTGTACTATTTGCTCCTGTTCATGAGAGTCTATAATTTTCTCAATCTTTTCAAATCTATTTACCATTGCCTTCTACAATGCCTCAATCTCTTGCCCAGTATTATGTTCCAAGGCTTTCATAGAGTATTCAAAGGTATGAAGTTTGTCCAACACCGATAACGTCTCATCCTTGGACAGAATTTTCATGGCATGAATGGTGCCATCTTGTATCGAAATTCTGTCCAGTAATCTTTCATAGCCCTTTGATAAAGTCTTGTTAATACATTCAACGGTTCGAATCTTCTCAGTTAATGTTTCAATTCCTACCGACAGGGATTGCAATTTATGATTCAAATCAGCTGTTCCTGCCTCCATATCTTGCATTTTCCTCTCAAGTGATAAAGCCATCTCAGGGAAGGATCTGTTATTCCTTTCCTCACGAGATTCAAACTTCTCCTCGAGAGTTTCAAGCCGTTTACAAAACTCTTGCATATTTTTCTCAATTGACAAAGCCATCTCAGAGGAAACTCTACTATTCCTTTCCTCGAGAGCTGCAACCGTCTCTTCAAACTGTTTATTGGTGTTTTCCAAACCAGTTATGTCCTTGTTTAGTTTTTTAACTCCTGCCTGTAAGGACTCTATCACTTTTCTATCTTCCAACCATGTTGTAATGAAAAAAATAAAAATAGATACCAAGCCCTATAAATATCCAGCCAAAGGAAACCACATCTGTATCGCTCAAAAATTCAGTCATCGTGTAATTAAACAAATTATAGAATCCTTTAATTGTGATATTATCAGATATTTTCAATCTGAATGCTTAATTTCAATCAAATGAAAAAATTACCTTTAATTACCGTTGTCTGCCAGTAGATGGCGCAGTGCACCTAGGTTCACGTGTTTTTAGGAAACCAAAGATGGCGTCCTGGATCAGGGCGCACAGAGCTGGCAGCGGCTGGAGAAACGGCGTCGACAGGGAGGCTCGGGCAGGACGATCCGCTAGCTTAAAATCAACGTTGAATCTCTGCAAGAGCTGCACAAGCAGTTTGGCGGGCGACCCGGCTGAGCGCTCGCTTGCTCCGGGCGCCCTGGCTGAGGGAAGGGGGAGAGGGAAGGGCGGCGCCGAATGAGGCGCGTGCCCGGGGCTGTGGGGGACCCAGAAAGCGGCGGTGGCCAGCGGCTGGACAGGGCTCTGGACCGGCATGCGGTGATACCACGGGGCAGGGCTCAGAACAGGCTTGTGTTCTCAGCCTAAGCAAGCGCAGGCAAACAGCTCCTGAGCAGAGCAGAGGTTTGGCCGCGGGCGGTCTCCGTATGGAGACGTGGGAATAAAAAAGGGTGCGTGGCCCGGCTCACTCCGCTGAATTAAAATTGAGCTGGTTCAGCCCACCTGCGAATTGCGAGTAGAAATCTGCCGACCGCAGCAGACTGTGGGGTAAGAGTGGTCCCCAGCGGCTACTGCCCCCGGGGTTCTGCCCCACGTGGAGGGCACCACGTGTAGCAGCGGTCGGAGAAATTTGGAAATAAACAAAAATAGTTCTTTTAGAATAAATCAGTTTTAATAAAAGGAGAATAAGGGAACTTACAAAGCCAAGGCTACAGTGAAGCAGAGGGTGACGCGGGGAAAAAAAAACAGGGGCGACTATCCCCCACCCGGTTCTTTTTAAAGGTACCTTTCTCCCCTGGGGCAGCCACGCCCCTGAACACAGGGATTGGGCCAGCTGCCCCAACACAAAGCACTTAGTAATTAGTAGTCATTATTATCAGCTGTGGCTTATCATTGACTCCTCATCTGAGGAGGCCCACATACTCTCTCTCTCTCTCTCTCTCTCTCTCTCTCTTTCTCTCTCTCTCTCTCTTTCTCTCTCTCTCCCCCTCTCCAGGACTGCTTGCAATCAGTCACTTGAATATAGTCTGCAGTACTTCACGTAGCCTAACATACCCACCATAAACATTAAGACAATATAGACATGGGTGGAGAGGAGTGGAGAGAAGCTAAAGATGGCTCTGAGAACATTGCCATTGTAGCTCTAGGCTGCTGTCACATTTAAATGTCTAGGGAAGGTTTTCACTGTGTATATTTGTGGGTGTGGGAACTGAGTAGAGTGTGCCAGTTGGGGATGAAGTCCTACAAGAGGGGGATACTATGCTCATTGCCCTTCCCCAGAAACACCTCCTCCTCGCCAATGCATATGAGTGCATGTGGGTAATCAAACTGACCTCACCTGTATCTAGCATCAGCCCTGGGGTGTTCAGAGAACACTGTTTACTGGATAAACATGAGCTCTTCTATCCCAATCATTTGAACGCCTCAGTCTCCTGGTGCCTCACAATCAGCAAGTATCCATATGAAAAGATACTTTAAATAATCATTTCCTCAAAATAACAATCTATAAAACATAAATAGTAAATTTCTTTTTACCATAAAAGAAAATTAGATTATCGTAAATAGAGCCTATAAATCATTTGTGATATGTCTGAGCTTTTTATGTACCATAATAACTAATCACTTGGCTATCAGGGCACTAGGGAAATTACAATAAATTATATTTTGTGGGATATGCACCACATGAATGAAACCCGGGATATTATAGAAGTGACCTTCACCTTGCATGATGTCATAGAAAAAAATGATGTTGCCCAAATAACTTCATAGGGTTAATTAGTTTCAGAGAGCACACAGAGGCAGCGATGTCACAGGGCTTTTTTTTTTTTATCTTTTTTCCCGTGGGAAGTTGGGCTAATAAAAATGAAAAACATTTCAAGTAGCTGAGTAAGAAAGCAAAGTTGCAGGGAGCTGGAAGGGCCTGCTTTGGCAAGTCCCCTCAGAAGGCCAGTTCTCTTTTGTTTTTCACCCTTTTGCATCTTTCCCCAACTACATGTGGGAATCTTTTGAGTATTCACTGTTTCCAGCCTGCCCTGATGATGGATTTTTATTTTTTAATTTGCCAATGGACATATATTCCTCGAATCAGATAGGGAAGTCTACAGATAAGGAGCCATTTATCTGTATAAAATATGCTGCTTTGTTTGGTCTCTGCACTTGGACCCCAGTGGGGGTGGAGGTAATGTTTCCACAGTCATGCTGATTTCACATGAATAAGTTTGCTGGTGTCAAAGGCGGCTGCAGTTCCGCACTGGCATCTGGGGTACAGAAGGCTAATTCTTCTGAATAGAGCCATTGATGATTACATTTGGGGGAAACTTAATCATAGAGTAATTAGGCTTTAATTCTTACAAAAACTTGCAATTAATTGCATCTTTTATACAAGTTTTTTGTTTGATTTAAAGTACTGTGTAGGTTAGTTATAGAAACAATTTAAATGTGGTTTTAATTACAATTGTTTTATGATTTTAATGAGTCTTAAAAATCTTTTGATGAGCAGACTGTATGATTATGGTATTTTAAATGATTGGGTAAATGCATACTTTTATAGTTTACCTTTTAGGAAACTGTATTTTTATGGGAACTATCATTTTTTTCATGATGTATTGTTTCATTTTAGTTTTAGTGGGAATCTGTGCTTAGTCCTGCCCCCAATCACCCAAATGTTTTCTTTCTAGAATAACATTGAACTTTCATGAAATCACAAGCATCAGGCTATAGCCTAATACTGCAATTAAATTCGATCATAAAATATTTTTGTTTTTATAATAAAAGAATCTGATTATTGCTAACACTTTTAGCTAGAAATTTAAATTTCTACATATCTTGGATTAGATAAATTACTTGCAAGCAGGATATCTTTCATAGGAAGACAAACAAATGTGACTTTAGGCACTGACTTGAAATTTTTCATAGAATTTAATATTGAGTTATCACCTTGATAATGTGTTGTCACAGAACTAAAAGTGGGTACTCTCGATAAACATGGAGGGCTTTTAAATAGTATTATAAGGTTAGTTTTCCTTTTTGAGTATGTCTTCTTTTGTTCATACTACATAAAATAGCCAGCACTTGGTGGTTTTCTGCTGGCTTTTCAGGCTCCTTAGACAAGGGATGGCCTCACATATGTTTTCACCTTCCACTCTCTATGGCACCGCTACCTTCCACCCTCCTGTGTTCCAGCCTTCTCTTCCCAGCTTAGGTCAAATTATTTGCATGTGCCTAAAAAATCCAATCAAAACAATTCATGTCAAAAGAATATAGGAAAAAAATGTGGTCATAGCCATAGATAGAGCAAAACATCTAACACATTCACAACTCAAAAAGAACTCAGTAAATTAGGGATGAAAAGAAACATACTCATTTTGTTTATAAAAAGTCATAGTTAACATGATATTAGGAAGACATGGAATTGGGCAAGAATGTCTTCTCTGGCTACTTCATTTACTATTGTACTGAATATCTTAGTACACTAAGACAAGAAAGACAGAAAAGGCTGTTTTTATTTGCAGATGATCAGGTTGTATATAGAAAACTCCAAGGTACCCATAAATAACTAGGAAATATAATAAATATAGCCATAATGCAGGATACAACGTCAATACAAACATTTATCTCTACATACTAGGAAAAATCATTTTACAGTAGAAAGTTAATTGTACATTTTCATGTAGAATAGCATAAAATGTT
This sequence comes from Arvicola amphibius, assembly GCF_903992535.2. Classification (NCBI taxonomy): domain Eukaryota; kingdom Metazoa; phylum Chordata; class Mammalia; order Rodentia; family Cricetidae; genus Arvicola; species Arvicola amphibius. The sequence continues at coordinate 68,963,819 of NC_052049.1, read as the reverse complement.
CTGAAATAAATATAACAAAATATGTGGATCACCTCCCTCTACACACAAAACCATAAAGTCTGAGCTAGAGAGATGGCTTAATTGATCAGAGCACTGGCTGCTCCTCCAGAAGACTCAGTTCAATCCCCAGCACCCACATGGACACAACCACTCATAACTCTAGGTACAGGGAATCTGATGCCTTCTTCTGGCCTCCTAGAATACCAGGCACACTCATGATACATAGACGTGCATGCAGGAGAAACACTCAATACACGTACAATAATAATAATAACAGAAATTTAAAACCTGTAAAATATGCCAAGCATGGTAATGCAGGGCTATCAGCCTTTAATCCCTACACTCCTGAGGCAGAGCGAGATGGATCTCTGTGGGTTTGAGTCTAGCAAGACTACATACTAAGACCCTATCTCAAAACAAGCAAACAAACAAACAAAAATCCTCTAAAATACTAGAAAAGAAATTAAAAGGGAAGTAAAATGAATAAATTAAGAATACACCACAATTAAAGATTCAATTTCATTAAATTTGCTCCTTGAAAATTTCACATTTCAAATATGTGTATGCCTCATCCCTGATACTCTTAGGCCACCCTCTCCTAAGCTTTCCACCACTGTCAGCCCTGCCCTTCCCTACCACTTGCTGGCCAATATTTATGTCCTTTCTGTTTTGTTCTGTGACCCCGCTGAGTTCGACTAGAGCAATCTATGTGACCAAAGCTTTTGAACAATTTTTAAAGTAATAGTCCTTTCAAAATAGTCTATAAATTTATACAGCCCTAATCAAAACCCAGACATTGACCAGATGAGGCAACTCGTGCCTTTCCATCTGTCTTGTCAGGAAGCTCAAGCAGGAAGATTACAAATTCAAGGCTTGCTAGCCTGGACAATTCAACAAGACCATGTCTCAAAACTAAGATGAAAAGAGCTAGGAATGTCGCTTAGTGGTAGAGCATTTGCCTAGTATGTGAAAAGCCCTGGGTTCAGTTTTTGGTACCACACACAGAAAAGACAGAGACAGGAAGACAGAGACAGGAAGACAGAGAGAGCCATGCCAATAGGACTGGGAAAAAATGGCTAAACCAGCTGAGGAATCAATCTGACAGCAGCATGTTTTTAACATGAAGTTAAAAACAGAACAATTCTATCCTGTGGTGGGAGCAGCAGGCTGCGTTCCTGCCACCCGGCACCCAGCCACCTGGCTAACTTATGCCCCGAAATAACAACACACAAACTCTATTCATTTAAACACTGCCTGGTCCATTAATTTCAGCCTTTTATTATCTAATTCTCACATCTTGCTTAACCCATTTTTAGTAATGTGTGTAGCACCACAAGTGGTGTCTTACCGGGAAAGATTCAGCATGTCTGACCTGGCGGCTGGCTCCATCGCGTCTGTCCCAGAGAGGCATGATGATTGCCTGAGGCATCTGCCTCACTCCCAGCATCCTGTTCTGTCTACTCCACCCACCTAATGTTCTAACCTATTAGGCCAAGCAGTTTCTTTATTAATTAACCAATGAAACAGCAGATAGCTAGAAACACTCCTACATCACTATCCTAAACAATTTACCCAAATTTGACAATCTGTGTCCAAACAAAAAGGTGGTTTCAAGTGTTCAGAGCAACAAATGAGATACAACCAACTTAAATGTCCACAAGCTATGAAATGGGTATGTAATTGTGACACATCTCCATTACTAAATGTTACCTGAAAACACAGCAGAATATTAATGACTCAATAATATGAGTCCCTAAAATATGCTAGGTGAAAGGACCAAAGACAAAAGATGATTTACTATCCCATCATGTCCTTTGGGCTGGCAGGTTCTAATTAGTTGCATTTTTCAAATACCCTCACATTAACTCTGGGTGATTCTTGAAGTTTTTGCTCAGTGCTCTGTGAAGTCCTTATAAACTGTATTGTCTTTGCATGCTTATTTCCCTGGTACATTCCTCAGTTTGCAGCCCAAACTTCCAAAGACCTAGTGGTTTAAACATGTTTTCCTCACAGTTTAGAGGAATGAAGTCTGAGGCCAGGTTGCCACCATGCCCACACTCTGGTGGGGGTCCTCTCTGGCTTGCAGGCAACCAATCTCTCATTGCATCTTCACCTGGTAAAAAGAAGACAAGAAAGTCCTCTGGATTTCTTTTTCTTTTTTACAAGGATATTATTCAACTTGTGAGCTCTCCACCCTCATGGCTGAAAAACCTCCCAAAGGACCCACCTCGAACCATGCCACCAGGAAGGGATCTTAGTGTGTGTTTGAGAGTAGAGCCTCAGACCTCCAATCCTCTGCAAGGCCATTATACTCCTGTGTTTTCATTTATGTGAGAGAATGGTCTAGTGACTTGGAAGCTACCATAATTTTGATGATTAAGAATTACTGGCAAATTGTCAGGGCAAAAGACACGATGTATAGATCCTGCAAACTGCCTTCTTCTACAAAGTAAATCTCTGTTCTCAGACTTCTTTCTTCTTTTTAAATCCTTGTCTCCTCTTTAGGAGACTCCTTAGTGTACCTTCTCTAGTTTCACAACTGCCCTGCCCCCATTACTAGGAGTCTTCACTAAGGTCACTCTCATAGATCCCATGGAGTTTCCATTGACTAGGTTTCTACATTGCCCCTCCCCCATTACAGTAGTCTCTCCCAGAACTCTCTCCTCCACCCCATCCCATCCCTACCTGATCATCACATCCCTGCCTGTCCCTAGTCTACCCACAGAATCTGTTCTATTTCCCCTTCCAGGGAAAGCCATGAGTCCTCCCTTGAGCCCTCCTTGTTACTTAGCATCTGGGTCTGTACATTATTCTGCACTTACAAACTTAACAGACAATTCCCACTTGTGAATACATACCATGTTTGTCTTTTGTTTTTTTTCTATTTCCATCCATTTTCCTGCAAATTTTATGATGTCTTTTTATTTTCAGCTGAGTAACACTCCACTGTGTGGATGCTTTCTTTATCCATTATTTGGTTGAGGATCATCTCGGTTGTTTCTAGTTTCTGGCTGTTATGAATAAAGCTTCTATGAACATAGTTGAGATAGTGTCCTTGTGGTAGGATGCACCCTTTGGGTGTATGCCCAAGAATGGCATAACTGTGAAGGTCCCAGGTTTCAAGTTAGGGTCCTCAGTTTGTGTTTCTTTGATGTAGTTGGAACTATTAAGAAAATTAGGTATAGTGAGGAGTTTTAGATCAGTGGATGTGACCTCTCAAACTAAGCTGGTAAGATGCTGGTCTCTTCTCTTTTTCACACTTATTTATAATACAGCATGGTTCTGCTCCTTTGCCAGCCACTTCCACTATGATGTGCTGTGCTACAATAGGCTCGTAGCAATAAGGCCACTTGCTCAATTGTCATTCAAGAGTATTGCTAAAACAAACCATTCATCTGTTTAAGTTGACTTGTCTCAAATACGTTACAATATAGAAAGCTGATGAATATGGCACTACTTCCTCTTTCTGTCTTTCCTTCCATTTGTCCATGACATTTCTTGGGTTTCCCCATCCCTTTAGGTTTCATAATTTGCCGGTATCCAAAAACTCAGGGAAACCCATGCTGACTTTGTTTACCACTTTACTATGAAGGATGTTATAGGATAAGAATTAACAGTCAGATGAAGAGCTGGAGCAAAGAAACTTCTGAAACATGGAATACGTGCTTAGCTCCAACCCAACACACAGAATATTCACCAGTCAGAGGTTTTCTGATACTTATGAGTTTTACATAGATAAGAGCTATATCAAGAAAGAATCTTATAGAGGTTTTATTTCATAGGCATGATTGATTAAATTATTAGCTATTGGTATTCAATTCACTTTCTAGATCATCTCTCCTTTATGTAGGTCAGAGGTGAGTCTGACAATTCTGGTCCTTGGAGGGAAAAGTGGATAATTTGCTAATCTGAAGCAGAGGCAGGGACTGGAAATGGAACAAACACATAAATTTAGCAAAAGAAATAGCATTCATGTTAGGTCATGAAAGATGAATGTTCACAGGAAAATATCAGCTCTTACCTGATGTGAATAATTGTCAGGGATAGCTAAGCCCCACTAAGCAGAAGCTACAGGGACATCTAAAGGCCTTACAGAATGGTGGGGTTGAAGAGGCACCGGAGAAGATGACATTGGACCTTGGAGCATGAGCTCATCTGTAAAGAGATTTGTCTATGCAGATAAGTGGCCTAAATCTTAGTGGTGTGCAGTCACCAAAGAAACCCCATCAGAGAGATGCAACTGGGGCTTTGACTGCACAGAAAAAGACAACTCCCTGCTGTTGGTTTCTAAAAGGCAGAGAATCCAAGTTAAACATACCTTGAAGTCAATTTGTCCTGCATCAAGTAGCCTTTGTCTTTTTTTATCTTTTTATTTTTTTTTTGTATTTGTGGCTATCAAGTAGCCTTTGAATTGAAAACCTTTAAAAATCTCTTAAGATTTTTAAATCTTTTAAAATCTTTTAAGATTTTCCTACATTCAGCCATTGTAAAACTATAAAATATGAAATTGGTATATCCGGATTTCTTTTTTTAATTGAAGATATCTCCTTCTCTCATACAATTCATCCCGACCACAATTTTCTTCTTGCTCCATCCCACCCAGACCCCCTATCTACCTCTGTCTCCCCCGGATCCACTCCCCTCCATTTCCTCTTCAGAGGACAACAGGCCTCCAAGAGACAACAGCCACGCAAGACAAAATGAGATACAATAAGACAAGAAAATAACTATCATATCAAGGCTGGACAAGGCAACCCAAAAAGGAAGAGTCCCAAGAACAGACAAAAGAATCAGAGATATACCAGCTCCCAGTAAATGATTTATTCTCTGTGAATGCAACTTTTGAAATATGCTGCTCTTCATTATCTTCACCTTGATGCAGGTCTGTCTCTCCAAGCCATGGTTCTGTCTGCATTTGCCATGCCACATAGTGCATTGGTAATGCATTAGGTTAATAGAGCAATTATTTAATTGGCTGTAATTTCATTGGCATTCCTATTAGCTAAAGGAAAGTGGCTCAATCTCTGTTTACATTTGCAAAGCCAATATTATGGTTTAAATTATGGCCTTTGGATGAATTTGAAAATGAAAGCCTGATAATCCTTAAAGCAATATTTACAGAGGACTCTTTGTCTTTGTAAAGAATAAAGGGAATGGAAACTAGAATGCATTAAATCATATGGGCTTTTAAATATTCATCTTGCAATCAACTTCATGGTTTCCAAGCCATTATCTAACTTCCTAATACTTGTTGTAAAGAAAGCCAACTCTCTTGCTTTAATTTTCCTATGAAAACACAAACTGTTACTTCACATTTGCCTTTATTACTCTACTGTGCAGGAATTCCAGATGAAATGCTCACAATGTGAATGTTTTTCCTCAGAAGAAATCCTGCTAAAATACTTGACTTCGAAACATAGACATTTTTCGTCAGCAACCTCTGGTTGTAAATGATCTCTGCCCATGTAACAAAGCCTCCTCTGACCACCCAATAAAATAACAATTAAAGACTAAAATTGTTCCAATTCTGAAGACAGTATGTCAGGAAGCCTAATGTCAATTTCCTGTGAGTTGGAAGATGCTGAAGTGGTCTCGTATTGTTTCTCCTGCATTAAAGACGAATCACCCAAAGCACCTAAATAATGCTTGTGAAAATATGCTGTGGCATAAAGGAAAGTTAAGTCCCACACACATACTAAAATACAATTGCAAGATGCTTAAAAAATATCTCAAACAATGCTATGAGAATCTTCTATGATACTGAATAAAATCAAGTTAACAATATGTAAGGCCTGGTTAATTTCAAGAAGGTAAAAGCAGATTTTACATACCCAGGCAAGGGGGAAATAAAGTTAGTTCCTAGCAAGGAACAAAAAGAAGACCGGATTTCACCTTCTCTGAGGTATTAAATCTGTACAGTTATTTGGCAGCATCTGCAGCATTGTTCAGCACCACAGCTTCTTCTTTGATTGACAGATGAGTATGCCAAAACAGCGTGTAGTTCCAGACACCCCTCACACAGGGTTTTCTTATGTTAACATCTCACATATCCGAAGGACCTAAGAAAAACTTAGAAATTAGCATCGGTTGTTGGAAACCCTGTCATATAAAGTATGGAACTGTGTTCAGAACTGACCATTTTTCCCATGTGTCCCCTGTTGCTTAGCATCCCACATCTTAGTTACTCATCCACAGGATGCAACAATTCCTGTCTTTGTTTGTTATGATGTTGCCTCTTTTGGAGGATACTCAGTTATATGGAAGGAAGGTTGTGCCTTTGCTATTTTTTTATTTGGTGCTTTCTCCTGGTTAGATGAAAATTATACGTTAGTAAAAAGCCACATGCCCTCTCTAGGGTATCACACTAGCATCAGGTAATGTTAGCATGTTTTATTACTGCTGAGGCCATCTCGATCATGGTTAAGTTGCTGTTCCATAGGACCTTTCAGGGTAAAGTTATAATGATATTTCATTTAAAAGAAATAAATATGATATTTTATAACTATACTATATTTGCATGTTCTTGTCCACTAGTTTTAGCATGAGTTAAGTGGCAACTGTGCTGTTTTCATATGAATGGAGTTTTCCTGTTCATATTTCATATTTATTTCATATTTATTCATTGAAATTAATATTGAATAAAGAGCTGTAATTTCTCTTCCATTTACTCAATTGTTTACTTATATTAGTATGGATTCCTGAATAATTATTTTACTATGTAGTTGTAGACTAATACTATAATTATTATATCAAATTTAGCAATTGTTAACTTTTTTCAGGGTTATTCCTGTGTTCATTTGATATGCTGCCATCTTCTCTTTTTTCCTTCACTTTTTTAAAAATAGAATGTTAAGTTTGTGTGTGTGTGTGTGTGTGTGTGTGTGTGTGTGTGTGTTATGCTTGGGGTGTTGTCTATTTGTTCATCTGTGTAAAAGTCTGTTTACGGTAGGTTGTCTCCTTCCTGCATGTGGGTTCCAGTGATTGAACTCAGGTTTGGCTAGAAATACCTCGCTCCAGTGACCATTTTGCTGGCCCTACTTCCTGACTTGCAAATGCTGCAGATACATACTATGTTCTCCTTGTGCCTTCTTCTAGAGTCATTTTTCTCCAAAGACAACAATTTTTTATTTGGTTTTTTTTTCAGCCCTTTTAGTTTTAATTGCTGAAAGGAATTTGGAGGCCAGTCTGTGCCCATTGTAAGTAACTAAGATAGCTTTACCCCTTTAATAACTAGAACAAGGAAGTATGTGTGGTTACTGACTGATGCATGTACACACACCAAAACCAAATGGATCTTTAGCATTAAAGTATGAAGTGTGTTCTCTCAAGAGATTCTCTGCTCAGTTCTCTCCTCTCCCCTTCAGTGTGATTCACTTAGTTTACCTAGATTTCTTTGTTACTGTATCCATTGTAACTTTTGCATGGTGCATCTAGGTTTATTTTGTGGCTGTTCCTTTTATAAAGTAAGTTACTTTGTGTACAATTCTGTGCTGTGATAGAATTTTCATTGCTGTGACAAAATGCCAGAGCAAAGCACTGAGTTCCAACTGTTTTCATCTCCTGTAGTGAAGAGAATATGACCCAGCAGAGAGACTCATATCACAGTAACCAAGATGGAGAGAAAGAAGAGAGTCACTCTGTACTAGCTAATGTCTGTAAGTCTGTCATGCCACCAACTCATGAATGGTACCATAAACATTCAGGATAGGTCTCCGCCCCTTAATAAATCCTTTATATCCCTTGCAGGTATACCCAGAATTATGCTTTCCAGATCTTTATATATGTCTCAGTATATGTAGATGGAAGGTTCTGTCCTGCCTGGTCCTGCAGCCATTCCATCCCAAAGAAACACACAGAGCCTTATAATAATTATAAACTGTTTGGCCTATTAGCTTAAGTTTATTACTAACTAGCTCTTGTAACTTAAATTGAACCACAATTCTTGTCTAACTTTAGCCACGTGGCTTTGTATCTTTTCTCAGGAAGACAGTCTCATCTTGCTTCCTCTGCATCTGACTGGCAGCTGACTCTCTGCTTTTCCTCTTCCCAGAATTCTCCTAGTCTAGTTAGCCCACCTATAATTCCTGCCTGACTACTGGCCAATCAGCATTTTATTAAACCAATATAAGTGGCAAATTCTTACAGTGTACAAGAGCATTATCCCACAGCAAGTGTGTCAATGTGGGGGTGAGCTTTGAGGTTTCCTAAGCTCAGGATACAACCCAGTGTCTCAGTCGACTTCTTGTTGACTGCAAGAAGTAGCACTCTCAGCTCAAGCACCATGTCTGCCTACACACTGCCATGTTCCCAACTTGATGATAATGGACATTCTCACCTCTGAAACTGTTAAGAGAGTCACCCCACTTAAATGTTTCTTTATATGAGTTGCTATGGTCATAAAGTCTCTTCGCAGCAATGAAAATCCTAAGGCAGGAATTATGAAAAATGTAGTTATTTGTTTGCTTTTAGGAAAAAGCCAGTTAAGGTCTACTACTTACTAGTGTATGTATGAATCAATAGCTTGTTCATGTTTACAGATGAGTGATATTACATTGTTTTTTGTTTTTGTTTTATTTATTTAAAAAAATCAATCCAAATTCCCACTTCCTCCCCTCCTCCCATTCCCTTCACACACCTTCCCACCTTACCACGATCTAATCCTAAGAAAAGGTAAGGCACTTTGCTTTGGGGAAAATCCAAGGCCCTCCCAATTTTGTCAGGTGATCTTGTCTGTTTCCAATTTCCAGGTGTGTCTCTATATGTTTTTCTTTAGGTTCTCCTTATTACTTAGCTTCTCTAGGTTCATGAACTATAGGCTCAATATCCTTTGTTAATAGCTAGTATCCACTTATGAGTTAGTACATACCATATTCATTTTGGGGGGGGGGGATCTGGATTACCTCACTCAGGATAGTGTTTTCTAATTCCATCCATTTACATGCAAAATTCAAGATGTCATTGTTTTTTACTGCTGAGTAGTGTAAATTTGCCACACTTTCTTTATCCATTCTTCTGGGGGGCATCTTGGTTGTTTCAGATTTTGGATATTACATTGTAAATGATGGTTTTAAAATATTTGAAGCAGTTAAACATTCCCCAAAAAAAATCTTAAGGGGAAAATGGATACTGTAGACAACTCTCAAAAGGAAAGACATCTATAGCTGGGTGTGGTGGCCCCTGCACTTATTCTTGCCATTTATTAATTCATATATTAGATTAGTTTTCTAAAGTTTGTCACTAGCACAAGATCCATATGTAAGGGGGTAACATTTATCATATTGACTATCTGATCCCCTCTGCTTAATAGATTGCCTGACTCACTCAGAGTAGCATTAAAAATATTAATTCCTATGTAGTAAAGTATTTTCTTCAACTAATCTGTTCTGTGAAGTTTTAGATAGCTTATAAAACTCATTCATTCACTAGCTTAGCCTTCTTTCACAGAACTCTCGTCTACTTAGTCCTAGCACTTAGTAAACTGTGACACACAGCTGCGTGACAGCAGGGTCACAGCTGATGCACTACATCACATTCTACATAGGAGCATCTCTTCAGTGTCCAGTCTGCATGAACACCCAGGATTGCAAAGCTTAGACGGGAGAACACTTTAGAAGTGTTCTCTGTGAAAACGGGACCCAAAGTTCAGGTTTTAGGTTCCACAATAATGTTAGGATCATGGCAAAAGATGAGAATAAGTTACAAATTCTCCTTAAAAAAATTAAAACTTGAAAAGAAACTCAGTGAATCTCCAAGAAGGTTGAAGTGAAGTGCACAACACAGTATAATCTGTCAATATGAGTTCTTTTTGCTTTCAACGCATATAAAAGATAAGATTTCCTGTGATTCATAATGCTGAATCTTTGATTAATATTTTCATTTCATAATTAGGTTTACATTTTCTTCATAAAATTTGATTGATAACCCTTCCGAACATTTTGAAAGTAATAAAGTTAAACCAGGCATGAGCACTCATATCTGTAGTGTTAGCAAGTGGGAGGCTGAGGTAAGAGGATTGTCTTAAAATCAAGGCCAGCCTGGATTACATAATGAGTTTCAACCTGGGCTACATAGAAAGCATTGAATACAATGTCAAGTCCTGTCTTATAAATTCTTTTTAAATTGAAAAAATAACAGAATGATATCATAAAGTGTATTAAAGTTATCTAAATAATACATTTTCTTTATTGGTTAATCTTCTAAAATGTTGTGACCTATGGAAGTGTGCATGTATTTGTCTTTTTTCATTTTTTTTGAGATTATAATTGTGTCATTTCTCCTTTCCTTTCTTCCATCCAAACTCTCCCATACACCTCTCCTTGTTCTCTTTAAATTTCATGGCCACTTTTTCATTAATTATGTCGTAGTTATTGTTCTATTGCTGTGGAAAGACACCATGGCCAGGGCAACTCTTACAAAAGGAAGCATTTGCTAGGGCTTACTTACCCTTTCAGAGATTTAGTCTGTTATCACCATGGCAGAGAATGTGGCAACCTGCAGGCAAATGTTGCTGAAGAAATATCTGTGAGTTTTACATCCAAATCTGCAGACATCAGGAAGAAATAGAGCTACTTGGCCTGTCATGGACTTTTGAAACATCAAGGGCCACTCCAAGTGATGTGCTTGTTCCAATAAGGCCAAACCTCTTAATCCTTCTCAAGTAGTACCATTCTCTGATGACTAAGAATTCAAATATATGAGCCCATGGAAGTCATTCTTATTCAAAAAAAACACAAAGTATTATTAATATATATTAATTTAATCCTAAATATAACCTGATCAATCTGCATGGTGTTACTCGTAAATATCATTTTAGCGCTGACCATATGGTGTTAGATAACCAATGGTATGCTGATCCCTGGGGAAGATCACCTTACCTTCTCGCAGATTCCCTCAGTTGCCTATAGTTCTTTGTGTAGGGTTGAGACCTCATGATCATTCTTTCCCTGGCATATCTGTTGTTGCTTTGTGCAGCTAACACTTATAGACAGTCATAAGACCTTATGGGTCTAACTTCTAACATTCCTAGGAAACACAGTCTGACAGGAAATTTCCTGATCCTCTGGCTCTTACTATCTTTTGTAGTGATGAGCGGCAGCAGGCAGGCCTGCTTTTCATCCCACCCTGCTCCCAGCCACCGGCTAGCTTAGGCCCCAAAATAACAACACACAAATTGTATTCTTTTAAACACTACCTGACCCATTAGTTTCAGCCTCTTACTCACATCTTGACTAACCCATATCTAATAATCTGTGTAACACCACGAGTGGTGTCTTACCGGGAAAGATTCAGCATGTCTGACCTGGCATCTGGCTTCATCGTATCTGTCCCAGAGAGGAGAGGCAGGGCAATTGTCTGAGCCATCTACCTCACTTCCTTCTTCCTGTTCTGTCTACTCCACCCACCTAAGGGCTGGTCTATTAAATGGGCCAAGGCAGTTTCTTTATTAACGAATGAAATCAACACAAACAGAAGACTCTCCCACATCAATCTTTCTGTTCCCTTTTCCACAATGTTCCCTAAGCTTTAGGTGCAGGATTGTTTTGTAGATGTATCCATTGGAACTGGGCTCCACAACTCTGCATTTTGATTACTTGATTGTCTACTGTAATTGTCTCTATCCATTGTAAAGAGATGTTTCCTGGAGAGGTGAAGACTATACTTATCTGTGGGTATAAGGCCAAATATTTAGAATGTATTTAAGTATTATGCTAATTTGGTAAAATGATGGTTGTCGGTTCTCCTTCAAGATCGATGACTTCACTAGCCCTGGGTAGTTGGCTAGGTTTCCAGTACCAGGAATGATTTCACCCTTGTTAAGCAAGTTTTAAGTCAATTAGAGAGCTGTTGGTTACCAAAAAGTAATGTGTGCCACTCTGAACACTTAGGGTATGTACCATGCTGGCCATTGTTGTGGTTTGTAGGTGTCATATCTGGGTAGAACTGTTGTTCTTCTCTCCTTTGGAAGTGTGGTACACTGATTCCACGAAAGCTAGTCCTCAGGGAGGAGGGATTTAGGTCAGTTCCAGCTCCGGCCTCTGGGTCAAGTTTCAGAAGTGCATGCTGTGTTCAGCAATATGGGCTAACCTTCTACCACTAGGGCAACAATAGGCTGTATGTTTCCATTGATTAATGTGCTTCCTTTTGTGCCAATACCATACTGTTTTTATTACTATAGCTTTGTACTACATCTTGAAATTGGGGATGGTGATACTTTCAGCATTACTTTTATTTCAGGAATTTTTTTATATATTCTGGGGTTTTTGTGTTTCCATATGAAGCTGCAAATTGTCCTTTCAAGATCTGTGAGAAATTGTGTTGGACTTTGGATGGAGACTGCAATGAATCTCTCGATTGCATTGGTAGTATGGCTACTTTTACTATGTCCATCCTATCAATTCATGAGAATGAGAGATCTTTCCATCTTCTAATTCCAGGAAGATTTTTATTTCTTTCTTGACTTTTTTCATTGACTTGTTCATCACTCAGCAATGAGCTATTTAATCTCCATTAGTTTGTGTATTTACTAAAGATCTGTTTGCTATCAATTTTTAGTTTTATTGCATTTTGGTCAGGTACAATACAAGGAGTGATTTGCATCTTTTTGAATTTCTAAACATTTGCCTTGTGTCCCAGGATGTGGTCTGTTATAGAGAAGCTTGCATGTGCTGCTGAGGAGAATGTGTGTTCTGGTGTTTGGGTGAAATATTATGTAGATATCTGTTAAGTCCATTTGATACGTGTCTTCATTAGAGTTACTCTTTCTGTGATAAACATCATGACCAAAAGCAGCTTATGGAGGAAAGGATTTATTTGGTTTAATTGGCTTACACTTTCACATCGCAGTTCATTATCAAAAGAAGTCCAGGATAGGAACTCGAGCAAGGCAGGATCCTGAAGGCAGAAGCCATGGAAGAGTGCTGCTTACTGGCTTGCTCGTTGTGGCTTGTTCAGCCTGCATTTTTATAGGACCCAGGACCACCAGCCCAAGGCTGGCACCACCCACAATGAGCTGGATCCTTCCCCATCAATCACTAATTAAGAAAATGCCCTACAGGCCTGACTACAGCTCAGTCTTATGAAAACATTTTATTTATTTAAATTCCTTCTTCTCGAGATATTAGCTTATGTTAAGTTGACAAAAAACTATCCAGTGTGATGTATGGTAGAAATTAATTCTGTTTCTCTGTTTATTTTTTGTCCATATAACCTGTCAATTGGTTCTGTATACTTAGCATTCTATGGATTTGTTTTCCTGGTTTTTTCTATTGGTATCCTGTGTGCTTTTTGTATGTATATGGGTATGTCTTTCCCTAGTTTGGGAATTCTTCTATCATTAAAAACCAGATCCATTTCATTCTGCTTTTACTTCTCTATGCCTATAAATAAAAGGATTTGGCCTTATTCATGGTGTCTCGCATTTCCTATGTGTTCTTTTCCTCTTTTTTATTATTATTCTCTGCATATTTGGTCTAAATGCATTCCTTTATTTTTAACTCCTGATATTCTAACTGCTCTTATCATTCTATTTGTGTAGCTTTCTTTTGAGTTTTTGAGTTGGACAATTGTGTTTTTCAATTTTATCTTTATTTCAGCTTCAGTCCTCCTCAGTGTTTCTATCTCCTGATTATATCATTTCTGTCAGCCTTATGTTTGTGTTTTCTTGAGCATTTCTCAGATGTTAATTCTCCTTGATTTTGCTGAACTGTTTGTGTCTTCTTTAAAATCCTGAATTCTTTCATGAAGTTTATGATTGTTGTTCTAAATTATGCAACCCTGAGTTCATTTAGGTCATTCTCATTGGCAAACATTTCTACAGGACTAGTAGCTTTGGAGCACAGATACAGGCTTGACCTTTTGTATTGTTGGTATATTTTTATTAGCTCTAGGCATATAGATTTCTTTTCCTAGTTCTGAGTCTGATATGAACACAATAGAATCATATAGGCAAGTTCAGCCGAAACATTGATGGAAATGGCCTGGGTGGAATGAAGTCACATGGACAGAGGGGGCCAGGGTTCAAGACATTCTTACTGGTCCAAGCTATAGCATGGTGATGGATTTGGCTGAGTGGGGAGGTTGTATTGGTGTGGGAGGGATATTTTGGTTTGGGGATTATAGAAATATTGAGAAGCCTAGAGATGTTGACAGAAAAAGCAGGGAAAGTCAAAGAAGGCTGGAGCACTGGATATAAGACCAGGGCTAAATTTGGCAGGTTGGGGTAGAATGTGTGGATGGGTAGATGAGGGAGAGTCATTAAGTTAGACTCTAAAGAATGAAGTGGGGAGTCTGAAGGGTTCTGCATGTGGTGGCAGGTAAGGCAAGTCCTGGCAGAATCCTAAAGGTTGGATTTTTCTTTCCTTTTTTTGATGTTGTTGTTTGTTTTAAAGAAATTTGAGACACAGCAAGTTCCAACAGTAATGAGTCTGCTTACATTGTATTAAGCATCATAAGACTGAGAAGAGAAAAAATTCAAACTCAGTACTTTTTGGCAGTCAAGTGCTGGCTCCCCTGGGTCATTAATGTGCTAGATTCTCACCGTATCCATCTTTATTGTCCATCTTTTGGTTGGTGTTAAGGAAGAATTGGTCTGTGATAGCTTTTTACATTTTTAATGATAATTCTGAAGTGTTAGTAAGTCCCCCTTGAGTATTTATTGTGTGTAAGTGGAAGTGTTTGTCATTAGTGACTGAATTTTCAATGAAGTTATTAAATTTCCGTGGACATTGTCATTCCTGTTGCATTTGCTTAGACCAGGAAAGGTTTGAACACCAAAGAAAATATAAAAATTTGATACAGAAATCTGTATTGTAATACAGTAGCAAAAACTCATAACATAAATTTAGATATGAGTGGAAGTAAATTCTGAATGTTAGCTGCATATAATTAAATTACATTTTCTACGTTTGAACCTGAATTGCAGGTTATAGCAAAAAGGCTAGGGAACCTTGGATAATGAACAATTAGTCATTTTGTTTAGTAAGTGTCTTACTATCTTATTTTGTTGTTCTTGTTTTTGCTTTTGTGTTTTTGAGACATAGTCTCATACATAACTCAAGCTGGCTTTGAACTTGATTATAACCCATACTATCTCAAATTCATGATTCTCCTGCCTATGAAAAAAGATGCTTAAAAGAAATCCCACACTAGCTCAGAATTGAGTATAATAGAGGGTTATTTATTTAGGGGTAGACTCATAGATCACAGTCCTCTGCTGGAATGGGGAACAACAACAGAATCCCACAGCCAAAAAAGAGGCTAGATGAGTGCTATACATCAGCATAAATAGTATAAGAGGCCACACCCAAGTGAGCAGGTAACTTAAAGGATACTGGAGGTAGGAATTCCTACACACCTCCCCCTTTTGCTTAAATAAGAAAGTTCTAAGCCTAGTACAAAGTTATATAGAGTAAGAACGAATATCAGGTATATAAAAATTAGAATTACAGCCAGCATAAACAATATCAATTAAGAAACATATAATAAATGTTGCAATAATTATCCAATCCTAATGAGTTTAAGTCTTGTATAAATTAACTTGGCCAAAACATGAGAGGAAAGTAACTATGACTATCTAGTTAGTCTTCAACTCCATCAAAGACCCAAGAAGGGAAATAATATTACTTGAGTAAGCAGGAAGTGCAGTCAAGATGCTTCCAAAATGTGTAACAAATGACAGAGACAGCTGGCTACCTGGGCAGCCACCCAAAGTCTCATTTGCAATATTGGAGCAACCAACTTTGCCTAAGGCCTAGAGTACCTAACAGACCATTTTCAGAAACAGGAAATTTTTCAAAACCTTCTTTCCCTGTCTTGGCAAGATTTGACAGTCTTTTTTTTCTTGTATCCTGCTTGTCCTGTCCAGACATCGTGCATTTTGTCAGTGGTTGATGCATGGGCAGTTCCTGTCCAAAGGACAGCTTTGCCAGGAAGAAAACAAGCTCCAAGTAGAGTGTCTTTGGTACTCAACGTTCTCTCAGGAATAGATCAGTACTGCCAAGAACAATCGTGTCTCACTTAAACAGAACCCTAAGTTCTTTAAATGCCATATTCTACAACTCTTTGAAGTAGTTGAAGATTACCTATCTATTCAGAATAAAATCTCTATATATCTAAAGAACCTGATTAGTCTAACTATGACAAACATATAGATCAATAATTCTTAATACTGATATAACTTAAAATTAAGATGTCATAATAGAATATTATACAATAAACAACTGTGCAAGAAATGAGGACAATGACTTCAAAATGTAAACAATGTATAATTATCTTGGATCAGAGGTAGAAAGGTATGTTGCAATATGAAAAATATATCCTAAAATTGTATCAATATACAAAATAACTTAAGCAGAGGTAGAAGCATGCATGCATACAATATGACAAAATAACTTTGCCTAGGTACACAAATATTGTGGACAAAAATAGGAACATATTCAATATAATTTTAGCTTGTATCAGTATACAAGAATCTATACAAATGTAAATTGCCTACAAATAATAGCTCACAAGTATTCACTCTATTATACAATAGTATGAGTAAGATCACACTAATCTATTATCCCATCCAATTTCTTTTTTTTTCCAAAGAGATACCTAATCCTATATAATTTCTCCACAACCCCCAACCTTATACCAATTATAATCAACCCCTAAAAGATGTCCCTAACCCTGAGGACAAACAGGGGAGGTCGTCTTCTAGAATTACTTCCAGGTTTCATGGGGCTGATGTTTTTTCTATGGAACCCTGTGAAAGTAAAATGATGATTAAGTTCTGGTGTAATTACAAATACTCTCTGAGTGTTCGGTAGGGTTTTGCTGAGGTTTTTATTTGGATTTTTGGCCAGAATGCTTTAAAAACTGTGCACCATTTCAGCTAACCAAGTTGGAACCATCTTTAGCAGCTGGTGCCCAAAACAGGTCTTATAGTAGCTCTATCGGCATCATGATGTCATATCAACCAGGTAGAGTTGTTGTTGTGGGGCCCCATCTTCTTCATGGAAACATCAAAGATTGCTGCAGGAAAATTCATTGTTCATTGTGGAAAACTTAAACATTATTTATACAGACATTTACAGACATATATATTCAATGAAAGGTACAATGGAGTCAAAAATAGGTATGAAGAAAAGTCAATTTTTTTCTAAATTCTTTCTTCTTTCTGTCCCATACTAGATGGTTCTTGCAATGAGACAGAAATGCCGAATTTTTCTTTTAACAACATGCTTGGATTTGGAGGACAGAACCGTTGTCCAACTCCAAAGCCAGCTCTCTATATATTCATGGGTGTGTGTGTGTGTGTGTGTGTGTGTGTGTGTGTGTGTTGATCACCTGTCCTTACAAGTCATAGTCCTTTTTCTTGATGATCTTTATTGGATAGTTATTTTTCCTTCTGTCAGCATCTAAACATCCAGGGTCTCTTGAACTTTTGAAGATGTTTATTTTCCTCTCAAGACAAGAACAGAACCCTGCCCCAACCCTATATGGTTTCCTTACCATATATGGTAAAGTTGTCACCCCTGTGGATGAGCTGTCATTTATCTTTCTCATGAGATTTCTGTATTTCAAAGCTAATCTTTAGTAATTTTGATGGTATCCATAGTTTTTCTTCTCTTTTGGAAACAAGAGCAAAACTCCTTCCCCAATATAGCACATCTCCTGGCTTCCATTGTGAGGTCAATACATCCTTGAAATATACTGGCTTATTTAATTCAGAAGACTTTTCTATTATGCAATGTCTCTCTGCAGCTGTTGTCCCATTCTCATTGGTATTAAGAAAATTTAAGGTTAATAAATCATTATGTAATCTATTTCTGGGGGTATTTTCCATCCCTTTCTGTTTGTTTAAAATATCCTTTATAGTTCGATTTGATTTTTGTACAACTGCCTGGCTTGTAGGATTGTGTGGTGTACCTGTAATATGCTTTATATTATAATAAGCAAAAAACTGTTTTTTTTTTCTTAGAGACATATGCTGGACCACTATCTGTCTTTATTTGTGCAGGTATACCCATGGTGGCCATAACTTCTAATAAGTGTGTGATTACTGAATCAGCCTTTTCTGAGCTTAAAGCAGTTGCCCACTGAACCTAAATAAGTGTCAATGGTGTGGTGTACATATCTTAATTTTCCAAATTCTGCAAAGTGGAACACATCCATCTGCCAGATTTTATTCCTTTGAGTACCCTTTGGGTTAATCCCTGCAGGTAGCAGTGTTTGGTTATAGAAAGAGCAAGTAGGACATCTCTTTATAATATAATCTCCTTGGCTTGTTGCCATGTAATAGAAAGCTCTTTCTTTAAACCAATGCTATTGACATGATGTTTCTTATGGAATTCTGAGGCCTTCAACACACTTCCAATTAGTAATCATTTCTGTATTACCTTGTGCTAGAGGACCTGGCAGACCCATATGGGATTGTATTGTATTATGTATATTGGACAAAGCCTATTCCTGATTTTACATGAACCTGTATGAATAATGATATCAATTTTGTATAAATCTATATCATTTTGTATAAATTCAGTGGATTCAATATGCAAGACAATTCTTTCTGCATATTGTGAATGAATAACTTTATTAAGAGGTTCTTTAAAATTCCTTAGCACCATGAGAATAGCACATAATTCTGCCCTCTGGACAGAATTATAAGGGCTTTGTTCCACCTTACGTAAATCTTCTGTTTTGTAAGTTGCCTTCCCTAATTATTTGCATCAGTATAAAATGTACAGGATCTAGTTATTGGAGCATCACATACAATTCAGGAAAGAATCCAAGAAGTTCTCTTTATAAGGTTAAGGCTATTACTTTGGGGATAATTGTTATTAATTTCTCCCAAAAAATTAATGCAAGTTCTTTGCCATGGTTTATTGTCTTCCCATAACTTTTTTATTCGATCAGTAGTAAAAGGCACTATAATCTCTGCTGGGTCTATACCTACTCATTGACAAAGTCTCAGTTTAACTTTTATACTTAATTCAGGGACGTTTTCCAAACAATATTTTAATTTTTTAGTTGGTTTACATGGTAAAAAGATCCATTCTAAGATAATATCATTCCTCTGCATTAAAATTCCTGTAGGAGAAATTCTGGAAGGCAATATGAATAGAATACAATTAAGATTTGAATTCACCCTATCCACATGTGCCT
Source organism: Arvicola amphibius (assembly GCF_903992535.2). Classification (NCBI taxonomy): domain Eukaryota; kingdom Metazoa; phylum Chordata; class Mammalia; order Rodentia; family Cricetidae; genus Arvicola; species Arvicola amphibius. The sequence goes on along the minus strand of NC_052049.1, from coordinate 68,944,673 downwards.
CCTGGAATTTCTTTTCAACAATTGTCAATTCCTTTTCTGCTTCAGCTGTTAATTCTCTTGGACTATTCAAGTCTTTGTTACCATCTAAGGTTTTGTTTGAATGAATTATTAGATCAGGTGTTATTCCAACAGCCAGTCTTAGACTGGAAATGTCTCCTAACAATCTATGAAAGTCATTCAGAGTCTGCAACTGGTTTCTCCTAATTTGTGCCTTTTTTGTTCTAATTTTCTGTAAGCCTATTTTATAACCTTGGTAATTCACAGAATCTCCTCATTTTTTTCAGAAGCAGTTTGTAATCCCCATTTTGGCAAAACTTTCTTTACTTCTTCAAACATTCTTTCTAAAGTATCTATGTTTGAGTCAGATAGCAAAATGTCATCCATGTCACAATAAAGTATAGACTTAGGAAATTCTTTTTGTATTATTTCCAATGGCTGTTTTACAAAGTATTGGAATAGGATAGAGCTATTGAGCATTCTCTATGGAAGGACGGTCCACCGATGTCTCCTAGTAGGTTGAGAATTATTATAAGTAGATGCTGTGACGGCAAATTTTTCTCTGTCCTTTTCTTGTACAGGTATAGTGAAGAAACAATCTTTCCTTTTGATAATAGAGAAGGCAAAGGAATTCCAGACTGTAGAGGGCCTATAGGTTGAATTACCTTATTGACAACTCTTAGATCTGTCACAATTCTCCATTTACCAGATTTCTTTTTAACAACAAATACAGGAGAATTCCAGGGACTGGTTGATTCTCCAATATGGTGAGCATGTAGTTGCTCCTGTACCAGATGTTCTAAAGCCTGCAGTATGTCTTCTGTTAATGGTCACTGTTGAACCCATATTGGTTTCTCAGTTAACCAATTTAAAGGTAGGACTGTTGGTACCTCTAAAAATTTGCTAGTTGCTTTATGTTCTTGTACAGCCTGAATGGCTGGTGACCCTTGTGTATAGTGCCTTATAATAACCTTCCTAGAATTATGAGTTCCTAGGACTGCAGAAATGTTAATCTGGGCATTTCATTGCTGCAGCAGGTCACAACCCCATAAATTCACTGCAATATTAAACACATATGGCCTCAGCTTCCCTCTCTGACCTTCTGGGTGTCCCTATGCTGCCAACCCATCTTGTGCTTTGTTTAACTTGAGATATGCTTCCAATTCCTAATAATTGAACATCTGCCTCTTGAAGAGGCCAATTTGGATGCCAAGATTCTGGAGTAATGATATTCATGTCCGCACCTGTGTCTATCAAACCAACAGTTACAATACCATTTATATATTCTCTTAGCATTGATCTTTGATCATTTATAGAAGTCTGCCAGAATATATGTTTCCTATTTCCTATTTGCTGTCTGAGGTATCTGTCCTGCTTAGTTTCCACAATCGTTAAGTCCCAAATAATCACACAGAGGCCTATATTAGTTATGAACTAATTGACCTAGTAGTTCAGACTTCTTATTAACTCTTATAACTTATATTAGCCCATTATTGTCTATGTTAGCCATGTGGCTCAGTATTGTTGACTGGATTTTCTATCCTTCCCAGTTCCCATAATCGTTAATTCCCAAAGAAATCACAGAGGTCTACAATAATCATAAACTGATTGGCCCATTAGTTCAGGTTTCTTATTAACTCTTATAATTTATATTAGCCCATTATTTTTATCTTTGTTAGCCATGTCGCTCCCTACCTTATTCAGCAGGACAGTTACATCTTGCTTCTTCTATGTCTGGGGTCACACTGCCAACCAGGAGTTCCTTCTTCCCAGAATTCTCCTGTTCCCATTGACCCTTCTCTACTTCCTGTCTGGTTGTCCTGCCTATACTTCCTGCCTGGCTACTGGCCAATCAGTGTTTATTTAAAATATAATTGACAGAATACAGACCACTGTCCCACAGCATAGTACCTTATTCAGTGGATCAGTCACATCTTGCTTCTTCTGTGACTGGATCATGACTGCAGAAAGAGCTTTCCTCTTCCCAGAAATCTCCTGTTCTCTTCACCCTGCCTCTACTCTCTGCCTGGTTGTCCTGCCTCTACTTCCTGCCTGGCTACTGGCCAATCAGCATTTTATTAAAGTAAAATTGACAGTGTACAAACCATTGTCCCACAGCACCTATTGGAATTTTTGATTATTCTCCATGTTTATTCCATCATCCAGAACAGTATAGTCTTTTACAGAAGGCTATGTTGAGACATGTCTTCCACAGTGACTGGGAAAGACTGGACCACTTTTGTCTTCAGGGCCTGTGCAAGGCCCCTAAGGACTTTCCAATGGTATTGGGTTGGCTTGTCTGTCTTTTGTTGATCTGCATTCATTGGTCCAAGGTCGGCCTTTTCCACACCTTCTACATATATCTCAAGACTGAGTCCTCCTATTCTTGCCATTCCCAGAGGAGGCATTATTCCTGGGAATTCCTCTTCTACAATCCCTTCTCAGATGTCCTATTCTACCACAATTAAAACATTTGGCATTTTGATGTCTCCTCATACCTTTGGAAATTGCTTCTCCTACCCAAGATACATTATTATAGTGCAATGTCTCAATGTTAATTGTATGCAGGATCCATTTATCCATTAGTGCTGATCTAACCTTTAAAGGCCCAAGTATCTTTTTGCATTCTAAGTTGGCACTTTCAAAAGCCAGAGATTCAATAAGTACTCATCTAGCATCTGGGTCTGTTACTCCTATTTGTACAGCCTTAGTTTATCTTTTTAAAAAGGTACTCAAGAGTTCTCTCTGGCCCTGTTTAACACTGATATATGATTCAATTAGTTTTCCTAGTTCTTGAATCCTCACCCAAGCATTTAAGGCTGCTTTGTGGCATAGGGACAAGATTTGTTAATTGTAAAGTGCTTGAGCCTGTGGGTTAGCATAAGTACCTCACAAAGAATTTGATCTTGGGAAGTCTCAAGTCCTTTTGCTTTTCCCTGTTGTTCTAAAACTTTAGTCTCTTCCCTGAAATAACATTTAAACATCAGTTGAGGCCTATCATCCAGAACTTCTGAAACTAACTGAAGTCATGTGGTGTCATCTTAATGCTAGAAGCCCATTTCTTTATCATCTTTCTAACAAATGTAGAATGTAAGCCATAAGTTATGACAGCTTGCTTAATTTATTTTAGAGCATTCATTCCTATAGGTATCCATCTACCTTCTTTGGATCCTTTGGGGCCTTTAGAACTTGATGCTTTGTCAGAGTACATTACAGGGTAGCAAGCTAAAACCCTGGGTAAGTCATCTCTGACAGCTACTGATGATGTTGAATCCTGTCCTTGTACCTTCTTTCCCTGCTCATCAGCTCCAATAATTTCCTCAATTGTTTCAAATCTTTTTACTACTCTCTTTTGTAAAACCTGAATCTTCTGGCTTGTCTATATGTCTAGTGATTTTGTTGAGGCACCTATACCCTGGTCCTCATTCTGCACATGTAATTCCAAGGTCTGGAGTTTTTTTCTTAAAGATAACATCTCATCCTTGGACATTAAATGGATAGCATGCAGATTGCCTCCTGGAGAGATACTCTGTCTGCTAACCTATCATAACTTTTTAATAAATTTTGATTGTCAAATTCAACTGTATGAATTTTTTCAGTTAATTTCCCAGTACACTTTGACATGGATCCAATTTTGTCTGTCAAATTAATGTTACCTTTTTCAATAGTTTTAATTTTTTCAGGTAACTTGATTTTTGATGGTATTAATCCTGTCAGCTAGTTGTTCATTATTAGTCTGTAGAGACTGTATCATTTCTAAACATTCCTCATTCATGACTCTGTTATCAAACCATTTTCTCAAGGATATAATATTAGGAAAAAAACTGAGTCCCAATATCCAACAAATGGGTGTATCACAATAACCATTTAAGCCTTTCAGAATACAATCCATAGTATTAGCAAAAAAGTTACCAAAAATTTCAATGGTAACTTTCAAGTTTCTTGATTTATTAATTAAGAAACTATTTACCTGGTATAAGGTCCAGTACATTGTTTTAGGTGTAACAATTTTTATTGTCCAGCAGGTGTCGTGGCTTCAGAGTCGCGACTAGCAGCACAACCTGGTGCCACGAACAGTCCTGAGTCACTTTGGCTTTCTCACTTAGATGCTGGGTAAATACTGAGAAATATGCTTTGCTTGACAAATTAAAAGCAATTAAATCAATTCTGTACATGGAGCAAAAAGCCCAGAACTCATGGGCAGAAAGCATAAACTGGAAGCTGTGCCAGTCGCCATGCAGCAGAGAACTATGGCAGGGAATGCAGCAGTGGGGGCAAGGGGCATACGTGCGCTTGGATTTCCAAGTCACGGCACACAGTTAGCTCTTCTGTGGTGGGGTTCTACAAAACACACACACACACACACACACACACACACACACACTTGGGTAAAAGAAAGCTAAGTGGATGGGATGGGAGTCTTTTGGTCTATGGACCTAGGCCTTTAAGCTGATCCACCCGTTAGGTGTGGAGTCAGGATCCACGTGGGTGCCAGATGAAGAAGAACGCTTAAAAGAAATCCCACACTAGCTCAGAACTGAGTATAATACAGGGCTATTTATTTAGGGGTAGACTCACAGATCACAATCCTCTGCTGGAATGGGGAATAACAACCGAATCCCACAGCCAGAAAAGAGGCTGGACACGTGCTTTACATTGGCATAAATAGTATAAGAAGCCATGCTCATGTGGGCGGGTAACTCAAAGGCTACTGGCAGTAGGAATTCCTACAGCATGTCGTAAGCTCTGAAATGTTAAAAATATGTATGTGATATCATGTCTTGCTTTTTAGTTTTCTTAAATTGCAATTGCTAGTCAACCTTAAATTTGCATGGTTAAATGTAGTTCAGAGTTGGAACATAGATTTACCATAAATGAGATCCTGGACTTCATTTTCAAATGAGCATACAGACACACACACGCACGCACACACACATGCACACCCACAGTATACATATATGGCTGTTATATTTAAAGTGTGAATTTAAATTAGGAGGGAAGCTCAGAGGAGGGGAGTAAAGTAGAACCTGCAGGCTGTGACAGTTGGATGAAAGCTGTCTAAGTAGCAAGACCTTCTTCAGTGATAGCAAGGAATTTCATTAGCTTTTCTCTTGGGAGTATGAGCTTTAGCAACATGGTACTTGACTTTCTCTGGTACCAAAAACTTGAGAATGCTCAGCTAGAATTCTCTGTTTATACTTACCACAAAATAAAACATTATTAGACATAATCACACCTTAAGTTGTGATGGCAGATGTTGACATAAACACTTGAAGAGAAAATAAGGTTACAGAGAGATATATGAAAATAATGAGACAAAAGCAGGTCAAAAATATTTTCTGGAAAAATGATAGAATTTTAGAGTATGAAAAGTAATAGGGGGATAATTGGGAATATTCAGTATATAGCTGGTGTCTAATTAAGTTGACAGGTCTTGTTTGGGGAAGACACAGCCATGTGAATTAGGCCATAGGTTAGTGCTCACACATCTGTGGCAAACATGCTACTGGAACATGCCTCACAAAGAAGGCTGGAATCACAGCATAGCTTTTGAGCTTTTGGGAACAAGACCAATTTTGCTTTACCTGTCAAAATAAATACTATCCCAATGATGTGTTCATCCATAATATGGTAATGAAATAGAAAGAGGGCATTCAAGGTGGTATTTCTGGGAGCCATCAGTACAAAGGAGGGAAAGAAATATTTATATCTAAAACTCTAAACTATGAAAGTATGTCCATGCAGTCTTTGTATTATCTCACTCATTTAACTAAAGAATAAATCAAAGGTATGGACATATAGGGTTGGCAAATGGAAATAGTGAGGGAAAAGGGCTGAATAAATGAGCAGGAGACTGGCTTTTAAATAAAAAGGGTCATAGTTTTCAGATGTTGTTCAGCTCTTAAAGCTGGATAAGAGTGATGGTTTTTCCACTAATACTCACATCTGAAATAGTATCACGTACATTTTTTAGCTAGTTCTCAAACAAGTTCCATATTCTATACAAATAGGAAAAATTCAATTCATAATTGACAAGGTATGAATTTTTTATACTTTGAGCCATAAGGCTGCCACATCAACAAATGTAATTCCTTAGCAAATATGTCTTATGTTTATATTTATGAAATGTACACAATTGACACAGAACCCAAAAGGGAATAAGTAAGCATTTTAAATACACTTTGATTTGCAAGCTCCATGCTGGGAAATATTATTAAATTAGAAACAAGGGAAGTATGCAAGCAGAATATTCTGGATCTCAATTTACCTTGAACCTTATGTTACCTTCATGGATTTTTACTACACTTGGATTTCCATTGGCTAAGGTGTTAGTTTTGCTCTGTTTTGCTTACTGTCTTTTTTTAATATATGATGTGGTGCTCTCAAAGTGAAAGTGATAAATTATTAAAACCTGAAGGCTCATAATGAAAACCAGCCATCTGGGATGGTTTCAGGCCAGTTTGTGAGCACATCCAGGAAATGGCTGTGAAGCCTGCTCAAGTCTTCCCACCACACTGACTGACAGAGCCCTGCCACTCCCCCAGACAAATGATGCATCTGGTTTTTCTTTTCTTGGATGCAGAGCTTATGACTCCTTTGTAATTTTTGTATATCAATAAGTAATGCCAAGTTCATGCCAAGGGTAGACCATAGGAGGCAATGTGTCATTTTTGAACTGAGGCTCTGTTGTTGGAACCATAAGCTGTTGTAGAAGAAATCTTATGAACTGGAGACTGCCATTCTGTGAAGAAGCACAAACCACATGAAAGACCTGGAGATCATGTTACCTGAGGATCCTTCAGATACATGGTATTGTCTACTAGATATTTAAATTAAAATGTCACAGATGAGTGTGGTCCTTTATTTGAATTTTCTGATCTGAAGCTTCAGACCCCACAGCTATTCCCATTATTACCATTCCAATAGTACAACAATTATATCTGGAACACTAATGTTAAACCAAGATCCTGAGAAGCTGGTAAGGTACTTCCCATTTCCTCGGGTAATTAAGGAGTATGACACATAAATTGCTGTTATTTTTCATGTTTGTTTAATCTATCTTTATAGGCAGAATGATATTTTCCTATATATCATTTTAGAATTGAATTTTAGTTTTATATATAATAACTGTATTTCAAAAACAAGGAGCAAAAATATGATGGAATCATATGCAAAACACAGTGCCAAAGCCTTTCCTAAATTAACGTGCTATTTATGATGACCTTAAAAAATGATATATTACCTTCCATATTTGTAGGTGAAACCCCAAGACCCAGGCAAGTTTAAGTCTCTTAGTAAAAGTCAATGAAGTGAGTGGCATGAAAGTCTGACATGACTCTAAAGTTTTATGCACTTTTATCAAGCACCATTGCATTTGAGTACTGAAAAGCAGATCTGAAGTAATAGGTCCATAGAAGTTAAAAGCCAAGAATATTAAAAAATCACAACAAGTTTTAGAAGTAATCATTTATCTTAACTTTTTTATATATCTTCTTGCCCAGATAACCTCCACACATTTTGTCTAGAAGGGCTCTGGAGCAAAATGTGAGTCATTTTCTCTATAACTGATGAGAGATATTAAGCCAGAATTAACCAGCTAAGCCATTCAGCTTATATGAAATGATACATGCAGCTTAGTGGTGTGCTCGATTCTAACAGAGAGCAGCTATGCTGCTGACTTAACAGCATTTTCTTCAGTCAACCTCCAGCCAACCAATTGTTTTGTTCTTTTGAAATCTGCCTATCTGGTGTATTTTCTAGATATTTAGCAAAAACAGTTGCCCTGACCCTGAGCCATAGGAGGATCACTGTATCATACTACATAGCACCCCACAGACATAAAGAACTTCAAGAAAAGGATAAAGGGTTTTGAGTTCAAGTCCTAATAACCTGTGACCTTTATAAGTAAAATTATCTGGACACTTGATTCTGTAAAATGAAGGAGAATGCAGCAATAGCTCTCCAAGTTTTTTTTAATACTCTTAATATATTTCAGTTCTATAAATTAATTCCACCTCTTTTAATATGTATTTCTTTTCTCTTAGTTCTGTAGTGAATTTCTCCAATAAATGACACTCTTAGGTCACCCTCTTCCCCGACAAGAGCCTCAGTATTAAAGTAGACTGAGGTGCATGGCCATGTTTTTTGTTCTAAGGAGCCTTTGGTGCAGTGAGATTCCTCTGCATTAAATGTGTTGTCTCATCACATACGTGCATCCATCTCACGCATTCGCATTGGCATCTCATAGTCTCAGTCAGTTTAAAGGAACCAGGAAAGAGTGCAAAAATAAAAACAGAATAGCAAACCTAGTAGAGCCATAATTTATAAAGTACTAAGATGAGTCCCGGAGTATTTGTAAGTCTAGGTGCTTGGTCTTGTTTGTTTGTTTGTTTGTTTGTTTGTTTGAGACAGACTGATGCAGGTTGGGGAGGGACCCGGGGTTTTGCCCCAGTACCGAGGGCCTAGAGAGTGGAGTACCCAGCTGGCTGGCTGCGCACTCACCTCTTGGTCTGAGTGTGCAGTTGCAGCCTGTGCATCATGGCTCCTCTAAGGTTGTGGGGGGATGGGTAGGTTTGGGGAAGAAGTGGGCCTTGTAGCTTACAGGGTCTGATCAATTGCAGAAGTTGGATGTCTGGATAGTTTTTAGATGAAAAAGGTGTTGCTATTTTATCATATCACACCCCAAATTCTACTGCTCTCCATTGTCTATGGCCATTCAGTGTAATAGCTTATGCTGCCACAGTCAGCAGGGCCCAAGGATCGGACCTGACTGGGCCGAAGAAGAGAAGACAGAAGATGGACACATGGACTCTCAGTAAAGCTCTCTAATGGAGAAGCCACGGCCCCCAGAAGCTAGGCATGTTTATTGTATAAAGTTGAAGAGAGAGGCAGGGTTGTGGCATACAGCTGGATTGGGTGGCAGGGTTATTACATACAGATAAACAAGAAGAGAGGAGTTATAGTTTACAGCTCTCTTAGAGGGTCAGGTCTGGATAACCTGCGTTCACCAGTCTAAGATGAGTCCCGGAGTATTTGTAAGTCTAGGTGATTGGTCTTGTTTGTTTGTTTGTTTGTTTGTTTGAGACAGACTGATGCAGGTTGGGGAGGGACCCGGGGTTTTGCCCCAGTACCGAGGGCCTAGAGAGTGGAGTACCCAGCTGGCTGGCTGCGCACTCACCTCTTGGTGTGGGGGGCAGTCCTCAGACTGTGAATATCTGGATGAAGAAAGTATGGACATCCCTGCACGCACTGCAGTCAACAGTGCATTCTGTCCCCTGAGCGCGACACTGTGAGGTCCTTGCCATGGCTGTCTCCTGTTACCAGCACGCATTCTCTCAGGACTCTACAGTCCCCACTGTATGAAATGAGTTCCACACATTTATATACTATAAAAGTTCCTGAAATACCATCCTAAAGGGTAAAAATGACTTATCTTGACACATTACATTTATAGACCTGTGAATAAACAGCGCTATGGTTATAGTAGATGTCACTCATATCTTAATAAAGGGGAATGTTCTACCTCAGCACTAAGTGCTGGCCAGGTAGTGTGATCTTGCTCCTCTGTCTAAACTCTAAATTCCTTAAAAGTCTAGCATTGGAAATGAAGTTTCTGTGGAGAGGTCAATGATTTACTATTAACAGAAAAGTTCCGATCCCATTACCACTGACAGCTATGTCCCCATTTATGTTATTTTTTGAGCCATAGCTATTTAAAACATTGCAGTTAGCTTACTTACTTGTCCCATTTATTGACACATAACTCTCCTATTAAATATATAGAACAAATCACATTAATTAAAATAAATTGCTTGGGCAGTTGAGCTGTGCTGCAGATGTCTCCAAAGGCTATAAATTCAAATTAATTAAAGGCTGCTTGTCCCTGTGCTTGAGAAAGATTCCTTTTTGTGCATTAGTCATAACTAAAGAAACCAACCATCTTGCAAAAGGAAATTCATTTGAGTTGTTGAAGAAATAGCCACATAAATGGATATTTAGCTAGTTATAGTAATCATGTAACAAAATCTTGGCTGAAGCAAAGAAATTGCTTTTTCACGCTGGCAAGTGTAACTGTTCTTTTGTATTGAAGGTGGATTTTAAAAAGAATATCTCTATTTGATTCTATGTATTATATGCATTTAGATCTATTACATTTAGTTCTGTATTTATATGTATACATATGTAGAATTCCGGAAGGGGTGTGTGTGTGTGTGTGTGTGTGTGTGTGTGTGTGTGTGTGTTCCATGTTAACAGATCATGCATAAGATAAACAGGCGACCCTTGCCTTCTGGATATTAAACTATTCAGTTAGGTGAAAATATACTGGGAGCACTAGAAACCCACTCTGTTTATATTGAGAAATGCCTGTGTGTTATAACTGTCAAAGACAAGGATGGGATGATCTCTTATGGTGTTCTGTAAATGTTTCATAAAAGTTCTCCATAACATTAAAACATCCCCCTAAACTTACACACCTTAAGGAACTTGTTAGCAAATAAGTTGAAAGGATCTCAGACATGGTGGCATATTCCTGTGATCTGACAATGTGAAGGCTAAGGACAGTTGTGAGTAGGAGGCCAGCCATGGCTATCTAGTGAATGGAAGGCTAGGCTGAGTTACACAGTGAGGTACTCTAACACACAAAGCCTCCCTCCAACCATTTATCAAGGTGAAATATTTTCCACCTGTCATTCCTAAAAGTACCTACTAAAAGTCATAATTAAGGATAAACACAATCCCTAGAATTGGACTATTACAGGTTTGGTATAAAGTTCAGAAGAAAATAAAATTCTTGAAGTATTAAATATTACAGCCTATAAGAAAATTTTAAATGTTTTGGTGAGGATAAGGCTGATCAATAAATCAACTCTTTTCACATTATATAAAAAGATTATTTGATTTCTCTGTAACTAAATTAAACCAAAGAGGATGGAACAAAACTATGCAATTTTTTTGAAACTTAGAATTTAAACCATAGGCAAATGTGATTGCAGAGTCTCATTATCTGAACAATATTTTAGACAGGGGACAGGTTTTATTTTTAAGCATGCAGAGACTGCTCTATTGTTCTGAGCGGAATGGGAGGTAGAAATACTAATGTGGTGCTATGGTGTGACTCACCTTCTGCGTGCTTGTCTAGAGAGCAACATCAACACCTCAAGCTGGTGCTATCATCCCAGCACTGGATAGGTGGGGTAAACAGGGTCAGTTAAAGCTATCCTATGTACAGTGGACTGGGTTGGGGAGCTACTGCCTCACTTCAAGTAGATTGCTCTCTTTTAGACTAATCTTCTCAAGCATAATACACCTTTATATTTGCATGTCCCCTCCCTAAAATCTGTTCTTTGGGGCTCAATGGTATGCAGTCATGTCTTAACAGGACTGCCTTCGAAGAACAGTACAAATGCTATTCCTTCCAGTGTCCCTATAATTTAATAATAATTTCACTACTCAAATATCTCAGAATGCTTTCTGTCTTAATGTTGAGAAAGGGAAGAAATAAATGTTTCCCTGGAGTTCCTTTAGGTTGCTTCACGAGTCAGGGAGGAGATGCCGGAATGATGCCTTCCTCACAGACAATGGAAGTGAAGGCTGAGGAAAAAGCACCAGCTCCTTTTATGACCACTGACATGTCACACCTACACTGAAATACTGGGGGAGATTGTTAGAAGATTTTGTGGCTGTATTTGGGATAATTATTCAGCCTTGCCCATATGGTAAATTCTCAGACTATATAAGCAACTAAGGACAGAGTCATCTCCAGTCCCGCTGGCTTAAATTTCCTACCTAGCACAGTATTCTGAGCCACCATGTGGTTGCTGGTAATTGAACTCAGGTCCTCTGGAAAAACAGTCAATGCTCTTAACAACTGAGCCATCTCTCCAGCCCCCTAGCACAGTATTCTGGACTCAGCACATGCTCAGTGTATGTTTTCTGGATGACTGAGTAGATTAATTACTTGTGTTAAAACTCTATCTGAAATATGGCTCTTGTGATTTATTTTAAATAGACCCATAACCAAGCAGATAGCTCAACCATGAGCCCTATGCCTAAAGCCCAACAAAACAGCTAATTTATAAAGCCCTTTTATTTCAGCCTTTTCAGAAGAACATACTACAATTTATTTTTATTATTACTGCTCATTGAGACAGGTTGAAATTTTTAGTTTATTCTAGTATAATATGTGACTTAAAAATTTTAAAGATTTTTTACTTCTATTGTATGTGTATGAGTTTTTTGTTTACAAGTATGTATATTTACCACATGCATTCAGTGCCCTCGGAGGCCACAAGAGGGCATCATATTCCCTGGAACTGGAGTTAAAGTTAATTGTGAGCTGCCACGTTGGTGCTGGAAATCAAGTTGGGGTATGCTGGAAGAATAGCCAGTCCTCTGAACCACAGAGCCATCTTTCTGGCCCTTGGTGATTTAGAGATTTTGTTAGCCACAGTTAGAGATGTTTTGCATGGGCAAGAATGCTAATCACATGATAAATAAAATTAAATAATTAAATACTTTTATAATATTTTATCAGTTTGTGTTTGTTTGTGCAGGTGTGCAATTGTGTGTGTGCATACATGTGTGTGTATGTGTGTGCACATATGTAATGGTGAAGATACCAATACCTGTGGACATGCAGAGTCAGAAGAAGGTGTCTAGTCCTCTGTAATTGAGGTTTCAGGTGCTGTGGACAGCTGACTTGTCATGTGGTTGCCAGGTTATGAGTTCCCATGCTCATGACTACACAGAAACTCATCAGCATTGAGCCATCTCTTCAGCCATAACTGCCTCTTCTGTTAGAAGAATGTGGATATGCCTAATAGATGAGGAGGTCTTCAGAAAGATGCTTTTGCATATTATTAAATTTTAGGATTCATAAAACAAGTGTTGATGTAGAAACCAAGGAAAGGAAGATGAATTTCAAAAGCTGTCATCTTGTTATTTGTATAATTACTAAGTAATATTTATTTGAGTTACCAACTGCTACCCATTGTGTTACTAGAACTTCCAGGCTATTTCAATTCATCTAAATATAGTGTATTGACATCCACAGTTCTGGCAGACACCAACCAGCAGCTATTCTGTGAGTCTGAGGTGTGGAGAGTGTGGTGTATGGAACACTGTGTTGTTAGAAATATGCTCTCTGAGCCAACCTAACATATTTGAACATTTTTAGGTGGTGGGAGGCATCATGGTGGAGGACAGGAGCAGTTTGTGTTTGTTTGCCTGCCTGGTTGCTTGTTTTGGAGAAGAAGTAACATAATTTGGCTCATATTTTAGAAAACTGAATCCATGAGCAATTTCTCTGAATTATGGATAGCCAAGTAATATTTCTACTTTATGATCATTAAAGTGCATAATCAAATATTCTCTGGATTAGACAGTTGGAAAGGACTTTATGAAAGATGGACTGTACACATAGTCTGTGGAAGAATGAGCTGGATTGAGGTGAATAGAAAGGAATTTCAGATGGCCAGAGAACAAAGTAAGACATATAAGCATATAAAACCTAAGGAAGAGGCAATACAGATGACAATTCTCTCTTTGAAGAAAGGCAGTAGAAGCAACACAGATTGTGACCAGGCTAGAGCATGAGACTTCCAACCCTCCCAGTCAAGGTGCCCATTGATGGTTCAGTTCTTCAGGGTCATGGGATTGAGATGTGGACATCTCTGAAGTTTTGAACTGCTGAATTAGAGATGAGGTCAATGAGAGATACATAGGTGTGAGAATGTCTTCAAAATGTGTTGTGCCTGCTCTGATGGCAGCTGATGCTTGCACAGAACTGGGTGTGCTGTGCCTGCACTGATGGCGGCTGATGTGTGCTCAAAGCTGGGAAGGAGAGGCAGAGTGTTTCCTTGAGTGCCAACCCTGTGTAGTGATTGAGGGCTGTGATGTCACCATCGATTTCTAAACACACATAAATTTCTTTATCTAAACGATATTAATAGACTTAAAGTAGGAACAAAAATGATAATCAAGAAGCTTAATTTAGGGAACTTGGGGATAAGGATGAAGAATGATTCATTATATCTTAGAGTGCACATGAACTACCAATGAAGAGACAGGAGCTGAAGGCATGGAAGCAGATGGAGGAGAGATGATGTCTGCGACCCAGAGAGAGGCTCATGTGCATAGAGCATCAAAATAAAGAAATTGGTTACTTGCTATACCATGCAGAGGAGAAGTACAAAAGGGATTTTGTTCTAGAGGAATAAAATCCAATATGACTTCACCATTCACGGACAGTCACCAACTGGTGAGACAATTTCAAACCATTAACTGGACCAGATGGTTAATGTTTTAATGGAATAATCAACTAATAAATAACTATAAAGCACTTTGTAAATACAAAGAGTCACATAAATGTTTAATAATCATATTAGGTCTGGAGGCTTACTTCAAGTTACACTTTTATATCAAAGTATTTTATTGGCATTTCAGGAGAAATGCTGTAATATAATCAGATGCCATATTATAATTAATTGTATCTAAAAATACAACAAAGGGATGATCAAAAACAGAACAACTTCAGCCAGTGTGGGCTGAAAAGAGTGGATCAGCACTCAATGTTCCCTTCACAGAAGACAAGGAAGCATGAGAGCATGATCAATGTGTAACGGCGACGAGGGAGACCACTGCCAAATGTAGAACCTCACTTGCCTATGTATTTGGAAGAGAATTTGTCAGATAAAGCAATGAGAAAGACATGATACAGTAGGAAGGGCATGGATACAGAGACTGAAAATCCACTTAGTTCAAGTAGAACCTGATAAACTAGTTGTAACATTTTATGAGGCACTTGGCGTTCGCAGCTCACCTACTCCTTCATATGGCAGTGTCCCCTGTTTGAAAATTGAGACAATCTGACTCACAGAAAGATTGAAACACTTTTCTAGTATCACATATTTAGAAAGAGATACAATCAGGATCCAATTCCAAACAATCCGGCTTCAATAACTTCTCAGATAAATCATATAATTCTAATTAGATGAAACATTCATTCCTTCTTCCTGCCTCTAAACATGGCTGACTGATGTCACCGCAGCCATCTAGGGACCATGACGTGATGTAAAAGACAAGGAAACCACTGGGACAGCAGATCTGCCATGGGTCTACTTGACCAGCAGCTGCAGTCACTTCCCCTTGATCTGTGAGGAAAGGAAGACCCTCTAGAGTCACACCTTCAAGAGCAGAAGATTGTTACCCTAACAAAAGAGCAGAGAAATCTGAAGACAGCCCTGGGTACTTGCTGGGAACAAGGCCTGGATTTGTTCTATGTATATTTCCTCATTTATCATCACTGCACTTCTGTGAATTTTCATTTTATAGATGGAAAATCAGCCCCAGTTCCATTCTGCCCCAATTCACATGTTTTAAGGTTCAAATTTAGGCAGCACCCTGCCTGCATTCTGAGGAATCAGACACTTAGGAAATTTCAATTAAAATGAGAAAATAGAGAGGGATTCTTACTATTTTAATATTCTGATTACTATTCAATGTGGTTGGAGCTTCCAGAACAAATGTTTCTCATCAGGGGTACTATGAACACTTTAGGAGGACATAATTTCATTGTGTACCATTGATATGCACTAAAGTCATTGTCTGTCTTATTCCCTGGGTCCCACTGAAACCACTAAACACATGTCAGGAAAACACCCTGCACATTTCTCAGTCTTCCTCAGCTACAATGGCCTTTCTAGAACTGAGACTGACAAACTTCCTTGTGAAAAGTCCAAATGGTAAGTATTTCAGGTTTGTGGGATGTGGGATCTTGGTGGTCTCCATCATAGCTGGTAAGCTCTGCTGCGTGGGATCAATCACAGAGGACACAGATAAACGTGTGTGTGGCAGTCAGTGTTCCACTCACACTCTTTGGGGACTGTCACACAGATAAGACACTGGGACAGAGAGGTGCAGAAGCTCTCCTGAGGAGACTCAGTAGCAAGCACTAGGCTCCTTGTCCACTCAAAGTCAGAGTAATCTCAGGGGTTAGGCTCATGTTTGAGACACAGTTGATTTTACAGATTTTAGCTGGTTTTCTTCTGGCAGAAGACTATGTCTCAGAGAACTTCTCACACTCCAGACTGTGCTCTTCTTGGTCTGTCTGGTGTCGGTTGCTCTTTCCTACCCTAAAGACCCTGCCGGTCTTGCATCTTTGGTAACTTGGATTGATGCTATCATTGACCTATGTCATGATTATCACCAGGAATAGCTCTCCCTATTGGCACTGACACACTGACGTCTTCCCTCAATACAAGATTCCACAAAACCACTCGTCAGAAGAGCCATTCACTGATGTGTAACTTTTATTTACCATACCTTAACTGTTCATAGGAACATAAACCAGCCATTGCCCATTAAAGTGAAAAGGAATATAAAATACTGAGCCCAGGGTCTGATACTTTCAAGAGCACTAAGCAGTAGATTATGTTAGGATGTTCGGAGTGGCAAGCAGACACTACTACTGGTCCTGCTGTAACTAGATAACTGAAGGAGGATTTGTGAAGGCTTACAACACCCAAGTCAATGAGAATGGAACTGATGCACAGGTCGACTACTGACACTGTGGAATATCTCAGTAAAGGTTTTATGTAGATTCTCTAGTGTGTTATATAGAAAAGGGACCCATAGCCAAAGATGGTCAAGCTTCTCTATCCCACCCACCCCAGGAGATATATGGATGGGAACTCTCCTAGAAGGTAGTAGTACTTATATAGACCAGTGGGGTCTTATGGAATTCTACTGCTCATCAGTATATAAGGCGCAGCAAAGTGGGAGTAATGTTGAATTTCCTAAACAATAGTAGGCAGAGAGAGGATTTAGCAATATTTAGAGACAGGCTTTGAAGTCAGGAGGAACAAAATAGAGTCACCACATATTTACTACAAAGCTTTTCTGTGAGCATCAGAATGCACTGGTTCTGATAGCTTCTGATTTCTGCTGGGAAATGCTTCTATCACAGATATTTACTATATTAGGAGAAACTAAAGAGAAAGATTTGAAATGTATTGTACATTGGTATTTGACAAATTGGTAGATTCGTTTCCCTCCTGGTAATTCTTCTGACAAAGTGATTTTATTTTGCCTTGTATTAGTAGTTAGAGATAAATTTCTCTTAGCACGTTGTGAGCATGAAATGTAGCATGCTTCTGACAAACATTTCAAGTATCTAGTACTTTTGTTTAACAAGAATAAAATAGAAAATATAATTTATTGCCTGTTTCCCATTTGTCATTATTTCTTATCCTCATATAAAATGATTTCTTTTTAATAAACACAAAGCAGAAATAAGAGGGCTTTGGTAGGTAAATAAGTTTGTTTAATATCATTAATTACTAACAGCTCAATTATACTGTGAAGTGCCATAATTGTCATAAAGCTTAAAAAAACTTGTCATGGTTTCTATAATTTATTTAAATTACATTAATTATACAGATTTTAATGAAGAAGAGAGACTGCTTTTAATCCTCACAAGTAGAGACAATGATCAAAATATTTATGTGTATATTTCATATTCTATTCTGTTGACATTCTTGACAAGACCAGACTGGAACAGACCAGTCTGGACCAGACCGGTCTCTACTGGGCTAGACCAGTCTCAACCAGACCAGATTGGACCAGGTCAGTCTCAACGGGACCAGACTGGATCAGACTGGACTCAGGCATTACCAGCACCTTTATATGGAAGAAGAAGGGACAGGCAATAATGTTGGAATTACCCATAAAAGTATATGATCCTTAGCTCTTCTATTTAATTTCTAACACAATTCAGGATATATTTTTCAGAAAACAAAATGTGTAAGTTTTTTTTTTTTTAGTACATGGAATGAAACCAAGTTCTTCTATATGCTAGGCAGACCAATGATTGGGATGAACCATGAGCCCCAAGTATTTTCTTATTGCATTGTGCATCTGTGTGTGTGTCTTTGTATCTGTTTGTGTGTGTCTCTATGTGTGTAGGGGGGGTGTCACATGGTATGTGTGGAGGTCAGAGGCTAACGATCAGGAGTCAGTTCACTCCTCCTACCACGTAGGTCCTAAGAGTCAAAGTCAGCTTTCTAAGCTTAGTGGTCACTGAGCCATCTCAGCTACCCATGGCCATTATTTTGAAGATTAATTGATGGTATCTATAAAACTGTCTTAATATCATGGACATGCTTGACATACCATACATACGTCAACCCAATTTCTAGAGTTCACATCCAAAATTATTTGGGCAAGTAGCTTTGTGTGCCTCAGTTCATTCTCATTCAGAGAATCAAAGTACTAAAAGAGAAGGATGTAAAGTGTTCAAAACAACCTATAGCTAGTGCTATATAACTTTTCCATCACTTATCTGCCCATTGTGGAGTTCAGTGTTATAGACATAATAATAATATCCCAATATACCTTTATGAAATAGTAGACATGCTTTAACATTAAAATGCCATGTGAGGCATGGTGGTGCACACCTTTAATCCCAACACTGAGGAGAGTGGGGCAACAGAATCAAGAGTGCTAAACCAAGGGGGCTGGAAAGATGGCTCAGCCCTTAAGAGCACTAGCTGCACCTGCAGAGTCCCTGAGTCCAGTTCCCAGCATGCACACTGTGGCTCACAGCCACCTGTAACTCCTCATCTGGGGCATCTGATGCCCTCCTATAACCTCCACAGGGACCAGACACTCATGTGGCAAAAAGAAATATATACAGGCAAAACATTAATACAATAAAATAAGTTAAGATATATTTTTTAGTGGGCAGTGGTGGCACATGCCTTTAATCACAGCACTTGGGAGACAGAGGCAGGTGGATCTCTGTAAGTTCGAGGCCAGCCAGGTCTACAAGAACTGGTTCCAGGACAGGCTCCAAAGCAACACAGAAAAACTTTGTCTCAAAAAACCAAAAAGAAAAGAAAAAAGAAAGATGTATTTTTAAAAGAAGAGTTCTAAATCAACTTGGGCTGCATAGCAAGTTCCAGGCCAGCTTGGGATACTGACTAGATACATTCTCAAAGCATTTAATAAACAAAATAAACAATATAAAACGTAACTTCCATTAAAGTAAGTACAAGGTGGCCTTGTGGGATAAATTATAAACTGTAGATGGAATGGCGGGCTGCGTCCCGACACCCGGCTAGCTTTACACCCGAAATAATTACATGGAAACTGTATTTATTTAAACACTGCCTAGCCCATTAGTTTCAGCCTCTTATTGGCTAATTTTCACATCTTGCTTTAACCCATATTTAGTAATCTGTGTAGCACCACAAGGTGGGCTTACCGGGAAGGATCTTAGCCTATGTGCATCTTGGAGAAGAGAGCTATGGCGACTGACTATGGCAACTGCCTGAAGCGTCTGCCTCACTCCCAGCATCCTGTTCTGTCTACTCCACCCACCTATGTTCTGACCTATTGGGCCAAGCAGTTTCTTTGTTAATTAACAAATAAAAGTCCTCCATCAATAAACCCTAAATAATTGATTTTAGGGGTATTTTCTCATCTGATGTGAGTTTTTAGCATCATAGTATATTAAGTGTTATACCTCTGGAGGGAAAGGTGCCCTGGCCATCAGAAGCCCAGAGATACCTACATCTCTGTTACAGTGGGGGGTGGTTTCCCCACAGGAATGCAGCAATGGGGATGCATTCCTCACAGAATGCAGCAGTGGGGATGCATTCCCCCACAGGGATGCAGCAGTAGGGGGTGGTTTCCCCACAGGAATGCAGCAATGGGATGCATTCCTCACAGAATGCAGCAGTGGGAATGCATTCCCCCACAGGGATGCAGCAGTAGAGGGTGGTTTCCCCACAGGGATGCAGCAGTGGGGATGGATTCTTCACAGAATGCAGCAGTGGGGATGCATTTCCCCACAGGGATGCAGCAGTGGGGATGGATTCCTCACAGGGATGCAGCAGTGGGGATGCATTCCTCACAGGGATGCAGCAGTGGGGATGGATTCCCCACAGGGATGCAGCAGTGAGGATGGATTCCCCACAGGGATGCAGCAGTGGGGATGCATTCCTGTGGGAATTCCTGTTCTGCTCTGCTAGGGAGTTTTGCTGCAGAAATGTAGCAACTCTGCACCTGCTCAGGCAAAAGTTGTTGCTTCTCTTCTGCCCTGCTCAACTCTAGAGAAAGAGAGTCACCTCATTCAAGAGATTCACTGGGAGGGAGGAATCCTGGAAAGTGGCTGCCTCCACCGGGATGGAAAAAGGCAAGCCCTAAGCTGAACAGGTACAGGGCAGAGTTTATCCAGGTTGAGGTTTTAGGATCAAAATTGGTCATATTTTAATCCCTGATCATGGACAAGCTCAAAGATTGGCTGGATTCATCTCAGGGATTGGTTGGTTTTGTGTTCAGGGATTGGTTAGTTTTCATGCCGAGTTGGACAGGGCAGAGTGTATTTCTTTGGCTCTGGTCTCAGGGTCAGGATGTGTTTCTTTCACTCTGGTTTCAGGGCCAAAGTGAGGGTCCATCACTGTCCCCTTTATCCTACACAGTAGGGAAAATTATTTCATCTTCAAGTTGTTTTAAAGTTCGAATAGATGGTGCTCTAATTACAACCATGAGTGATCAGGTAGAGAGCTTAAAGAGGCCCTAGATATGTTAGTTTTTAGATCCACACAAGATTGCTGATATAAAGATCTAGAAGGTGAGAAAAAGCCCAGGTAGAAGGGTGTCTCCAAAGTCCCGTCCTCTCTGAGCTTCCCCTGCTTCTGACATGTATGTTACTGCTCATCACTGGCCAGAGAGTGCGGACTTCAGAATCAGAAAGCCGCATCCTGCACTCATGCACTGTGTGTGTCTATTTGTTAACTGGTGGCTCTGACCCCAGAAACACAGAGGAAAGGCATTCAGTGGAGCGCTCTTGTCCGTGGCCCTGGGGACAACAGGGAGCCTTTGACAGCAGGTCTTTCAGGATGTAGCAGCCCAGGGCTTTGCATACCCTTTAAAATACTACATAATGGGAAGTAGCTCAACAAATGGTAGAAAAACTTAAGAGAAAAGAATAAATGAGTCCCTCCCTGTTGGAATTCTAGATATAGTGCCTTGTCAAGTTGGAAGCTGGTGTGTGTTAGTCTTCAAGGAAATAAGCAGTAAGCATGCTTAGGCTATCATTTTAATATTATGAGGTTATATATTTATATAGGTCTAGGTTCTTAAACTATGCTCTATAGTGCCTAATTGTCCAGGATCAGAAAGGATTCAAGCTGATGTTTATGGAAATTTGCTAATCATTGTTTTTTTGAAGATTAACTTATTCCCAGTCTAGGAAGAGGTTGCTGCCCCTTCAGGCATTCAGTTGATGTCTTTTTTTTTTCTGCAAACCTTCCTAAGTTGTAGCTCTTTACACATTCTACACTGAAGGAAATGTATTATGTGCATTTTTAAATCTGGAAAATACAGAAACCCCATTTGACACAATCCCGTAAGATTTTATTTTCCTTTCCCACTCTGAAGCACGCCTGAAGTAGTGCCAATGAACTGTTGCCCAAAGGTGGTCAGCAGACAGTAAATAAGGAAGGTGGCACTTCAGGAAACCAGGGGCCACAAACCCACGCCTTGAAATAATGATTATTGGTGGAAAGTTATAAAAATACTGATTTTATTTTTTTTCTTTTAGATGGGAAATGAAAAGAGATGAAACTCTGGAGGAGAAAGAAAAAATGATGCTGGACTATTTAAAACAAATTTGTAGCATACAAGAGTCTTCTCCGTTAGACAGCACAGGCGCAAGTGATCTGCAGAAAACAGCGACAGCTTTATTTTAGGAAACAGTCTCCTGCGATGGAGGCTTTCTCAGAATCAGAGGACTCGCACATGTGCCACAGAGCGCAGCCATCACCGCAGTGATGCACTGAACTGTAAAGAATGAGAGGCTCCGTGCTTTGACTTTAGAGATAATTGCAAACGTTTTTCTTTCCCAATCTTTCTCCTTATATGATAAAACTGCTGCCATCTCGTGTTCCCTTTGAATTATGGTTTTTTTCTTTCCTTCAATATTGAGGCATCTATGACAACAGGAAAATATTTGTAAATATTTTTCTTATATAATATTTGGATGTTACATTGATTGGAGTCCCACCCCACACCGGAAGTCATCTGAAAATTACAATTTGATTTGGTAACTGAAGCCTAAGAACAGATCTTAATTGCTGATTGGACCCATCCCCCTTCCTGTATAATTTCTTCCTCATCCACTTCATCTTTTTTGTTTGTTTGTTTGTTTTTTGTTTTTCGAGACAGGGTTTCTCAGTGTAAGTTTTTTAGAGCCTGTCCTTGAACTAGCTCTTGTAGACCAGGCTGGCCTCAAACTCAGAGATCTGCCTGCCTCTGCCTCCTGAGTGCTGGGATTAAAGGTGTGCGCCACCACCGTCCGGCCCATCCACTTTATCTTAATCACACCTACAAGAAAGCCATCCCCAGCACTGTTAACTTCAGTCTCGGGACTCACGTCTTAGTTGTTCTACTAAGTCTCTTTCCTCTCAAGCTTTCACCTTGCACCAAGTGGCTCCTTTCGGCTCAAGCCAAAAAAAAAAAAAAAAAAATGGTAATTTTTCCCAACCGAAAACCATCTTTATTTCAGAATTATATTCAAAATTTAATCTTTTTTATCCTTCATTATCTACAATGGCTGTTGTTCGTTTTTTACTCTTTTTAGTCTTCCGGCGGGGTTGGGGTCATCACCCAGTTCCCAGATAAATATATGGATATATGGAGGCCTTTTCTTACTTATGAATAAGTAAGCCTTAGCTTGATTTGTTTCTACCTAACTTTTCTTAATTTAAATTATTCTATCTAATTTTGCCTCTGGGTTTTTTTTTCTTTACTTTTCTTTTTTTTTCATGGTTTATTTTTTTATATTTAAAAATTTCCATCTCCTCCCCTCCTCTTCCAACTTCCCTCCCCTCCTCCTCCCCCTTCCCTCCCCTCCTTCTCCACCTTCCCTCCCCTCACCTCCACCCATACCTCCCCTCCCTCCCTCTCAAGGCCAAGGAGCCATCAGGGTTCTCTACTCTATGCTAAGACCAAGGTCCTCCCAACTCCCCCCAGGTCCAGGAAGGTGATCGACCAAGCTGAGAAGGCTCCCACAGAGCCCGTCCATGCAGAAGAATCAGAGCCCAGCGCCATTGTCCTTTGCTTCTCAGTCAGCCCCCGCTGTTGGCCACATTCAGAGAGACGGGTTTGGTCGCATGATCCATCAGTCCAATTCCAACTGGAGTTGGTGATCTCCCATTAGTTCTGTCCTACTGTCTCCATGAGTGAACGCACCCCTCATGTTCCTGACTTTCTTTCTCATGTTCTCGCTCCTTCTGCTCCTCATCAGGACCTTGGGAGCTCAGCCCAGTGCTCCAATGTGGGGCTCAGTCATTTTCTTCATCTATCGTCAGGTGGAGGTTCTATGGTGATATGCAAGAAATTCATCAGTATGGCTATAGGAACTGGCCTTTTCAGGCTCCCTCTCCTCAGCTGCCCAAGGAACTAACTGGGGGCGTCTCCCTGGAAACCTGGGAACCCCTCTAGGGTCAAGTCTCTTGACAACCCTCACGTGGCTCCCTAAATTAAGATATATGCTTCCCTGCTCCCATATCCACCCTTCCTGTATCCCAAGCATCCCATTCCTCTGAGCTCCCTCCATTCTCCCCTTCACGCTTTTCTCTCCCCATCTTCCCTTGGCCCAGTCTCACCCAACCCTCAAGTTCCCAATTTTTGCCTGGCAATCGTGTCTACTTCCAATATCCAGGAGGATTACTATATCTTTTTATGGGAGTTCACCTTCTTATTATCTTCTCAAGGATCCCAAATTATAGGCTCAATGTCCTTTAATTATGGCTAGAAACCGATTATGAGCGAGTACATCCCATGTTCATCTTTTTGGGTCTGGGTTACCTCACTCAGAATAGTGTTTTCTATTTCCATCCATTTGCATGCAAAATTCAAGATGTCATTGTTTTTTACCGCTGAGTAGTATTCTAGCATGTATATATTTCACAGTTTCTTCATCCATTCTTCCACTGAAGGGCATCTAGGTTGTTTCCAGGATCTGGCTATTACAAATAATGCTGCTATGAACATAGATGAGCAAATGCTTTTGTAGTATGATTGGGCATCTCTTGGGTAGATTCCCAATAGTGGAATTGCTGGGTCCTGGGGTCGGTTGATCCCGAATTTCCTGAGAAACCACCACACTGCTTTCCAAAGTGGTTGCACAAGTGTGCATTCCCACCAGCAATGGATGAGTGTACCCCTTACCCCACAACCTCTCCAGCAAAGGTTATTATTGGTGTTTTGGATTTTAGCCAATCTGACAGGTGTAAGATGATATCTCAAAGTTGTTTTGATTTACATTTCCCTGATAGCTAGGGAGATTGAGCATGACCTTAAGTGTCTTTTGGCCATTTGAAATTCTTCTGTTGAGAATTCTCTGTTCAGTTCAGCGCCCCATTTTTTAATTGGGTTAATTGGCATTTTACCGTCTAGTCTCTTGAGTTCCTTATATATTTTAGAGATCAGACCTTTGTCAGTTGCAGGGTTGGTGAAGATCTTTTCCCAGTCAGTAGGCTGCCTTTGTGTCTTAGTGACAATGTCCTTTGCTTTACAGAAGCTGCTCAGCTTCAGGAGGTCCCATTTATTCAATGTTGCCCTTAATGTCTGTGCAGCTGGCGTTATGCGTAGGAAACGGTTCCCTGTTCCCATTTGTTGTAGAGTACTTCCCACTTTCTCCTCTATCAAGCTCAATATGTTCAGATTGATATTGAGGTCTTTAATCCATTTGGACTTGAGTTTTGTGCATGGTGATAGATATGGATCTACTTTCATTCTTCTACAGGTTGACATCCAGTTATGCCAGCACCATTTGTTGACGATGCCCTCTTTCTTCCATTGTGTACTTTTGGCTCCTTTATCAAAAATCAGGTGTTCGTAGGTTTGTGGTTTAAGATCCGGGTCTTCTATACAATTCCATTGGTCAACTTCTCTGTTTTTATGCCAATACCAAGCTGTTTTCAATAGTGTACCTCTGTAATAGAGTGTGAAGTTAGGGATGGTAATGCCTCCAGAAGTACCTTTATTGTATAAGATTTTTTTGGCTATCCTGGGTTTCTTGTTCTTCCATATAAAGTTGATTATTGTCCTCTCAATCTCTGTGAAGAATTTTAATGGGACCTTGATTGGGATTGCATTGAATCTATAGATTGCTTTTGGTAGAATTGCCATTTTTACTATGTTGATCCTCCCAATCCACGAGCAGGGGAGATCCTTCCATTTTCTGGTATCCTCTTCAATTTCTTTCTTCAAAGACTTAAAGTTCTTGTCAAATAAATCCTTCACTTCCTTGGTTAGAGATACTCCCAGATATCTTATGCTATTTGTGGCTATTGTGAAAGGTGATACTTCTCTGATTTCCCTCTCTGCTTCCTTATCCTTTGTGTATAGGAGGGCGACTGATTTTTTGGAGTTGATCTTGTAACCTGCCACGTTACTGAAGGAATTTATCCACTGTAGGAGTTCTTTGGTGGAGTTTTTGGGGTCGCTTATGTACACTATCATATCATCTGCAAATAATGAAAGTTTAACTTCTTCCTTTCCAAATCGAATCCCCTTGATTCCCTTATGTTGTCTTATTGCTATTGCTAGAACTTCAAGCACTATATTGAAGAGATAAGGAGAGAGTGGACAGCCTTGTCGTGTTCCTGAATTTAGTGGGATAGCCTTGAGTTTCTCTCCGTTTAATTTGATGTTAGCTGTCGGCTTGCTGTAAATAGCTTTTATTATATTTAGGAATGACCCTTGTATCCCTAATCTCTCCAAGACCTTTATCATAAAAGGGTGCTGAATTTTGTCAAATGCTTTTTCAGCATCTAATGAGATGACCATATGGTTTTTATCCTTCAGTTTATTTATATGATGGATTACATTGATAGATTTTCGTATGTTGAACCAGCCCTGCATCTCTGGGATGAAGCCTACTTGATCGTAATGGATAATTTTTCTAATGTGTTCTTGGATTCGGTTTGCCAGTATTTTATTGAGAACTTTTGCGTCAATGTTCATGAGTGAGATTGCCTGTAGTTCTCTTTCTTGGTTGAGTCTTTGTGTGGTTTAGGTATCAGGGTAATTGTAGCTTCATAGAAGGAATTTGCCAGTGACTCTTGTGTTTCTATATTATGAAATACCTTAAGGAGTATAGGTATTAGGTCTTCTTGGAAGTTCTGGTAGAATTCTGCATTGAAACCATCTGGTCCTGGGCTCTTTTTGGTAGGGAGGTTTCTGATAACAATTTCTAATTCTTTGCGACTAACAGGACGATTTAGAGCATTTACCTGGTCCTGGTTTAACTTTGGTATATGGTATTTATCTAAAAAACTGTCCATTTCTTTTACATTTTCCAATTTTGTGGCATACAGGCTTTTGTAGTAAGATCTAATGATTCTCTGAATTTCCTCTGTGTCTGTGGTTATGTCCCCCTTTTCATTTCTGATCTTATTAATTTATGTGTTCTCCCTCTGCCGTTTGATTAGTTTGGCTAAGGGTTTGTCAATCTTGTTGATTTTCTCCAGAACCAGCTTCTTGTTTCATTGATTCTTTGGATTGTTTTCTGTGTTTCTATTTTGTTGATTTCTGCCCTTAGTTTGATTATTTCCAGTCTTCTACTTCTTCTAGGTGAGTCTGCTTCTTTTTTTTTTCAGAGCTTTCAGGTGTGCTGTTAAGTCACCAATGAATGCTTTCTCCGTTTTCTTTAAGTGGGCACTTTGTGCTATGAAATTTCCTCTTAGCACTGCTTTCATTGTGTCCCATAGGTTTGAGTATGTTGTGTCTTTGTTTTCATTAAATTCAAGAAAGACTTTAATTTCTTTCTTTATTTCTTCCTTGACCCAGGTGTGGTTCAGTAGTTGACTGTTCAGTTTCCATGAGTTTGTGGGCTTTCTAGGGGTAGCATTGTTGTTGTATTCTAATTTTAATCCATGGTGATCCGATAAGATACTGGTGGTTACTAATATTTTTTTGTAACTGTGGAAGTTTGCTTTGTTACCAAGTATATGGTCAATTTTCGAAAAGGTTCCATGAGCCGCAGAGAAGAAGGTATAATCTTTCCTATTTGGGTGGAATGTTCTATAGATGTCTGTTAAGTCCATTTGGTTCATTACCTCCATTAAGTCTTTCAATTCTCTGTTAGGTTTCTGTCTGATTGACCTGTCCATTGGTGAGAGAGGAGTGTTGAAGTCTCCAACTATTAGTGTGTGTGGTTTGATGGCTGCCTTGAGTTCTAGAAGTGTTTCTTTAACATAAGTGGGAGCTTTTATATTAGGGGCATAGATATTCAGGATTGAGACTTCATTCTGATGGATTTTTCCTGTTATAAGTATAAAGTGTCCCTTTCCATCTCTTCTGATTGATTTTAGTTTGAAGTCAACTTTGTTGGAAATTAGTATGGCCACACCCGCTTGTTTCTTAGGGCCATTTGCTTGATAAACCTTTTCCCAACCCTTTACTCTGAATAGGTGTCTGTCTTTGTGGTTGAGGTGTGTTTCTTGTAAACAGCAAAATGTTGGATCCTGTTTTCGTATCCAGTCTCTTAGCCTGTGCCTTTTTATAGGTGAATTGAGTCCATTGATATTAAGTGATATTAATGACCAGTGGTTGTTAACTTCGGTCATTTTTAGTAGTAGAGTTTGTGTGTTTCCCTTCTTCTAGTTGTACTGGTGAAGGGTCGCTAGATGCCTGAGTTATTGTGGGCGTTGTTGGACTTCTTGGTTTGTGATTTTCCTTCTATTACTTTCTGCAAGGCTGGATTTGTGGCTACGTATTGTTTAAATCTGTTTTTGTCCTGGAATATCTTGTTTTCTCCATCAATGGTGAATGCAAGCTTTGCTGGGTATAGTAGTCTAGGCTTGCATCCATGTTCCCTTCGTGTCTGTAGCACATCTATCCAAGCTCTTCTTGCTTTCATGGTTTCCATTGAGAAATCAAGTGTAATTCTGATAGGTTTCCCTTTATATGTTACTTGACCTTTTTCCTTTGCAGCTCTTAATATCTGTTCTTTATTCTGTATGTTTTTTGTTTTGATTATTATATGGCGTGGGGATGCTTTCTTTTGATCCAGTCTATTTGATGTTCTGTAGGCTTCTTGTACCTTCATAGGAACATCCTTCTTTATGTTGGGGAAGTTTTCTTCTATAATTTTGTTGAATGTTTTCTGGGCCTTTGAGTTGTAATTCTTCTCCTTCTTCTACCCCAATTATTCTTAGGTTTGGTCTTTTCATGGTGTCCCAGATTTCCTGAATGTTTTGTGTTAAGAATTTGTTAGATTTGTTTAGTTCTTTAATCTGTGAATTTATTTCCTCTATAGTATCTTCAGAGTCCGAGATTCTTTCTTCCATCTCTTGTATTCGGTTGGAAATACTTGTCTCTGAAGTTTCTGTTTGTTTACTCAGAGTTTCCATTTCCAGTCTTCCCTCAGATTGTGTTTTCTTCATTACCTCCATTTCATTTCTCAGGTCTTGTACTGTTTCCCTAACCTGTGTGATTGCTTTTTCTTGTTTTTCTTGTTTTTCTTGGGTATCTTTGAGAGATTTATTTATTTCGTCTACTTTTTTGTTTGTCATCTCCATTTCTTTATGGCAGTTTTTTACCTCCTGTTTAAGGTCCTCTATTATTTTCATAAAGTACTGTTTAAGGTCGGTTTCTTCTATATCTTCTGGGGTAGAGTGTTCAATTCTTGTTGTTTCGGGATGTCTGGAATATGGTGATGTCATGTTGCCTTTCATGTTGTTGGAGGAGCTCCTGCATTGGCGCCTGCCCATCTCTTCCTTCAAATGGAGCCAGGAGGCGCTTGGTGTCCTAGACCAATCTTTGCTGTGACTGAAACTGGTTGGATCTCCCCAGTGCCAGAGGAGGACCTATTCCTTGTTTTACAATCTGAAGAAGCCCACACTCCCTTGCAGGAATCCTCAGACCTGCCTGGAGGCCAGAGTCTGACCCCTTTGGGTGGATGGCCTTAGAACAGGAGCAGGACACCTGTGAATACTAGGGAAGCCTTGGGAGAGTCAGGGACAGGAGAAACAGAGACAAGCCTGCAGAGGGAGCTGTGGGGAGGGGGTCTGTGCTCTCTTCCAGGGCAGGTTGCCCCAGGGTCCGCATTCACTCACCAGTTCAGATAGAATGTCAGGGCACAGTTTCAGGGATTCCAGGCAGCCCAGGGATGCCGCCCAACAAAAGGGCCAAGGTGGGGGCAGGGCGGGATGGAATATCACACAGCGAACCTGGCAGCACAATCTGAAGGAGCCCGCACCCCTCCGCAGGAATCCTCAGACCTGCCTGGAGGCCAGAGTCTGACCCCTTTGGGTGGATGGCCTTAGTACCTTCTTTACTTTTCTTACTTCTGTAATCTTACTTTCACTTTGACTCCCTGGCTAGCTGTGTGACTGAGTGGCTGGACTCTTCTTTTCTTCCTCCTTGCCCTCTTTTGCTTTTAGATCCCTCTTTTTCTCTTTCTGTTTATTTTCTCTGGCAACCCTACCCATCCTTTCTCCTGCCTTGCTATTGACCATTCAGTTCTTTTTTAGACCAGTCAGCTGTTATAAGCAGGCAAGTTAATACAGCTTCACAGAGTTAAACAAATGCAACATAAAAGGATAAAACACATCTTTGCATCAATAGACAAATGTTCCATAGCATTAACAAATTTAACACATCTTCAACTAATGTTCTACAACAAACGCCTGCTGTTTTTCTTTTTGATTGTACTTGCACACACACAGAAAGAGACATATGCACACACACACACACACACATACATACACACACACACATACAGGAATGTGTTCTACCACCCTGCTTGCCAAATACAATGATATATATTTACTGTGTCCTTCCTATCAGTGCCTGATATTAGATTATAAAGACCTTGATAGCCTTAAGTATAGTATGAAGTTTCCCTTTATAAACCTGAATGTGCTAGGATTATTCAAAGTGTCACCAACCACTCAAATGTATGAATCCATGGGGACCAATCTCATTCAAACCACCACAGGGACCATTAGTAAAATAACAACAAACTTTCTTCAAGGATCAAAAATGTCTCAATACTCTGAGTATCCTCTGATTAAAATATTGTAATGAAGCTGGGTGTGGTGCTATATGTCTATAATCCAAACATCCCATTGGAAGCAAAATGACTGGGAGTTCAAGGATAGTGTGGAATGCATAGTAAGATGCTTCTTTTAAAAAAAAAAAGGTTGGTGCCAGGTAAAAGTGCTTCCTTGCTGTCAAACTTGACAACTTGAGTTTGATCCCTGTTCCATACATTCTGGAGGGAGAAAGGCAAGTCCTGTATGGTGTCCTCTGACTCCCACCTGTCCACTGTAGTGCATACACATATGTACATAAATACTTGCAAATAAAACAATATGTATTGTAACAAACAATGACTAATTTCAGGAACAAAAATCTGCGTTAGTTACTTATTGTTGCGTGTTGATTCCAGAATTTAGCCAATTAAGACAACATATCCATTATGTCAAAGTCACTGCAGATCAGTTGCTTGAGCACATTTAGCTGGACTGTTTGCTGTGGTATTAGAAGTCTGTATTGAAGGTTCACCGAAGCTTAAATATGGAAGAATCCACTTCCAAGGTCATGTGGTTGTTGGCAATACTAATCACTTTACAGGCTGCTAGACAGATGGCCTCAGTTTCTTGCCAGCTACTGGTCAAAGGCTGCTGTCAGTTTCTTGCCATTTGAGTCTTCACCAAATGGTCTCTTTCTTTCTGAGTCCACAAAGAAGAATGTCTTCTTGCAAGATCAATGTTATAGTTTTTTTCTAACATAACAATGTATATTTGTTTCTCTTCATTACATTTATTTATTCATTTACTGTGTGCATATATAATGGGCACATACATGGAATGGCTCAAGTGTATAGGTCAGAGGACAATATATGGGAGTCTCGGGGGTTGAACTCGGGGCATCAGGCTTAGCAGCAAACACCGTTACCCACTGAGCCATCTCACCATCCCAGGAATATGTAGTTGATCGCATATATTCTGTCATCTTTAGAAAATTCTAATGGTGAAAATCATCGGTCATCCCACCTGTGCTCAGGGAAAGACACCACATGAAAGGAGGAGTGTGAGAACGAGGAGAAGCGCTCCAGAGTGTCCACCCCTAGTTGGAGTTTGAGGAAAGGGGAAGAGCTGGCTTGTGAAGAGAGTCAGCAATTGTGCCTCATCAGGCAGTTATTCTAAGCCAAACTCAATGCCAGTCTCACGATCACTAGACTCCACAAGAATCCTTATATATGCTCTCTACATCCTTATTCGTATTGGCACTGCAATTCCTATTTGAGACAATAGAGAGTTTTGAAAGCATGAAAAACTAATTCTAATTTTAAATAAAAATACACAGCACAGTCTAGGCTTCCAACCACCAACTCTGCTTCAACCATATGATACTAATAGATGAAATGTAACAAATAATCTTCTGGGGGGGTTGAAACAGGGTTTCTCTGTAGGTTTGGATCCCATCCTGGATCTACTGTTTGTAAACCAGGCTAGTCACAAACTCACAGAGATCTGCCTGTCTCTGCCTCCCAAGTGCTGGGATTAAAGGTGTGTGTCACCACTGCCCATCTTAACAAATATTCTTTTAGATTATCTAGATTTATTATCTAGATCACAAACATTCACTAGAAATAAAAAGAAACCCAACATTTACAAAACTACACCTCTGAAACCATATTTTAAAATGTTCCTTTGACACAAAGCTCTAGTAAAAATTAATAATAGTAATAATATATTGATAGTAATAATGTTAAGGCTCTGGAAGTAGTCTTAGGGGAAAACAGCAAATCAATAATCATCTATAGAAGAAAAACTGTGAATCAAGGCGCTGCCTCCGCTCTCACCCCATCTTGGCACAGCTGCACTGAACAGGTACTGCAGCTAATCCCACAGGCTTCCATTTATCCCAGCTCCAGAAGGGAAACTTGCTTCATAGAAGGAGCAAGACTTCAGCATTTCTCATCCTGCACCAGACTGCCCTCTGCTAAAGCACAGTTCACAAAAAGTGATTCTGGAGGTGGGGATTCCATTCTTTGGCCAGCTTCCATTCCTGCAATGGAATCCTGCATTAGAATGTACTGAGAGTCTTAGGTGAGGTCAAACTTGTGGATTCCTGGGAATTTCTGTAGAGCCAGGTTTCTGCTAACGCTATAATAACTCCCTCAATCAAGATATCTTTCTCCTTGCTTTCCTCTCTGTCCTTCCTCCATCTTGACTATCCCATTCTTTCAAGTTCTCCTCAACCCTCCTTTTCTCCCCTCCTCTTTCCCTTCTACCCTTCCTTCCCCCCTCCCACCCGCATGCTCCCAATTTTGTCTTGCGACTTTGTCTGTTTCAGGCAGAGAACCACATCGGAGCACTGGACTGAGTTCCCAAGGTACAGGTGAAAAGTGGAAGGAATGAGAGTATGAGCCAAGAGGTCAAGACCATGAAGGGTTCACCCACTGAAACAGTTTACCTGAGCTAATGGGAGCTCACCAACTCCAGCTGGACTGGAAAGGAACAAGCATAGGACCAAACTATTCCCTCTGAATGTGGTTGACAGTGGCATGGCTGGGACAGATTGAGGGGTTACTGGCAGTGGAACAAGGATTTATCTCTACTGCATGTACTGGCTTTTTGGGAACCTATTCTCTTTGGATGTATACCATGCTCAGTATAGATATAGTAGGGAGGGCCTTGGACCTTCCACAAAGAAATGTGCCTTACCCTCTCTTAGGATTCAATGGGGGTTGTTATGGTTTTGGTCCCTGTCCCTTTAAGAGACAAGCCACACCCATTCCCTCCCCATCCGCTGAGGCAGGCTCAACTTCAGAAAGCATAACAGGGGTAAGGTGGAGGGTGTGTGGAGGGAATGGGAGTGGGAAGTTGTATTGATTTTTTTTTAATCTAATAATTTTTTTAAATGTACTGAGAATTGTGAGCCCTGACTACCTTGCCTTAGTTCAAGAGCTCTGTCAGGAAAGATAATTTTCTTGAGAAGCCATGTTAACTACTTTACTATTATATGGTTCATATTATTTGGTATCCAAGAACCTTCTTACTACCTGAAGTTACATCACAGTGCTCTTCTGGGAGTATTATTGATTTTCAGGTCCTAAGCCATCTTGAAGCGTTTGATGTAATATAAATAGTAAAGCTCTTTTCTTTATTCAGCAAGGACAAAAGTTCTCTATTTTGCTAACCAAATTTTCTCATGCTTGGAATTTTGCAGTTATTTCTTGTTACTGTTTGGTAAAGCAATGATGGTTTGTTACAAATTAGTATGCATAAGATGTTACATTTCCTTTTTAGTATGTGCCAAAAAGATGACTCAGTGAGCAAAGGCACACTGCATCCACAATCAGGAAACAGAAAGAGATAAATGTATACTTGTTAGTGTTCAGTTCCCTTTCTCTGTCTTACAGTCTAGGATGCCTTGGCCAAGGAATGCTCCCACCCACAGTTGAAATGAGTTATCCCATGACATGATAATTCCACACAGGCATGCACAGAGACTTATTTTCCAGATAATTCTACATTCTGCCATGTTAACAATTACCACTAACCATCACACCCTTATAATAGTCATGCCACCATGGCACCAACTAGCATGGCATTGCCAGCAGGCCAGTAGCATAGTTTGCAGGATTCACAACTATGTGCGACTGTTGACAATTTTTTTTACCCAGGATCCTGTGTAGCACCTTCTGGTACTGTGAAGGTTAGCCAGAAGGGAAGAACATCCATTGCAGTGTCACTTTGATTCCTCTCTATCTTGCAACCAAAGTATATGGTGTCTTCAAGATTAGACCTTTTTAATTTGGTGAATATTTATTTTACTTTTAATCATTGTGTGCGGGCACTTGCATATGAATGCAAGTGCGTGTGGAAGCCAGAGGTATTGAATGCCTGCTGGAACTGGAGTTACAAGTAGTTGTGAGCTTCCAAATGTAGGTGCTGGAAATTGAACGTGATCCCCTACAAAAGCAGCACATACTCTTGCACACAATCTCTCCAACCCTATACGGTCTTATCAATACCTATGGTTGAAAACCAAGGGTGTGGTAATAACCTGGTCTGTCCTAGGGGTCTGAAGGACCTCACTAATGAACACTAACAGGGAGATACCCTAATATCAGTAAAACTTTAATATTTTAATTAATTTTAATTACATGTCTATGTCTGTGTGAGAGTGTATGTAGTTGAGTGGTGCTCATGCAGAGATCAGGAAAGAATGTTGGATCCTTGGAACCTGGGGTTACTTTAAGCCACCTGACATCAGTTTTAGGAAGCATAACTGGGTCTTATACAGGAGAGGTATGTGATGGTAACTGCTGAGTCACCTACTCAGCCCCTTGGGAAAATTGTTAAGTGGCATTTTTCCTTTTCCTTCTGTGGGAGGAAGTATGTGGCTTTACTGAAGCCACATACATGATGAAAATGTGCCAGATACAGATTTTTATATTTATATAGATATCATATACTGAATTTAAGAGTATAAAATTTGAAATCTGGGTTATTGATGATTGTGGAGTCATGAAATTAGGCCTGAGTTGCCTGCCTTTATGATAAAGAAAACTTCTATTTTGTTCAAACCAAGCTTATTCGAAGCATTCTATCACAAAGAGTCAAATCTTAGCATCGTAGCAAAAATGTGATATAAGAAGAATTAATATAACAGAATAGAGATAGAGGTTACATGGTGCCCCTGAAAATGAACAAATACATGAAGAAGGAAACATAAAAAAATCCCACACTAGCTCAGAATTGAGAATAATAGATGGTCTTTTATTTAATGGTAGACTCACAAATCATAATCCTCCACTGGAACAAAGATTAGAAACCAAATCCCACAGCTAGAAAAGAGGCTGAACTCATGCTCTACATGGGCATAAATAGTATAAGAGGCCATACCCAGTGGGCGGGTAGCCACTGGCTGTAAGACCCACCCTTTTGTTTAAATGAGAGAGCTCTAAGCCTAATACAAAATTGTCTGAGGTTTCTGTCCTGTCTGGTCCCTGCAGTCATTAAGTTCCAAAGAAATCATACATATGTCTACATTAGTTATCAACTGATTGGCCCAGAATCTCAGGCTTTTTATTAACTCTTACAACTTATATTAGCCCATTATTCTTATCTGTGTTAGTCATGTGGCTCGGTACCTTATTCAGCGAGGGAGAAACATCTTGCTTCTTCTGCGGTGGGACACGACTGCAGACTAGACTTTCTTCTTTTCAGAATTCTCCTGTTCTCATTGACCTGCCTCTACTTCCTGTCTGGTTGTCCAGCCTACACTTCCTGCCTGGCTACTGGCCAATCAGCATTTATTTAAAATATAATTGACAGAATACAGACCATTGTCCAACATCACTTCCCCCTCTTTTTAAAAAGAAAAAACAAGAACTCTGAATCTAATATCTTTTGTTTAGCTTTTCTCCTGACCATTAGCCATAACAACTTGTAACCAACATTCTAAACAAAGTAAAATATCCATAGTCCAATTTTTGGGAATGTGGACATAGTTTTCCAGGCTACTTCCTGCTGGTTGGGGGCACTGATAATTTTATGGGGACCTAAAGAAAATTTAGAATTATGATCAAGTCCTGACTGGAGTGTCCTGTGAGGCTTGATCATCTCAGACAGCAGTCTTGAATCTGTTCTGGATGTAGAACTCAGACATCTGGGCCATCTGCTTCTATTGGAGATTTCTCAGGTGGTCTTCCTTAATCAAACCTGATTTTTCCTAACTCAGAATGAATCCATAGCCTCTCATTTTCTGTGGAAACAAAAACAAAACCGCTTCTCCAAAGTAACATATCTTTTGACTTCAATTTGAAGTCGAGGCATTTTCAAAATACCTATCTTGGATTAATTTAGTATCATTTATAAACAAAAATCTTTCGGCAGTCATTGCTTCTTCCTCACAATTCAAACAGTTCAAAGAGAACATAATAACATACAGTATCCAGACTCTTTGTATTTTGCATCTTTATGTGACTTTACTTTAAATTCTATTTTTTTTATTTTTACTTTTAATTTTTGGCTTTTTGAGACGGTTTCTAAGGGTATATTTGGCTATCCTGGAATTCACTCTGTAGACCAGGCTGTCCTTGAACTCACAGAGATCTGCCTGCCTCTGCCTCCCACATGCTGGAATTCAATCTGTGTGCCACCATACCCAACTACTCTCTTTCTTTTGATTTTAAGAACTTTAACCTTTTTCTTTTCTCTCCCAAGCCTGCATATATTTTTAACACACTGTAAACCATTTAGAGCTTTTCTTTGTCTTTGACTCACTCTTTATATCTCTTTTTTTCTGACCACATGAGTCTTTAATTTGCTAAACAATATGGGTAGGATTAAAACCGTGGCTTTGGCAGCTGGATCTAGCCCATATCTTAGCTTTCTGAGATTCCAGCCTCGTGGCAGAGGTACCAGCTGTAGCCAAGTTTATTGCTGCAACTCTATGGCATTTCAAAGTCCCTGCCAGCAAGCAAGCTGCAGCAGTATTCTCACAAACCACAGTCAAATGCTCTGTCACAGGACCTCCTGCTTGAAAGAGTCAAAATTTGCTATGGCAAGACAGCCCATAAAGCCGGAATTTAAAAATGGCATGGCTTTTTTCCTGCTACAACTGAAAACCAAAAAGCATGTGGTCAGCTTTTAATCAACACCATTTAAGTGTTTCATGGCAGGACCTCTTAAAAGAGCTGCAAGGTTTTACAGCTAAAGCTGAGTCAGGAAGCCTCTCTTAAATAAGATGCATTTGCCTCAAGCAAACAGAACCCACCTGAGAAAATGCTGCTATCAATAATCCATGCTTTATTCTTTTCTGTCTATAATTACTTCCCAAGCTCTCTCAGGCTTTATGGGGATGCACTTGTCCACATGGGCGCCATTTGTTGTCCAACATTTCTGTCCTGCCTGGTCCCTGCAGTCATTAAGTTCCAAAGAAATCACACAGATGTCTATATTAGTTAAAAACTGATTGGCCCAGTATCTCAGGCTTCTTATTAACTCTTACAACTTATATTATCCCATTATTCTTATCTGTGTTAGTCACATGGCTTGGTACCTTATTCGGTGGGGCAGTCACATCTTGCTTCTTCTGTGGCAGGGACATGACTAGACATTCTTCTTCCTAGAACTCTCCTATTCTCATTGACCTGCCTCTCCTTCCTGTCTCGTCCAGCCTATACTTCCTATCTGGTTACTGGCCAATCAGTGTTTATTTAAAATATAATTGACAGAATACAGACCATTGTCCCATATCATAAAATATTTACAATAAGAACAAATATATTCAATAATTATCCTATCTTAACTAGTTTAACTCTTGTATACTAAATAAATTAATCAATTTCCTCATGAGAGGAAAGTAACTGCAACTATCTAGTCTTCAACCCCATTAAAGACCCAAAAAGGGAAATAATATTATTTGAGTAAGAAGGAAGTGCAATCAAGCAACTTCCAAAATGTGCAACAAATGACAGAGACAACTGGCCACCTGGGCAATCACCCGAAGTTTCATTTGCAACATTGAAGCAACCAGCTTTGGATAAGGCCTAGAATAACTGACAAACTGTTTTTAAGAGGCAGGAAATTTTTCAAAACTGTCTTACACTGTCTTGGCAAGATTTGACAGTCCTGCTTATCTACTTCCAGATGTACCTTGTCAGTGGTTGAGGCATGGGCATTTCTTTACCCAAAGACCAATTTTGTCAAAAAGAAAAGAAGCTCCAAGTGAAGTGCCTTTGGTGGCCAACATTCTCTTGGGAATAAATCAGTGCTGCCAGGAGCAATCATGTCTCACTTCAACAGAACCCTAAGTTATATAAATGCCATATTCTACAGCTCTTTGAAGTGGTTGAAGATTACTTAACTATGCAGAATATAATCTCTATATATCTAAAGAACCTGAATACCCTAACTATAAATATGACAAACATAGATGACTATTGATCTATAATTCTAAAACCTATATAACTTAAAGACTAAGACTTCATAGTAGAATATTATACAATAAACAACTGTGCAACAAATGAGGACAATCACCTCAAAATGTAAACAATGTATAAGTATCTTGATCAGAGGTAGAAATGTACATTGCTTTATGATAAATATATATCAATATATAAAAATGTTTAAGCAGAGGTAGAAGCATGCATGCATACAATATTCAATATAATTTAACTTTATATCAATATACAAAAATGTATACCAATGTAATTGCCTATAAATACAAGTATTCACTCTATTACTCACTATTATTATTAGTGTGAATTAGCTCACACTAATCTATTTTTCCATCCAATTTCGTCCTTTTTTTCCAAAGAGATCCCTGAGCCTATAAAATTTCCCCCCAAACCCCGAAGCCTATGCCAATTATAATCAGTCCCTAAATGATGTCCATAACCCTGAGGACAAACTTTGTTGGGAGAAAGGATGTCAGTTTCTAGAATTACTTCCAGCTGTCATGGGGGCAATGCTCTTTCTATGGGATCCTGTGAAAGTAAAATGTTGATTAAGTTCCAAGATTACTGTCTGGTATAATTGTAAATAGTCTCTGAGTATTTTGGTAGGGTTTTTTCTGAGCTTCCTATTTGGAGGTCTGGCCAGAACATTGTCAAAAAAAAGCCTACCATTTCAGCTAACCAAGATGGAACCATCTTGAGCAGCTGGTACCCAAAACAGGTCTTAGAACATAGCAAGAGGAGCTCTTGCTTTCTGAACAGAGGGGTTTATGATTAGCATATATGTCTAGGCAATAGACAATTACAGACAGATGTAGACAAAGGAGGAGGAGAATTATGGGATTTAGGGAAGTTATTTTGAGAACTGTAATATTAAATTTGCTAGTAATTCTTACACACAGGAACAATCATGGTTTGAGGTTCATTAGAGCCTTGTAGAATTTGTAAGAGAATCACTTTCTGTGTCACATTTAGTAGTCAGTTCTGAGAGAGCCATATAAACCATTAAAGAAGTTAAATGGTTCTTGGAAAACTCAAATCCTTTATATGCATTTTTATTTACTCTTAAGAAAGTTAATTTCTTTCTTTCTTTTTCTTTGCTTTTTTTGAGTCAGGGTTTCTCTGTAGCTTGGAGCCTGTCCTGGAACTAGCTCTTGTAGACCAGACTGACCTCAAACTCACAGAGTTTAATCTTCTCCTCAAGTTTTGGGATTAAAGACATGTACCACCATGTGTTAAATTCTTTTTTAAAAAAATGGCCTAAAGAATTAAGTTTAGCTACTGTACAGGTGGGGGCTTGGAGTCAGCACAGAACACACCCAAACACCAAGTTCTCAGCCCAAAGGAGATTTATTGCCTTGGGACTAGTTGGGGGGGGGGCACTGCCTTTAGGTTGGACAAAGGCAGCAGTGTCTTTGCAAAAAATTTTTTAAGGAGAAAAGGGGAAGGCTATGCTAGGGTGAGATGTAAGTCCTGACTAATGTAGCCCAATGAGTTTTGGTTGCTGGGCCTTGGTGTGTTGTCTCAGGAGTGAGTCAGTGAACAAATAAGGGAACAGACCTTTAGGGTAGCTTTGGGAATGTGTTCTAATATTTAACGAGGCAGAGGGAAAGAGAAAGGGCAAAGGCTGAGGTGCCATGTTTGCAATGTTTCTGAAGTCATACAGATATACTCTCAGATGAGTTCTGTATCAGACTGAGTTGAGAAATATAAATCTAAGATAGAAACTCCTAACTGAAGGGGGGTTACTTTTTTCAGTTGATGAGAGCACCTTGTTTTAGCCTTTATTCCTCTATTATTTTCTTTTTTCTTTCATTGTGGAAAACCTCTGTCACCAATACTGTATTTCCAGTTTTCATGTTCAAAAGTTAAAGTAAGATGGTTCAGCAAATAAAAGCACTGGCCATACCAAGTCTGATTACCTGAATTCAATCCTGGAATCCACCTGGTGGGATGGAAGAAATGATTTGGGTAAGCCTTTCTCTAATCTCCACATGAGCACATGGCACATGTGCACACATGCACACACATAAATTAAAAAAACATAAAATTTCCTGGAAGAGTATATGCCTCTGCTTAGTAGAGTTAACTCATATATTTTGTTTACTCAATATTTTCATAAGATACTGTGGTATTTTGAGAGGGAATGGCCCCCAAAGGGAGTGGCACTATTAGGAGGTGTGGCCTTCTTGGAGTAGGTATGACCTTGTTGAAGGAAGTATGTCACTCTGGGGCTTTGAGGTCTGCTATGCTCAAGCTATACCCAGAGAGACAGACCACTTCCTGTTGCCTGCACAAGACACAGAACTCTCAGCTACCTCTCCAGCACCATGTCTACCTACATGCCACCATGTTTCACCATGATGATTGAAAGGCTGGAAAAGATTCCATTTCTGTGCTGGGCCCTTTTGGGACATTGAACTACACGCTAGCCTCCAGGAAAATTTGAAGGCCATGGAAAAACTGAAGGCCACAAAAAGCTGAAGGCTGACCCCCCAACCTCCAGTTGAAGCTGAAGGTGATTAGTATAAGCTAATGGAGAAACCTAAGTTACACAAAGTTGCTGATTACAGCCCATTCCTCTACCTCTAAAGTCATACAGAGAATATTGACCACCTAACTTCCCCTATTAGTTGAGTAATAATGGACAAGTTAGATAAGTCTCCAGGCAGACTCTATGTTAGCAATGGGTCAACAGATGTCCTGAGTATATATGTGACCAGGGAAGAGTTGCTGGGAGTGAAGAAATCCCCCTAAGCAGCAACATCCTATCAGAGAATAACAGCTAAGCTTTACCTAATCTTTAGCCAATTGTGATACAGGATAAGTAAATCTGTATTTTGAGACTGTAATCTTGTGGCATTTGTCTTTATAAACCCCTAACAATAATAGGTGGGATCCTTCTCCCTCCATTAGCTGTGTCAAACTAATTAGCTGTGAGACAGAGGACCCGTGCTAGCCCATACATAATAAACAAAACTTTGATTTTTGCATTCAGAAGTGTCCATGAATACAGAAGCTCCATGGTGGTCTTCTTGGGGTCCTAGGACTGAGGCACAGCAATAATAATGAACTGAACTGTAAGCAAGCAATCCCAATAAAATGGTTTCCTTTATATGAGTTACCATGGTCATAGAGTCTCTTCACAGTAATATAAACCCTAAGACAGATACCCAGTACTTACTTTACAAGGAGGTAATGGATGTTTCTTTAAAGGCTGGAAACTTGTTCTCTTCTATGCCAGTCAGTCAGACATTGAAGACTTAGCCATGGTCAAAAATAACCTTCAGGACAGAGAAAGGAGATGTTAAGAATCAAACATCTGGTGCCAGTTGTTGCTCTCCTGCCCCCCACTTTGACTAACTACTCCACTTACAGTCATGACTGCATCATTAATCCTTTGGCTCCTAGTCCTCATTATAAGACTCTCTGCTCAACCACCTACTTAGTTATTTAAAACAGACAATAAATTCTGTTAAATCACTAGTACTAATGAGACGATGAACCCCTTGACCCCCACTGAGTCCATGATTTGACTCGTGCCCATAGAGTCAGTGTGGAATGCAACTGCCCCCAGACCTTAGCACGGCATAATGGAAGAACCTGGCACATAGACAGTGACACCTGCTAAAACAAGAACAAAGAACTAATCCACCAAAGACAAAAGTTCTGGGAACGTCACTCAATTTTGGCTTCTATAGTTCCATTTCTGGTAAACTGTTCTTGCTACTTGAGGTGTGTCAACACAGGATGTAGTTAAGAGCCCACCCCGAGAAAGGTACAGGACAGCACTGGGGTCCTGAATAGCCAACATAGTCACCAGCTGGCTAATAAAAACTCTATTTGCTTGCACCATGTCTCTGTAGTTTTCTCTGTTGAATAACTCATAACATCATTTGGAAAAGGAATGGAATACTTGACAGAAATCTTCAACAGAGTTTTACAAGGGATTAAATCACTGGCTGCAACTGACCTAGGCAACAAATATCATTGTTTATCATTTAGTAACTATAAATGGTAGAATTTAGGAAGTTGTCATCAAGTTCTGTATTTACTGTGTTCATTCTAGGTCAGGAGCAAGAAAGAGTACATAACTTAAAATTGCAGTCACATATTAGGTTGAAAAAGTTGTTTACATGGGAAATCCAAGGCAAGTAATTTGATTGTAACGTTGTTCTCTTTAAGGTAGGTTAGCAAACAGTTTGAGTAGACTAGCAGTCTCAAGTCTTAAGTGACCTTAAGACTTAAGGTTAAGATGTATTATTAACTTTGGCAATAAAGTCCAGCAAAGGTTGCAGTCTTTTGGAATATAAGGGATGGTTTCAGAATATTGCATCGTCACAATTGTATGCATCATGTGTATGTGGGAGCATACATGTGTTGTGATATGTATGCAGGGGCATGAATGTGTCATGATGTGTATATGTGGAGGGTAGAGGACCTTAAGAAACTGGCTCTTCCTACCTTTATGTGATTCTAGGGGTCAAATTCAGGTTGTCAGACTTGTAAAATGAGCACTTTCCCTACTGAGACATCTCTCTGGCTAAGACCTTTTCAATTTTTTAATACTTGAAATATAGGTAAACATAATTCTTAGTCATAAGAACAATGGGAATGCTAAGCAGCAGATTTTTTCAAACATTTTTTACTTCCATGAGTTAAGTATTGGATGAGTGGAAGAAAAAATATGAATGCTAGTAAATTAACAAACTGAATGAAAACAAGCAAAAATAAATGAACTATTTGGGAATCACAAAAGATATTTAACAAATTACATTTTTTAAAGATTAAACTTATGCACTATTGCCAAAATCAAGAGCAAGTCAAGCTCTAGAAAAAAAGATGAGTCTGAACAGACAATACCAAATAACTGAGCTTACTTGGACTGTGCTGGGACCAATCCGGGTGACTCTGCCCCTGAAAGTCAGAGTTCCTTGGGATTCTACCTTAGACACCAAAAAACAGTTAATGCAAAAACACAGCTCTTATCATAAAGGGAAGATGATGTGGTTCCTTCTGGAGTCAAACATGAGTAACCATGCCCCAGGAATCCAGGTTCTGATTACCAAACTCCATGTTCCTATGAGGTAACAGTTTAATAAAACTGTTTGTATTAAAAAACAGAACAAAGAAAATTATAAATCACAACATGTTTATTGGTAGGGTCCTGGAGAAATCCCACAAAAGACCACTATCCACATATACAATCAGCAAGAACGTTTATCATTCCAGCATCGGGGACTGATCCTTCCACACAAAGGCTAACTGGCACTCACCCTGAGTGGGATGTGTAGGCTCCTTTTAAGCACAGGAGAAGGGGATCCTGGGGCAGTTAGGTCACTTCGAATATGATTGATTCAAACAAGTAGCAATCAATTTACTATGTTTTAACTGGCTAGGGGCGAGTTAGGGGCTGGTCAGGGCCACAGTTTTCCTTTGGAGACAGTCCTGGACAAGTTCCAGGCATTGTCCTTTAACCTTTGAGCCCCCTTTTCATCATCATCACTGTTGGGGGGTGTTGGAGATTGAATGTCCTTTGTTTGTGACTCTTGCTCATTCTCGGGAAACTGAAATTGAGGCCTGATCTCTGAGAGAAGACCGAGCAACCTGTTAGGACATCTACTTGGCCC
The DNA here is from genome assembly GCF_903992535.2 of Arvicola amphibius. Taxonomy (NCBI): domain Eukaryota; kingdom Metazoa; phylum Chordata; class Mammalia; order Rodentia; family Cricetidae; genus Arvicola; species Arvicola amphibius. The sequence goes on along the minus strand of NC_052049.1, from coordinate 68,901,047 downwards.
ATCATTCACAAGTCCACACAGGTCAGTAGGTGGTTGCCAAGTGGGGACTGTCTTTTAGAAGCCTCGGTTCCATCTGATGACATTCTCAGCCTTTGGGTTGGTAATGTTAGAAGAGGATGGTGAGTGATTGCCCCTGAGAGATATGTTGACCTTCCAAGGGGGGAATCATCCACAAACACCATGGTCAGACTTGGAGTCCTCTTCCTTCTGGACTTTTGTAACTCTTTAATAAATGGAAGGCTATTGCTAGAGGCCACTTAAAACCCCAGACCTAAGGGATTTTAATCTATTTTCTTTGTCTTTTACAGATAGATAGCTGAGACTCTCTCTCTGTGTCTCTCTCACTGTCTTAGTCTCTCTCTGTCTCTCTCTGTCTCTGTCTCTCTCTGTCTCTGTCTCTCTCTCTGTCTCTCTCTCTCTCTCTCACTCTCTCTCTCTCTGTGTGTGTGTGTGTGTGTGTGTGTGTGTGTGTGTGTTGTCTTTTCTCGAGGTTGCCTAGGTAAAATATTTCCTGGAGATTATGATACACCTGAAGGAGGACAGCACTTTAATAAAAGAGGAGCTCCCTTTGATGGCCTGTAGTAGGGAAGAGAAGAAAAATGACCTGACCTTCCCTAGAAAAGGGCATATTCTTAGGAGAAAAGAGATAGAGGGATTCTAGGTGTGGGAATCTTGTAGAGGAGCAGATTCAGCATCTACACAGTGGCCCACGACCACTCATATCTCCAGGGATCCATGATGCCTTTTTCTGGCCTCTGCACGTGCTGAATGCACACAGTGCACATAACATATTCAAATACTCATACAGATTAAATAAAACTTTTTAAAAATTCCAGGTGCAGTCTCTCCCTGGACCTTTCTGTAGATGCGGTCTATCTCTAGGCATAGGTGGATATTGATAACCTTCTGCTGATGCGAATTACTTTCTCTTTAATGCATTCCCTTTTCCTAGTTAGTGGATAGCAGCTTTTCATCAACCTTCAATTAAAGAAGCTGCTGTCCTCCCAGTAGGCCTCCTGGGAAAGGCTTTGGCAGATGTAGTAGATGAAGGTTGAAGGGGAACTGCATCTGTATCTGTATCTAAGAGTGATGGCTTCTTTATAAGGACAAAATCCTTGCAGGCCATGGGCAAAAGAGACTGAGCTGACAGAGTTCTCAGGTCTTTAAGGAGATTCTACTTCCTGTCAAGTCAGTAACCATGACTATTCATCAAAAGAATCATTCAGAAAAAAGAGGATATAGACACATAGTGACCACAGACATGGGGACCTGACAGATAAATGAGTTTCCCGTATATTTCCCCTTTGAGTAGCCTGCTTACCTCTGGAAAACACAGTGGCTTCTCAAGCACAACTAAAATACAGAGGTAGTCCACAGTCTCAGGTATTGAATTTCAGGAATAACAGGTCCTGGAAGGACCACCCCTCCAGGTGAAGGCAGTTGTCAGTGAGGACTGGGACTGTGGTCAGCCCCTGTAATAATGCAACATTTTGTAACAGAAAGGAAAACTTTCAAAATCCAAGTGTTAGTAAAGTTTTGGTCCATTCCGTAAAGCACAACTGCTGTTAGAATGGAACAGGAAAGACCACATTGGTGCAGTTCACATTAGCCATTGAATTCGTCTGGCTGCTTTGGAACCTATGCTAATCTCAAGAAGAGGATTGATTTTCTTCCCCTTTATTGCTATTGCCATCCTGGGTAAAAGCAGCTCATAGAAAGCTTCCAACCAGGCCAGTGGGGTAGAGGTAGGGGTATAGGATGATGTCTTTTCAGACAAAACTAATACGTGCAGCAGGCCACCACAGCTATAAGCATCATAATGAAAAAGGAACCGAGAGTGGTCAGGGAAATTTGCATCCATACAAAGAGGATTTATTCTCTTACTTCCTAGTCAACTTACTAAGTATGTTACCCCTAGTGTCTGGACCAGTCATTTCAGGCTTTTGGCTTTCTGTTCAGAGAATGGGAGAACATACAAAAAGCACAACAGCAAAGAATTTTATTCAGAAGCAAAGGTGCGAAACAGTCACACTAGAAGGGAGCAGTGGGTCCTGAGTAGGTGCAAAGTGCAAGAGCACCAGGTTACTCTCAAATGTTTTCTTTTTTTGAATGTAGGACAAGGAGCAATTTGGTGATGGGGCAAACTGATGGATGATTTGCTGTTTTGATTGCTAGGCTTTGTGTTACATACACTCTCTGATGTAGCAGGGTCTTCTGTCGATGGGTTACTTTCATTGGTCAAATAAAGAAACTGCTTTGGCCTTTTGATAGGACAGCCCTTAGGTGGGTGGAGTAGACAGAACAGAATTCTGGGTGGAAGATGGCAGTGAGGCAGACACCATGGAGCTCCGGCCCGAGATGGGCAAAGGTTAGAATCTTCCTGGTAAGCCACCACTTCGTGATGCTAGACAGATTACTAAAAATGGGTTAATCAAGATGTGAGAATTAGCCAATAAGAGGCTGGAACTAATGGGCCAGGCAGCAATTTAATTAATACAGATCTCCGTGTGGTTATTTTGGGGGTTAAGTGGCCAGGTGCCAGGAGCACAGCCCATTGCTCCCTCATTACTGCAGAGTGACTGCCCAATGTGGTCTATTAACTCCACGTACAACATGGGAGGGCTTAAAAAGGAGAGAGAGTTAACACAGCTTTTTGCTGTTTCTGGGTGGTGTGCCACAGAGAGAATTTCTGACTCAACAGCCTTACAAAAAAAGAAAGGGAGAAAGAAAAAGCCATGCCATTTTAAAACACGGCTTCCTGGGCCCTGCCACTGGTGCAAACTCAGGCTATGGTGTGTTTGTGTGTCCCGACGGGATCAGGAGAAAAGTAGCTGAGACCATGCCCTTGGCTCAGCTCTTCCTGCCTGGGCAGACATTGGAATCAGGTTTGGGCAGGCAGGAGAGCAGGGTGGATTCCCGCCACCATACACAGAGATGTTTCCAGGCTGCACAGTGCTCTGCCTGGCAGATTAGGCTGTAATTGAGATAAAAAGCTTATTCTCAGAGTTAAAGTGCTGACTGTGGCTCCTACCTGGAGGAAAAAAAAAAAGCCACGCAGTTTCAAAACGCCAGCTTTCGGGGCTATGCTCCTACTGTGACCTCTGTCTCTTGCGGGAGACAGAGAATTTAGATGGGGTTTTGTGAATAAATTGCTGTGTGCCTGGAACTGTGCATGGCTCAGGAGCACAAAATGGCTCTGAGGCAAGAGCAGCTCCACCATGCTGAACTATGTTGACCTCAGGCAGGAACAATTGTAATTATCATAATAACAGTGCAGTTAAGTTTTAGACTGGGTAGGAAACAGGCAGTACCGTATTACCTCTACAACTTAAGTTTTTAAGAAGTGCTTACCATTTTAAGAAGTGCTCCTGGACAGTAAAAAAAGTTACAGGCAATGCAATAGGACAAATTCAGACATAAAAGACCTCTAAATGGGTCATAGTGTTAGACACATATATGCTTGGGAGATAGAAGAAAAATAATATAGAGAATAAATTTAATGCCTTAAAAAGGGTAAAGTCTTTAAATAGACAAAGTACAGATAGTTATAGATTAAAAGAAATAAAGAAAAATAAGCCACGTAAAAATGGAAAATTCCTATATCCCAACCATCCTATTCCCCCAAGCTCTTCCCATCCTCCACTTCACACTTTTCTCTCCCCATTCTCCCATCCCACCCCACCCCCAAGATCCCATTTTTGGTCCGGCAATCTTGTCTACTTCCAATATCCAGGAGGATAACTATATGTTTTTTCTTTGGATTCACCTTCTTATTTAGCTTCTCTAGGATTTTTTACGAATTATAGGCTCGATGTCCTTTATTTATGGCTAGAAACCAATTATGAGTGAGTACATCCCATGTTCATCTTTTTGGGCCTGGGTTACCTCACTCAGGATGGTGTTTTCTATTTCCATCCATTTGCATGTAAAATTCAAGATGTCATTGTTTTTTACCGCCGAGTAGTACTCTAATATGTATATATTCCAAACTTTTTTCATCCATTCTTCCACTGAAGGGCATCTAGGTTGTTTCCAGGTTCTGGCTATTACAAATAATGCTGCTATAAACATAGTTGAACAAATGCTTTTGTGATATGATTGGGCATCTCTTGGGTAAATTCCCAACAGTGGGATTGCTGGGTCCTGGATATGGGAACAAGGAATTATATATCTTAATTAAGGGAGCCATTCTAGGGTTGGCAGAGACTTGACTCTAGAGGGGTTCCCAGGTGTCCAGGAAGACGCCCCCAGCTAGTTCCTTGGGCAGCTGAGGAGAGGGTGCCAGAAATGTCCAGATCCTATTGCCATACTCATGAATATCTTGCATATCACCATAGAACCTTCACCTGGCATTGGATGGAGAAAATGACAGAGCCCCACATAGGAGCACCGGACTGAGCTCCCAAGGTCCTGATGAGGAGCAAAAGGAGGGAGATCATGAGCAAGGAAGTCAGGACCGTGAGGAGTGTGTTTACCCATTGAGACGGTGGGACAGATCTAACAGGAGACCACCAAGTTCATTTGGAATGGAACTGATGGAACAGGGGACCAAACCAGACTCTGAATGTGGCTGATGGTGGAGGAGGACTGAGAAACCAAGGACAACGGTGATGAGCATGAACTCTACAGCATGGACGGGCTCACTGTGAGCCTTGTCAGTTTGGTTGCTCACCTTCCTGGACTTAGGGGGAGCTGGGAGGACCTTGGACTTAACATAGTGAAGGGAACCCTGATGGCTCTTTGGCTTTGAGAGGGGTGGAATGGGGGTATGGGTGGAAGGGAGGGGAGGAAAGGGGGAGGAGGAGGGGAGGAGATGGAAATTTTTAATAAAAAAATGAGAAAAAAATGGAAAATTCACAGAGAGTCTGGATTCATTGTATTATTGTGTTTTCTTTGAATTTTTTGACTGTAAAGGAGCTAAGCACAGAGGCACATTTCATTGTCTGATCTGCTAAGCTGAGCCAGCATATATATTCTAAAGGTATCTTGACTTCAAATTTGGGTATAAGGATATAATGCTTAAGAAAAGAGTTTCTTCTTTTGTTTTCACAGAGGATGAGACCCTGTGGACTGCTTCTATCCCGATATGGTATGATAGACCATGCCCTCCTGAAAGGTTGCTGTGAACACCCTCAAAAAATTACTTCACTCAACTGCCGACTGAGATGAACCTGGCATACAGGATACACCATAAAAGACCTGATTAACAGTTCCCTATACAGCAGGAAGAAGTTTGGAGAGAACTAACTATGTCCATATTCCCAGATATTGTTTATAAATGTTCTTTTACATCTAAAGGGAGATATGATATAGATATGAATAATTTGCATTTGTATGGATTTTAAGGTCAATTTTGTTATATGTATATGTATTTCTGATCTTGATTAAGGTATTATGATTGTGTAATTCTTTTAAAAATGTAATGTATAATTAGGAAATGTAGGTTGTTAATGGATAATCAATAATAGTCAAGTTTGTAGTCATGTTAGTTAGATTTTCTAGATCTATAGAGATATATTTCAGTTAGAAGGCATTGTTCATATCTTTCAAAGACTACAGAATATGGCATTTAAATGTTTTAATAACTTAGGGCTTTTCATGACAATGAGACACATCTGCTCCTGGCAGCAGCAATCTACTTCAAGAGGAAGATGGGCATTGAAGAGGCTCCTTATGGACTTTGATAGCCATTTGGGCAAGAAACTGCTCTTGCCTGGACTATTGCATAAACTGGACAGGAATACCCCACAGAGAGAGGACTGCTGAACTTGCCTAAAGGTGACATGTTCCTTTGGGGTTCCTGATTCATGAAAGAGTCTGTGAGACATTTTGCAGGACACAGAAAAAAGTGGCTGAACTGTCTTTGACTTTTCCTGCTTCATGGAAATGTTTGCTGGATACTATGGGCCTGTAGGCTTGAAGATGGATGCCTCAACTGTACAAAAGAATTTTGGGTGACTGTCCAGACAGTGAGATGTCTGTCATTTCTAGAGTTTTGGAAGTTGCTTACTTCTTGTTTACTTAGGTAATATTATATCCTTCTGGAGTCTTTGATTGAGTTGGAGAATGGATAGATAGTTATAGTTTTCCATTGTTATGATAAAACATAAAATAGATATAAATATTGTAACTAATTATTGCTTGATAACTGTTTTGTTATATGTAATTTTACTATGTTAAAGTTAAAGCCTTCCTTTTTGTTTGAAACCACCACTTCGTGATGCTAGACAGATAATTATAAATGGGTTAATCAAGATGTGAGAATTAGCCAATAAGGGGCTGGAAGTAATGGGCCAGGCAGTGTTTAAATAAATACAGTTTCTGTGTAATTATTTCAGGTGTAAAGTTGGCGGGAGTGGCCTGCCGCTATCCTTTTACAGCTCTCATTCTTTGGACTTGACCTTTCCTATGATACTTCTGATTTAATTGTATGCATACCCAAACATGGATAGGCATAAGATTTGACTATTTCCCTAAAAGTTCACTCAAAAAACATGGTTTGCTTTGCTATGCATGGACCCCAAAATGGTCCAGCCTGGGATGTCAACCTGCTTCTCCCTTGGTCCTGAGCATGCTCTGGGATGTGTTGGTTACAAAAGGGCAAGAGTTTCTGGGGAGCTATATGTCAGACTGTCCTGAATGTTTCATCCAAAGAAGGGTGAGTATGCAGCCCCATGCAGCTGAAGGTCCCAGGATGCTGTGGAATTCCTGTATTGGTCAAGACAATACAACTATTATCCCTATACTTGCCTGACTCAGTTAGATGTATTTTTATTTTTATAGTTTATCCAATCAATATTTCAGATTTAGATATTTCTGTCAGTATACTGTCATACTCATGTTCTTTCCTTGGCTGTGTCCATTTTGCTTATTGAGCTTAGAAGAGACATTTTTTTTCACTTTTGTTGCAATGTTCTTTCTCTAGGCTGCTGCTTCCACCATCGTTTCCTGGCCTCAGAATCCAGGTTCTTCAGCCTTAACTGGACTGAAGACCCCAAACTCTCTAGCAATATTCCATGCCTTTAGCATCAGATAAGGACTGCTAAAGCATCCAGCCTCATGGACTGAACAACTATGGTTTCTAAGCCTCTCCATGTGCCGGTGACTATTGTCATACTACCATCCCATAGGCAATCTAATAAATCCTGCCTACCCAAACCCTGCCCTCTCAGAGAAACCAGGGAAAGCAAGCATAGTTCCACAGCACCAACCCAAGACTTCTGTCAAAAAGCTCGCTGGAGCCCAAGTTGGGGTGCCCTTTAGAACACCATGTGATTTCTCTCCTGCTCCCTTTCTCATGAGTAACCCAGGAGTTCTTTGCTCAAATCAACCCTGGTACTTTACTTTTTAATTCGGCTTGATTTGGCTCACTAAGTCTTGGCAGAGGAACCTACTACTGGGGATACAAAAATGCATATCAGTTATAATTAAGAGATTTCCTTGAGTCTCAGAAGACATCTTGGTCTTTGAACTTTAAAACTGTTGAGACTATGGAAGATAATGGAGACTTTTGAAGTTGTACACATACATCATGCGTTATGATATGACCACGAAGCCTATGGAGCTAGAGTTGTGCAATGATATGACCACAATGCCTATGGGGGCTAGAGCTGAATGTGGTGGTTTGAATGAGAATGGCCCTCAAAGACTCATATATTTGAATGCTTGGTCCACAGTTGGTGGAACGCTTTGAAGAAGATTTAGAGGTGGGGCCTTGCTGAAGGAGGTACGGCGCACTGAGTGAGCATTGAGATTTCAAAAGCTTACTCCATTCCCTCTCTGTCTTATCACCCCCTGCCCCTCATCTCTCTGTCTTGTAGTTATTATCTCAACATGTAAAACACTCAGTTCCTGCTCTAGCACCATGTCTGCCTCCCCATTGTCTTGTTCTCTGCAACTTATGGTCATGGACTCTAAACCTCTGGAATGGTGAGGGCTCGAATAAATGCTTTCTTTTATATACTGCCTTTGTGTCTTAGGGTTTCTACTGCTGTGAAGAGACACCATGACCACAGAAACTCTTATAAAGGAAAACATTTGACTTACAGTTTCAGAGGTTTAGTACATTATCATTATGGCAGGACATGGTGGCATGCAAGCAGATATGGTGCTAGAGGAGAAGCTAAGAATTCTCAATCTTCATCTACAGGAAATAGGAAGTAAACTGTGTTACTGGGCATTGCTTAAGCTTAGGAGATCCCAAGACTCATCTGCACAGTGTCACCCTTCCTCCAATGAGGCCACACCTCCTAATAGTGCCACTCCCTATGGGCACCATTGTCTTTCAAACCAGCTTGGTGTTTTGTCACAACAATAGATACGTAACTAAGGAGTACAGTGTACAGACAGGAGTATAATGAGAAGATACTGGACCAAAGCCAAACCTATACACAGCAGGATAAATACCATAGACTCAAGTCCCAAGTCCAGTGTCAAAAGGTTTGGATGTCTCTGCCCTTCCATCTGTGCTACCTATAACATACTTTTTTCTCCTGAGCGTATTTATTCCCTGTACATGGTTTCCTTGGCAAATATCTCTTGAGTCTAGCATCTCCAACATCTTGAGGCCTCCACCGTAATTGAAGACTCACTGTCATAACTTCACAAAATGGCCTCTCAGGGTCTCTGTGGTGGTGTAATTGAGAATTCCCCCATAGGCTCATATGCTTGAAATGTTGGTGCCCAGTTAGTTTAAATGTTTGAACAGTATTGAATGGTATATCCCTGTTGGAGGATGTATGTTACTATGAATGAGCTTTGAGGTTTCAAAAGACTCTGGCCCTTCCCAGTGTTCCTTTTTTAATCCCAAACAGGTCATAATAAGACTACTACCAAATCTGAAGCAAGCTTGATTTATTTTGTTGGGATGCACTCAAGAGTTGGCCAGCAACTGCCTCTTGAGTCAGGTTAAAGAGAGCAGCCCCAAATCCATTACTTGGGCCTCTTTTAAGGAGTGAAATCATGAGTAGTTACAAAAAAGTTTTACAAAAGAAAGACAACGGATCAATAAGAAAGTATATAAAAATTCTCAAAAACCACCATGAGATTAGAAAGGCTGATTAGGGAAGTTTACAGAGGGTCAAGGCATTCTCAAAAAACAAGTTAAGGTCATGGGTTAAGGAAAGCCAGGTTCTAGGAGACAGATTTAAAAACAGCAACTCAGTTCTTCAAATAAATGGAAATCTATTTTGAACAATATAATATAATGGTTTCTGCCTTCAAAATACAGTCAAGTAAGTTCCTCACCTTCTCTGCCTTCTGTTTGTGAATCAGCCTGTGAGCTTTCAGCTGTTGCTTTTGCCAAGCTTCTGTTTCACCATCATGGATGCTAACCCTCTAAAACCAGAAGCCTAACTGAACACTTCCCTTTTAAAATAGCCTCAGTTGTTGTTTTTATAACAGCAATAGAAGAATAACCAGCACAGAAGTTGGTCCCAAGAAGTGAACAATCACGCTAACAGACTGGTTTGTGGGACAGCTGTGAAAGACTTCTTTCATACATTGGCCTATAAAAGCAGTTGGATGTTGTGAGTACAGCTTAATGGATCATTCTAGTATGAGCTTTTGAAAGACCCCCCCCCCATACTTGAAAGACCCCTGTGCCCATGTACTATGTTAAACTCTGCTGAAATTTAGCTTTGTCCCTCGGCTCAGCCGATGCTAAAACTGGATATCTATGGGTTGCAGACTCACTGACCAAGCTGAGGAGAGGGAATACTCTACCCCCCCCCAAGTCATTCTATCTAAACTGTCAACATGCTGCAGAGTGCTCTATCTAGCTTTGTGGATTTTCAGGACTGAGGAGAGGGAATACTCCACCCCCCAAGACATTCTATCTAAACTGTCAACTTGTTGCAGGGTGTTTTATCTGGCTTTATGGTTTTTTGGGGAAATTCGAGAATAGACATGGGGCTGCCCCCAGGGTGAGCTAAGCCTGCCAATTTGATAGCCAATGAAATGCTTGTGCTATACTACCCTCTTGTGTAATCATTTTTCCCTATAAATATAGCTGTTTGAATTTGCCCGGTGTGCTCTCAGTTGGAGAAAAGCTGCTGATACACTTGCAGGTGCCTGTGTGATCAACAAAGACACCTCTTGCTGATTGCATCTATTGGCCTGAATTATTGAGTTTGGGGGATTTCTCCCACCACCCTTGAAAACAAGGGTCTTTTACTTTGAATGTAGTCATGCTGAGAGCTATACAGACTGGAGGTCCAGCCCAGGAAGTTTCAGAAGGAAGGTTAACCACGGATAAGAAACTGTTATTGTGATACTTGGGGTGTGGGATGTTGCTGCTTTCTGATTTCTCCTAAAAATGTGCCTGAGGCTAATTTGAAAAGTATTTGACTTATTTCTTTGGTAGAGGAGATTTCACAAGAACCTGGTAGTGGCTCCTTTACATGGTTGCTAGTAATCCCTCTTATGTAGATATACAATGAAAAGGAGTGAATGGTGCAAAGCAAAACACAAAAGGTAGAGTTTGGAGAGGAAAAGAGCACCAGAAAAAGAAACATTTTCTGAAAGAGATAAGGAAATTAAGGAGAGGCTGGATCTAGTTTGGAACAAGGAAGGATGCTCTCAGGGCAAGACTGAAGTCTCCTAAGCCTCCAACTTGTTCAAGGAACAGGCCTATGGAAATATCTGCTCCTGGGAAGGAAAAACATCAATCAAAGCTGCTGCAAATGTCATTCAAGGGTGCCTGGTTCCACTCAATCTTCGTACCTGAACTTGGTGGTATCCTCTGTGTGGTTCTGAATTTACAAGCATTAATGATACAAGAGTGAAGTGGTTATGGAATCTTCTTCTGTGTTTATAGAAAGCCACCAAGACCAGCATGTGGAGTCTGTGAATGGAAGCTCTTAAAAGTCATTGCATTGAACTGGGACAGTAACGGGTACCTTGGGTTGTAGATCCCAAGGGGTTGGAGCCTCCAGTGCTGGGATATATAGACCAATGAGAACTGAAGAAGGGTATGTTCAGTGCTTTGAATGAAAATGGCCCTCAAAGAGAGTGGCACTAGTCGGAGGTGTTGGCCTTGTGTCACTGTGGGGGTGAGCTTAAAGGTCTTTTGTGCTTAAGCTTCTCTGAGTATGACTGTCAGTTTACTTCCTGTTGCCTCTGAATTAAGAAGTAAGGACTGTCAGCTCTCGAAAGTGCATCTGCCTGCACACAATCATGTTCCTTACCATGATGATAATGGTCTGGACCTCTGAAACTGTAAGGGAGTCACCCTAAATAAATGTTTCCTTTATAAGAGTTGCCATGGTCATAGTGTCTCTTCACAGCAATGAAAACCCTAACTAAGACAGAGTGAAAGCAGCCCTAAATTGAGAGATTTACTTTTCAACCAAACAAGACTGGAAGGGCATAGCCTTTGACTTAAGTTGTAGTAGGGAGGAAGGGGCCGCATCCTGTTTCAGATTGGCTTACACCCGGGCCAGCAGGCTGCTTGTCATCCCAGCCACCTGGCTAGCTTATATCTGAAATAACTACATGGAAAACTGTATTAATTAAATTACTGCCTGGCCATTAGCTCTAATTTCTTATTGGGCAACTCATACATCTTGATCTAACCCATTTCTATTAACCTATGTTCACCATGAGGTCATGGCTTACAGGGAAAGATTCTAATCAGGCTCAGTCTCAGGCAGGAGAATTATGGCGTCTGCCACTCTGCCCTTCTTCCCAGAATTCTGTTCTGTCTTCCCCACCTACCTGAGTTCTGCCCTATCAACTAGGTCAACACAGTTTCTTTAATAAAAAATGAAAGCAACACAAATACAGAAGGACCTCCTACACCAATAAGTCGTGGAGATTCAGGATTTGGAGTTTGCCCTTCTGGGTTTTGAGGAACCTGCCTGACTATACTTTGAAAACAGGAAAGTTATGCTGTATGGTTAAAAATTAGTTTCTGAATTAAGATATATGCTTCCCTGTTCCCATATCCACCCTTCCTGTATCCCAAGCATCCCATTCCTCTGAGCTCCCTCCATTCTCCCCTTCACGCTTTTCTCTTCCCATCTTCCCTTGGCCCCGTCTCGCCCTACCCTCAAGTTCCCAATTTTTACCCGGCGATCATGTCTACTTCCAATATCCAGGAGGATTACTATATGTTTTTCTTTGGGTTCACCTTCTTATTATCTCCTCAAGAATCCCGAATTATAGGCTCGATGTCCTTTAATTATGGCTAGAAACCGATTATGAGTGAGTACATCCCACGTTCATCTTTTGGGGTCTGGGTTACCTCACTCAGAATAGTGTTTTCTATTTCCATCCATTTGCATGCAAAATTCAAGATGTCATTGTTTTTTATCACTGAGTAGTATTCTAACATGTATATATTCCACAGTTTCTTCATCCATTCTTCCACTGAAGGGCATCTAGGTTGTTTCCAGGATCTGGCTATTACAAATAATGCTGCTATGAACATAGTTGAGCAGATGCTTTTGTAGTATGATTGGGCATCTCTTGAGTAGATTCCCAAGAGTGGAATTGCTTGGTCCTGGGGTAGGTTGATCTCCAAGAGGGTTGTCAAGAGACTTGACTCTAGACGGGTTCCCAGGTTTCCAGGGAGATGCCCCCAGCTAGTTCCTTGGACAGCTGAAGAGGGGGAGCCTGAAAAGGCCAGTTCCTATAGCCATAATGATGAATTTCTTGCATATCACCATAGAACCTCCACCTGGCGATAGATGAAGAAAATGACTGAGCCCCACATTGGAGCACCGGACTGAGCTCCCAAGGTCCTGATGAGGAGCAGAAGGAGAGAGATCATGAGAAAGAAAGTCAGGACCGTGAGGGGTGCGTTCACCCATGGAGACGGTGGGACAGAACTAATGGGAGATCACCAACTCCAGTTGGAATGGGACTGATGGAACATGAGACCAAACCAGACTCTGAATGTGGCGGACGGTGGAGGCTGACTGAGAAGCCAAGGACAAAGGCACTGAGCTTTGATTTTTCTGCATGGACAGGCTCTGTGGGAGCCTTCTCAGCTTGGTTGATCACCTTCCTGGACCTGGGGGGAGTTGGGAGGATCTTGGTCTTAACATAGAGTAGGGAACCCCGATGGCTCCTTGGCCTGGAGAGGGAGGGAGGAGGATATGGGTGGAGGTGAGGGGAGGGAAGGGGGAGGAGAAGGGGAGGAGATGGAAATTTTTAAATATAAAAAAATAAATCACATAAAAAAATTAGTTTCTGCCTCTAATTTCTGAAACCTGACTGACCCCAATCAATGATCTTGACTCATTTTTTTTTTTTTTTTGGTTTTTCGAGACAGGGTTTCCCTGTAGTTTCTAGAGCCTGTCCTGGATCTAGCTCTTGTAGACCAGGCTGGCCTCGAACTCAGAGATCCGCCTGCCTCTGCCTCCTGAGTGCTGGGATTAAAGGCGTGTGCCACCACTGCCCGGCTTCATTTTTGAGAACACCTAAACCCTCCCTAAACTTCCTGTCTTAGGGTTTCTATTGCTGTGAAGAGACAACATGACTATAGTAACTCTTATAAAGGAAAAGATTTAGTTGTTGTGACTCACTTATATTTCAGAGGTTTAGTTCATTAATATCATGGCAGGACATGCTGGCATGCAGGCAGATATGGTGCTGGCTGTATCTTGATCAGACAGTAATAGGAAGTGGACTGAAACACTTTTTGTGGCTTGAGCATATATGAGACCTCAAAACCCACCTCCACAGTGACAGACTTTCTCCAACAAGGCCACACTTACTCAACAAAGCCAAACCTCCTAATAGTGCCATTCCCTTTGAGGATCTTTTATTTTCAAACCACAATCCACATTCCATTCTTTGGCTACAGAAGGCTTGTAGCCATATCACAATACAAATATGTATTCAGCTGAACTTCAAAACTCCCCATAGTCTATAACAGTCTCAAACTTCTTCCAAATTCCAGAGTCCAAAGTCTCATTGGAGATTCATGCAATTTATTAACTGTAATCCTCTTGTAAAATCAAAATCAAAAAGCAGTTCACATATGTCCAATATATAATGTCATAGGACATACATTATGTTGTAAGAAAGGTAGTATAGTGAGAAAATACTGGAACCAAAGCAAGACTGAAAAACAGTTGAGCAAACTCCAAACTCTGCATGTTCATGTCTTATGTCAAAATACTCTTCAGATCTCCAAGTTCTTTTGACTTTGTTGGCTGCAACATACTTCTTTCTCTTGGGCTGCTTTTACTCATTGTTATCAGCTCTCTTCAGCAGGTATCCCAAAGCTCTAGCATCTCCAACACCTTGTGGTTTCCAAGATAACAAAGGTTTCAGCTTCAAAGCTTTACACAATGGCCTCTCTAGACCTCCATTCAGGTGCACCACTGACATATGCCTGTCCTCAGCATCTTTCCTTAGACTCAGAGGAAAATTCTTTAACACCCTTTTTTCTATCCTTAACTCCGGAACTATGTGGTCATAGCTGCCAAGTGCTTCTGTTTATTGGGCCGGAACATGGCCTCCTCATTCAATTCATCTTCACCAGCTTTCTGTCCCTCAGTGGCTCTGCTTGGCTGTCCTAAAACTGGATCTGTAGACAAAGATAGCCTCAAACTCAGAGATCTGCAAGCATCTACCTTCTGAATGCTGTATTAAAGGCATGCACCACCATACCAGGATCTAAGCTTTTCATTAATTCCTTTTTCTAAGTTGAAAATGTAGCTGAGTGGGATCTTACCCACTACCCCCTTTATTTCATTTTAAAATTAGTTTATCTCCTTGAACACAGGACTCAGTTCCTTTCTACTTTCTGGTGTTCCTTTTCTCCTCAAATATGTTTCCTTGCTCAGTTTGCTCCTTTTCACTATAAATCTTCACTAGAGTTAACATTAGTAACCATACAACAGAGTCTATACTAAGTTGTTTTGATATTTCCTCTGTGAACAGAATTAATCCAAAACTCTTCACTTTGGTGTCAGGCAGATTCTTAGGACAAAGGCAAAAGCAATCACATCCTTCATCAATTTATTGCAAGAAAGATTTCTAGGCAACATAATAACATTCTTTTCTTCTGAAACCTCTTGATCCAGGCACCCACAATTCAAATCACTGTCAGTACCACTATATTCAACGCTTCTACTAGAATAGCCCATTAAGTAACACTGAAAGCATCCAACTGCTTTTCTAATCCATAGTTGCAAGGTCCATATTCCTTCAAACAAAAGCATCCTCAGGTCTATCAGAGTGATACCCAAGTCTTGCTATCAATTTCTGTCTTAGGGTTTTATTGCTATCAAGAGACACCATGACCATGGCAACTCTGTTGAAAAACATTTAATTGAGCAACTTTCAGTTCACAGGTTAAGTCCATTAACATCATAGTGGGATATGGTGGTATTCAGGCAGACATGGTGCTGGAGATGTGGCTAAGAGTACTATATTTTGTGCACCAGAAAAATGAATTGAATTATATACCAGGGATAAACAGGGCCAGAGAGAACCCTTTAGTGACTTTTTACAAAGATTAACTAAGGCTGTACAAATAGGAGTAACAGACCCAGATGTTAGATGAGTACTTATTGAATCTCTGACTTTTGACAATGCCACCTTAGAACGTAAAAAGATGCTTGGGCCTTTAAAGGTTAGATCAGCACTAATGGATGAATGGATCCTACATACAAAGAACTTTGAGACATTTGACTGTAATACTGAATCTTGGGTAGGAGAAGCAATTTCCAAAGGTATGAGGAGACATCAAAATGCCAAATGTTTTCATTGTGGTAGAATAGGACATCTGAAAAGGGATTGTAGAAAAGGAATGCCTAAGAATAATGTCTTCTTTGGGAATGGCAAGAATAGGAGGACTCAGTCTTGAGATATATGTAGAAGGCATGGCAAAGGCCAACCTTTGACCAATGAATGCAGATCAACAAAAGACAGAAAACCTAACCCAATGCCATCAGAAAATTCCTTAGGGGCCTCACACAGGGCCCCCAAGCCAAAAATGATCCAGTCTTTCCCAGTCATTGTGAAAAACATGTCTCACTATAGCCTTCTATAAAAGACTATACTGTTCTGGATGATGGAATAAACATGGAGGATAAATCAAAAATTCCAATAGGTGCTGTGGGACAATGGTTTATACCCTGTCAATTGTACTTTAATAAAATGTTGATTGGCCAGTAGCCAGGCAGGAAGTATAGGTGGGACAACCAGACAGAAAGTAGAGAAGGGTCAATGGGAACAGGAGAATTCTGGGAAAAAGGAACTCCTGGTTGGCAGTGTGATCCCAACCATAGAAGAAGCAAGATGTAACTGCACTGCTGATAAGGTACTGAGCCACGTGGCTAACATAGATAAAAAAATAATGGGCTAATATAAGTTGTAAGAGTTAATAAGAAGCCTGAGCTAATGGGCCAATCAGTTTATGGTTAATGTAGACCTCTGTGTGATTTCTTTGGAAATTAACGATTGCGGGAACTGAGAAGGACAGAAAACACAGTCAAAAATACTGAGCTACATAGCTAACATAGACAAGAATAATGGGCTAATATAAGTTATAAGAGTTAATAAGAAGTCTGAGCTACTAGGCCAATCAGTTTATAACTAATGTAGACCTCTGTGATTATTTGGGACTTAACAACTGTGGAAACTGGGCAGGACAGAAACCTCAGACAGCAAATAGGAAATAGGAAACATATATTCTGGCAGACTTTTATAAATGATCAAAGATGGAAGCTGAGAGAATATATAAATGGTATTGTAATTGTTGGTTTGATAGACAGAGGTGCGGACATGAATATCATTACTCCAGAATCCTGGCATCCAAATAGGCCTCTTCAAGAGGCAGATGTTCAGTTACTAGGAATTGGAACAATATCTCAAGTTAAACAAAGCACGAGATGTGTTGGCTGCATAGGGACACCCAGAAGGTCAGAGAGGGAAGTTGAGGCCATATGTGTCTAATATTGCAGTAAATTTATGTGGTTGTGACCTGCTGCAGCAATGGAATGCCCAGATTAACATTTCTGCAGTCCCAGGAACTCATAATTCTGGGAAGGTTATTAAAGGCATTATACACAAGGGTCACCAGCCATTCAGGTTGTACAAGAACATAAAGCAACTAGTAAATTTTTAGAGGTACCAACAGCCCTACCTTTAAAATGGTTAACTGAGAAACCAATATAAGTTAAACAGTAACAATTAATAGAAGACATACTGCAGGCTCTAGAATAGCTGATAAAGGAACAAATAGATGTTCACCATATTGAGGAATAAACTAGCGTTTAAAATTCTCCTGTACTTGTTGTTAAAAAGAAATCTGGTAAATGGAGAATGGTGACAGATCTAAGAGCTGTCAATAAGGTAATACAATCGATGAGCCCTCTAATTTCTGGAATTCCTCTGCTTTCTCTATTACCAAAAGTATGGCCTCTTATAGTTATTGATTTGGAAGATTGTTTCTTCACTATACCTGTACAAGAAAAGGACAGAGAAAAATTTGCCTTCACAGTGCCTACTTACAATAATTCTCAACCAACTAGGAGATACCAGTGGACCGTCCTCCCACATGGAATTCTCAATAGCCCAACCCTATGCCAATATTTTGTAATCAGTCATTGAAAATAATACATAAAAAATTTTCTAAATCTATAATTTACCATTACATGGGTAAAATTTTGCTATCTGATTCAAACACAGATACTTTAGAAAGAATATTTGAAGAAGTAAAGAACGTTTTGTCAAAATGGATTACAAGTTGCTCCTGAAAAAAAAACAGAGAGAAGATTCTGTGAATTACCTAGGTTATAAAATAGGTTTACAGAAAATTAGAACACAAATTAGTAGAGACCAGTTACAGACACTTAAAGATGGTTAGGAGACATTTCCAGTCTAAAACTGGCTGTTGGGATAACACCTGATCTAATAATTCATTTAAACAAAACCTTTGATGGTAATAAAGACTGGAATCATCCCAGAGAATTAACAGCTGAATCAGAAAAGGAATTGGTGGTTGTTGAGGAGAAATTACAGGAGGCACATGTGGATAGGGTGTATCCAAATATTAATTGTATTCTAGTCATATTGCCTTCCAGAATTTCTCCTACAGGAATTTTAATGCAGAGGGATAATGTTATCTTAGAATGGATATTTTTGCCATGTAAACAAACTAAAAAATTAAAACCTTATGTGGTAAAAGTCTCTGAATTAATTAGAAAAAGTAAATTGAGATTTTGTCAACGAGCAGGTATAGACCCAGCAGAGATTATAGTACCTTTTACTACTAATGGAATAAAAAAGTTATAGAAAGACAATGAACCATGGCAAAGAGATTGTATTAATTTTCTGGGAGAAATTAATAATAATTATCCCAAAAGTGATAAACTTAACCTTATAAAGAGAACCTCTTGGATTCTTCCATGAATTGTACATGATGCTCCAATAACTGGAGCTTGTACATTTTATACAGATGCAGATAAATCAGGGAAGGCAGGTTACAAATCAGAAGAATTAAGTAAGTTGGAACAAAGGCCTTATAATTCTGTCCAGAAGGCAGAATTATATGCTATTCTCATGCTACTAAGGAATTTTAAAGAATCTTTTAATACAGTTACTGATTCACAACATGCAGAAAGAGTTGTATTGCATATTGAAACTGCTAAATTTATACAAGATGATGCAGAATTGACTTCATTATTCATACAGGTGCAAGACATAATCAGTAATAGGCTTTGTCCTATATACATAACACATATCCAATCCCATATGGTTCTGCTAGGTTCTCTAGCACAAGGTAATACAGATATTGGTTGATTATTGATTGGAAGCATGTATCAGGCCTCAGAACTTCATAAAAATATTATGTCAACAGCAAAGGTTTAAAGAAAGCATTTTATATTACATGACAACAAGTTAAGGAGATTATAAAGAGATTTCCTACTTGCTCCTTCTATAACCAAACACCTCTACCTGCAAGGATTAACCCAAAGAGTACTCAAAGGAATGGAATCTGGTGTATGGATGTGTTCTTCTTTGCAGAATTTAGAAAACTAAAATATGTACACCACACCATTGACACTTATACAAGTTTTCAGTGGGCAACTGCTTTAAGCACAGAAAATGCTGATTCAGTAATCACACATTAGAAGATACGCCCATCATGGGTATACCTGCACAAATAGAGATAATGATCTAGCATATGTCTCTAAGAAAATGAAACAGATTTTGCTTATTATAAAGCATATTACAGGTATATCAAATAATCCTACAGATCAGACAGTTATAGAAATATCAAATTGAACTATAAAGGATATTTTAAACAAATAGAAAGAGATGGAAAATACCCCCAGAAATAGATTATATAATGTTTATTAACCTTGAATTTTCTTAATGCTAATTAAAAAGGGAAAACAGCAGCAGGGAGACATTGAATAATTGAAAAATCTTCTGAATTAAATCAGCCAGTGTATTTCAAGGATGTGTTTACCGCACACTGGAATCCAGGAGATGTGCTACATGGGGGAAGGAGTTTTGCTCTTGTTTACCCAGGAGAAGAAAATCTATGGATACCATCAAAATTTATAAAGATTCTGTTTGAAAAGAAGAAACCTCTTGAGAAAGAGATGACAGCTCATCCACAATGGTGACAACCATACAGGTGGTAAGGAACTCTTATAAGGGTTGAGTCAGGGTTCTGTTCTTGTCTTTGCAGGAAAATACTCATTCAAAAAGTCAAGAGACTCTGGACATCTAGATGCCTAAAGAAAAAAGAATAATTTCCCAGATAGAATTACCAAGTGAAAAGAATTATGACTTATGAGGACATTTCATTTGAGTGTAAGAGTCCCAAAAACATGAACAAAAATATTGATCATGAATCACTTAAAGATCAAAGCTGGCTTTGGAGTTGGACACTGGCTCTTTCCTCTAAATTTAAGCACGTTGTTAAAATAAAAATTCAAAGTTTCTGTCTCATTTCAGGAGCTATAATATGTGACAGAAAGAAAAAGAATAAGGAAAAATTTTACTTTTCTTCATATATATTTTGTCTCTATGGTGTAGGAGGTTTTTTTTTTGTTAATGTGTTGCTTTCATTAGCTAATGAATAAAGAAACTGCTTTGGGCCTGATAAGGCAGAACTTAGGTAGTCAGAGAAAATAGAACTGAAAGCTGGAAAGAAGGGCAAAGTGGAAGAAGCCATGGATTCTCTGCCTACGATTGATGCTGGTTAGAATCTCCAGTAAGCCACAGCTATGTGGTAATACACAGATTAATGGAGGTGGATTAAGCTAATATGTAAGAGGTAGCCAATAAAAAGTTAGAGCTAATGGCCAAGCAGTGTTTTAATGAATGCAGTTTCAGTGTGATTATTTCGGGTGTAAGCTAGCCAGGCAGCCAGGACAAAAAACTGGCCCACTCCCTCCAACAATTGTCAGCCTAACGTAGCTAACTAACTCCACATAAAACCTAAGAGGACTTGAAAAGGAATTCTAGACACAAATATAGAGTTTAGCACAATTTTCTTGCTGTTTGCTGGTGGCGTGCCATAGCTCCTTTAAGAGAGAATTTATTGACTCAGCAGCGGCAGCAGGAAAAAAAGTAGCAGTTTTAAAATACCAGATTTCGCTTTGGAAATCAGTGTGGCGCTTTCTCAGGAAACTGGAAGTCAACCTACCTCAGGAACCAGCAATTCCACTCTTGGGAATATACTCAAGAGATGCCCAATCATACTACAAAAGCATTTGTTCAACTATGTTCATAGCAGCACTATTTGTAATAACCAGAACCTGGAAACAACCTAGGTGCCCCTCAATAGAAGAATGGATAAAGAAGGTGTGGCACATATACACTTTAGAGTTCTACTCAGAGGTAAAAACCAATGACATCTTGAATTTTGCATGCAAATGGATGGAAATAGAAAACACTATTCTGAGTGAGGTAACCCAGGCCCAAAAAGAGGAATATGGTATGTACTCACTCATAAGTGGATTCTAGCCATAAATAAAGGACAGTGAACCTGTAATTCATGATAATAGAGAAGCTAATTAAGGAGGTGAATCCAAAGAAAAACATATAATTATCCTCCTAGATATTGGAAGTGGACAAGATTGCCAGGCAGGGGTTGGGAGCACGGGGGTGGGGGTGGGGTGGGGATAAGGGGAGATGGGGAGAGAGAGGGGAGAAGGGGAGGATAGGAAGAACTTGAGGGAATGGGATGGTTGGGGTGGAGGAGGGGTGGATTGGGAGCAGGGAAGTAGATATCTTAATTAAGGGAGCCATTTTAGGGTTGGCAAGACACTTGACTCTAGAGGGGTTCCCAGGTGTCCAAGGAGATGTCCCCAGCTTGTTCCTTGGGCAGCAGAGGAGAAGGTACCTGAACTGGCCTTGTTCTATAACCACACTGATGAATATCTTGCATATCACCATAAAACCTTCATCTGGCGATGAATGGAGATAGAGACAGAGACCCACATTGGATCACTGGACTGAGCTTCCAAGGTCCAAATGAGGAGCAGAAGGAGGGAGAACATGAGCGGGGAAGTCAGGACCATGAAGGGTGCGTCCACCCACTGAGATGGTGGGACTGATCTAATGGGAGATCACCAAGGCCAGTTGGACTGGGACTTATGGAGCATGTGATCAAACCTGACTCTCTGAATGTGGCTGACAGTGGAGCCTGACTGAGAAGCCATGGGCAATGGCACTGAGTTTTGATTCTACTGCATAGACAGGCTTTGTGGGAACCTTGTCTGTTTGGATGCCCACCTTCCTGGACATGGGAGGAGTGGGGCAAACCTTGGACTTCCCATAGGGTAGGGAACCCTGACTGCTCTTTGGCATGAAGAGGGAGGGGGAGGGGAAGTGAAGGGAGGGGAGGGAAGTGGGACGAGGAGAGATGAAAATTTTTAATAATAAATAAATAAATAAATAAATAAATAAATAAATAAATAAATAAAATGCCAGCTTTCTGGGCTGTGCCACCAGCATGACCTCTGTCTCTTGCGGGAAACAGGGCATTTGGATGGGGTTTGTGAGCAGATTGCTGCAGCTTGCTTCATGGCAACGTGGACCAACTTTGTGCCTGGAAGTGAGGTGGTGTGCTTGGCTCTCAGAGACAAGAGCGACTCTGCCATGCTGGACTAGGCGGGGCAAGCACGCAATACCTGTACTTGATCTAGGAATCTCGCAGCTTAGATTCTTAAGCGCTTAGCATTTTAAAAGTCCAGAGCAAAAGTGTTCCTGAACAGTAAAGAATTAAAGATTCACAATAGGACAGATTCAGGCATAAAAGACCTCTACATGGATCACAGTGTTGGATACATGTACGTAGGCTTGGGAGAGAAAAGATAGAGTATAGAGAGTCATAAAATAAACGCTTTAAAAAAGGTAAAGTCATTGAAGAAACAGAGTACAGATAGTGGTAGATTAAAAGGAGTAAAGAAATATAAGTCATGTAAAAAAGGAAAATTCACAAGTCTAGATTCTATATATTATTGTGTTTTCTTTAAAATTTTTGACTATGAAAGAGGCTAAGTACAGAGAGATGTTTCATTGTATGGGCTGTTAAGCTAAACCAGCATGTATATTATATATGTATCTTGACCTCAGAATTTGGGTCTAATTATATGGTGCTTTGGAAAAGAGGTTCTTCTTATGTTTTCACAGAAGATGAGAGCCTGTGGATTGCTTCTACACTAATATGGTTTTATGGACCAAAGCCTCCTGAAAGGTGGCCAGCAAACACCCTCAAAAACTTACTTCTCTCAACTGCTGACTGAGATGAACCTAGCATACAAGATATTTCATGAAAGCACTGATTAACAGTGCCCCCATACAGCATGAAGAAGTTTTGAGAGAAAAAACTGCACCCATATTTCCAAATATTGTTTATAAATGTTCATTTGCATTTAAAGGGGGATATGGTATAGATATGAGTAATTTACATTGGTATGGATCTTGGCTTATTGACAGAAATTGAGGTCAATCTTGTTATATGTATATTTCTGCTCTTTATTGAGGTGCTGTGATTGTGTAGTTCATTTAAAAACGTAATGTATAATTAAGAAATATAGGGTAATAGATAATCATCTATAATAGTCGTTTATAGTCATGTTAGTTAGATTTTCTAGATGTGCACATAGATATATTTCAGATGGATAGGCATTTTTTTCATATCTTTCAAAGACTACAGAATATGGCATTTAAATGTTTTAATAACTTAGGACTTTTCATGACAATGAAACACATCTGCTCCTGACATCATCAAGCTACTTCTGGGGGAAGATGGGCATCGAAGAGGCTCCTTATGGAGTTTGCTAGCCATTTGGGCAAGAAACTGCTCTTCCCTGGACTGCTTCACTGAACATGCAGTACCCACAGAGAGATGACTGCTGAACTTGCCTAAAGGTGAGATTGTCGTTCAGGGTTCCTGCTTCATGAAAGAGTCTGCAAGGCATTCTGTAGGACACAGAGGATAGTAACTGAAAACTGCCAATATAGGCAGAACTGTATTTGAAATTTCCTGCTTCATAGAAAAGTCTGATGGATACTATGGGCCTGAAGGCCAAAGATGGATGTTCCAATGGTATAGAAGAACCTTGGGTGACTGTCCAGGCAGCGAGATGTCTCTGTCATTTCTAGAGTTTTAGAAGTTGCTTACAATGCACTTTCTGCTTACTTAGGTAATATTATATCCTTCTGGAGTCTTTGATGGTATTGAAGAATTTATAGTTATAGTTCTCCTTAGTTATGATAAAAGATAAAGTAAATATAAGTATTATAATATAGTAATTCTTATTTGATACCTGTTTTGTTATATGTAATTTTACTATGTTAAAGTTAATGCCTTCCTTTTTGTTTAAACAGAAAAGGGGGAATGGTGTAGGAGGTTCTTCTGTTCATGTGTTGCTTTCATTGGTTAATGAATAAAGAAACTGCTTTGGGCCTGGTAGGGTAGAACTTAGGTAGGCAGAAAAGACAGAACTTAATGCTGGGAAGAAGGGCAGAGTGGGAGAAGCCATAGATTCTCTGCCTGAGATGTATGCAAGTTAGAATCTCCAGTAAGCTGCATCCACATGGTGATACACAGATTAATGGAGATGGGTTAAACTAATATGTAAGAGTTAGCCAATAAGTTAGGGCTAGTGGCCAAGCAGTGTTTCAATGATACAGTTTCTGTGTAATTATTTCAGGTATAAGCTAGCCAGGCAGATGGGACAAACAAAGGGCTCCTCTCTCTGTACAACATCTCTATAGTACCTTTTATTAACATATATATCTGTATATGTCTATATAAATAATGTTTAAGTTTTCTATAATGAACAATGAATTTTCCTACAATAATCTTTGAAGTTTCCAGGAAGAAGATAGGATGTTGTTGTCTCACAACCACAATTCCACCTGGTTGGTATGACATCACAATGCTGATAGTGCTACTATAAGACCTGTCTTGGGTACCAGCTGCTCAAGATGGCTCCAACTTGGTTAGCTGAAATGGTGCACGTTTTTACAACATTCTGGCCAGAACTCCAAACAGGAACCTCAGAAAAACCCTACCAAATACTCAGAGATTGTTTGCAATTATACCAGACAGTAATCTTGGAACTTAATCATTATTTTACTTTCACAGGATCCCATAGAAAGAACATTTCCCCATGATGGCTGGAAGTAATTCTAGAATCCAACATCCCTTCTCCCAACAAAGTTTGTCCTCATGGTTACAGACATCATTTAGGGGTTGATTATAATTGGCATAGGGTAGAGGGTTATAGGGGTGAAATCATGTAGGATCAGGGGTTTCTTTGAAAAAAAGGGCAGAACTGGATGAGATAATAGATTAGTGTAAGCTTACTCACACTAATCATAATAGTCAGTAATAGAGTGAATACTTTTGAGCTATTGTTATAGGCAATTTACATTGGTATAGATTCTTAGATATTGATACAAACTTAAATTTTATTGAATATGTCCTTATTTTCATCTACAATGTTTGTATATGTAGGCAAATTATTTTGTCGTATTGTTTGCATGCATGCTTCTACCTCTGCTTAAAACATTTTTGTATATTGACACAATTTTTGGGATGTATTCATCATATTGCAACACTTATTACTACCTCTGATCAAGATACTTATACATTGTTTAAATTTCAGGGTCATTGTCCTTGTTTCTTTCACCATTGTTTACTGTATAATATTCTAATATGAAGTCTTAGTCTTTAAGTTATATAGGTATTAAGAATTAATAGATTAATAGTCATATATGTTTGTCATAGTTAGGCTAATAAGGTTCTATAGATACATAGAGATTATATTCTGTGTAGATAGATAATCTTTAACCACTTCAAAGAGCTGTAGAATGTTAAATAAGTTAGGGTTTTGTTTAAGTTAGACATGATTGCTCCTGGCAGTACCAATCTATTCCCAAGTGAATGTTGAATACCAAAGACATTCCACTCGGAGTTTGTTTTCTTCTTGGCACAATTGGCCTTTGGGCAAGGAACTGCCCATGCCACAGCCACTGACAAGGTACATGGTATCTGGAAATGAATAAGCAGGACACAAGGATAAAGACTGTCATATCTTGCCAAGACAGGGTAAGATGGTTCTGAAAAATTTTCTGCCTCTGAAAATGGTCTTTCAATTACTCTCGGCCTTAGCAAAAGTTGGTTGCTTTAGCATTGCAAACGAGACTGCATGATTGCCCAGGTAACCAGTTGTGTCTGTCATTTGTTGTACATTTTTGGAAGTTGCTTGATTGCACTTCCTACTTACTCAAGTAATATTATTTCCCTTCTCATGTCTTCAATGGGGTTGAAGACTAGATAGTTGTAGTTACTTTCCTCTCATGACATGGTCAAGTTCTTTATTATACAAGACTTAAACTCATTAGGATAAGATAATTACTGAAACATTTATCACATCTTTCTTGCTTGATATATTTGTTCTTTTGTATATAATTTTGTATTAGGATTAGAACTCTCTTATTTAAACAAAAGAGGGAGGTGGGGTAGCCTTTCAGTTACCCATCTACTTGGGCGTGGCCTCTTATACTATTTATGCTAATGTAAAGCTTGCATCTGGCCTCTTTTCCACCTGCTGGATTTGGTTGCGGTTCTCCATTCCAGCAGAGTCTTGTGACTTGTGAGTCTACCCCTAAATAAATAATGCTCTATTATTCTCAATTCTGAGCTAGTATGGGATTTCTCTTAAGCATCCTTCTTCATCTGAGCTTCTGATTAGTGAGGCAAAGAAACTAACCTTTGGGCCACCCACCACTGTCTTCTCCTACCACAATCAGTCCCATCTCTTAACTTGCAAAGGCTTACAAACCTTACTCCCTTCCCAAGTTCCTTCCCTCCAGGTGACACTAGTAGAAGATTCCACACTCACTTTCCAATGCTGCCTACCCCTTAATATCTCAAATCTCTTACCTCAACCTAACATTAATTATTCCCCATCTCATTCCTGCATAGAAACCTTAGACAATTTACTGCCCCACTGCTCACATATACATGAGGGCAAACTGCCTCAGGCCACTTATACCTGGTACACAGATGGCAGCTCCTTTTTATGTGAAGGGATTCATAGAGCAGGCTATGCCATAGTGTCAGATACTGGGGTAGTAGAGGCACAGGCACTCCCATCCCACTAATCAACAGGCTGATTTAATAGCCATTAACCCTGCCTTCCAGTTAGCAAAGGGACAGTCTTTAAATGTTTACAGAGACTCCAAATATGCCTTTCTTATCCTCTTGTCTCACGCAGCTATGTGGAAGGAGTGTAGGTGTCTTATGACAAAAAGAGGATCCATACCTAACTTAGGTTACATTTTTGACCTGTTTAAAAAAACCCATCTCCCCAAAGCTATAGGAATTATTCACTGTCAGTCTTATCAGACCAAGGGTTCCATTATTTCAAAGGGAAATAACCAGGCTGACAAAGCAGCTAGAACAGCAGCATTCCAGAGCCCAAACCTATCTCAATCACCTCAGGGGGTTCATACAGTATAGCCCACATTCTCACAGACACCCCCTGACACCCAGCAAATTCTGTCCTACCTACATCAGCTCTTCCATCCTAATAGCAAAGCTCTGTTTCATTTTGTCAAGGCTCACCTCCAACCCACCCCTAAGGACTTAGAGTTCTTAAAAGTTATCACTGCCCCTTGTAAAATCTGTCAAAAGTCAGATCCCAAGACCAAATATCACAACTTTTCCCACCCACCAGGCCAGGGGCTCCCTACCAGAAACTGACTGGCAGCTGGATTTTACTATATGCCCACGGTCAGAAGAGTTAAATGTCTCCTGGTCTTGGTGGACACCACGTCTGGGTGTATTGAAGCATTTCCCACCACTAACAAGAGGACCCAGACAGTTCGGATGTTCTTCTCTGAAAAATCATTCCCTGGTTTGGAATCCCAACCTCTCTTCAGTTGGATAATAGCCAAGAGTTTACTTCCACGATTTCTCAGACTTTGTCTAAGGCTCTTAACATTCCCTGGCATTTTCATATCCCATACCATCCTCAGTCTTCAGGGAAGGTAGAACAAACTAACTGTTCCCTAAAAAAAAATGTTCTTGTTAAGATGTCATAGGAGCTTCACCTTGACTGGGTAAAACTTTTGCCTCTGGCCCTTCTTAGGGCTCTCCCCAAAAGCCCCTTTTCATCCTTTGAACTCATGTATGGAAGGCCAGTTTTAACCCCTAGCCTCTCAACTAAAACCTCTCCCCTTCCTGATCACCTGCTTACTTCTCTGTTATCCCATCTTTGCTCCAAATTTTTATAATAAACAAAAAGGTGGAATATAATGATTTCAGACACATAAGACTGATACTTTCAGGTTCTAGGCACCATGCATGTGCAGACAAGCCCTCAGGCAGAAGTGCCTAATGGCCCCCAGGGATGTTAAAGGGCACCACGTGACCCATGTGCACATGGATTACATCATTCACGTATGGCTCAGCTGAGCCCTTGAGCGCATATGTGAGCCCTGTCATCTGCATAGGATGTAGCCACATCAACCCCTTGTGTGCATGCGCTAGGCAGCTTTTAAAAGCTGGACACACCATCTCCCCCCCCCCTCTGCACACTGACTTCCCCAGGCCTGTGCATGCTCCCTCTAATGAACTCCTAAGCGGATTTGTTGCATGTTCCGTGTTTCCTTCTCACTCCGGCCAGGTAATTTCACTAAGAGCAAAGCAGATTATAATGGTCCAGCTCAAGAAGTTTCAGGGGAGAAGAATATTGTGGTCTGGTAGACCATTGTTGTAATATTTTGGCAAAAAAAATGTGGTTGCTTTTTGCCTTTAACCTAATAATCCCCTTGGCCAAATTGTAGAGTTTTAAATTAATAAGACAGGAGATTTCTAGACAGCCAAGCATTGACTATGTCATATGGTTACTAGTGTTCACTCTTACACAGATCTATAATGAAAAGGAGCAAAAAATACAAAAAAGTAAGAAAAAACACAAAATGTGAAGTTTGAGAAGAAAAGGAGTACCAAGAATTATAATGGAACTAAGTCTAGTGCTCAAGGAGATAAAAAGAAAAATTTTAAAAACCTAATGGTAAATGGAAAAAAGGGAACAGTGGCCTCCAAGCAATACCCCACCCAGCTAAGCTTCCTGCTTGTGAGAAGAACTAAAGAAAAGCTTAAGCAGTGAAGGAGAGAAACCATGAGCAGCAGAAAGCTGATGCAGATGTATGGGGGCCATGTTCCAGTCGCAGTAAGCAACAGAACTTGCTAGTTTGGGTCATACGGTTATGGTTTTAGAGCCAAGGATACAAAAAAGAGTCATTGACTTTCCCTCCATGACTAAGAAAAGCCACTGAGACCAGGAGTGTTCCAGACCAGAGGCCCAGAGAGGCCACTGTGTGAACCTGGGACAATGAAGGCTGGATTTCATTGGAGACCCCGAGTTGGAGATGCCAAGGACATCTGCTAACAGGGTGCGGAACCAGTCCAAGAGAGAGGAGTTGTGCGGCAGTCAACAAAGCTGAAAGGAGTGGCGATCTGAAGAGCGCTTCGACTGCAGATATGGAGATGCTGAGTTTCGTTGGCTGGTTTCAGTCTCCACCAGGCTAGACTCATTGATGTAGCAGCAGTACTCTTGGCCCAGGAACGTGCAGGTGCCTCCTTAGTGTGCTGTGAGGAAGTCTGTGTTTCTCCATCACTACCTGAGCCCCTGAGGTGCTCTGGCCGTGGAGAGAGGCAAAGGACTCGGCCGAGTTCTCAATGACCTTCTGGAATTGTTCAGACAGTATTTTATTTGCAATAACTGAGTGTGCTAGGGCAGCTGTGCCAAAGACAGACCCCACCAGGACTGTAGCCAGCAAGATGGCCACTATTACCAGGAGAAAGACTGCACGGTCCGTCCAGCCCTAGTCCAGTTTAAAGGGAGAGGATGACGTCATGGCAAACTCTGCTTGTCTGTAGAGTATTAGCTGTGGTACTAACTTCACCAGATGGCACATGGAGCTGGATGAAGAGAACTGGCTGGACTGGTTCATGTCAGCTTTCAGCAAGTCTGGAGCTCCACAGCTTACAGTTTGCAGATGCTCCCGGAACCGTGTCTGGAAAACAGTTGAAACAACTTTACACTTTGGTGTCGTAACAAAGGCTATGTCTCTGGGTTGTAAGGCATGAACAGAATTTCTATGTCTAGAGAGCCCGATATATATTTCAGCCCACTAAAATGCACCTTTAAATCTATGCTTAGAAGAAAACCAAAGAAAATTTAAAATCTTGAGCTCATAAGTGAATAGTCAGTGCTCTATAAGTTTATCAGAACTCCATTTATCAATACTAAAACTCTAAACTTTTGGAATCTTAGAGAAACCATAGCATATCTGAAATGTTTCCCATTTTCATATACCTTCAGTTACTTACTTTTATCTTTATAATTTGCATTTATACATCTTACATCATTTTCTGAGACCACAGACCTTACTTAAACGTTCACATCCTCAGACCTTTACATATCTTAAAATATTTTCTTAGACCCTCAAAACTTTCATAGACCTTAACCCCTTTTTCATATAATCACTTAACAGAGATTTAAGTAGTTATAACTTAGAACAGTCATTGCAAATCATGTTCCTTTAGTGGAAAGTTATATCTGAAGCCTGTTCACCCTTTTGTCTGTGAACAAGACAAACCTGTCTGCATTTTAAACAAGAAACCTAACTAATGGACTAACTAGTGAACTACTGAGGTGGTTGTAGCCTTGAGGAAAGGAGCTGATTTCTGCTGCCTGGTTAACAATACTACAGTTAGCCTAGACCATCAATGGGATCAGAGACGTAAGGACAACCAAAATGACAGAGACTAGTCCATAATTCTTTATTTAAACAGTTATCCCAGGCTTCTGTGGGCTCCATGGAGCTGGATGCAGGGATATTAGGATAGAAACCTTGGCCACCAGGCTCAGAAGATGAGAAGTTGTTCCTGTGGAGGAGAAAAGGAACTTTTCTTTATCTATATCTTTATCTTTATCTTGAACTTACTTTATCTAGGCAAAGTGGGGCAATCAACTCTCCAATGCCCTGGTCTTCCACAATTGTTTGGGCTGAGCCCTGGCTGCAGGCAAGGCACTGGAGTAATCTTTTGCAGTGATTAGCGTTACCATAGTCCAGGTGGAATCATTTGTTTCTGTGTCCACTGTCTTCTCAGTGACTTTGGGAGTCACTGCTAGGATCTGGAAGTCTCTGTCTGTCATATAAATTTAAATATGTTAAATGCCATAGTCTACAAACCTCTGACCCTCTTTTGAGGGTCATTGTCTATTATAGTTCTGAACATTTTATGTTTTAATCATTTTTAACAATTTATAATAAAATAACAAATTCTGAAATGAAGTATTTTTAGTATCAAAATGAGACTTATAAACATAGTCTACACAGAGACTAGGAACTTCTCTGATCATTACATAGTGTTCTATTAGAGAACATAACACCTCCCTGTATGATTGAGTTTACCAAAATACCTTTAAAATGCTAGCAAAAAAGTGTGGGGGGGGTTAGACATAGGTTTTTAAATTGGTCTCTACTAGTTTGAATAGACCTGAAGTATGGAGAGACATGTTTTAAGCCAATGTTTCCAAGCTTTTTGCTAGAATGCTTAGGTCATCGTTTTATTGAATCATAAGTAGGAGTACCACAGTCTCTGGTGTTTAGCTATAATCCTTAGCTTTAGCTTTTCATTTACCCATTTAACAAGATCATATATTAACAAAGACATTATAATAAAATATCTTACAAATTTGAAAATGTCCCACAGCTGTATGAATTTAAACATTTTAAAAACTGTTTCTTAAAATATCCAGTTTATTTAAACTTTCTGTAAAACTCTAAAACTTCCTTTTAAAGAAGATTAAGAACTTTCAACCGTGTGTTCTGATAATATCCAATGAAAGTGCCTTTTCTATTTCAAGAATGAAGACTTAGAGCAAAACCATAACTTATAGAAGGCAAATCCAAGTTTCAAAGTATAAACAGTTCAGTGTCCCTAAAAATCAATACCAAGTGGATTACTATTGCATTACAGAGTCTGGATGTCAGCAAGAGGTGCAGCTCTTAAACCTCATTAAACAAGTATTGTTTTAAATACTATCTTTTATGAGCTTAGATTTTAAGACAGAATGAGAATTATACAAAAATTATACAAAATCTCATTCCAATTTAAAAGTATCCTTTGAGAACTGTGGTCTCTTTGGTTGGTTCACATCATGTGGTTTCCCTTAGTCAAGATGGTGGTGAAACATGAGATCCACCTTCTCCAACTCTAGTTCAAGTGGCAACAGTCCACATGGCTGCCCTTCACTAAGATGTTGTTTCCCAGAACAACTCCAACTTCGGAGTTATGAGTATTAAGTTACCTTCTTGTTACAGATATTTAAACATACCCAATTCCCTTAGTTGTTTTGCCTCCTTATTTTTCTGCCCACCAGTTTTGACCTGGGATATGGAGACTTTAAAAGTTCCTTGGTTTGAAATAGGCTGAGGCATAACCCAATTCTAGAACCATTTTTTAAAATAATGTAAAATTGCATAAGACACCTTAAATATCATTTCTACCCAAGTGACATATGGATCTCTGTTACATCAGATTCGGTGGAAAGAAATCCCAGAGGTAAATTCTGATCCCAGGCAGCTCAACAGCAATAGTTGAGCTATCACCAAGACACATGGAACATAGTAAACTCACAGCCTCAAGACTGGCAGAAACGAACATTCAGTAGCCACATATATTTATACATTTACTGAACCTGATGCAATTTTATGTGGCTCCATGTCCAGAACAAAACTTACGGGCACAGATCTATGCACACATACAAAATAGACTACTTTTCTTACTTTCTCTACTGTTGCACGTTTAGGGAAGGAATACCTTGTGAGCCATTGAATTTAATCTTTACAAGCACAGCAGTATTGCTATAGGACAGGCTACCAGAGTCCTTACTGGAGAGAGGCAAGGAGAGGGGAGGAGGATGGAAAGGAATTGGATCTAGGGAACGGGATTGACCAGTAGGTGGAACCTGTGGTGATAGAAAAGGAGAGGCAGTAGGAGGTGGGAGAGGAAGAGAGGAAGGTGAGTAAGGTGGAGGAGGCTGGTCCTTGGCCTTTGTTTGGAGGGAATAAGAGGGGAGGGTGAGTAAGAAGAAGAAGGCTGGCCACTAGTTCGAACATGTAACAGTAAAGGAGGGAGAAGAGTAGACAGGGTTTAGGAGATCGGGCCCTTTGACTTCCAGTGTGCCACTAACCTGATCACCAATCAGATGAAAATTTCTTCAATCTTTGCTGTTCAAAGGCATTATTAAGACATCCTCCTATTTGGCAGGGAAACATAAGTCAAGGGAAGGATGAAGAACCCGCCTGACTCCATTTTGAAGGCAGGAGCCTTTGTGCTATATTATTAAATGTAAGTTTTCATTTATTGTTAGATGGGAGTGCTGTTCTTAAATCTTTTTCCTGGAACCTGACCTTCACCAACCCATGACCTTGACTTGTTTTTGTGATTACCCTTACCCTCCCTGGCCTTCCCTATACCCTCCCTAATTATTTTTCCTAATCACATGGTGACCACAGGAACACTTGTTCCTCAATTCAGGGAGCAAGAAATGTTAAGGTCAAAAACGCTAAATAGAAGTGATCCAGCATTGCCCAAAATAACTCAGACATCTAGCGACCCTTCACCAGCACATCGCAAAGAAAGGAAACACACAATCTCTACTACCAAATAAAAAATGACAACCGGAGTTAACATCCACTGATCATTAATATCACTTAATATCAATGGACTCAATTCACCTATAAAAAGGCACAGGCTAAGAGATTGGATACGAAAAGAGGATCCAACATTCTGCTGTTTACAAGAAACACACCTCAACCACAAAGACAGACATCTACTCAGAGTAAAGGGTTGGGAAAAGGTTTATCAAGCAAATTGACCTAAGAAACAAGCCGGTGTGGCCATACTAATTTCTACCAAAGTTGACTTCAAACTAAAATCAATCAGAAGAGATGGAAAGGGACACTTTATACTCATTACAGGAAAAATCTATCAGAATGAAGTCTCAATCCTGAATATCTATGCCCCTAATACAAAAGCACCCACTTATATAAAAGAAACATTACTAGAACTCAAGACAGCCATCAAACCAAACACACTGATAGTGGGAGACTTCAACACTCCTCTTTCACCAATGGACAGGTCAATTCGACAGAAACCTAACAGAGAATTAAGAGACTTAATAGAGGTAATGAACCAAATGGACTTAACAGACATCTATAGAACATTCCCCCCAAACAGGAAAGAATATACCTTCTTCTCTGCGGCTCATGGAACCTTTTCGAAAATTGACCACATACTCGGTAACAAAGCAAACTTCCACAGTTACAAAAACATATTAGTAACCACCTGTGTCTTATCGGATCACCGTGGATTAAAATTAGAATTCAACAGCAATGCTACCCCCAGAAAGCCTACAAACTCATGGAAACTGAACAGTCAACTACTGAACCACAGCTGGGTCAAGGAAGAAATAAAGAAAGAAATTAAAGTCTTTCTTGAATTTAATGAAGATAAAGACACAACATACTCAAACTTATGGGACACTATGAAAGCAGTGCTAAGAGGAAAATTCATAGCACTAAGTGCCCACTTAAAAAAAAACGGAGAAAGCACACATTGGAGACTTAACAGCACACCTGAAAGCTTTAGAAAAGAAAGAGGCAGACTCACCTAGGAGGAGTAGAAGACTGGAAATTATCAAACTGAGGGCAGAAATCAACAAAATAGAAACACAGAAAACAATCCAAAGAATCAATGAAACAAAAAGCTGGTTCTTGGAGAAAATCAACAAGATTGACAAACCCTTAGCCAAACTAATCAAACGGCAGAGGGAGAACACACAAATTAATAAGATCAGAAATGAAAAAGGGGACATAACCACAGACACAGAGGAAATTCAGAGAATCATTAGATCTTACTACAAAAGCCTGTATGCCACAAAATTGGAAAATGTAAAAGAAATGGACAGTTTTTTAGATAAATACCATATACCAAAGTTAAACCAGGACCAGGTAAATGCTCTAAATAGTCCTGTTAGTCGCGAAGAATTAGAAACTGTTATCAGAAACCTCCCTACCAAAAAGAGCCCAGGACCAGATGGTTTCAATGCGGAATTCTACCAGAACTTCCAAGAAGACCTAATACCTATACTCCTTCAGGTATTTCATAATATAGAAACACAAGAGTCACTGGCAAATTCCTTCTATGAAGCTACAGTTACCCTGATATCTAAACCACACAAAGACTCAACCAAGAAAGAGAATTACAGGCCAATCTCACTCGTGAACATTGACGCAAAAATTCTCAATAAAATACTAGCAAACCGAATCCAAGAACACATTAGAAAAATTATCCATTACGATCAAGTAGGCTTCATCCCAGAGATGCAGGGCTGGTTCAACATACGAAAATCTATCAATGTAATCCATCATATAAATAAACTGAAGGATAAAAACCATATGGTCATCTCATTAGATGCTGAAAAAGCATTTGACAAAATTCAGCACCCTTTTATGATAAAGGTCTTGGAGAGATTAGGGATACAAGGGTCATTCCTAAATATAATAAAAGCTATTTACAGCAAGCCGACAGCTAACATCAAATTAAATGGAGAGAAACTCAAGGCTATCCCACTAAATTCAGGAACACGACAAGGCTGTCCACTCTCTCCTTATCTCTTCAATATAGTGCTTGAAGTTCTAGCAATAGCAATAAGACAACATAAGGGAATCAAGGGGATTCAATTTGGACAGGAAGAAGTTAAACTTTCATTATTTGCAGATGATATGATAGTGTACATAAGAGACCCGAAAAACTCCACCAAAGAACTCCTACAGCTGATAAACTCCTTTAGTATCATGGCAGGTTACAAGATCAACTCCAAAAAATCAGTTGCCCTCCTATACACAAAGGATAAGGAAGCAGAGAAAGAAATCAGAGAAGCTTCACCTTTCACGATAGCCACAAATAGCATAAAATATCTTGGGGGTAACTCTAACCAAGGAAGTGAAAGAACTATTTGACAAGAACTTTAAGTCTTTGAAGAAAGAAATTGGATTCCATATGAACTGGGGTCAGACTCTGGCCTCCAGGCAGGTCTGAGGATTCCTGCAGAGGGGTGCAGGCTCCTTCAGATTGTGCTGCCAGGTCTGAGGATTCCTGCAGAGGGGTGCGGGCTCCTTCAGATTGTGCTGCCAGGTTCGCTGTGTGATATTCCATCCTGCCCTGCCCCCACCTTGGCCCTTTTGTCTGGGCTGAGACCCTGGGCTGCCTGGAATCCCTGATTCTGTGCACTGACATTCCATCTGAACTGGTGAGTGAATGAGGACCCTGGGGCAACCTGCCCTGGAAGAGAGCACAGACTCCCTACCCCCACTTCCCTCTGCAGGCTTGTCTCTGTTTCTCCCGTCCCTGTCTCTCCCAAGCTTTCCCTAGTGATCTCAGGTGTCCTGCTCCTGTTCTAAGGCCATCTACCCAAAGGGGTCAGACTCTGGCCTCCAGGCAGGTCTGAGGATTCCTGCAAGGGAGTGCGGGCTTCTTCAGATTGTGACACAAGGAATAGGTCCTCCTCTGGCACTGGGGAGATCCAACCAGTTTCAGTCACAGCAAAGATTGGTCTAGGACACCAAGCACCTCCGGGCTCCTTTTGAAGGAAGAGATGGGCAGGCGCCAACGCAGGAGCTCCTCCAACAACATGAAAGGCAACATACATCACCACAATCCAGACATCCCGATACAACAAGAATTGAACACCCTACCCCAGAAGATATAGAAGAAACCGACCTTAAACAGTACTTTATGAAAATAATAGAGGACCTTAAACAGGAGATAAAAAACTGCCATAAAGAAATGGAGATGACAAACAAAAAGGTAGACGAAATAAATAAATCTCTCAAAGATACCCAAGAAAAACAAGAAAAAGCAATCAAACAGGTAAGGGAAACAGTACAAGACCTGATAAATGAAATGGAAGTATTGAAGAAAACACAATCTGAGGGACGACTGGAAATGGAAACTCTGAGTAAACGAACAGAAACTTCAGAGACAAGTATTTCCAACCGAATACAAGAGATGGAAGAAAGAATCTCGGACTCTGAAGATACTATAGAGGAAATAAATTCACAGATTAAAGAACTAAACAAATCTAACAAATTCTTAACACAAAACATTCAGGAAATCTGGGACACCATGAAAAGACCAAACCTAAGAATAATTGGGGTAGAAGAAGGAGAAGAATTACAACTCAAAGGCCCAGAAAACATATCCAACAAAATTATAGAAGAAAACTTCCCCAACATAAAGAAGGATGTTCCTATGAAGGTACAAGAAGCCTACAGAACACCAAATAGACTGGATCAAAAGAAAGCATCCCCACGCCATATAATAATCAAAACACAAAACATACAGAATAAAGAACAGATATTAAGAGCTGCAAAGGAAAAAGGTCAAGTAACATATAAAGGGAAACCTATCAGAATTACACCTGAGTTCTCAATGGAAGCCATGAAAGCCAGAAGAGCTTGGATAGATGTGCTACAGACACGAAGGGAACATGGATGCAAGCCTAGACTACTATACCCAGCAAAGCTTGCATTCACCATTGATGGAGAAAACAAGATATTCCAGGACAAAAACAGATTTAAACAATACGTAGCCACAAATCCAGCCTTGCAGAAAGTAATAGAAGGAAAATCACAAACCAAGGAGTCCAACAATGCCCACAATAACTCAGGCATCTAGCGACCCTTCACCAGCACAACTAGAAGAAGGTAAACACACAAACTCTACTACTAAAAATGACTGAAGTTAACAACCACTGGTCATTAATATCACTTAATATCAATGGACTCAATTCACCTATAAAAAGGCACAGGCTAAGAGACTGGATACGAAATAGAATCCAACATTTTGCTGTTTATAAGAAACACACCTCAACCACAAAGACAGACACCTATTCAGAGTAAAGGGTTGGGAAAAGGTTTATCAAGCAAATGGTCCTAAGAAACAAGCGGGTGTGGCCATACTAATTTCCAACAAAGTTGACTTCAAACTAAAATCAATCAGAAGAGATGGAAAGGGACACTTTATACTCATAACAGGAAAAATCCATCAGAATGAAGTCTCCATCCTGAATATCTATGCCCCTAATATAAAAGCTCCCACTTATGTAAAAGAAACACTTCTAGAACTCAAGGCAGCCATCAAACCACACACATTAATAGTTGGAGACTTCAACACTCCTCTCTCACCAATGGACAGGTCAATCAGACAGAAACCTAACAGAGAATTGAAAGACTTAATGGAGGTAATGAACCAAATGGACTTAACAGACATCTATAGAACATTCCACCCAAATAGGAAAGAATATACCTTCTTCTCCGTGGCTCATGGAACCTTTTCGAAAATTGACCATATACTTGGTAATAAAGCAAACTTCCACAGTTACAAAAAAATATTAGTAACCACCTGTGTCTTATCGGATCACCATGGATTAAAATTAGAATTCAACAACAATGCTACCCCCATAAAGCCCACAAACTCATGGAAACTGAACAGTCAACTACTGATCCACACCTGGGTCAAGGAAGAAATAAAGAAAGAAATTAAAGTCTTTCTTGAATTTAATGAAAACAAAGACACAACATACTCAAACCTATGGGACACAATGAAAGCAGTGCTAAGAGGAAAGTTCATAGCACTAAGTGCCCACTTAAAGAAAACGGAGAAAGCACTCATTGGTGACTTAACAGCACACCTGAAAGCTCTGGAAAAAAAAGAGGCAGACTCACCTAGCAGAAGTAGAAGACTGGAAATTATCAAACTGAGGGCAGAAATCAACAAAATAGAAACACAGAAAACAATCCAAAGAATCAATGAAACAAGAAGCTGGTTCTTGGAGAAAATCAACAAGATTGACAAACCCTTAGCCAAACTAATCAAACGGCAGAGGGAGAACACACAAATTAATAAGATCAGAAATGAAAAGGGGGACATAACCACAGCCACAGAGGAAATTCAGAGAATCATTAGATCTTACTACAAAAGCCTGTATGCCACAAAATTGGAAAATGTAAAAGAAATGGACAGTTTTTTAGATAAATACCATATACCAAAGTTAAACCAGGACCAGGTAAATGCTCTAAATAGTCCTGTTAGTCGCGAAGAATTAGAAACTGTTATCAGAAACCTCCCTACCAAAAAGAGCCCAGGACCAGATGGTTTCAATGCGGAATTCTACCAGAACTTCCAAGAAGATCTAATACCTATACTCCTTAAGGTATTTCATAATATAGAAACACAAGAGTCACTGGCAAATTCCTTCTATGAAGCTACAGTTACCCTGATATCTAAACCACACAAAGACTTAACCAAGAAAGAGAATTACAGGCCAATCTCACTCGTGAACATTGACGCAAAAATTCTCAATAAAATACTAGCAAACCGAATCCAAGAACACATTAGAAAAATTATCCATTACGATCAAGTAGGCTTCATCCCAGAGATGCAGGGCTGGTTCAACATACGAAAATCTATCAATGTAATCCATCATATAAATAAACTGAAGGATAAAAACCATATGGTCATCTCATTAGATGCTGAAAAAGCATTTGACAAAATTCAGCACCCTTTTATGATAAAGGTCTTGGAGAGATTAGGGATACAAGGGTCATTCCTAAATATAATAAAAGCTATTTACAGCAAGCCAACAGCTAACATCAAATTAAATGGAGAGAAACTCAAGGCTATCCCACTAAATTCAGGAACACGACAAGGCTGTCCACTCTCTCCTTATCTCTTCAGTATAGTGCTTGAAGTTCTAGCAATAGCAATAAGACAACATAAGGGAATCAAGGGGATTCAATTTGGACAGGAAGAAGTTAAACTTTCATTATTTGCAGATGATATGATAGTATACATAAGCGACCCGAAAAACTCCACCAAAGAACTCCTACAGCTGATAAACTCCTTCAGTAACGTGGCAGGTTACAAGATCAACTCCAAAAAAAAATCAGTCGCCCTCCTATACACAAGGATAAGGAAGCAGAGAGGGAAATCAAAGAAGTATCACCTTTCACAATAGCCACAAATAGCATAAGATATCTGGGAGTATCTCTAACCAAGGAAGTGAAGGATTTATTTGACAAGAACTTTAAGTCTTTGAAGAAAGAAATTGAAGAGGATACCAGAAAATGGAAGGATCACCCCTGCTCGTGGATTGGGAGGATCAACATAGTAAAAATGGCAATTCTACCAAA
The DNA here is from genome assembly GCF_903992535.2 of Arvicola amphibius. Taxonomy (NCBI): domain Eukaryota; kingdom Metazoa; phylum Chordata; class Mammalia; order Rodentia; family Cricetidae; genus Arvicola; species Arvicola amphibius. The sequence continues at coordinate 68,861,270 of NC_052049.1, read as the reverse complement.
AGCAATCTATAGATTCAATACAATCCCAATCAAGGTCCCATTAAAATTCTTCACAGAGATTGAGAGGACAATAATCAACTTTATATGGAAAAACAAGAAACCCAGGATAGCCAAAAAAATCTTATACAATAAAGGTACTTCTGGAGGCATTACCATCCCTGACTTCAACTCTATTACAGAGCTACAGTATTGAAAACAGCTTGGTATTGGCATAAAACAGAGAAGTTGACCAATGAAATCGTATAGAAGACCCGGATCTTAAACCACAAACCTACGAACACCTGATTTTTGATAAAGGAGCCAAAAGTACACAATGGAAGAAAGAGGGGCATCGTCAACAAATGGTGCTGGCATAACTGGATGTCAACCTGTAGAAGAATGAAAGTAGATCCATATTATCACCATGCACAAAACTCAAGTCCAAATGGATTAAAGACCTCAATATCAATCTGAACACATTGAGCTTGATAGAGGAGAAAGTGGGAAGTACTCTACAACAAATGGGCACAGGAGACCGTTTACTACGCATAACCCCAGCTGCAAGACATTAAGGGCAACATTGAATAAATGGGACCTCCTGAAGCTGAGCAGCTTCTGTAAAGCAAAGGACACTGTCACTAAGACACAAAGGCAGCCTACTGACTGGGAAAAGATCTTCACCAACCCTGCAACTGACAAAGGTCTGATCTCTAAAATATATAAGGAACTCAAGAGACTAGATGGTAAAATGTCAATTAACCCAATTAAAAAATGGGGCGCTGAACTGAACAGAAAATTCTCAACAGAAGAAGTTCAAATGGCCAAAAGACACTTAAGGTCATGCTCAACCTCCCTAGCTATCAGGGAAATGCAAATCAAAACAACTTTGAGATATCATCTTACACCTGTCAGATTGGCTAAAATCCAAAACACCAATAATAACCTTTGCTGGAGAGGTTGTGGGGTAAGGGGTACACTCATCCATTGCTGGTGGGAATGCACACTTATGCAACCACTTTGGAAAGCAGTGTGGCGGTTTCTCAGGAAATTCGGGATCAACCTACCCCAGGACCCAGCAATTCCACTATTGGGAATCTACCCAAGAGATGCCCAATCATACTACAAAAGATATGCTCATCTATGTTCATAGCAGCATTATTTGTAATAGCCAGATCCTGGAAACAACCTAGATGCCCTTCAGTGGAAGAATGGATGAAGAAACTGTGGAATATATACATGCTAGAATACTACTCAGCGGTAAAAAAACAATGACATCTTGAATTTTGCAGGCAAATGGATGGAAATAGAAAACACTATTCTGAGTGAGGTAACCCAGACCCAAAAAGATGACCATGGGATGTACTCACTCATAATCGGTTTCTAGCCATAATTAAAGGACATCGAGCCTATAAATTTGGGATCCTTGAGAAGATAATAAGAAGGTTGAACTCCCAAAAAAAGATATAGTAATCCTCCTGGATATTGGAAGTAGACACGATCGCCAGGCAAAATTGGGAACTTGAGGGTTGGGCGAGACTGGGCCAAGGGAAGATGGGGAGAGAAAAGTGTGAAGGGGAGAACGGGGGGAGCTCGGAGGAATGGGGTGCTTGGGATATAGGAAGGGTGGATATGGGAGCAGGGAAGCATATATCTTAATTTAAGGAGCCACCTGAGGGTTGTCAAGAGACTTGACTCTAGAGGGGTTCCCAGGTTTCCAGGGAGACGCCCCCAGTTAGTTCCTTGGGCAGCTGAGGAGAGGGAGCCTGAAAAAGCCAGTTCCTATAGCCATACTGATGAATTTCTTGCATATCACCATAGAACCTCCACTTGACGATAGATGAAGAAAATGACAGAGCCCCACATTGGAGCACCGGACTGAGCTCCCAAGGTCCTGATGAGGAGCAGAAGGAGAGAGAACATGAGAAAGAAAGTCAGGACCGTGAGGGAACCTCCATCTGGCGATAAATGGGTAAAATGACTGAGCCCCACATTGGAGCACTGGACTGAGCTCCCAAGGTCCTGATGAGGAGCAGAAGGAGCGAGAACATGAGGGAGAAAGTCAGGAACGAGAGGGGTGCGTTCACTCATGGAGACGGTGGGACAGAACTAATGGGAGATCACCAACTCCAGTTGGAATGGGACTGATGGATCATGCGACCAAACCCGTCTCTCTGAATGTGGCCAACAGCGGGGGCTGACTGAGAAGCAAAGGACAATGGCACTGGGCTCTGATTCTTCTGCATGGACGGGCTCTGTGGGAGCCTTCTCAGCTTGGTCGATCACCTTACTGGACCTGGGGGGAGTTGGGAGGACCTTGGTCTTAGCATAGAGTAGGGAACCCTGATGGCTCCTTGGCCTTGAGTGGGAGGGAGGGGAGGTATGGGTGGAGGAAGGGGAGGGAAGGGGGAGAATGAGGGGAGGGAAGGGGGAGGAGAGGAGGGAGGGAGGGGGAGGAGGAGGGAAGGAGATGAGAATTTTTAAATATAAAAAAATAAACCATGAGAAAAAAAAGAAAGAAGAAATTGAAGAGGCTACCAGAAAATGGAAGGATCTCCCTTGCTCTTGGCTTGGGAGGATCAACATAGTAAAAATGGCAAAACTACAAAAGGCAATCTATAGATTTAATGCAATCCCCTTAAGATCCCATCAAACACTATCTTCACAGATCTTGAGAGGGACAATAATCAAACTTTATATGGAAGAACAAGAAACCCAGGATAGCCAAAAAAAATCTTATACAATAAAGGAACTTCTGGAGGCATTACCATCCCTGACTTCAAACTCTATTACAGAGCTACAGTATTGAAAACAACTTGGTATTGGCATAAAAATAGAGAAGTCGACCAATGGAATCGAATAGAAGACCCGGATCTTTACCACAAACCTACGAACACCTGATTTTTGATAAAGGAGCCAAAAGCACACAATGGAAGAAAGAAAGCATCTTCAACAAATGGTGCTGGCATAACTGGATGTCAACCTGTAGAAGAATGAAAGTAGATTCGTGTCTATCACCATGCACAAAACTCAAGTCCAAATGGATTAAAGACCTCAATATCAATCTGAACACACTGAACCTGTTAGAGGAGAAAGTGGGAAGTACTCTACAACATTTGGGCACAGGAGACCGCTTACTACGTATAGCCCCAGCAGCACAGACATTAAGGGCAACATTGAATAAATGGGACCTCCTGAAGCTGAGCAGCTTCTGTAAAGCAAAGGACACTGTCACTAAGACAAAAAGGCAGCCTACTGACTGGGAAAGATCTTCACCAACCCCACAACAGACAAAGGTCTGATCTCCAAAATATATAAGGAACTCAAGAGACTAGACTTTAAAATGCTAATGAACCCAATTAAAAAATGGGGCGCTGAACTGAACAGAGAATTTTCAACAGAAGAAGTTCAAATGGCCAAAAGACACTTAAGGGCATGCTCAACCTCCTTAGCAATCAGGGAAATGCAAATCAAAACAACGTTAAGATACCATCTTACACCTGTCAGAATGGCTAAAATCAAAAACACCAATGATAGCCTTTGCTGGAGAGGATGTGGAGTAAGGGGTACACTCATCCATTGCTGGTGGGAATGCACACTTGTGCAACCGCTTTGGAAAGCAGTGTGGAGGTTTCTCAGGAAATTTGGGATCCACCTACCCCAGGTCCCAGCAATCCCACTCTTGGGAATTTACCCAAGAGATGCCCAATCATATTACAAAAGCATCTGTTCAACTATGTTTATAGCAGCATTATTTGTAATAGCCAGAACCTGGAAACAACCTAGATGCCCTTCAGTGGAAGAATGGATGAAGAAGTGTGGAATATATACATATTAGGAGTACTACTCGGGCGGTAAAAAAACAATGACATCTTGAATTTTACATGCAAATGGATGGAAATAGAAAACACCATCCTGAGTGAGGTAACCCAGACCCAAAAAGATGAACATGGGATGTACTCACTCATAATTGGGTTCTAGCCATAAATAAAGGACATTGAGCCTATAATTCGTAAAAATCCTAGAGAAGCTATATAAGAAGGTGAACCCAAAGAAAAACATATAGTTATCCTCCTGGATACTGGAAGTAGACAAGATTGCCGGACAAAAATGGGAACATAGGGGTGGGGGAGGATGGGGAGAGGGGGGATGGGGCGAGAAAAGTGTGAAGTGGAGGATGGGAAGAGCTTGGGGGAATAGGATGGTTGGGATATAGGAAGGGTGGATATGGGAACAAGGAATTATATATCTTACTTAAGGGAGCCATTCTAAGGTTGGCAGAGACTTGACTCTAGAGGGGTTCCCAGGTGTCCAGGAAGACGCCCCCAGCTAGGTCCTTGGGCAGCTGAGGAGAGGGTGCCAGAAATGTCCAGATCCTATTGCCATAGTCATGAATATCTTGCATATCACCATAGAACCTTCACCTGGCATTGGATGGAGAAAATGACAGACCCCCACATAGGAGCACCGGACTGAGCTCCCAAGATCCTGATGAGGAGCAAAAGGAGGGAGATCATGAGCAAGGAAGTCAGGACCGTGAGGAGTGCATTTACCCATTGAGATGGTGGAACAGATCTAACGGGAGACCACCAAATCCAGTTGGAATGGAACTGATGGAACAGGGGACCAATCCGGACTCTCTGAATGTGGCTGACGGTGGAGAAGGACTGAGAAACCAAGGACAACGGCAATGAACGTGAACTCTAGAGCATGGACGGGCTCACTGTGAGCCTTAACCTTCACCTGGCGATGGATGGAGATAGAGACAGAGCCCCACATTGGAGCACCGGACTGAGCTCCCAAAGTTCTAATGAGGAGCAGAAGGAGAGAGATCATGAGAAAGAAAGTCAGAACCATGAGGGAGCGTTCATCCCACTGAGACGGGCAGGACAGAACTAACGGGAGGACCACCAAGTCCAGTTGGAATGGGACTGATGGAACATGCGACCAAATCGGACCTCTCTGAAAGTGGCTGATGGTGGAGGCTGACCGAGAAGCCAAGGAAATGGCGATGGGCTTGGTCTCTACGACAAGGACGGGCTCTGTGTGAGCCTTGGTCAGTTTGGTTTGCCTCACCTTCCTGGTCCTGGAGGGAGTTGGGAGGACCTTGGACTCAACATAGTGTAGAGAACCCTGATGGCTCTTTGGCCTGGAGAGGGAGGGAGTGGGGGTATGGGTGGAGGGGAGGGGAGGGAAGGGGGAGGAGGAGGGGAGGAGATGGCAATTTTTAATAAAAAATGAATAAACTGGAAAAAAAAGAAAAAAAAAAGAAGTGATCAGAGAGCTGCCCAGGGAAAATAAAGAACTGAAATGATATCACACTCCTGACGGAGTTATGGAAATTATTGCTACCAGTAAGTACTAGAAAAATGCAGGCATGGTGATCCCCATTACATCTCCCTTTTTTACTCAAAATTGGCCTGTTTTTTGAGAGCTTTTGGCATTTCCTTATTGCCTCATTGTCTCTCTTCTGTAAACCTCATGATTTCACTTCTTAAAAGGGGTCCAAGAGATGGACTTGAAATTGCTCTCTGTAACCAAATTAAGGAGGCAGTTGCTGGCCAGCTCTTGCGTATACCCCAATGAAAATCAAGCTTCAAACTTGGTTCAAATTGTGCTAGAGCTCTTCTTCTCACTTGTGGGATTAACAGTTGCTAACAGGCTGTATGTTTGATTGGATGATATTCTATGGCTCAGTGTTGGTGAAGAGATTCAAAGGATTCAGGCAAAAGTGGACATGCTGGAATGAGTTTTCCTTTTACAACTTACACTCCATGGTAAGAGAGTTGCCAAGAGCTGCCCTTCATCTGGAGCGACATGTAACAGATCTGTGAGGGAAGCACCACGGACCTGAAGAATTCTGTAATCCTTCTTCTCAGTGTATGAGAGACATTGCACTGTCACAGTGTGCCAGGAGACACTGTATGAATTTTACTACTCAATTGGATAACTTAGAATCATATCTCTAATAAACCACTAAAGTAACAAATGCTGAGTGGTAGCACCAACTACCAAAGACAGGGTAAATATACTGTGTATAAACAGCACAGGCAAAGCAATGTTCATAATTGTATGTCTCATACAAACCTTTGGCACTAGCTATTTATTTAGTATGTTTCCAGAAGAGAATAAATAAGAAGTCTGTTAATTTTTGCATATTCATATAAGAAGAAAATTTCTACAAACAAATGATTGGCTACTTTGAAGCATAGCAATGGAGAAACATGATCTCTTAACCAATTTACAGATTTGAGTCAGTTTGTAGACCCAGAAACTTTTGAATAAAAGGGAGTCTATAATCCTTTGAGGAAAGACCTTGCTAACATTTCTAAAAATTTACTCTTAATATTTTTTCATTTGTTTCCCCAAAGGAATTTATATCCCCTGACTAGGGTTATTATACATTAGGGTAAAAGAAATAATTGAATCTTCCAGAACCTACTGGACATATTCTGAACTAACATCAATTTCACCCCCTCTTCTAAACAGTTTTGTGGCCCTTACTTTAAATATGACTTTGTAGAGGTTAGGTTGTCAATATAGTTTTGGCTGAAATCTGACTCTTGGGTCTAATTGGTCCCTAAACATATCATGTGTCTATTCAGTTATTTTCTCAATATGAGAATGGATAACTGTGACAGATGAAAGTTAGGGGGTTCCCCACACTTGTTCCTCAGTTCAGGGTGCAAGAAATGTTAAGGTCAAAAAGGCTAAGCAGAAGTGATCAGAGAGCTGCCTCTCCCAGGGAAAATAGAGAACTGAAATGATATCACACCCCTGAAGGAGTTATGGAAAAATAGTGCTACAATAAGGACTAGAAAGATGCAGGCATGGTGATCCCCATCACATCTCCCTTTGTTTCTCGAATTTGGCCTGTGCAGGAGAAAGAGTGTTGTCATGGAGGACAATAGCTGATTACTATGAATTTAATCAAGGAGTGACCTCATTTGCAGCTGCTGTGCCAGGTGTATTTCTCTTACTTGAGCAGATTAACACACATATCCTGGTACCTGTTTTGCATCTACTGATCATGAAATAATTCTTTCTCCATACCTATCTGTAAGAACCACAGGAAACAATTTGCCTTCATCAGTGAAGACTAGCTGTACCTTTACTGTTCTATTGAAATCACATATTAATTCTCTTGTCCTGGGACACAGCTTAGTGGGGAACTTTATTGCTTGTCTGTTTCACAATTTATCACATTGATCCATTATATTGATGACATTATGTTGATCGCAAGAAGAGAGAAGGACATAGCAACGGTGTTGAGCTTGTTGGTATATAAACAGGAAGATGGGAAATAAATCCAACCAAAGTTTAAAGGCTGTCTACCTTAGTAAAATTTCTAGAGGTTCAATGGTTTGAAGAATATGTATACCTTCTTTTTAACAGTAAGGATAAATTGTTATTCCCTGCCCCTCCTATCATAAAGAAAGAAGTACATCACTTAGTGAACCTATTTGAATTTCAGAGGTAGTATATTCCTTCCTTGGGTTTGCTATTCTGGTCTGTCTTAGTCAGTATTCTATTGCTGTGAAGAGACACCACAACCATGGCAACTCTTAGAAAGGAAAGTTTTTAACTGAGGTTTACTTCAAGTTTCAGAGGTTTAGTCCATTGTTGTCATGGCAGAGAACATGGCAACATGCGGATAGACATTGTGGTAGAGAAATAGCAGAGAGTTCTACGTGCAGACCCACAAGCAGCAGGAAAAGAGAACCACTATCGCCGGCTCGAGCTTTTGAAACCCCAAAGCCCACTCCATGATATACTTCCTCTAACAAGGCCACACTCATTCCAACAAGGCCACACTTCCTAATCCCCCTCAAGTGGTGCCACTCCCTGATAACCAAACATTTAAATATATGAACCAATGGGGGATATTTTTACTCAAATGGACACATGGTCCTTAGGCCATGTGACCCAGAAAGGTGCTAGTTTTGAGTAAGGTCCTGAACATGAACTGAATTTTCAACAGACTCACACTTCTGGTCTTGATGCTCTTCTCTTAGGCCTCATGATCTAGCATGCTCAATGATACTTGACATGCCAAAGATAGAAAGAAATTCTGTGTTTGATAGGTTTCATTTTGTTGAACAAGGTCCTGGTTATTATCCCTTTGAGAGCCACTTTTTGCCTCCCATTGGGCCTTAATGGAAAAATGAATACTTAACACTGGGCCACTAAGTCACTATGCATCCTAAGGTGCCCATCATAAGCTGGGCATTGTAAATAAATACTCAGTGCTGGTGAAACTGTGGTTATTTAAGGAGCATCTAAAATCACTAATTTACTAAGCCATCATTGGGGCTCATTGTATGGGAGATGTCCTATATAGGAGTACCCCAAACCTCCTACTGTATTGACCCCTTTTGGAGGACGCTCTCTCTTAGTCTTTGGGTTTCTTGCTAACGGCTTGTAAATGGATATTTCTGGGTCCAAGATTTTCTTCAAAAACGCTATAAAATTTGTCCAAACTGGGGCTGAGCTACCCTAGCCAGGTTCCTGAACACTGCATTTCTCTCCCCTCTCCTTCTGCTGTCTGCCTGTCCTTAGCCTTTCTCTCTGCTCCTGGCTTTTGCCTGCACGCAATCTCCTTGCTTTTCTGCCTGTCTGTATTTCATGTCTCCAGTCAAGCTCTTTAAATTTCCCATCTTGCTCCTTTCTTGGATGCTCACTCTAACTTTGTGCTTCCTAGCCACACTGGGATTCATGCCCAGCACATGGCTGTTTGCTCCCTTCCCCAACAACCTGGGAGACCCACAGCTTAAGCTGCAATGGACTGTGTCCTCCGCATGGCTCCTGCCCCCTTGCCACTCATAGTTCCTGCAGCTCTTTCTCCATGCTCCAGGCAGTGGGGCCCCATTCTGATAAGAGCTGCATTAATGCCAGAAACACCTTTCATTCTTACAATTTCTTTCTTACTTTAGGATTTTTTTTTAAGTTGGTCATCTGACATGGTTTCCCAGGAAGAATTTTGTTCATCCTTTTTGTTAAAGTTTTGTTTCTGTCAAAATTCTTGTCTGTTCCTTATGTATGTGCCAGGGATCAGCCTCAGCACAGGCATGGGTCTCGAATCTGGGATGTCTGGAAGGTGGAGTGAGTACACGAACATAGGATTATGATACAAGCTGACAGGCTATCAGCTGCACAGCTGCAGGGCACATTCTTCTCCTTCTTCCTCTTCTTCTTCTTCTTCTTCTTCTTCTTCTTCTTCTTCTTCTTCTTCTTCTTCTTCCTCTTCCTCTTCCTCTTCCTCTCCTTCTTCTTCTCCTTCTCCTTCTCTTCCTCCTTCTCCTCCTCCTCTTCCTCCTCCCCCTCCTCTTCCTCCTTCTCCTCTTTCTCTTTCTTCTCCTTTTTCTTCTCCCCCCTCTTTCTCTGCCTTTCTCTTTCTTTCCTACTCTCTTTCTGCCTCAAGCTTCAAACCTTAGTCTTTTATTGTAAACTTCACACAAGGAAAATGATTCTTTTTTTCTTGTCACAGGTTAATCATTACGTGGGCAAAGCATTTCACAAAAACTATGAAGATTCTTTGAAATTGGAACATCATCATTCATCATCACACTTCCCAGTTCCCAAGCCCCATGCCAGCCACTATGTTTTTACTTCTTAGCTTAGTTAATCATAAAGCAACTTCTAAGGTTTTCACCTCAGAGACTAACTACTTACAGAAGCATAACACAGAAGTTCAGTGGCTTTTATTTCATTGTCATATCTTTCCCATTGTTGTTCCTCATGATTCCAATACATATCATTTTGATTTATAAGGCCTTAGGCATTCAGTCGCAAAGCCTAGGTTCTTCAGAAACATTATTCATCATAGTCAAGGTCCTTTCTGTTTCAGTATAATTCTTTTGCCATGTTTCATAATCAGGCAAAGAATAATTTCTGCATTTTCCCCAAATTTCCCCAATTCTTTCCTTAGTCAGGTTTCCCCGCCATGACCTTCTTTACAGCTTTAATGCCTGCCTGCTCTATCAGATCAGGAAGAGTCATATTATCGCACAGCACATCCATATTTCCAGAAGCCACTGATGTGGAAGGAGAAAAAGAACATGAATAACAAGTATACTAGTAGATTTGCTTTAATGAGAATCATATGTAACATTGCCAAATGTATATGCAGACACCATAGAAACAGTCCTCAGGGCACATAGGTGTTTTCTCCTTGGCCCTCATTTAACTGCCACTGGGTTGCCTGGAGGGAGTTGCTTCTTGCATCTCAAGAACCACACGTGGAGGGAGGCTATGCTTTGCCATCTCTGGTATGTATGGATGAAAATGTACAAATAAGTGGCCACAGTATGCTTGTTTTATGCTTGTGTGTGTATGTGTGCTTATTTTAAAATCTGTAAAACTTGTAAATTCAGATTACAACATCTCTGAAAAGATACAAACACAGGGATAGCCGCCACTTTGGGTTGATGACAAAACAAAAACCTCAGTGCTGTCTTTACTAAGGGCATCCACTTTGGCTTATAATTCCTGCCCTGTCCTGATGTGGGATTCCCCTCTGCATGCTAGGAATTCTATTGGTTAATGAAGAAGCTGCTTGGGCCTCTGACAGGGCAATATGGAGCTAGGTGGGAAAACTAAACTGAATGCTTGAGAGAAAGAAGGCAGAGTCAGTGAGATGCCATGTAGCCATTGGAGGAGACAGACCGGAACCTTGCCAGTAGGTCAGGACCTTGTAGTGATGCACAGATTAATAGAGATGGGGTGATGTAAGATGTAAGAGTGAGCTAGAAATATAAATAAGCTAATAGGCCAAGCAGTGTTTTCATTAATAATTTCTGAGTGATTATTTTGGGTCTGGGCAGCTGGGAAATGAACAAGCTTTTGCCTACACTGTGCTAAAAGACAAGGTTTATAATAATGCTGATTTACTGAGATATCAAAGCTGTACCTCTGCATTCATGAACCCTCCAAGGGTATTAAAAGTCCTCACCTCGTGGTCTCCTCAACTTCCCCTGGGGTCATCCAGGAATGCTGTGCTCAGAATATACATGGATTTATTGATTCAACTTGATTGGCTTACTACATCAGCAGTGGTGGATTCCTATTAGTTATGAATTTAAACTTAACAAGCACTACAACAAGTATGATTCTTCATAAGGAAAAGTGACTCACATCTTCTTTATGAAGACATTGGGCCATTTATTGGTCTTCCTGAATAGGGTTGTGGTCATAGCAACCCTAAGAGATGCCGTAAAGGATTCCCTGCCCTATGGACATATCCTTCCTTACCTCATTGTAGAGAAACAGTCCAATTTTACCCAGCACTATTGAACTATTATGCTTTATATCAATGAACTTCTCATAGCTGATTGACTCAAGATCCCAAAGTGCCCAGGGGAAAGTTTAGGTTTAAGTTCAATGGAACGTTTGTTGTGCCTCCTAGGAGACGTACTCCTACATCTGGAACCAAAACTTCTAGGGACAGCAGAGCTTAAGGCTGCAGGACCTGGAGGCAAAACTTTTGTTAATGGGTCTTTAAGAGTGAAAGTACAATTCTCATGTCCACCTCTGCTTTATTTTCATCAGTTAGTCCCAGGAAACAAAATTGATTGATTTTAATAATGAGTCAATAATAACACTCCCTTGGTCATTAATAACAATGCAAAGTACAGTAATTTTTTGAGATTATACTATAATTGCAGCATTTTGCCCTTCCATTTCCTCCCTACAAACCCTCCCAAATACCTCTCCCTATTCTCTTTTTTCACTAGCTGTTATTGCTTACAAGCGCATATATACATAACCTGTTTAGTCTATACTGGAACTAACTTGTACAATGTTACTTTTATGTATGTTTTCAGGACATACATAAAATTGGTGCTGGACAACCAATTGGTGTACTCTTCCCTGGGGAAGACTGCTTCCACTCCCATCTTTCTTCAGTTGCCTATAGTTGTTTATATATGTTTGAAGCCTGTGGGCTTTCCCCCATCCAATTTGGCTCATCCATTAGTGTTATCCTTGTTCAGTTCAGGTTTGAGCAGTAGTGTTGGAGTGACATCATAGCTTCTGATATTATGAGGAGACACATTCTCACAATATACTCACTGATTCTTTGGCTCTTCAATCTTTCTGTAACCTCTTTCACATTTCCTGAGACTTAGATGCAGAAGTATTTTGTAGATGTGTGCATTCCACAACTCTGCCTTTTGATTGGTTGTAGTTTTCTGTGGTGGTCTCTCTGTTGCAAAGAGAAGTTTCTTTGATGAAGGGTAAAGACTACTTTTCTGTGGGTATTTGGACAAATGTTTATAGAGTGTTGTTCTCTGCCCCAGAACAGGCCAGTCCACCTGTCACTGTAGTGTCTCGGCTGGCAGGCTGGAAGATGGAAAGGGTCCCAGACCTCTTTAGAAGTCATGGCTTAAAATTGGGTAAGTCACCCAGTAAGTCTGTCTGAAGGTGGGGAATAGAGAGTGTTTTCCATGGCCACCTGGTAGTGGGAAAAACTCAGTTTTCCTGGATTTTGGTACCAAATGTTAAGTTTAAATTCCTGGTTACTGGGAATCCACTGCCAATTAAACCTACTCAGTAAATCCAGGTTTATTCTGAGTACAGCATTCCTGGGTGGCCCCAGGAGAAGTTGTGGAGAACACAAGGGGAAACCATGATGTGGGGGCTTTTAATACCTTCAGGAGTGGTGCTGCCAATGGCGGGCTTTCTCAGGGGCAGAGTAAAGACCCCTGGGGGTAGAACTCCCACATGGTAGGCCTTCTCATGGCAACTCCGGGGGAGGAGGTTTGGGGTGGAGCTCCACCAGAACAATGCTTGCTGCAGGTCAGGTGAATATAGCTAAGGCCATATGACATGGTACAGAAAGAATTGTAATTTCATTTTTTGTCATATTTTGTTAAGAATATATTTGTATATGCACATACATTAAACAGATATTTGTGTTTTCTTCTCTTTTTTCTTTATCATGTAAAATAACATCAACTGAGATAATATAAGTAGTCCAGTGTTTGTTGTTAAATCTAAATTGTCATAGTGAATTACAGTACAGTAAAAGACTTTACAATGAATTCTGGGAGTAAAGTCACATAATTTTGACTTACTGTGGAATAGTTATGTAGTGGTGGGAAGCATTATGACCTTGCTGCTTTCCTCATTTGGAAATCAAATAAGTACAAGGAGATGCAGATGATGTGAGACTGACAAGAGGTAGACTTGTGAAACTATTGTCAACTTCATTATGTCTGGATTCTCCTAAGAAATCCTTATTTGGAAAGGTTTGGGAAGAAATTTTAAGGAAGCATTAGCTAAGATCTTCCTCTAAAGTGGGCTCCGTGATTCCTCAGCAGTCACAGGTATAAAGAGATCTGAGGAAAATGCAGTGTTGCTACTTGTCCAGTTTTCATCCTGATGGTGAGGGTAGATATGTTTTTGTTGTGACTATTGCTATTGCCGCCACTGCTGCCAGTCTTCACTGATGTCATAGCCCAGCTTCTTCAGCTGTAACATGGACTGAAAACCAGTGGCTCCCTGGAGTCTCCCTGGTCTTTGGCACCAGATTGGGAGTACTAAAGCACCTCACATCCCAGACCAAGCAGGCACCAAGTTCTAAGTCTCACCAGCATGCAGGCAGTTATTCTTAGAACATCAATACACTATCATGTAAATCAATCTAATATGTCCCCTTTTGTAATATACTTCATTCATCAACTCTGATCTGTTAGAGACCCTAATACAAACACTCATGTGGCTTAGCATTTAGGCTTTGGGTTATATAGTCTCACTTTATCTGAAGATTGAGCTCATCCATGTAGGCAGTTAATCAATCATGCCTACATAACAAAGTGTCAATGAAGATTCTGAGTGTTGAAGTTCTAGTGAGCTTTCCTGAATAGACTATAATACATTTGTATTGTTGATGCTGGGTTGAAGAACAAGAGCTTGAAGAAGCATGTCCTGACTGTAGGGCAAGAATATGACTACAGCTTTTTGTTATCCCCAGAATTAGTTTCTTGACATAGTTCCCCGTCACCTTGGGGGATGACTTCTGTATCTGTGTCTCATAACAGTAGAATTACATATTGGCACCTATATTACTTCCTTATAATAATCTGTAACTGAGCAAAACAACTTTCTGTTAATTCAGTGAAATCTTCCAGGAAATTGTCAGAGTCTGGTGCTACCCCGGATCATAAATTATTTCTCTTGACCAGACCCCAACATAAACTATCTCTCTCTGGACCGGTGTGGAGGTGTGAAAATAAAGACACAACTCACATGGTTTTATCGGGAGGGAGATTCTCAGAGATTCCCTCATGATGTTTTGAGTTCACATTCTGAAGAATTCCTCTGTTTATTCTCTAAACAGTCTTTATACCAAAACTTAACTGAGAGGAAATACATTAGCATTCTGTTTCCTAGATAACTGGGTGAATGGCTTTTAGTCATGTCCACAATTACCTGTCTGCTCTGTATGCTAGCTGGCACATAGGCTTGATTTAGCATCTCTATCAGGCATCCTCCAAATTACAAAGAAAGGAGCAAAACAACATCCTGACCTTTTGTTAGGTAGTGACAGACTGTCTGGAAGGGTACGTGACCATCTCGGGTGTGGCCTGTGGCTTTAGAGCCTGGCTGCCATACCAAATAGAAATATGGACCTACAGAAAATTATCATATCTGATGCTGATTGGAGGAATCCATATTTTGCACTTGGTGCTGGAAGTGTAGGAGATGTTGGGATTGTCCCACAAACAGCTTTAATATTTTTTAAACAATCTTTTTAAAAATTTTTACATACTAATCTCAGTTCCCCTCCTGCCACTCCTCCCACTCCCAGCACCTTCTCCCTACTCCACCCCCATCTACTCCTCAAAAAAAAGTAAGGTTTCTCAGGGGAGTCAATAAACTCTGTCACATTAAGGCAGGACCAAGGCCCTAGCCCTGTACCTAGGTATCCCTCCCTAAGAAATGAGCACCAAAAAGCCAGTTCATGCACTAGGGATAAATGCTGATCCCACTGCCTGTGGCCCCACAAACTGCCCAAGCCACACTACTGTAACCCATATTTAGATGGTTTGGTTATATACAGGTTCCCCAGCTTTCAGTCTGGAGTTCAGGTTCCCCTCAAGATAACGCCCGCCACTAAGCAGGAGGCAGTCTTGAGAATCCACCATCCCAATTCCTTTAACCTGTTGTGTCTAACTTTCTGCCTTGTTATTATAAGAAAGAGATGGGAATGTTATGATCTGTTAGCTTGGTTTGTCACCTGGGTATCCTGTCCCTTTAAGAGACAATCCCTGACCTCTCCCAACCCCTCCCCTTCTGCCAAGGAAGTGGATATCCAGCCTTCTCCAGCCTGTGTTCTTTCTTTTTTCATCTCTGTCCTGAAGAGGTAACTTTTGCTCTCTCTCTTTCCTCCCTCTCCCCCCTCTGTGCCTCTCTCTTCTTTTATTTCTACTCTTCTCCTCTTCCTCTTCCCCTCCAAAACCTACTAAATAAATTCTATACCCAAACTCTCTCTCTCTCTCTCTGCATGATGTATCTGTCTATCTCTCACCTGCTGCAGTCTCCCACCTGCCTCAGGTCACCAGTGCTACCCTTTTTGGGATGGGCTGCCCATTATGGGACTGGGCTCCCCCCCTCTTATATCTTTAAAAAAGAATAATATCTAGTCCAAATGGATCAAAAACCTCGATATAAATCCAGCCACACTGAACCTGATAGTAGATACAGTGGAAGGTAGCCTTGACCGCAGGATAGCACAGACACTGAGAGCAACAGTTAACAAATGGGACTCCTGAAACTGAGAAACTTCAGGCAAAGGACACTGTCGACAGACAGCTTTTCTAATTTGGGGTAATATATAATTTTGAAATCCATAAATAGAATGATTTTACTTTTCGTTGTTTAAAACTCTGTGCTTGATATATAATTTGAAAATCGTCAACTTTTCTTGTGTCTGTCTATCTATCTATCTATCTATCTATCTATCTATCTATCTATCTATCTATCATCTACCAACCTACCTACCTACCTACCTACCTACCTACCTATGGTAAGTTGAAGCAAAAGGGGTGATTTTGACTACTAAAAATATTTTCTTGGTATAGTTATTGAAATGCTTTTTGTTCTGTGATCCCAAGTCAGTATTAGAAGGAGAAAATTATAGCACATAGGAAGGGAAAGTGGTCTTGAATCTGGTTGGATTTTCTCGCCTCCTGAGAAACAAGAATCTCAGTACAATGAACAACATTTGCAGTGAAGGTTATTAACATAGAGATTGCACTCCTTTTTATGTAGATGGGTTATGTTAGGCTTAAAACTTAGATAGGGCCTTATTGCTTTTCCAAAGAATTTTCTATGGATTTTAAATGACTATTAACTTTGTTTACAATAAAGATACCCTACCTTCCTGCATTCTAGAGAAGTACACTCTTACCTTATCAGTTGTAATCTTATCTGGTTCTCCTTAGTTACACCCTTTGGTCTCATTTACATTTCCTAGTAACCCTTTGAAGACAATAGCTCCAAACTCCACAAAAACGTCTCTGTGGCTATTGAAATGACAGTGAAGTTTTACTACCTCTTAGAGAAGCTAACAATGGTGCTCTACTCCTCACAGTTCCTCCAGACATCCCCTCTTATCTGGAACTGCTCCCTTTCTGTCTCTCCTTAGAAAAGGACAGGCTTCTAAGAGATAACAATAAAACATAGCAAAATAAGATATAAGAAATAAAAACTATCATATTGATATTGAACAAGGCAAATCAACAGGAAAGGAGCTTCAAGAGAAGGGATTAGAATCAGAGACCCACTTCTTCACATACTCAAGAGTCTCTTAAACTGCCAAACTATTTATGCAGGGGGGGCATGGTACAGACCAGTATAGACCCTATGCTTGCTGTTTAAGTCTCTCAAGTTAATTAAGAGAGTCTTGTTCTTCTAGTATCCTCCACCCCTTTTGACTTTAACATTCTTTCTGCCTTTTGGTATTGTCTTCAACTTTTTTTCCAAAGACTTGAAAAATTTATGATAAAAGACTTTCACTTGCTTGGTTAGAGTTACCCCAAGATATTTTATATTATCGAGGGTTTTGTGAAATGTATTATTTCTTTGAATTCTTTCTCAATTCATTTGTCAATTGTATATAGGAGAGCTGCTGATTTTTTTGAGTTAATCTTGTATCCTGCCACATTACTGAAGGTGTTTATCAGTCGTAGAAGTTCCCTGATGGAAATTTTAGGTAATATTGTTGGGTCCAGGCATCATGCAATGATGGGGGAAAGACCATCAAAATCTATTAAATCAGAAACAAACTTTATTCCAGAAAAAGAAAAAGAAAAAATCACCACGGGACACACAAAGCTTATATAGCTTATGTGTTTCTTTAAAAAAATGCTGTGGAGTCCCAGGTAGCAGCTGTAGGCAAGCAGCAAATGCTATAAAGTCCCAAATGGTGGTAGGAGGCCATGTGGCGGCAGACAGTGGGCCCTGTGAGCAGCCAGTCCCAGGCAGAGATGGCTGCCGGTCCCCAAGCAGTGGCTGGTCCCAGGCAGGGAGACACATGGCTGGCGGGCTGGCAGAAGACAGAGACATGGTGAGGTTGAATATTTATTCAGGGGAGTTATGAAGGGGGAAGGAGGAGGGGGAGAGAGAAAGAGTGAGAGAGAGAGACAGAGACAGAGAGAGAGACAGAGAGAGACAGAGAAAGGGAAGCAGAGAAGTGGGGAGAGAGGCAGAAGCGAAGCTGCCTCTCCGAGAGGAAGATGGAAAAGAGAGTAAGCTCAGACCGGAAGCTGAAGATCAGTCTGTCTCAGCGGATGGGGAGGGAATGGGCATGGCTTGTCTCTTAAAGGGACATGGACCAAAACCATAACATTCCCAGGTCTTCCTTATAATAAAAAGCAGATTAGACACCACAGTTTGAAGGAATCGGGACGGCGAATTCTCAAGACTGCTTCCTGCTGATTGTGGGCGTAGTCTTTGGGGGGGGAACCCGAGAGAAGGCTGGGTGCTGGTCACATCCTGGCATAGCTTTGCTTCTGACTGGTGTCTGTGGCATGGAAATGTCTGGTGTCTCTAAGGTATTGGTAGAACAAAGAACAAAGTTAAATTAAGGAAAAAATTTTTGGACCAGGGAATTGAGCAGGTATCTGACCTGTTTAAGATGGATTCCTTAATTTGGCTCCCTGGAACTCACAAGAACTCCTTGAATTTGTGAAAACAGAAGTTTTAGACATATAATGACTGTAGCATAAGAGATAAAATTGATTTGAAATTTGTTTGGTGAGGTAATCTGGGTAAACCTCTCAGCTATCAAACTGTCAGAGATCTTTGAGAAGGATAAGGTTTTACTTGAGTTACTGATTAAAAAATGACAGAGAACTTACTTGGTTGGCACCCAGAGCTTCTCTTTTTAGGTCCTCCACAGTCGCTGAAGGTTGCACTTGACCTTTGTTGGTTAGCGCAGGCCTGCCAGGCTCCAGAAGACCTTGTGGGCTAAGAAATCTGTAGGAAGACAGGCCTACCTTGACCTGAGCAGCTAGGCTGTCAATTCCAGCGATTCCGTCCACGTCTGGAGGTCTTTAGTTTAGATGAAAGGCAGTTTTTCCCAATGGTCAGCGCTCGGCAGTCACTGTGAACTGTAGAAGGATGTTGTTCTGTGCGTGTCTGTCTTCTTTGGAGGGAGCAGAGAGCTGCTGCTAGGAGCCAACCTGTCTCTTTTTGTTATTAAAAGTTTTTAATAATTAAATATTTAAATATCACATTCCCCAGATCTCTGAGCAGTTGAGGGCTGAATTAAATATAGCTGTAGTATACTGGCTCTTAACAGGTAAGATCCAGACTTGTAAAATGGCAGAAAGAAGAAACTGCTGGCAATGGAATGTTAATGCCAGAATTGAAAATGGTAGAGAACAGCTTAAGGCATTTTTGTAAGAGACTTAAAAGTACATACCAGTTTAAAATATGAGACTTAGGATTTTGTTGTCTGAAATGAGATATAAAGAACAATTATTATATATAGATAGAAAGTTAACACTGGAGAACCAGACAGTTAATACCTTAGTAAAGATGGTGGAACTTAGTCACCTGACCTGGCCCTCAGCCAAGTTGACGACAAAGTCACCTGACCCCAATAAACATGGCGGCCCCCACGTGTTATATGAAAAAAGTCACAATTTTTGAGCTGTAAGGATTTTAAGCTTGATAAGAGGAACCTAAAGGCGTGATCTGCTCTATTGGTGAACCGCTGTGCCATAACACAAGCCGCAGAGGGGAGCGAAAGGCTGGAACTGAAAAAAACTGCACCATGCCATGGCTGGAATTGAAAAGGCTGGCTGGAATTTAAAAGAGCCGGGGAGCTGGTTGCTATCCAGAGCCCAAATCGTGAAAACCTGAGAAACAGCACGAACACCCAAGACCACATGGAAGAGTGTCCTCTGTCCATGGGTGGGGTGCTATGGCCTAGCTGGATCTGGTCGGATGCCCCAGAAACCAGGGAGGCTGGGGGGGCCACCCCGAGCGGCAATTACGACAAGAGAAAAGAAATTGAGGACCCCGGGCCCCCAGTCGAATGCACTGTACATAGAGTGTGCAGTGCTAACGCGTGGCCGGACTGACCCCCAGGATCAGTCCAAACACGATTCCAGTAAAGGAAAGCAACCGTAGCAGAACGGGGAGAGACTCGCTGATTGAAGCAGCCAAGGTGGCAACAAAGTCACCTGACTCCAATCAAGATGGTGGAAAAGTCACTCAGTTAAGATGGCGGTGAAGTTACTTGACCTCAGTTAAGATGGTGGTGAGGTCACATGACCTCAGTCAAAATGGCAGCAGTCACATGCTGCATGAAAAAAGCCTTAATTTTTTAGGTCACTTTTTTGAACAGAAACAGATAAGTGTAAGGCATTAAAGCATGAGGCCAGAGTGATAGGTCTGGACGGCTTGGCTCCCATGGTCAAGCCCGTGAAAACACCCGCAAAAAAACGTGGCAATTCAAGCCTCACAAGGACCGTACCCCATTAGGCGAAATGTATGCAGATGGCGTGAACATTCAAGACGCATGGGCAGGCATCCGAGCCCATGCGTGGAATGCTAGGGGGCCTGGCTGAATCCTCAAGTCAACAACGAGGACCATACCTCAGACAGGAGGAATGCAGCAAAGGCCAAGCCGCACCGTAGCGGCTGCAGCCATCCCTGGGACGGCGAGGCCACACCGTAGTGGCCACGTGAAGAGACAGAAACAGAAGGAAGAAAAGAGAGAGAAGAACCGAGGACCCCGGGCCCTCGGATGCGGGCAGAGTGAGAGGTTTTCGCAGTCTCAGGCACGGGCTAAGCCAAGAACGCAAGACTGATTGAACGCTGGCGAAGGGGACCAGAGAAGTCCCCTGACCCTAGGAACAACCAACAAATTGCCGAGAGCTCAGCAACAACCTGTGGGTTGGCCAGGGTCGTTTGGCCACCTGGAAGGGGAAAAAAACTCACAATTAAAGCTGGTGTTGGTCGCAGAGCCACGTACAGGCAGATGGAGCGCATGTGATCGTAGTCCATAGGGCACCAGGTCCTCAGGTTCTCAACCGTGTCCCAGCACGGTCTGGAAGCTCCAGGCTGGCGCCATAGCCCGGTGCTCCAGCCCCGAAATCCGGGAGAAGCAGCTGTAGGGTTTTTGGCACCAATGTGTTTCTTTAAAAAAAATGCTGTGGAGTCCCAGGTGGCAGCTGTAGGCAAGCAGCAAATGCTATGGTGGTAGCAGGCCATGTGGCGGCAGACAGCAAGCCCTGCGAGCAGCCAGTCCCAGGCAGAGAAGGCTGCCGGTCTTAGAGTGGTGGCCTGAGCAGTGGTGACGGCCCATGTGGTGGCAGGCAGTGGGCTCTGGGAGCAGCCAGTCCCAGGCAGAGATGGCTGCCGGTCCCCAAGCAGTGGCTGGTCCCAGGCAGGGAGACAGCAGTGGCTGGCGGGCTGGCAGAAGACAGAGACATGGTGAGGTTGAATATTTATTCAGGGGAGTTATGAAGGGGGAAGGAGGAGGGGGAGAGAGAGAGAGTGAGAGAGAGAGAGACAGAGACAGAGAGAGAGACAGAGAGAGACAGAGAAGGGGAAGCAGAGAAGTGGGAGAGAGGCAGAAGCGAAGCTGCCTCTCCGAGAGGAAGATGGAAAAGAGAGTAAGCTCAGACCGGAAGCTGAAGATCAGTCTGTCTCAGCGGATGGGGAGGGAATGGGCATGGCTTGTCTCTTAAAGGGACATGGACCAAAACCTTAACAGCTTATACAGCAGTGACCACTGCCAGTGATCAGGCTTCTGTAGCTGTGGCAATGGGGCTGGTTTTCAGCCTCCTCTTATAGAAAATCAAGCCCCAGGTATGGGTCAAAGAGCTTTTGTAACCTTGAGGTCAGGTTTAAAGTCACATTACATTGTAAGTTTTACAACTTTTGGTTATAGGATGTTAACTTATGATGTTTGTGAAAGCCTGTGGCTGGCACAGCTGCTTCTCCCTGTCACTAAAAGAATTCAAGGCAGAGAGTAGAGTCACACAGGGGGACAGTTAAAAATTAAGGGAATACAAGCAGAGGATTCCATAGAAGCAATAGTTGGAAGCTAACCTTTGTCTGCAGTACCTGCCTAGCTGGGAAGCTGGGAGGCAGGAGACAATTGTTTACTTCTGTACACAGCAGTTGCCAGGATGTCTGTTCTTAAGGCCGAAAATGTTTGTTAAAGGTTAGCAGTGGCTGCCAGCTTTATTTTTTTCTCTCAAAATGTGTTTGGGCTTACAACTTTATATTTCTATATTGGACTGGACCCTTTATTTCTATATTTTATCCCTGGACTCTTCAGTATCATCTGCAAATAATGATACTTCTATGTCTTCCTTTCCAATTTGTATACTCCTATCTGTCTTCTATCTGTCCTTGATCTCCTTCATTGCTTTATTGCTCTAGCTAAACATTTAAGAACTATATTGAATAGATATAGAGAGAGTGGACAACCTTATATTGTTCCTGATTTTAGTGGAATTGCATTGTATTTCTCTTCATTTAATTTAATGTTGCTATAAACTGCCTTTATTCTTTTTGGTATATCCCTTGTATCCCTAATCTCTCCAGGACTTTTATCATGAAGAGGTATTGGATTTTTATCAGAGGACTTTTCTGCATTAAATGATATGAACATGTGCTTTTTGTCTTTTGGTGTGCTTATATGGTAGATTACATATGGAAACTGGTATGTAATATTCTTACATTATTGGGTGTTTATATGATTTGGGTATAAGTATAACTGGCCTCATAAAATGCATTAGACAATGTTTCTTCTCTTTCTATTTTGTCAAATAATTTGCAAAGTATTGGTATTAGCTATTGTTTGAAAGTCTGGTATAATTCTGCACTAAAACAATCTGGCCATGGTCCTTTTTAGTTAGGAGACTTTAATAACAGCTTCTGTTTCACTAGGGTTTATAGATCTGTTAAAATTGTTTATCCCATCTTGATTTAACTTCAGTAATTGGTACTTATTGAGAAAGTATCCATTCCTTTTAGAAGCTCCAATTTGGTGTAGTACAGTATGCTCCTATGATTCTCTGAATTTCTTGAATGTCTGCTATATGTCTCTCTTTTCGTCTCTAATTTTGTTAATTTGAATCTTCCTTTCTCTACCCTTTAGTTAGTTTGGTGAAGGGTTTGTCAATCTTATTGAATTTCTCCAAAAATCAACTCTTTCTTTCACTGACTAAAGAATCAATAAAATCTCTGTTGTTTTCTTTGTTTCTGTTTCAATGGTTTCTGCCCTGTTTGATTATTTCTTGGTGTCTACATCCAGTGGGCTTACTTGCTTCTTTATCGTCTAGATTTTGCACGTGTGCTGTTAAGGTGCTAGGACTATCAGTCAGAAATTTAAAAAAGAAATAAAGGAACTAACAAAAGTTATGACTCAAATGGATTTAACAGATATGTATAGGACATTCCACCCAAACACAAAAGAATATGCCTTCTTTTCAGCACCTCATGAAACCTTATCAAAAATTGACCACATAGCCGGGCAGTGGTGGTGCATGCCTTTAATCCCAGCACTCGGGAGGCAGAGGCAGGCAGATCTCTGTGAGTTAGAGACCAGCCTGGTCTACAAGAGCTAGCTCCAGGACAGGCTCTAAAGCTGCAGAGAAACCCTGTCTCGAAAAACCAAAAAAAAAAAAAAAAAAAAAAATTGACCACATACTAGGTAACAAAGCAAACTTCAATAGATTAAAAAAAAAAAACTGGAATAACCCTCCATACCTTATTGGATCACCATGGCTTAAAGTTAGAATTTAAAATAACACTAATTACAGAAAGCCCACAAACTCATGGAAATTAGACAATGCTCAACAAAATCACCCCTGGGTCAAGAAAAAAATAAAGAAATTAAAGTGCTCCTAGAATTCAATGAAAATGAATACATAACATACCCAAAGTTATGGGACACTTCAAAAGCAGTGCTAAAGGAAAAAAATAAAGAAAGAAATTAAAGTGTTCCTAGAATTCAATAAAAATGAATACACAACATACCCAAAGTTATGGGACACTTCAAAAGCAGAGCTAAGAGGAAAGTACATAACACTAAGTGTGTACAACAAAAACTTGAAGTAATCTCACACTAGTGACTGAATAACACACCTGAAAGTTCTAGAACAAATAGAAGCAAATTCACCCAAGAGGAGCAAATGTCATGAAATAATCAAATTGAGGGCTGAAATTAATAAAATAGAAACAAAGAAAACAATATGAAAAATCAATGAAACAAAGAGTTGGTTCTTTAAGAAAATGAACAAGATAGACAAACCCTTATCCAAACTAACCAAAAAGCAGAGAAAGAATATGCAAATTAAAAAATCAGAAATTAAAAAGGGGCCATAACAACAGACACTGAGGAAATCCCGAGAATCATCCTGTCATACTTCAAAAGCCTTTACAAAATTGGAAAGTTTAAAGGAAATGGACAATTTTTTTGGATATGGCATCACATACCAAAATTGAATAAATAACAGATAAACAATTTACGTAGACCTATAACACCTAAGGAAATAGAAGCAGTCATCAAAAGTCTCCCAAACAAACAAACAAACAAAAAAGCCGAGGGCTAGATGGCTTCAGTGCAGAATTCTACCAGAATTTCAAAGAAGAACTAGTACCAATACTTACCAAATTGTTACATACAATAGCATCAGAAGGGACATTTCCATACTCTTATTATGAGGCTACAGTTACCCTGGTACATAAACCATACAAAGAGGCAACTAAGAAAGAGAATACAGACAATCTCCTTCATGAACGTTGATACAAAAATATTCAATAAAATACTCGCAAACCGAATCCAAGAACACATCAGAAAAGTCATCCACCATGATCAAGTTCACTTCATCTCAGAGATGCAGGGATGGTTTAACATATGAAAAATCATCAACATAATCCACCATATAAACGAATTGAAAGAAAAATCCACCTGATCATCTCATAAGATGCTGAAAAAGCATTTGACAAAATCCAACAAACCTTCATGATAAAGGTCTTGGAGAGATCATGAACACAAGGAACACACCTAAATATAGTAAAGGCAATATACAGCAAGTGAGCAGTCAATATTAAACTAAATTGAGAAACATTCAAAGTGATTCCACTAAAATCAGGAACAAGACTAGGCTGTCCTCTCTCCATATCAATTTAATATATTACTCAATGTTCTAGCTAGAGCAATAAGACAACAAAAGGAGATCAAGGGGATACAAAATAGAAAAGAAGAAGTCAAATTTTCACTATTTATAAATACTATGATAGTTTACATAAATGACCCAAAACATTCTACTAGTAAACTCTCACAGCTGATAAACTCTTTCAGTAATATGTCAGGATACAGGATTAACTCAAAAAAATTCAGTAGCCCTCTTGTATACAGATGATGAACAGGCTGAGAAAGAAATCAGAGAAACATCACCCTTCACAATAGCCACAAATAACATAAAATATCTTAGGTAAGCTAAGACCCTAAGCGATAGAAGAGACAGGGCCCGATCTTAACTTGCCCTTTAGCCAGACTGAAGAATATTAAATGTCACCATAGAACCTTCATCCAATAACTGATGGAAACAGAAGCAGAAACTCACGTTGTAGCACTGGAGTGAGCTGCCAAAGTCCAGTTGAAGAGTGGGAGGAGTGAGAATATGAGCAAAGAGGTCAAGACCATGATGAGTTCACCCATTGAAATAGTCTACCTGAGCTAATGGGAGCTCACCAACTCTAGCAGGAATTGGGAAGGAACAAGCATAGGATCAAACTAGTCCATCTGAATGTCATTGACAGTTGCATGGCTGGGGCAGGACTGAGGGACCACCGACAGTGGCACCCAGTACACCTACTACGTGTACTGGCTTTTTGGATAGCCATTCTCTTTGGATATATACCTTTCTTAGCCTAGATATAGTAGGGAGGGCCTTGGGCCTTCCACAAAGCAATGTGTCTTATTCTTTCTGAGGATTAGATGGAGGTGGGATGTAAGGGTGTGTAAAGAATGGGAGAAGAGAGGGAGTGGGAACTTGGATTCGTATTTTTTAAAAATCTAATAAAAGAAAAAAAATATATTGGAGTAACTCTAACCAAACAAAGGAAAGACCTATATGACAAGAAATTTAAGTTTTTTAAAAAATAAATTGAAAAATATATCATAAAATGGAAAGATCTCTCATATTCTTAGATAGGTAGAATCAACATAGTAAAAATGGCAGTCTTACAAAGCAATCTTAGATTCAATGCACTATTCATCTAAATCCCAGCACAATTCTTCACAGATCTTGAAAGAATAATAATCAACTTCATATGGAAAAACAAGAATCCCAGGATAGCCAAAACAGTCCTGTATAAGAAAGGAGCTTCAGAAGGCATCACCGTTCCTGACTTCAAGATCTACTATAGACCTAGAGTACTAAAAAAGCTTGATATTGGCATAAAAGCAGACAGGTATACCAAAGGAATTGAATCAAAGACCCTGATATTAATCCACATACCTATGAATACCTTATTTTTTTATAAAGAAGCTAAAATTATACAATGGAAAGAAGAAAGCATCTTGAACAATTGGTGCTGGAACAATTCAGTGTCAATATATAGAGGAATGAAAATAGATCCATATCTATTCCCATGCACACAACTCAAGTCCAAATGGATCAAAGATCTCAACATAAATCTAGCCTCACTGTACCTAACATGAGAGAAAGTGGGAAGTAGGCTTAAATGCATGGGCACAGGAGACCACTTCCTAAATATAACACCAGAAGCACAGACACTGAAATTTGATGTAGGTGTGTCTTCTATCTATCTGTTGATTTTATTGGTTAATAAAGAAACTGCCTTGGCCCATTTGATAGGCCGGCCCTTAGGTGGGTGGAGTAGACAGAACAGAATGCTGGGAGAAGAGAAGTTAGTAAATCACCATGCCTCTCTTCTCTGGGACAGATGCGATGAAGCTCCGGCTCAAGATGGACATATGCTAGAATCTTCCTGGTAAGCCACCACCTCGTGGTGCTCAATAGATTATTAGATATGGGTTAAAGCAAGATATGTGAGAATTAGCTAATAAGAGGCTTAAACTAATGGGTCAGGCAGTGTTTAATTGAATACAGTTTGTGTGTTGTTATTTCGGGGCATAAGCTAGCCAGGTGGCCAAGAACCAGGCGACAGGAACACTGCCCACAGCTCATCACTACAGAATGGTGCCCACGTGGATAACTCAATCCACAGAAAGCTTGAGAAAGCTTGGGAAAGAATAGATTAAAGCATGTTTTCTTGATAGTAGCAATTTCTCAGGTCTGGCTCTGCTTGCTAGAGACAAGCAAGTGCTCTCATTTAAGAGAGGCTTCCTGACTCAGCTTTAGCTGCAAAACATTGCAGCTCTTTTAAGAGGTCCTGCCACGAAACACTTTAACGGTGTTGATGAAAAGCTTTTCGGTTTTCAGCCATAGCAGGAAAAAAGCTGTGCCATTTTAAAATGCCGGCTTTCTGGGCCATCCTACCAGGGCAAACTCTGACTCTTTCAGGCAGACAATCTGACTACAGAGCATTTGAGTGTGGTTTCTGTGAAATGTTGCAGCTTACTTGCTGGCAGGGACCTTGAAAGGCCACAGAGTTGTGGTAATAAAAATGGCTCTAGCAAGTAACTCTGCCATGAGGCTGGAAACTAAGGAATGGGCTGGATCTAGCTGTCAAAGGCACGGCTTTAGTCCTACTGATATTGCTTGGTAAATTAAAGACTCACGTGGCCACAAAAAGAGAGATATACAGTAAAAGAAAGATTCAAAGTCGAAGAAAACATCAAAATGTTTTCCAATGTGTTAAAAATATATGCAGGGTAAAGGTTAAAGTTTGTAGGGTTAAAAAGGAAGAAAGAAAGTAGTTGGGTGTGGTAGTAAACACCTTTAATCCCAACACTTGTGAGGAGGAGGTAGATTGACCTCTGTGACTTAAAGGTGTGGCAGGACACACCTTTAATCCCAATGCCTGGGAGGCAGAGACAGACGGATCTCTGTGAATTCAAGGACAGCCTGGTCTACAGAGTTATTCTAGGTCAAAGATATACAGAGAACCTATCTCAAAAAGCAAAAAGTTAAAAGTAAAAGTAAATGAAATAGAGGTTAAAATAAAGCCGCACAAAGATGGAAAATACACAGAAAATCTTGATACTGTATACTATTATGCTCTCTTTGAGTTGTTTGAATGCTGAGGAAGGAGCAACAGCTGCTAAAAGATACTTGTTTATAAATGCTGCTGAACTAATCCAAGATAGATATTTTGAAAATACCTTGACTTCAGAATTTGGATCTAAGGATATGATACTTTGGAAAAGAGATTCTTCTTTTGTTTTTACAGAAAATAAGACCCTATGGATAGCTTCTATCCCAATATGGTATGATAGACCACGCCCTGCTGAAAGGTTGCTGTGAACACCTTCAGAAAATTACTTCACTCAACTGATGACTGAGATGAACCTGGCACACAGGTTATAACATGAAAGATCTGATTAACAGCGCCCCCATACAGCAGGAAGAAGTTTGGAGAGAAATAACTATGTTCATATTCCCAAATATTGTTTATAAATGTTCTTTTACATTTAAAGGGGATATGAGGTAGATATGAATAATTTGCATTGGTATAGATTTTGCTTTATTGATAGAGATTTAAGGTCTATTTTGTTATATGTATATGTATTTCTGATACTGATTAAGGTATTGGAGTGTGTAGTTCATTTTAAAAATGTAATGTATATAGGTTGTTAATGGATAGTCATCATTAATAGTAAAGCTTGTAGTCATGTTAGATTTTCTAGATATATAGAGATATATTTCAGTTAGATAGGCATCCCTAATATCTTTCAAAGACTACAGAATATGGCATTTAATGTTTTAATAACTTAGGGCTTTTCATGACAATGAGACATGTCTGCTCCTGGCAGCACCAATCTACATCAAGAGGATGATGGGCATCGAAGAGGATCCTTATGGAGTTTGTCAGCCATTTGGGCAAGAAACTGCTCTTGCTTGGACTGTTGTATAAACTGGACACAAAGAACCCGCAGAAAGAGGACTGCTGAACTTGCCTAAAGGTGAGATGATCTTTCAGGGTTCCTGATTTATGAAAGAGTCTGTGAGACATTCTGCAGGACACAGTAGATACTGACTGAACTGTCTTTGAAATTTCCTGCTTCATGCAAAAGTTTGCTGGATACTGTGGGCCTGAAGGCTGAAGATGGATGCCCCAAAAGTACAAAAGAACTTTGGATGACTGTCCAGACAGCAAGATGTCTCTGTCATTTCTAGAGTTTGGAAGTTGCTTATTTCTTATTTACTTAGGTAATATTATATCCTTCTGGAATCTTTGATGGAATTGAAGAATAGATAGTTATGGTTTTCCTTAGATATGATAAAAGATAAAATAGATATAAATATTGTAACTGTAATGCTTGCTTGATAACTGTTTTGTTATATGTAATTTTACTATGTTAAAGTGAAAGCCTTTCTTTTTTGTTTAAACAGAAAAAGGGGAAATGATGTAGGTGTGTCTTCTATCTATCTGTTAATTTTATTGGTTAATAAAGAAACTGCCTTGGCCCATTTGATAGGCCGGCCCTTAGGTGGGTGGAGTAGACAGAACAGAATGCTGGGAGAAGAGAAGTTAGTAAATCGCCATGCCTCTCCTCTCTGGGACAGATGTGATGAAGCTCTGGCCCAAGATGGACGTACGCTAGAATCTTCCCGGTAAGCCACCACCTCGTGATGCTCAATAGATTATTAGATATGGGTTAAAGCAAGATATGTGAGAATTAGCTAATAAGAGGCTGAAACTTATGGGCCAAGCAGTGTTTAAATGAATACAGTTTGTGTGTTGTTATTTTGGGGTATAAGCTAGCCAGGTGGCCAAGAACCAGGTAGCAGGAACACTGCCTGCAGCTCATCACTACAGATATTGACAATAAATGTGACCTACTGAAACTGAGAAGCTTCTGTAAGGCAAAGGACAGGTCAAGAAGACAAAACAGTAACCTACAGAATGGGAAAAGATCTTCACCAACTCCACTTCAGATAGAGGGCTGACCACCAAAATATACTCAAGAAGCTAGATATCAAAATATTGAATAAACTAATTAAAAATAGGGTACAGATCTAAACAGAGAATTCTCAACAGAGGAATCTCTAATGTTCGAAAACCACTTGAGGAACAGTTCAACATCCTTAGCCATCAAGGAAATGTAAATCAAAATGACTCTGAGATACCATCTTATGTTGTGGGAGCACATTTCACCCCTTCAGCCAAAAGCCTTTAAGATACCAGCCCACCTGTATCTGGTGTCATACACTATAAATGCAGCTGTAAAGCACATGTTTGCTCTCTTACTTTCAGCTCTCACTTGCAGCTGCTAGACTCTGTTCCTGTTCCTCGTTTATGCAGAGGACTGTTATCTAGGACAGTGATCTAGCCCTTTATTGTTCATAATTCTGAAGTGTGCGATTACTTTGTGACTTTCACCATCATCTGGTGCCCAAACTTTTGGTTTTAGAATTCCTGGCTCTGAATGCCCACATATCCTCTGCTGGGCACAGAGTGTGCATGGCTCAGCGTGAGTCCTCCCTCAGCCCACCTCAGCCGAGGCCTGTGAGCAGAGCCAGCAGTTTATTTGGATATAGAATTCTCGCACAGTGACTTTCTTGCTACAGATCGGCCACTGTACCTTATATTTTCTCATTACATGCCTTGGAGTGGCTTCAAATCCCCATGTACCCCACTGCTTGCCTCCTGCTGGTGTGGGAGGTCCTTCTGTCTATGTGTTTATTTCATTTGTGAATAAAGGAACTGCTTTGGGCCTATAGCAGAACTATAGGGGAACAGAGCTAGGCAGGGAAAACTAAATGGCATGCTGGGAGAAAGGAGGCAGAGTTAGAGAAACAACATGGATCCACCACGGGAGACATGATGAAACTTTGCTGGCAGGCCATGACCTCTTGGTGATACACAGATTAATGGATACATGTTAAATTAAGATGTAAGAGTTAGCCAATAAGAAGCTAGAGCTAATGGCCCAAGCAGTGATTTAGTTAATACAGTTTCTGGGTAATTATTTTGGGTCTAAGCTAGCTGGGCAGCCTCCCTCCTCCTACATCCCACCAGTGTGCACTGTGGACACTCAGGTGAAATGCAGAGTTCCCTGGTCTGAGCCAGCTGTTCCACAGCTTCTAACAATTTGTCTGCATTTGCTATTCTAGTGCTTATGTGGCTGCTGACCAATCAGGGACATCTGGGTAGCACATGGTCTGTGATTTATATTAAATAACTGTTTTTAATCTCAGCATACCTTTTACCATTTAACTCTAAAATCAAATTTAAACCAGCCACATGGCTCCAAGTGCACTGTAACACCTACTGGCAGGTAACAGTTATTGCATCTACTTCAGCTAACTAAACCACAGGTATGATTTAATATAATTTAAAAGGGCAAGATTATAGATAGCTTAACCTTTCAAGATTTCAATAGCTTCTTTACTTACGCCATATAGGAGGTTTTGCAAGACTTATATGATTTCCCTTCTACATCACTATTTTTAATTCTGGGGATTAGTCTTGTTCTCAATACTTTTTCCTTAAAAATATGGTTTGATAATAGGGCCAAGAATGAGGTGCTTTTAGAAATGGTACAGTCTTTACAGACTGAAACCAGTCTTCTAAAAGAATAGGTCAGAATTCTGAAGAAGGACATGAACAATTTAACTAACAAATCTCAGTCAAATGAGGTACTTTTAGAAATGGTACAGACTAATAGTAATTTACTAAAAGGAAAATTCAGCATTCTGGAAAAGGATACAGCCAATTTGACACAAAAACTCCAGTCAATGACAGAGGGTGCTGAAAAATTGTTTGAGAGAATTTGTACTGCTGATTGTACTATCAGGCTTTGTCAAAGGGGTATGACAGTTTGACTGGTATAATGTCTCTCCAAGAAGGTAATATGCATGGTATGAAGATTATGTATAAAGATGAGACATTATCTCTACTGGACAGACTTCATACCTTAAAATCCTCACTGAGGGCATTAGACCAAAACACTGGACATGAGATCCAGATTTTACAAAATGCAATGGTCAATATTTTTAAAAAGATTGAGGATCTTGTTGAATTTGATGACCAGGGACAAAAGGACATATTGAAGAATTTACCAGCCCTTGGAATTCTCCTGCATTTGTTATTAAAAAGAAATCTGGAAAATGGAAAATGATGACAGATTTTAGAGCTATCATCAAGGTTATTCAACCTATGGGCCCTCTATAATCTGGAATTCTTCTGCCTTCTCTGTTACAAAACAGATGGCCTCTCATAGTTATTGATTTAAAGGATTGTTTCTTCACTATTCCTTTACAAGAAAAGGACAGAGAAAAATTTCCTTTACAGTGCCTACTTATAGTAATTCTCAGCCTACTAGAAGATATCAATGGACTGTCCTCCCACACGAAATGCTCAATAGCCCCACCCTGTGCCAATACTTTGTCAGTCAGCCATTGGAAATAATACATAAGCAATTTCCTTAATCAATAATTTACCATTATATGGATGACATTTTGTTATCTGATTCAAATACAGATAATTTAGAAAGGATGTTTGAATAAGTAAAGAAAGTTTTGCCAAAAAGGGGATTACAAATTGCTCCTGAAAAGATTCAAAGAAGAGATTCTGTTAATTACCTAGGTCACAGAAGAGGTTTGTGGAAGACGAGAACACAAAAGGCACAAATTAGGAGAGACTAGTTGCAGACTCTTAATGACTTTCAAAGATTATTGGGAGACATCTCCAGTCTATGACCAGCTGTTGGAATAACACCTGGCATAATAGTTCATTTGAATAAAAGTTTAGATGGTGATAAGAACTTAAATAGTCCCAGAGAATTGACAGCTAAAGTAGAAAATAATTGACAATTGTTGAGGAGAAATTACAGGAGGCACATGTGGATATGGTGAATACAAATCTTAATTGTATTCTAGTCACATTGCCTTCCAGAATTTCTCCTACAGAAATTTTAATGCAGAGGAATGATATTATCTTAGAATGGAATTTTTTTTACCATGTAAACCAAGTAAAAAAATTAAAAACTTTTGTAGAAAAGTTCTCTGAATTAATTATAAAAGGTAAATTGAGACCTTTTTTAATTTGCAGATATAGACCCAGCAAAAATATAATGTAGTTTAATGCTGATAAAATAAGAAGGTTATGGTAAGACAATGAACCCTGGAAAAGGGCTTGTGTTAATTTTTCAGGGGAGAAATTAATGGCAATTATCTCCAACATGATAGACTTAACCTTACAAAAAGAACTTCTTGAATTCATTCCCAAAATGTACATGATATACCAATAACTGGAGCCCATACATTTTATACTGATGCAAATAAATCAGAGAAGGCAGGCTACAAATCAGAAGAATTAAGTAAGGTGGAAGAAAGCCCTTATAATTCTGTCCAGAAGGCAGAATTTTATGCTATTCTTATGGTACTAAGGGATTTTAAAGAACCTCTCAATATAGTTACTGATTCACAATATGCAGAAAGAGTTGTCTTACATATTGAAGCTGCTAAATTTATACCAGATGATACATAATTGACTTCATTATTCATCTAGATACAAGAAATAATCAGTAATGCAGAAATTGATCAATTATTGATTGTAAAGAATGAAATCTGGCAGATGGATGTGTTCTACTTTGTAGAATTTGGAAAGTTAAAATATATGCACCATACCATAGACATGTATTCAGGTTTTCAGTGGGCAACTGCCTTGAGCTTGGAAAAGGCTGATTCAATAACCATGCATTTATTAGAAGTTATGGCCATTATGGGCATTCCTGCACAAATAAAGATAGACAATGGTATGACATATGTATCTAAGAAAATAAAACATTTTTTGCTTGTTATAATATAAAGCATATTGTAGGTATACCAAATAATCCTCCAGGTCAGGCAGTTATAGAAAGGTCAAATTGTATTAAATTGTATTATAAAAGATATGCTGAACAAACAAAAAGGGATGGAAAATACCCTCAGAAATAGATTGCATAATGCTTTATTAACCTTGAATTTTCTTAATGTTAATGAGAAAGAAACAACAGCAGCAGAGAGGCATTGGATAATGGAAAAAAAACTTCTGAATTGAATAAACCAGTACACTCAAGGATGTATTGACCTCACAATGAAAAACAGGAGATGTGCTAATTTGGGGAAGAGGTTCCAATCTTGTTTCCCCAGGAGAAGAAAATCTATGGATACCATCAAAATTAATAAAGATTTGGTTTAAAAAAGATAAACCTCCTGAAAAAGAGAAATGACAGCTCATCCACAATGGTGACAACTGTATAGGTGGTAAGGAAAGCATATAGGGTTGGAGCAGAGTTCTGCTCTTATCTTTACAGGGAAATACACACCTTTAAAAATTCAAGAGACCCTGGATGTTTAAATGCTAACAGAAGGAAAAAATTACTATCTACTAAGCATCATCTAGCAAAAGGAATATGGATTAAGAGGTTAGATATTGGATACACATACATTTAAACATATATATTCAGCTGGTTTGAAGTTGGACAATGGCTCTGTACTTTTCTAAATCCAAGCTTGTTGTTAAAATGTATATTCAGAGTTTCTGTCTTATATCGGGAGCCATCTGATAAGGGACAGAAGGAAGACTTAGGATAAATTTTACTTTCTCCATGTCTATTTTGTCTATATCATATTCTTTTTCAAATGTATGTCTCTATGAATAATATTTAAGTTTTCCACGATGAACAATATATTATCCTATAGCTCCTTTTCCTGCAGTAGTCTTTGAAGTATCCAGGAAGAAGATGGCGCCCACAGCCACAACTCCGCCTGGTTGAGATAACTTCAGGAAGCTGATAGCAGTATTATAAGACCATTTTTTGGGTACCAGCTGCTGAAATGTTGCACCTTCTCATAAGGTTCTGGCCAGAACTCCAAATAAGAACTTTGGAAAAAAACAACCTATCAACTGCTTGGAAATAGTTTGCAACTATATTAGACAGTAATTTTGAAACTAAACCATCACTTTTCTTTTGGAGGATCCCATTAAGAGAACATCACCCCCACAACAGCAGTAAGCAATTCTAGAGGACAACTTCCCCATCCCAAAAAAGTTTGTCCTCAGTGTTGGGAATACCATTTAGGGGTTGTTGATTTTACTTGTATTAGATAGAGGGTTGGGATGAAAATTATGTTTGTCTTTAAAAAAAAGGGGGGGATAATAATAGTGGGTAATAGACTGAATACTTGTAAACTATTATTTATGGATAATTTACATTGGTATAGTTTTTGTATATTGATAAAACTTTTGGATATATTTCAATATTACATTATATATTACTCCTACCTCTGATCAAGATACTTATACATTGTTTACATTTTGAGGTCATTGTCCTCATTTGTTGCACATTTGTGCAGAAGAAACAGCAGGCGGCTTCCCACTGCCCAGCTCCCGGCCACTGGCTAGCTTAGCCCCGGAAATAAGAACACACAAATTGTATTCATTTAAATACTGCCTGGCCCATTAGTTTCAGCCTCTTATTGGCTAACTCTCACATCTTGCTTAACCCATTTCTAATAATGTGTGTAGCACC
Source organism: Arvicola amphibius (assembly GCF_903992535.2). Lineage (NCBI taxonomy): Eukaryota > Metazoa > Chordata > Mammalia > Rodentia > Cricetidae > Arvicola > Arvicola amphibius. The sequence continues at coordinate 68,826,148 of NC_052049.1, read as the reverse complement.
ACAAGGTGGTGGCTAATGGGGAAAGATTCAGCATGTCTGACCTGGTGGCTGGCTTCATGGAGACTGTCCCAGAGAGGAGAGGCATGGCAATTGCCTCACTTCCTTCTTCCTCCCAGCATTCTGTTCTGTCTACTCCACCCACCTAAGGGCTGGCCTATCAAATGGCCAAGGCAGTTTCTTTAGTAACCAATGAAATCAACACAAAACAGAAGATCCTCCCACATCATTTCCCCTTTTTCTGTTTAAACAAAAAATATAGGCCAGAACCTTTATCCAGTACCAGAGGGAAGCAGATGTAAAGATCTGCTAAAAACTCTGCAGAACTCCTGGAGTCCAGTCACACAGATGGAGGAGTAATATTATGAGCAAAGGGGCCAAGACCATGATGGGGAACCCCACAGAAACCACTGACTCAAGTGAGAGCTCACTGACCTCAGACTGACAGCTGAGGAACCAGCATAAGCCCGAACTAGGCCCTCTGAATGTGGCGACAGTTGTGTAGCATAGGCAGTTTGTAGGCCACTAGCTCTTTGGAGTCCATTCTCTGTGAAGGTATACCGTACTGAGCCTAGATACGGAGGGCTTGGTTCTGCCTCAAGTGCTGTGGCAGATTTTGTTGTCTCCCATAGCAGATCTCACAGTCTCTGAGGAGAGGATAGTGGGTGGGGTGGGGAAAAGGTGGAAGGAGTGGGAGGAGGGAAGGGAGAGGGAACTGGGATAAATATGTAAAATAAGATTGTTTAAAAATCATCTCACAAAGAATATTTTCCTCAATGACGTTGAGTTCCAAAAAAATGTTAGAGCTGAGTTTTAGTAACAGAAAATAGGTTTAATTTTATTTGTAACTTAAATGAAAGTCTGTTTTGATAGCATGTGTGTAGGTGACATTTGATGTGAAGATTGCAGATGACAGATAAGATGACAGATGCTAGGAACACCGTAATAGACTCCTGGAATCAAAGGAAGAAATGCCAGGTACCCTATAGTGGTGTTTCTTTGTCAGTTCCTGCTCAAAGACAGACCAGCTGTTAACCAGGAAGGAACAGCTCTCCTTTCCTTTTTCTTTATCTCTGTCAGATCTCAAAGCACAAAAGAGGTATGGTCAGAGAAAGCTGTGTCTGGCTTCCATAGAGGCGCATAAATTAAAACTGTAGCTAAACAAAGTAGCATGGACAACATAGACGGCTGTTGTGAAAAAGACTGGGAAATTTTGTGTTATATTAAAGAAAGAAAGAATTTGTGCCGTATGTGTATAATTCCTCTTCTAATAGTTGCACACTGCTACTGTAATACCAACAGAAATATCTAGGTTCATGTAACACTTTTATTGCTTTGTCTCCTTTTTTTCTCAGAGATTCATGGGAAATATTTTTGTGCCCTGGGGAATCTACTATTTAGGGGGCAGTGAGAGGAAGAAAAAGACTCATTCTGTTTTCAGTAGGTAATCTCGTTTTTGATTGTTGACAATTTGGAGCAGTAGATATGAAAAGAATATTTACTTCTGGTTGTTTTTATGGAAATACCAATTTCTTTTGCTTAATAATAAGTCACTCTCATGCTTACCGGGTTAAAGTAGCAATAACCAAACTTCCAATTGTTTCTGTGGTGTCAGGTGTTCAGGGCAAGACACAAAGGGACTGGCTTGTCTCTTTACAAATTTAGAACCTCGCTGAAACACACAGGGAAAAAAATGATGTTACATTCATTCCTGCATAGCTCTGAATTGTTGGATGAAATATCCATTTGTGTCAATGGCAAGTTTACTACTTTCCATCTTTGTGTGGGCTTTATCTCGTGCGACATTGGAAGGTCAAGCCACTCATCTTTTGGTATAGTTCCTAACATATTATTAAACATAACTTTACAATTTTATCCAAATTTCCCTGCTTTCCTTATTCACTTTCCTTTTTTCTCAAGGATGTTGTATTGAAAGCCTCATCGGGATCCTCTTAGTTCCTGATAGTTTCAAGACATGCCTCATTGTGACTGTTTGGTCAGAATCATCATCTCAGCTCCTTGAAACCCCTTTAGACAAAGAATCTGGAATATTTAGTTGGGGGTTTCACCCCAGCCCCCTGGCATCCATTTTTAGAATGTTGGGTAGAAAACTCTATTCCCCTGCAAGTTGCCTCAGTCCAAACTTTGCCTCCAAGAAAGCCTGCCAAATGGTAAACACTCGTCAGGGAAGGTCAGAACCACTCCCACAGGTTATTTAAACTGCTCCCCAGAGAATGAACGTGTGGTCTTCCTGTTCCCCCTGTCTCTCCTTTTCCCTCTTCCCCTCTACATGTTTTTCCAGGGCTACGGGGTAGTATTGCCATCCCTTAAACCTGGGCATCTTTTAATTCAATCTGATTGGGATTATTTGCATTTGTTTGTTGGCCAGAAAAAAAAGTGCTTAATAGTGTGTGTGTGTGTGTGTGTGTGTGTGTGTGCGCCCATGTGAACCACTCGTGTGCACAGGTCACTGGAGGCATGGGACCCTCTGGAACTGGAGTTCTAGGCCCTTGTGAGCCCTGCACCTGATGTGAGTGCAGAGAACCAAACTCAAGTTCTCTGGAAGAATAGTAAGTGCTCTTAACAGTTATCTCTTGAGCCCTGCAGGTTTATTTTAATGAACTTATTCATGGTTGTCAGCCTACCAAAATGAAAGTATGTTGCTTTCATGATTGAAAGAACCGTCTGAAGCACAAAATTCCAATTCCTCACAGTATACAAGGTTTTCAGAACTCCCTTTAAAGTTCTAAACCACCAATAATCACTTGAGCTCTAGCCTGGAACCAAATCTTAGCGTTGGCACTAACAGGCACTCTTGTTTTCCCTCAAGAGCATTCCTTTACATTTTTTTTTGTTCAACTAGAGTAACAGTGCAGAATTAATTATTCCAATGACGCTTATTGTATATTTTAGTTGAAGATATCTTAAAAGGACAAGACAACGTCATTGTTCTCTTCCTGTTGACATCTTAGTGGACCAGACACACTGCCAATAAATCACATTGCCCTTTGTTCTGAAGGAAGCAGGAGCTGAGATGAAGAAGTACAAAGTGGGGAGTAAGGTATAGTATACTTTCAAGAATTATGAAACCGTCTCTCTGAAAATATTACAAATGCAGGTTTGGTAGCTACTACCCTTTCCTCAGTTACCTGAGGGGTCATTCTTAGCTCTATGTCTCCAGTGTTTGCTTTGGTCTTAATTGTCAAACAATGGTTTCAGATTCAAGAATAAATCAGAATAGCATGTAAAAAAAAATTAAAACCATTTGCGTCTATTGCTCACTCCTAATCTACCTTTAAGAGAAGCATTTTTCAAACGTATTTGGAAAAACAGGATACCAATACATTTCCATTTGAGCCAGCTGTCTTTAGGATGTTAGCGTTAACTTAATTTGTGGTAAATGCAATCTTTCTAACATAGGCCTCCTGGCTCATCTTGAGGATTCAGGCAGGGTGAAGGCATGGGGGATTCGCTTAAGGCCAGTCCTGCAGGGAAAACAGACTTTCCTCTCCCACGACCAGGTTTCCTGGTTGGTCGGCCACACTAACACCAGCCAGCTTCAATCCAGCAGCGCTGGCAGCGCCTGAGGCACAGAAGCAGAGGCCGCCCCGCCCATTTCCGGGTAGTTGGCGCTTCGGCCGTCGCATGCGTAATGACGTTTAAGTCCCCTGCAGACCCCGGAAGTGCAACTCGAACTTGGTCGGGGCTCGGATCCCGAGAGCGAAAGTGGTGGCCAGCGCGCGCGGGAGTTCGCCCAGCGAGCTGGAAGGCCACGCCTCCTCCCGCCAACCCCTTCAGCCGTGCAGCTGGGGGCAGAGCTCAGGTAGGACGGCGCCGGCCACCTCTGCGCCCCGCCACCGCGGCGGGACCCTGGAGGGGCTGGCCTGGCCGGCTCCCGGGCGGCACTGTCAGAGCAGGCATCGTCTCCAGGGCACGTCTTTGACCCGTGTGTGTTCCAGACCTGGCAGAAGGGCCGGAGCGACATGTGTGGCCTGGGGTGGCTGGCCTTATATCTGAGCCCCTGAAGCTCTGGTGGTCACTAGAGCCCTTAGATGCAGTAAGGGACCCTCCACTTACTGCATTACACTTGTCTGGCTGAAGTTGTTTTTAGTTGTTCGTTTTTATACGAAAAGTGTTAACCGCTAAAACTTCGGCATACATTTACCGCAACGTTAAACTGTAGTTATGAAATGCCGTCAAAGCTTTATGGTATGATCGTTAGTGGGCTGTAGACATTCTTCTCAAAAGTTACTTACGTTTGGAAGCAGGCATTTCTCCCACATCTTGTGCTTCTCGGTTTCCAAAGTATCCATCTTTTGGGAGCAGTAACTTCTGCCTGCGTCTGTTTGGCTGCATTTTAAAGACAAATAGCATTGTCTGTTTATTGAAAGTTGGGTAGGGAAAGTTCTGTGTTCTGGACCTGCGACTGCCTTGGTTTGTTTGGTTTTAGATAGGTGTTGTGTGGTGGTGCTCGTAAAGTTCATGGTTTGGCCTTGCCTTAAAGCACTGTCAAAAACGTCTTGTTTTTCCTTGCTCCTTATCTTTTCTTGACAGGGACCGATGCTCTCCTCACTCTTTCTGAAGCTGAGTCTGAGTACTCTTTAGGTTCTAAACTCGGGTTCCAGTGGCAGTGCTGGTGTGGAGCTTCCTGTAAACTTCCTGGTTTTAAACTAGGAGTCTGGTCCCTTTACCAGAGAAGGTGGCTGCAATGGCGTGTCCTCTGGGACCGCAGCAGCACTTGGAAGAGGTAAAGCAGTATCCAGGCCAAGAGGGAAATAGGATTTAAAAGCTGTGAACATCGAACTTTTCATTCATCTGACTGTGTTGACTAGTCACCTTCAGTAAGTCAGGTAATGCCCCACGTTCAGAGAAGCCAGTGGTACACAAAAGAGAAAGTCCTCTGTGCTTCTATCCCAATGGGTGGAGAACAATCCAGAAGCAAATGCACGAAGAGTAGTGAGGAGCATAAGGAGCCATGAAGCAAGTGTGGGGCGGGGGGACGAGACTCATGGGAGGGCTGGGTTTGAGAAGGCGGCCAGGCTCTTTGTAAAGGGGTAGTTGTGCAGAGGGCTAAGTTTAGGGGGAGGGGCTGCACTCTGTGGCTGTGGGGTATGTTTTAGGGGGAATACACAGCCTCTGAGGTGGAAACACTTGTTACCACTTGGAACAAGAAAGTTGTAGGACTTACCAGTCTGTAGAGTGAGTATCCAGTGATTCGTTATGTTCATGAGAGAGCCTATTTACTGACCACCAACTTAACCTGGTGAGAGAATGAAAGGTGTTTCCATGCTGTTTATTTTGCTCTAACAGAATTACCCATATTAAGTCAGTAAATGTAATGTGTGTTGCCTTTGTTTTTGGTAGATTGAGCTTGCCCAGTAGTGCCAGCATTTAGTAAATACTCCTCTCCTCTGTACCAATTTTACTTTTCGTTTACTTTATCACTATAGTAAGATGTACCAAACATAAAGCATCTTCATACTTTTAAGGATTCAGTTTAGAAGTGCAGCATATGCTTGCTCGGTCATGTAGCCGTCTCTGCCGTTTGTCTTTAGTACTTTTCACCTTCCCTAGATGAAACTCAACCCGTTAAACTCCTCATTACCAACTACCCTTAGCCCCCTCGCAACAGTGGTTCTTCTTTCTGTGTCTGTGACTCTGACGCTGTGGACACATCATATGAATGTACTTAGACAGCACTTGTCGTTTTGTGACTGGCTTAGTTAACTCAGAATAATGTCCCCAAGTTTCAACTGCGTTATTGCATATGTCAGAATGTCTTCCTTTAAAAGCTGACTATAATAACCACTGTATATATGTGTTATCTTTAGCCTGTGGACACTTGGGTTGCTTTTAGTTTTTGGCTACTGTAAATGATGCTGCTGTGTGCATAAACATTTGTCTTACTGGCATTTCTTCAGGTTGTGTTTTCATGAATGAAATGGATTGATTACATGGTGTTTGGAATCATTCGTATCTTGACTGTTCCTATCTTACATGGTGTTTGGAATCATTTGTATCTTGACTGTTCCTATCTTACGGTCTGGTTCTTAGAGAAGTGCTCTGGGGAAGAAGTGCATTCTTGTTGGAGGTTTCAGCCATTGAGGGCGTAACCTTGAAGGGGACAGAGCAGCCTTAGCCCCTTCCTCCTCCTTTTGCTTCCTGGCTAATAAATGAGCAGTTTGCTGTGCCATGCGCTCCTTTCTGCTCCCACCATATAGTAATTGCTATAGTCATCACTATATAGCACTATCTATGCTTTTGATTCACAGTCCTATAATGATTGATGTTAAACATTTTCTACCATGCTTTTTGGCCACATGTCTTTTTTGGAGTTGTTGGGAATACTTTCTGCAATCCAGACTGACTTCAAACTCGTGATTTTTCTACCACAGCTGCACACCTAACTGAGATTATAGACTGGCGGGGTGGTAACCATTCCCAGCTTTTGGAGGGAAGGTGTGATACTAGGGATTGAACCAGCGCCTTATGCATGCTAGACAAATGCTGTGGCACTGACCTCTCTCAAGCTTGTTAATTTAAGATCTGATTTTAGTAAAACTTTTTGAGATTTAATTGTGATATTTTTAAGTATTGGACTGCCTTTTAAGATGGCAAACACCATATGTTTTTTTGCTTTTTAACCCCAAAGGTCTATAATGGTAAAAACCCTCAAATGACTGCAGGCTAGCTATCTACAATCATCCCATACTTCAAAACTAAACAGAAAGAAAAACAAAACTGTAAAGTCTCTCTTGTACATGAACAAAACTTTCAGTATCAGATTATGATGAAAACAACTCAGAGAATCCAAAGATCTCCCTGCTTCACTTTGTTGTTTTATTCTTTAATTGAAAGGAAAAAAAAAAGTATTGATTGGATGCTTGTACCTGTGAAGTAGACCTCCTTTGTTTGATAGCTGAGAAGAGAAGGAAATCAAGACAAAATGATGAAGAGGAAAGATATGTTGGTGGACAGTGACGAAGGAGATCAGTAATAAAGACAGAGAGTGCCATGACTGCCAGCTTGGAGAGGGCCCAACAGCCAAGTAATGAGAACAGGGTAGATCCACAGATTTGAATGTGAGTGCAGATCCCCAATCACTTCCCAGCATGTGGCTCTGAAGCAACACTCTCAGTGATCCAGGGAGACCTGCTCTGTATCAGGAAATATGTTTCAATGTATGTGGTATGTAGCCATTGTTTGGAAGGTGTGAGTTATGTCGTAGTCCTGAAGAATCAGCTAAGTTCTTGAGAATATGTGCTATATGATTTTTGTTTCTATGATAGTGGTTTAATTGAGCATAACTTTTTTTTTTCCAGACAGACTCTCATTATATAACTATGGCTGGCCTGGAACTTGCCATGTAGTCCAGGCTAGTCTTAAATTTAAATAAATCTACCTGCCTCTGCCTCCCAAAAGCTGGGATTAAAGACATGACCACCATGTTGCCCTCTAAAATTATTCTTATATGTAATGTTGAAAATTGAAAGAAGTATCTTACTGAAGAATGCATGAATGTCCACTAAGTTACAGTAACATTTTTTTTTTGCTATTTGATTTTTTTTGTATGCAAACATCATTTGCTAAATACTTTGGTGATAGTATACTTCTCAGCTCTTTTGGTTATAAAGTTCATTAAAGTCAGCCATTTTTCTGTAGATTAATGAATGAAAAAATTATGCCATAATTTTCATTATCATTCTTTGGCCAACTGAAATGTAAAAACTTGGTCCATATGTGGTGACAGATAACTGACTTGCTCAGGGCTGTGCGGGTAAGTTATAAACAAGTTAGAGAGCAGCGCTGTGTTGTTGTGCAGGTAAGTTATAAACAAGTTAGAGAGAGCAGCACTGCATTGCTTTCTCTACATTACTGCCCCCCCCCCCCCCCGGAAGCGCTTTAGTTTGCAATGTATGCAGTAATTTTTGTTTCAGAGAAAATATTACTGTCAGGACATATTACCAGGGCAATAGCATTTATTGTATGTATATTTCTTCATAACAGGGTTTATATTTGGTTTAAGCATAGTGTTGAGTCATCATAAACTCAGTCTTGGTTTGTTCAGAGGTTATGGGGTGGTAATTAGACTTGGATTGTGAACTGAGGCCTTGTAAACCTCTTTAGTAGCTCCGTAGAACCACGGTTACAGCCAGTACACAACGGTGTTGTTATAAACCATGTGGGAAATAGGTAGCATTCTTAGGCTCACATCAGGAGTCTTCATCCTGTGGTGATGTTTCAGGAATGTCTGAATGCTCACATGGTGCAGGAAGATGCAGCATGAGCTGTACGTAAAGGGATTTGGAGGACATATATAGGTATATAGATGAGAAAGACCCAAAACCAGGAAATAATACTACCTTTTAAAAATTTGTTTATGACAGCTAGTTTGAGGAAGTATTGATTACTTGTACCAGTAAAACAGCTGTGATTCAATTTTTGCAGGTCAGTTTTAGAGAATACTCTGACCTTATTCTACCTTGGGCAAAATTATTAACTGTTGGATCTTTAGAGTTTTATTTTTTATCACAGATGTATTTATTTTTATCTTAAATGTTGCTCAGCTATATGAGAGAATACTAGAACATTATTCTCTATAACACTGCACAGAGCCAGGTGTGGTGGCACATACCTGTGGGCTCAGTTACCCAGCAGGATGAGACAAGAGGCTTAGCAATTTTGCGAGACTCTGCCTCAAAATAAGATAGTTTTTTAAAAGGGAAGGGGATATAGCTTGGTAGAAGACCGTTTCCTTAATATGTGTGAGGCCCCGGTATTCGTCGCTGGTACCGTAACGAACAATAGCCTGTATAAGACAGAGTTTAAAAGTTGAGTAACCTTAGGATATGTTTCTGTTTAATTTAAGTAAAAAATCCATGATTTTGATCTGAAAACAAGAAGTCCGTACTACATGAGGCTTTCATTCTGTGTGGTAGTCTTGGGACAGGTTGTAACTCCCTGGCAATGAACCCTGTCTTCCTCTGGTTGCACTCCTGCCATTGAGACTGCGGAAGTCCATGGACACAGGTTCTTACTACCTGCTTTTACTGCTCAGTCTGCTGTGCTTACAGCATTCGACATTTTACCATACATGTTTCAGCATGACCACTGCTTGCTTTCTGTTTCTGTGGTTATGCCACACCTTTTCTTGTTTCTTTCTAGATACTTTCAGGGCTTGGAGTTTGACACCAGGTGTAGACTGCTCTGAACAGTGAAAGCTTGCTGTCTCTACTAGATTCATGTGTCCCCTGGTCGCTAGTCTCTCCCGTTTTCTTCTGTTAGGGTATTAGTCTTTTCTATAAATTGAATTCTGGTCTGAACTGTAGGTTTTGTTCTAGGACCAGCAAAATTGATTTTACTGGTGCCTGTGTGGATCTTTTCACTCTGGCATCAGAGCATTTAAAAAAATCTATTTCCTACTCTTACAGAGTTATTGAATGCTTTTTTATAGATTGTCAGTATATTAAGTCAGTTTGTATGATGTGTTTGACAGGTGGTTTTGATTAGAGTTTATTTAGAACTAGGAATTCATCCTTTAAGATGAATGATGGTGGTTGTGGTGGAAATTTTATATGCATCAGGAATACTACAAGAACTGCTAAGACACTGGATAGCTTTGTTTATCATTGAAAATAAACTGTTTAAAGCAACTTATTTATTCCGAATATTTTTCTTAAAAGAAGCTTGCATAATTATTTTTATCAAAACAAGCATATGTGTTTGTATTTTAATTAAAAATGTAAGGTTTCTTACTCCTATTTTCATTCTGTTTCTTTTTTCTTAAAATGAATAAAGATTTTCAGCTAGGTCAACTCATTACTGAAAAATGCCAAATTATATACTAATTTTTTTATTGTTTGTTTTGAAATCCAAAGGATGTTAAAGATACCATTCCTGTTTTAGCAGATCTAAAGGAGGCTTCTTCCTTGCATGGAACATAAATTACTGTTGAATTGGAAAATCACTAGGCAATTCAGTGCTGATGAGAACTAATGAATCTGGAAGCCTAAGTGACATTCACTAGTTCATTAAGGATTTAAATATATGTTGCCTATTGCTGTGTAATAAATTATCCCCAAATTTAGCAGCTTGAAGCAGAAGCCTGTGTCATCTCACACAGCCTCTCGGTGTCAGAGACTTGCGAACCTTTTGGCTGGGAAGCTCTGAATTAGAGTCACTGATGAAATTAAGGTATCAGCCAGGGCTGCTTTTGTCTCTAATTTGGATCTGTAAGATCTACTCGGAGCTCACTCACGTGGCTGTTGGCTGGAAGCCTCACTTAACATGTGGAGTTCTTGATAGGGCTGGTCATAATATGACTTTCCCAAACCCAGTCAACTGAGAAAGAGAAGAGGGGAAGTGGGGAGAGAAGAGAGAAGGAACAGTGGATGGATATAGGGAGGGAATGCCCCAAATGAACACCAAGATTTTTTGTAATGTAATTCAAAGCTATTATAGCATTACTCTGTCTGCTGTTGGTTATGCAAGCCAGCTCTTATATGGTGTTGGGAGTTAATGACTCTTAGGGGTTAGGTCTCATCAGGGGACATTTGGGATGATACCACAACCCATGATGGTTCATGTCCTTTCCGTATACAGAGAATATCCACCATTTCTTGGGTCCTCCATTTGTCTCATCTGATTATTATAGCACTTCAAAATCCAGAGTCTCATTATGAAATGTCAAGTGCAGGTGTGAATGAGGCCAGTTGGGATTAGTTCCTTAAGTACAACTTTTTGATTATGTCTTTTTCACTTGCTTTCCTGTACTTCCGACAACCAACATACAATGGAGGAGATGAGTAAAATGACAGCTTGCTTTTTCTTATGTATTCAAACAATTTTTAAGTCACATTTTATTTATTTTTGTGCATATGTATGTGCATGTGTGTATTTGCATGTTTGTGTGCACTTTCCATACTCTGGATGCTAGTGGAGGGAGGTTAGGGGACAACTTGTGGGAATCTTTTTTCCTTTCACTATTGAACCCCGAGTTCTGTAGAAGGATAGAGATTTAGATAAGTTTCCTTTAGAGGCTGTGATAGGGCTGATGCCTAACCACTGCTGTTAGCTATGGAGTTTCAGGTGCCAGTTAGAGCAGTTATTTAGGGTGCAGGCACTGTATTGAGTGAAAAACAACAGAGTTGCTTTACATAGACGCTACATACAAGCAATTTATTGAAATACATTGTCTGTCTGTTGGGCTCCTGTTAAGTCAGAGTCCTAGAAGTTGTGCTGCAGATGTATCTGTGGTGCATATGCTGTGTGTTTCCATGTGTGGGTGCATGTCAGTATGCAGGTGTGTATGCTTGTGTGTTTTTGTGTTTACATGTGTGGGTGCATGTCTGTGTGCAGGTGTGAATGCATGTGGAAGTTAGAGGCAGAAGATTGGCTTTCTGGAACCCAGAGTTCACTGATAAAGCTAGTATAGCTAGCCAGCCTTGTTCCAGCAATCCAAAGCTTCTGCCACTTGAATGCTGGGATTACAGGCAGGTGACCAGTCTGACTAGCATTTTCATGACTGCTGGGGATCCAAGCTTTAGTCCTTTTGTGTGCATGGCAAGTGCTTTGCCCACTGAGCCATAGTTCTAAAATTCTTAGGCCTTGTGTTTGAGGGAATGGATCCTATTTCTGAGTGCTGCACATACATTCTATCTAAAGCAACTTACCTTACAGAACTCCAAAGATTTCTGGTTCTAGTCATGTATTAATGTCAACACATTTGGGATTATATGCCAGTCCATGAATTTGGAGGACCTGCCTTAAGGCCTTTCATCTGATTGGTAGTATCACATACTACTTTTGTTGTTGCTACAATTTTTTTATTTAGTTTAAAAGTATGTATGTGTATATATATTATAATATGTATTATATTTATATAATATATACATGCATGTGCATATTGAATGTGGATGCATGTTTGCCTTGGATATATATATAGTACATGTAGGAGGTCAGAAGGCAACTTTCAGAAATTGGTTCTTGCTTTCCACATTTTAATTGCATTTTCTCTTGCACTACATACTCCAGGCTTGCTGATCCAGCCTCTAGCCATTTTCCTGTCTTGATCTCCCAGCTCATGGTAAGAAGTGGCAGATGGAGGCTAGCATATCTAACTTTTTAGGTTGGTTTTAGAAATAGCCACTGTGCCATGTCTCTGGCCCCCGAGGTTTTAGAGTTACACTCTCAGCTTCATCTTTGGCATCTTTGGTTCATGTGTTTTTGGTCATGTCTAAGTGTTTTTTTAATTTTTATTTTTATTTTTGAAACAGGATTTTTCTGTAGCTTTGAGCTTTGGAGCCTGTCCTGGAACTAGCTCTTGTAGACCAGGCTGGCCTTGAACTCACAGAGATCGCCCTGCCACTGCCTCCCAAGTACTGAGATTAAAGGTGTGCGCCACCACTGCCCTGCTCATGTTTAAGATTTGATCTTCTCAAAAGACAGTAATTTTAGCTCAATTTCTTTTATGGAGAAAACTTTTAGTACATTTTATTTTGTAAGTACTTTTAGTTTCATAGCAAATTTAAGTGGAAAATACAGAGAGCTCTCATTTTCTAGCCTTGTATATGCACACTGTCCCTTTGTCAACATTCTTTTCCTTCACCCACCTAGGCATAAAGTCTGCTACTTAAAAAGCTGCCTGCACCAAGTGCTGCATTTGCTATGAAAGACCCGGATAATTCAGACCCTCTAGCAGAAAGAGTAGAGCCAAAAAAATCTAGTAGGGGGAGAAGAACCAAAAATATAGGTTAACCGGTTCAGTGACTCTGTTCTAGGAACTAGCTGACCATAAAGTTAGATTATAATCTTGAGAATAATCTTGAGTAACAGGGAGTTACCCCCTTGTGATTATCACTGGTATTTTTGGAATTTTTCAATGATCACTGGTATTTTCAGAATTTTCCAGTGATGCCCTCCCTACCCCCTTTGGGTTATTGGGTTGTGTTTTCTTCCCTTAAATACCACTTCTCCCAGCTACTCGGGGTCAAACTCTACCCCTGCCTGGGAAATGAGTTTCAGCCCCAGTGCACTGGTTCCTGTCCTGTCAATAAACCTTGTGTGATTGCAGCAAGGATGGTCTCTTGTGAGTTCCTGGGGGTATCATGTTATCCTGAGACTTGAGTGAGAGTCTCCCTACTCCGGGAGTCTTTCAGTTACAATCAGTGTACCTGCACTGATACATTATTACCTTGTCTGCATTCTGATGTCTTAAAGAAAAAATTGAGATTGTAATTACAATATTTCTCCCATCCCTTTCCTCCTTCTAAATTCTCCCATATAACCTTTCCCTTCTCTCCTTCAAATTCATGGGCTCCCTTTAAAATAACTTTTATGTGATGCATGTATGTATTTGCATAGATGTGCATATTCCTATATAACCCGTAGAGTCCATATAATGTTACTTGTATGTATGGTTTCAGAGGTGACTGTTTAGCAGTGAACAAGTTGGTATTCACCTTCTTGGGGAAGATCACTTTTCTCTTCCCAGTTTCCCTCAGTTGCCTGTAGAGTTGAGGCTTCATAGCCCTCCACCTCCAGCCCCCAAAATTGCTTCGTCATGTTCATCAGTATCTTTTTTCCTTAGCTCACTATTGGGCAGTCAAATTGGTGAGAACTGATGGGAGTATCTTCTGATATTATGATGAGACACGATCTCTTAGTACAGTTCATGATCATCTGGTGCCATATACTCTTCAGTCTTGCCATATACTCGTTCACAGTGTTTCCTCAGCCTTAGGTGCTGGAGTTGTTTTGTAGATGTATTCACTGGTACCTGGTTGCATTTTGGTTGGTTGTGGTTTTATGTAGTGATCTCCATCTGCTGCAAAGAGAAGTTTTCTTAATGAGGGTGAAGACTACACTTTTCTGTGGCTATAAGGACAAATGTTTATAGACTGTTATGGATTATTCTTGCTTAGCAAATTACTGGCTGTTGATTCTTCCTTATTCACTGTGACTCCATTAGCACCTGCTAGTTAGCTAGGTTTTCAGTACCAGGCCTGGTCTCCTTCTTAATGGTACGACCTTAAGTTCAGTTGAAGAGTTGTTGTTCACCACCAAGGTATGTGCTAACACTACTGCACCCTAGGATTATCTTTCATGCTGGTCACTGATGTGGTTCATAGGTGTCATAGATAGGTAGGACTGTTGGTCGCTTCCCTCCTTTGGAAGCTTGAATGGCACCTTCTGGTACCATGAAAGCTAGTTCTTGGACAAGAAGCACTGAGGTCAGTTTCAGCTCAGGAGCCTCTGGGCCCTGTGTCTGAAGTGCAGAGTGTCTTCAGCAGTAGAACTTTACTATTATATCTCTGGCAAGGGCGATAGCAATAGACTATGTTTTGGAAATGTTTAGGATAGCCCTGGCCAATAACTCAGAAGAGGGCTTCTCATGTCTGCTCTTATATCTTTTTTTTGGTAGTCTTTGGTTTTTTAGGGACCACTGTCAGCTAAGATGAGAAAAGGTCAGTAAGCTAATTTGTATATTTATATACTATATTATATCTGTATAAGCTTTTTAAAATTTAATACTTAATAGTATGATTTCTTGTGGCTTTTCAGACATCCTTTTGTTATTTTACCTCCCTCCCTCCTTCTGTATTTATCTTCCTCCCCTTCTTAAGGAATCACCCTCCTTTTTATTTTTTCTCTACGAGATCAATGTATCCTGCTACTCCTGCTTACCCTTCTTCACCCTCCTTTTGTGCTTCCCTCTAAGAGTTGTGACCAATGTGTCCACCCGTCCATCACCCTAGTATCATTCAGAACAGTGTAAATTACTGTTGTGCACTAGTTTGTCTGTCCCACCCTCCAGCTGCTAGCAACCATCTGTCCAATTTCTGTTGTCATAGTTCTGCATTTTCTGGAGTATCATACAGTTGAAATTGCCACAGTGTGTAGCTTCTGTAGATTTTCTTCTTTCTCTGGACACTTCAAGTTTAAGCTTTCTTCTATGTCTTTAATGGCATGATGGTTTTTGGAATCCATTTTCTGTCGAGATAACAGGTATAGCCCAGGTAAATGATAACCATAGATAGAAATTTGTGTGCTCATAGTTGTAGCGTCTGAGAAGTTCTGATGAAAGGGAGGGAGAACATGACCAAGGAAGTCAAGACCATGAGGGGTTGGTCCACCCACTGAGACAGTGTGCCTGAACTAATGGGAGCTCACCAAATCCAGCTGGACTGGGACTGAACGAGCATGGGATCAAACTGGACCCTCTGAATGTGGCTGACAATTGGGATAGACTGAGAAGCCAATGATTAATGACACTGGGATTTGTCTCTACTGCATGTACTGGCTTTTTTGGGATCTTATTCTATTGGATGCATTACCTTCCTAAGCCTGGATGGAATAGAGAGGGCCTTGGACTTCCCCCTCTCTTAGGACTGGAGGGGAAGGGGAGGAGGGGAGGAAGTGGAAATTTTGATTCCTATTATTCTATAAGTAATAAAAATTATCAGAAAAAGCTCCATTGCTGCATCAGAATATGTCAGAAGAGCAGGAGAATACATGCACAGGAACAGAGAATTAACAAGCCTGTTGTATTAGCTCCTCTGGTGATTAATTCATGAGACTCTCTTCTCATGACCTAATCATTCTTTAAATGTCCTACCTCTTAATACTGTTAAGTATCAAATTTCTTTTTTTTCTTTTTTCATATTTTTCCTTTTATTGAAAATAGTCTTTTCTCATACAATATAGCTTGATTATGGTTGTCGTTCCCTCTACTCCTCCCAGTTCCTCTTCACTTTCTTCCCTTCAGATCTACTCCTGTCTGTCTCTCTTTGGAAAAGGACAGATTTCTAGGCAGATAGCAATCAAACATGGCAATATATAATAAGATTAAGCAAAAATAGCATATTGAAGTTGGACATGACAAGCCAGCTGGAGGGAAACGAGTCCTGAGATCAGGCGCAAGAGTCAAAGGCCCCACTTTTTGTCACACTCAGGAGTTCCACAAAAACACTAAACTAATAGATATAATATATAAACAGAGGACCTGGTGTAGACCGTGTAGGCTGTGTGTGCTACTTCTGTATCTGAGCGCATATGCTCTTTGCTTGGTTGATTCAGAGGGCCTTGTTCTCCTGGTGTCCTCCACCCCCTGTGGCTTTTACACTCTTTCTGCTTCCTCTTCTGTGGGATTCCCTGAGCTCTGAGGGGAGAGATTTGATGGAGATATCTCATTTAGTCATGTTCTCTGGGAAATGCCTGGCTGTGGGTCTCTGCATCTGTTCCTACCTGTTGCCAGAGGAAACATCTTAGATGATAAGGCACTGATCTAGGAGTATAGCCGAAAATTATTAGGAGTCATTAAAAACTTTTTTGACCAGTAGTATTTGGCTTTACCCTAGATCTCTGGACTGTCTAGTTTCTGGTTATTGGTTACCTAAGCAATGTCAGGTATGGGTTCCATTTCATATACTAGGCCTGGGTCAAATCAGATACTGGCTGGCTGTTCCCACAGTTCTGTACCACTATTGCCCAAGCATATTTTGTAAGCAGGACAGTTTGTAGGTCAAAGGTTTTGTGACTGGGTTGGCATCATGTTTCTTTTTCTGTAGCCTACAGAGTACCTTCTTGCACCAGAGAGACTAGAATAACGGGATGAGGGCTCTGTGTAGGCATCAGCTCAAATTCTCCACGATCAATGAGGTGTGTGTGTGTTGTTCTTGGCAATGGCATCCCCCATGTCAGTTTCTAGAGAGCAACATTTTAACTTAGCACACCCTGGAGTCCTTGCCTTGCGACAAGACAGTGCTAGTTGAGACATCTTCTTCCCTTTACTAGGGGCCCGCGTTAGGATCACCTTCATAGGTTCCAGAAACATTTTACTGCACTAGCTTTCCACACTACCCCTCAATATCTCCCCTTAATTCCAGCTATCTCTTCCCATACCCTTCCCCTCCACTGAATCCCTGTCCCCTACACCTGTTCTCCCTGCTCTTGTCCCTACTTGACCCCCATGCTGTCCATGGAATCCATTTGCCCTTCCCAGGGAGATCCCTGTGTCCCCCCACTCAAGAGCCTTCCTCTTTACCTAACATCTTTGAATCTACTCAATATAGTTTGGTTATCATTTACTTAATGTCTAATATTCCCTTATAGGTGAATACATATCATATTTATCTTTCTGTGTCTGGGTTACCTCACTCAGAATTTTTTTCTTATTGTATCTCTTTACCTTCAAATTTCATGATGTCATTTAAAAATTTTTTTTATTTTATGTACATTGATGTTTTGCCTGCATGTATGCCTGTATTAGGGTATTGGATCACCTGGAACAGGAGTTACAGACAGTTGCGAACTGCCGTGTTGGTGCTGAAAATTGAACCCAGGCCATCTGGAAGAACACCCAATGCTCTGAATTGCCATCTCTCTGGTCCCCATGCCATTTTTTTTTCAGCAGCAACTGAAAGTAGTACTCGACTGTGTAAATGCACCTTTATGCATTCTTCTGTTGAGGGCATCTAAACTGTTTCCATCTTCTCATTGCTATGGATAGAGCAGCAAATGAACATAGCTGAGTAAGTGTCCTTGCAGTAGGGTGGAGCATCCTTTGGGTCTATACCCAAGACTGGTACAACTGCATCTGCAGGTAGACCCATGTTCAGCTTTCTGAGGAATTGCTATATTGATTTCCATAGTGACTGTACAAGTTTGCACTCCCAGTACAGTGGAGGAGGGTTTCCTTTGTTTCACATCCTCACTAGTATGAGTTCTAACTTGTGTTATTGTGTTTAGCCACTCTGACAGGTATAAGATTGAATTTCAGAGTGGTTTTGATTTGCATTTCCCTGATGTTTAAGGATGCTGAACATTTCTTTAAAGTGTTTCTCAGTTATTTGAGATTTCTCTATTGAGAATTTTCTGTTTATATCTGTTCTCCATTTTAAAACTAGACTTTTTGGTTTGTTGCTATATAGCTTCTTGAGTTCTTTTTTTTATTTTGGGTACCAATGCTCTATAAGAATTGGTAAAAATGTTTTCCCATTCTGTAGGCTGCCATTTTGTCTCATTGACAGTGTCATTTGTCTTACAGAAGCTTTTAGTTTCATGAGGCCCCATTTATTAATTGTTGATCTTATTGCCTGTGAAAGTGGTGTTTTGTTTAAAGCCATCTCCTTTACTAATGAGTTCAAGGTTATTTGCCACTTTCTCTTTTATCAGGTTCAGTTTAACTGGGTTTATGTTGAAGTCTTTCGCCCACTTGAACTTGAGTTTTGTGTGGGGTGATGAATATGGATCTGTTTGCATTCTTCTACATGAAGATATCAAGTTTGACTAGCACCATTTATGGAAGATGCTGTCTTATTTCCAATGTGTATTTTGTCAAAAATCATATATCCATATTTATGTGAATTTATGTCTGGATCTTTGATTTGATTCTCTTGATCAATATGTCTGTTTTTATGACAATATCTTGGGTATTTTTGTTACTATAGCTCTGTAGTACAACTTAAAATCAGGAATAGTGGGACTTCTAGCAGTTCTTTCATTGTTCAGAATTGTTTTAGCTATCATGTTCCTCCCCCTCCCCCCATACGAAGTTGAGAATTGTCCTTTCAAGGTTTGTAAACTATTATGCTGGAATTTTGATTGGGATTGTGTTGAATCTGTAGATTGCTTTTGGTAGGATGGACATTTTTACTATGTTAATTCTACTGATTCATGAGCTTGGTAGATCTTTTCATCTTTTGATATCTTCTTCAATTTCTTCAAGTTGATGTTTTTATCAGACACATTTTTTACTTGCTTGGTTGGAATTACTCGAGAATTTTATATTATTTGAAGCAATTGTGAAAAACGTTATTTCTCTGCTTTCATCTCAGTTCATTTGTCATTACTAGCGAGGAGGGCTACTTATCATTATTATTTTTTCATCTTGTATCTAGCCACTTTGATGAAAGTGCTTATCAGCATAGGAGTTCCTTGATGGAATTTTAGGGTCACATATGTATGTATCTTATCATTTGCAAATAATGATATATCTACTTCTTCCTTTCCAGTTTATGTTCCTTTAATTTCCTTCAGCTGTCTTATTGCTATAGCTAAGACTTCACGATGTCTTACTACTGATTTTAGTGGAATTGCTTTAAGTTTCTCAGTATTTAATTTGATGTTGGCTATCAGCTTGCTGTAAATGGCCTTTATTATGTTTAGATATGTCCCTTTTATCCCTAATCTCTTCAGAACTTTTATCATGAAGAGGTGTTGGATTTTGTCAGAGGACTTTTCTGCTTCTAATGAGATGATCATGTAATTTTTTTCTTTCAGTCAGTTTGTTTATGTAGTGGATTACATTTACTGATTTTCTTATATCAAACCATCCCTGCATCTCTGGGATCAAGCCTACCTGATCATTGAGGATAATCTTTTTGAAGTGTTCTTGGATATAGTTTGCAAGTATTTTATTATCTTTACATTTATTTTCATGAGAGTAATTGGTCTGTAAAACTCTTTGTTGGGTCTTTATGTGGTTTGTGTATCAGGGTGATTGTTGCCCCATAAAATAATTGGACAATGTTCCTTCTGTTTTGATTTTGTGAAATAATCTGAGTATTGGCATTAGCTCTTTGAAAGTCACTAATCTGATTATAGGGGAAGGCCAGTTCAGGCACCTTCTCCACTATTGCTAGGAGTATCAGCTGGGGTCATCCTTATGGATTCCGGGGAATCCCCCTAGTACTGGGTTTCTTTCTAACCCCACAGTGGTTCCCTCTATCAAGATATCTCTTTCATTGCTCTCACTTTCCATCCCCAATCCTGTCCAGTCTACCACCCCCTCCCAGTTTACCAGGGAGATTTTAACTAATTCTCCTTCCTGAAGCCCTCCATGCACATCCCTCTTAGGGTCCCCCTTTTTACCTAGCTTCTGTAGGACTGTGTAGTCTGGTTATCCTTTGCTTTACATCTAATATTCACTTATGAGTGAGTGAGTGTCTTTCTGGGTCTGACTTACCTCACTCAGGATGTTTTTTTTCCTAGTTCCATCCACTTGCCTGTAAATTTCAAGATGTCATTGTTTTTTACTGCTGAGTAATATTCATTGTGCAAATGTACATTTTCTATTCTTTTTTATTTTATTTTAATTTTTATTGATTTTTATTGAGTTCTACATTTTTCTCTGCTCCCCTCCATGGCTCTCTCCACCCCCCAAGGTCCACATGCTCCCAATTTACTACTTCCCATGTAGATTAGATCTATGCAAGTCTCTCTCAGGGTCCTCATTGTTTTCTAAGTTCTCTGGGATTGTGGTTTGTAGGCTGGCTTTCTTTGATTTATGTTTAAAAACCACCTATGAGTGAGTACATGTGATAATTGTTTTTCTGTGTCTGGGTTACTCACTCAATGTGATGTTTTCTAGCTTCATACATTTTCCTGCAAAATTCAAGATGTCATTATTTTTTTCTGCTGTGTAGTACTCCATTGTGTAAATGTACCACATTTTCCTTATCCATTCTTCGGTCGAGGAGCATTTAGGTTGTTTCCAGGTTCTGGCTATGACAAACAAAGCTGCTATGAACATAGTTGAGCACATGTCCTTGTGGCAAAATTGAGCATCCTTTGGATAAATACCCAAACGTGGCATTACTGGGTCTTGAGGAAGGTTGTTTCCTAATTTTCTGAGAAATCACCACACTGACATCCAAAGGGCCTGTACCAGCTTGCTTTCCCACCAGCAATGCAGAAGTGTTCCCTTTTCCCCAAAACCTCTCCAGCATAAGTTGTCATTAGTGTTTTTGATCTTGGCTATTCTTACAGGTTATATTCTTTTCTGCTTGGATGAAATATACTATAGATGCCTGTTAAGTTCATTTGAGTCCATAACATCTGTTAGTTCTTTTATTTCTCTGTTCATTTTTTTTTTGTCTCACTGACCTGTCAAGTGGTGAGAGGGGAGTGTTGAAGTCTCCCACTATTAGTGTGTGGGGTTTAATGTGTGATTTAAGCCTTGGAAGTGTTTCTTTTACATATGAAGTTGTCCTTGTATTTGGGTCATAGTTGTTTAATATTGAAATTTCCTCTTGATGGATTTTTCCTGTGACTAATATGAAATGACCTTTGTTTCTTTTGACTGATTTTTAGCTTTAAGTCTGTTTTGTTAGATATTAGGATAGCTACACCCGCTTGTTTCTTAGGTCCATTTGATTGGTATATTTTTTCCTAACCCTTTACTCTGAGACAGTGTCTGTCTTTGAGGTTGAGATGTGTTTCTTTTATGCAGAAGAAGGATGGATTTTGTTTTCGTATCCAGTCTGTGCCTTTTTATAGGTAAGTTGAGTCCATTTACATTAAAGGATATTAGTGACCAGTGATTGCTATATCCTGTTAATTTAGTTTTCATCGTTAGTGATGTTAATTTGTGTGTTTTTCCCTTCTTTGGGATTTGTTGCTATGAGTCCATCAATTGTCTGTGCTTTTGTTGATGTAGACAACTTCCTTGGGTTGTGTGGAAGGAGCTGCGGGCCTGCTTTTTGTCCCGCCTGGCTTCTGCCCGGCTACCTTAGCCCCAGAATAATTACATGGAAACTGTATTCTTTTAAATACTGCTTGGCGCTCTTTCGGCCATCTTGGCGCCTGTGGAGGCCTGCTGGGAACAGGACTTCTAAAAGACACTATGTTTGGAAGGCTGTGGTGCAAGGCCACGTTTGCTGGCTACAAGTGCCGTCTCCGGAACCAGAGAGAGCACACGGCTCTCCTTAAAATTGAAGGCGTTTATGCCCGAGATGAAACTGAATTCTACTTGGGCAAGAGATGCGCTTATGTGTTTAAAGCAAAGAACAACACAGTGACACCTGGAGGCAAACCAAACAAAACCAGAGTGATCTGGGGGAAGGTAACTCGGGCCCCTGGAAACAGTGGCATGGTCCGTGCCAAATTCCGAAGCAACCTTCCTGCAAAGGCCATTGAACACAGAATCCGTGTGATGCTGTACCCATCCCGGATTTAAACCAATGAAAAGTAAATAAATAAAAGTGGAAAAAAATACTGCTTGGTCCATTAGCTATAGCCCCTTACTGGCTAACTCTCACATCTTGATTAACCCATTTCTGATAATCTGTGTAGCACCACGAGGTGGTGGCTTACTGGGAAGGATCTTAGCCTGCTTCTGTCTTGAAGAGGATAGTCATGGTGACTGCCTGAGGCGTCTGCCTGACTCTGCTTTTTTCTCCCACAATTCTGTTCTGTCTACTCCGCCTACCTAATTTTCTGTCCTATTAAAGGGCCAAGGCAGTTTCTTTATTAACCAATAAAAGTAACACATAGACAGATGACCCTCCTCTATCATTTCCCCTTTTTCTGTTTAAACAAAAAAGAAAGGCTATTTTAACATAGTAAAATTCCATATAACAAAAGAATTATCAAGCAAGAATTACAGTTACAATATTTATATCTATTTTATCTTTTATCATAACTAAGGAAAAGTATAACTATCTATTTATTCTTCATCTCCATCAAAGACTCCAGAAGGATATAATATTACCTAAGTAAACAAGACGTAAGCAATTTGCAAAACTCTAGAAATGACAGAGACATCTCACTGCCTGGACAGTCACCTAAAGTTCTTTTGTACCGTTGGGGCATCCATCTTCAGCCTACAGGCCCAGTTTCCAACAGACATTTCCATGAAGCAGGAAATTTCAAAGACAGTTCAGTCACTATCTGCTGTGTCCTGCAGAATGTCTCACAGACTCATGAATCAGGAACCCCGAAAGACCATCTCACCTCTAGGCAAGTTCAGCAGTCCTCTCTCTGAGGGTTCTCTGTGTCCAGTTTATGCAATAGTCCAGGCAAGAGCAGTTTCTTGCCCAAATGGCTATCAAACTCAATAAGGAGCCTCTTCGATGCCCATCTTCCTCTTGAAGTAGATTGGTGCAGCCAGGAGCAGACGTGTCTCAGTGTCATGAAAATCCCTAAGTTATTAAAACATTAAATGCCATATTCTGTAGTCTTTGAAAGATATGAAGAATGCCTATTTAACTGAAATATATGTCTATATATCTAGAAAAATCTAACATGACTACAAGCTTGACTATTATCGATGATTATCCATTAACAACCTATATTTCCTAATTATATATACATTTAAATGAACTACACAATCACAATACCTTAATCAACATCAGAAATACATATACTTATAACAAAATTGTCACAGTTCTAGTTACCCTGTTGGGTACTCCTGTGCCTGGAGATAGCTCAGCGTTCCTGTGTTTTGCTCTGCACCCTTGATGTTTGCTGTCTCAGGCCTACTTTGGCCTAGGTTGATGGCTTTGCCCTGTTTCTGTAAATCCTGGTCTGGAACCCCTCCTGCAGAAGTTCCTGGCTTGGAGTTGGACCTGGAAAGGTTTCTGGCCCCTGTCTACTGCCCCAAAGGTTCCAGGCTCAGGTGTGCCTGGACCCGCAGAGTACCTGCTTACTCCCTCAGAGGTCCCAGACTCATGCTTGGACCTGCAGAGGTTCCAGGTTCCTGCCTATTCTCTTTGATGTCCCAGACCAATGCCTGGACCCACAGATGTCCTGGCTCAGGTCTACTCCCTCTTAGGACCCAGACTCATGCCTGGCCTGCTGAGATCTCTGGTTCTGGCCTATTTCCTCAGAGGTCCCAGGTTCACTCACGCCCAGACTGGCAGAGGTCCTGGCTCAGGCCTAGTTCCTGGGAAGTCCTAGACTCATGCCCAAACCAACAGGAGTCTTGGCTTAGGTATACTCCTTGAAGCTCCCAGACTGGATCCTCAGTGGTCTCTGGTTCTGGCTCATTCACTCAGTGGTTACTCCCCTGTACCTGTTCCAGTGGAGATTGCTGACTCTGGATCTTGTTGCAATCTCAGTCCTGATCTGCCAGTGTCCTGGGACTGGGTTAGCTCCTGGGACTAGATTTGCTCCTGGCTTCTGCTCCCAGTGGAGCTTGTTTGCTCTCTGTCCTAGGTTCAGTCCCACTCCAGATCCGGTGGAGATTGCTGACTCTGGGTCAGGTCGCTGGCTCGGTCCTGGTCCGCCTATGTCCCAGGACTGGGTTTGCTCCTGGGACTGGATTTGCTTCTGACTTCTGCTCCCAGTGGAGCTTGTTTCCTCAGGCCCCCTCTCTCCTAGGTAGCTCCTTCAGAGCCACTCCTGTAGAATTTGTTCAATGTACATTTTCTTTATCCATTTTTTTTTTTTTTTGATTGAGGAGCATCTAGGTTGTTTTCAGGTTCTGGCTATGATGAGTAAATGTTCTTATGGTATGATTGTTTATCCCTTGGGTATATGCCCAAGATTGGTATTCTTGGGTATTGAGGTAGATTGACTCCCAATTTTCTGAGAAACCACTACACTGATTTCCTAAAAGGCTGTACAAGTTGAACTATCACCAACACTGGAAGAGTGTTCCCCTTATTCCACATCCTCTCCAGCATAAGGTGTCATCAGTGTTTTTGATCTTAACTATTCTGACAGGTGTAAGATGGTATCTCTGAGTTATTTTGATTTGCTTTTTTCCTGATGACTAAGGAGGTTGATCAATTTCTTAAATGTCTTTTGGCCACTTGAGATTCCTGTGTCGAGAATTCTCTGTTTAGATCTGTTCTTCATTTTTTAATAAGATTATTTGATAGTTTGATATCTAGTTTCTTGAGTTCTTTATACATTTTGGAGATCAGCCCTCTGTCCAATGTGAGGTTAATGAAGATCTTTTCCCATGCAGTAGGCTGCCATTTTGTCTTATTGACAGTGTCCTTTGCCTTACAGAAGCTTTTTAAGTTTCAGGAGGTCCCATTTATTAATTTTCGATCTCAGTGTCTGTGCGACTGGTGTTATATTTAGGAAGTGGTCTCCTGTACCAATGTATTCAAGACTACTTCCCACTTTATCTTCTATCAGGTTCACTGTAACCGGGTTTATGTTGAGGCCTTTGATCCATTTGGAATTAAGTTTTGTGCAGGGCAATAGATATGGATGATGTATTTGCATTCTTCTATATGCAGCCATACAGTTATGCCAGTACCATTGTTGAAGATGCTCTCTTTTTTCCATTGTGTATTTTTGGTTTGTCAAAAATCAGGTATTCATAGGTGTGTGGATTTATGTCAGAGTCTTCATTTGATTCCACTGATCTGTGTGTCTTTTTTTGTGCCATTACCAAGCTGTTTTTATTTCTATAGTTCTATAGCAGAGCTTTAAGTGAGGGTTGGTGATACCTCCAGAAGTTACTTTATTTTTCAGGATTGTTTTTGTTATCCTGGGTTTATTGTTTTTCCATATGAAGCTGAGTATTGTTATTTCAAGGCCTGTGAAGAATTGTGTTGGGAGTATGATGGAAATTGTATTGAATCTGTAGATTGCTTTTGATAGGATTACCATTTTTATTATGTTGGTCTTACCTATCCAAAAACATGGGAGATCTTTCCATTTTCTGATATCTTCTTCAATTTCTTTCTTTAGAGACTTAATGTTCTTGTCATACAGGTCTTCTACTTGTTTGGTTAGAGTTACTCCAGGACATTCTACATTATTTGTAGCTACTTTAAAGGATGTTGCTTCCCTGATTTTTTTTCTCAGTTCACTTATCATTTGTATATAGAAGGGCTACTGATTTTTTTGAGTTAATGTTTTATCCTGACACATTACCTAAAGTGTATATCAGATATAGGAATTCCCTTGTAGAATTTTTCGGGTCACTTATGCAAACTATCATATCATCTCCAAATAGTGAAAGTTTGTCGTCTTCCTGTCTGAATTATGTAGTGATGGAGATGCGGGCAGGCCTGCTTTTTGTCCCGCCTGGCTCCCGGCCACCGGCTAGTTTATGCCCCGAAATAGCAACACACAAACTGTATTCCTTTAAATACTGCCTGGCCCATTACTTCCAGCCTCTAACTCACATCTTGATTAACGCATATCGAATAATCTGTGTAACACCGCAAAGTGGTGTCTTACCGGGAAAGATTCTAGCGTATATCCATCTTGGGCAGGAGCTTCATTGCATTTCGCTCAGAGAGCAGAGGCAGGGCAATTGTCTAAGCCATCTACCTCACTTCCTTCTTCCTGTTCTGTCTACTCCACCCACCTATTTTCTAACCTATTAGGCCAAACAGTTTTCTTTATTAATTAACCAATGAAATCAACAGATTGATAGAAGACCCGCCTCCATCATTTCCCCTTTTTCTGTTTAAACAAAAAAGAAAAGCTTTCACTTTAACATAGTAAAATTACATATAACAAAACAGTTATCATGCAAAAATTACAGTTACAATATTTATATCTACTTTATCTTTTATCATAACAAAGGAAAACAACTATAACTATCTATCTATTCTTCAGCTCCATCAAAGACTCCAGAAGAACACAATATTACCTAAGTAAATAAGAAATATGCAATTTCCATATAACTCTAGAAATGATAGAGACATCTCGCTGCCTGGACAGTCACCCAAAGTTCTTTTGTATTGTTGGGGCATCTATCTTCGGCCTATAGGCCCACAGTATCCAGCAGAGTTTCCCATGAAGCAGGAAATTTCAAAGACAGTTCAGTCACTATCTGCTGTGTCCTGCAGAATGTCTCGCAGACTCTTTCATGAATCAGGAACCCAAAGAGATCATCTCACCTCTAGGCAAGTTCAGCAGTCCTCTCTCTGAGGGTTCTCTGTGTCCAGTTTATGCAATAGTCCAGGCAAGAGCAGTTTCTTGCCCAAATGGCTATCAAACTCAATAAGGAGCCTCTTCGATGCCCATCTTCCTCTTGAAGTAGATTG
The DNA here is from genome assembly GCF_903992535.2 of Arvicola amphibius. NCBI lineage: Eukaryota > Metazoa > Chordata > Mammalia > Rodentia > Cricetidae > Arvicola > Arvicola amphibius. The sequence continues at coordinate 68,799,410 of NC_052049.1, read as the reverse complement.
GTGCTGCCAGCAGACATGTCTCATTGTCATGAAAAACCCTAAGTTATTAAGACATTTAAAATGCAATATTCTGTAGTCTTTGGAAGATATGAAGTATGCCTATCTAACTGAAATATATCTCTATATATCTAGAAAATCTAACTAACATGACTACAAGCTTAACTATTATCAATGATTATTCATTAGCAACCTATATTTCCTAATTATACATTACATTTTTAAATGAACTACACAATCACAATACCTTAATCGTTATTAGAAATACATATACATATAACAAAATAGACCTTAAATTTCTATCAATAAGGCAAATTTATACCAATGTAAATTATTCATATCTATATATCTCCCCCTTTAAATGTAAAAGAACATTATAAACAATATTTGGGAATATGGACGTAGTTATTTCTCTCCAAAACTGCTTCCTGCTGAATGGGGACGCTGTTAATCAGATCTTTCATGGTTGTAACCTGTGTGCCAGGTTCATCTCAGTCATCAGTTGGGTGTGAAGTAATTTTCTGAAGGTGTTCACAGCAACCTTTCAGGAGGGTGTGGTCTATCATACCATATTGGGATAGAAGCAATCCAACGGGTCTCATTTTCTGTAAAAATAAAAGAAGAATCTCTTTTCCAAAGTATCATATCCTTAGATCCAAATTCTAAAGTCAAGGTATTTTCAAGATATCTTTCTTGGATTAGTTCAGCAGCATTTGTAAACAAATATCTTTTAGCAGCTGTTGCTCCTTCCTCAGCATTCAAACAATTCCAAAAGAACATAATAGCATACAGTATCAAGATTCTCTGTGTATTTTCCATCTTTGTGCAGCTTTATTTTAACCTCTATTTCGTTTATTTTTACTTTTATTTTTTGAGACAGATTCTCTGTATATCTTTGTCCTGGAATAACTCTGTAGACCAGGCTGTCCTTGAACTCTCAGAAATCCGTCTGTCTCTGCCTCCCCAGTGCTGGGATTAAAGGTGTGTGCTACAACACCTTGAACTCACAGCATTCGGATTAAAGGTGTGTCCTGCCACACCTTGAAGTCACAGATGTCAATCTACCTCTGCCTCCCAAGTGTTGGGATTAAAGGTGTATACCACCACAACAAACTACTTCATTTTTCTTTCGTTCTTTCTCTTTTTTTTTAACTGTAAGAACTTTAACTTTTAGCCTGCATGTATTTTTAATTCACTGCAAACCATTTAGAGGTTTTCTTTGTCTTTGAATCTCTCTTTACTGTATATCTCTCTTTTTCTGACCACACGAGTCTTTAATTTACCAAGCAATATAGGTAGGATTAAAGCCGTGGCTTTGACAGCTAGATCCAGCCCATTCCTTAGCTTTCCAGCCTTGTGGCAGAGGTACCGGCTATAGCCTTGTTTATCACCACAACTCTGTGGCGGTTCAAGGTCCCTGCCAGCAAGCAAGCTGCAACAGTGTTAAACAACAATCAAAAGCTCCATAGTCAGGACCGCCTGCTTGAAAGAGTCAGAGTTTGCCCTGGCAGGATGACCCAGAAAGCTGGCATTTTAAAACAGCACAGCTTTTTTCCTGCTATGGCTGAAAACCGAAAAATATGCAATTTTCGTCAACACCATTTAAGTGTTTCGTGGCTGGACCTCTTAAAAGGGCTGCAGGGTTTTGCAGCTAAAGCTGAGTCAGGAAGCCTCTCTTAGATGAGAGCGCTTGCTCTAGCAAGCAAAGCCAAACCTGAGAAATTGCTGCTACTGACAAAACATGCTTTACTCTATTCTTTCCCAAGCTTTCTCAAGCTTTCTCAAGCTTTCTGTGGATCCAGTCATCCACGTGGGTGCCATTCTGTAGTGTGGAGCTGGGGCCATATCCCTTTGATCTCATTTTGTTGCCTTATTGCTCTACCTTTGGTACCATATTGAATAGATATGGAGATAGTGGAAAGCCTTGTCTTATCCCTAATTTTATCATAGTTTCTTTTAAAAAAGCTTCTTGTTTTTTGTAAAGTTATATTTTTAATTAAACTTTAGGCTATTTGTAGTTACTTTATACATTTATGTTTTCCCCTTGGTAACTATCTTGCATGTTAGATGAGAATATTCTGACCTTCTAAATTGCACATACTTGCAGTTTACATTAAATTTCACTTTCAAAATTACCTGAAGATTTAAAATAAGAGATGGTCATAACTGAGGAAAAAGGATTATGCAGTCTAGGCTAGCCTGGGCTACATAGACAAAGTGTGTCTCAAGCATACTCACAGGCACACACACCAGCAAATACCATTGGCTGATAAGGAGCTAAGTTTAGTTGAGCAAAGAATTTGTGTTTGGTGATATTCATGTTATAACAACAACAGAAAGGTGTAAGCTCCTAGCTGAATCAGATGACACATAATACTATCATTTGAAGCAGGCAAATAATAAGGTGTAGACATTCACATAGTGGCATCAAGGTAGGAAGTTATTCTCTTTCTCTTGTAGGAGCTCAGAAACTTTTGTAGAGTAGGTAGGCTTTGGGTAGAGCTTAATTTATCACTTTCATTCATTCTAGACTGTCTTCTGAAGATCGATGTCTATTTCCTTGAGCTCTTTAATTTTCTTGCCAATTTGGATAAACATGGCACAAATCCAGCAGGGAGGTCCAGATGAAAGAGAAAAAACTACAGCACTGAAAGGTACATACTTAAATTACTTTTTCAGGAAAATTCAGCCTGCATAATCAAAGTTTAGAAATATTTAGGTACTCTTTGTTCATTTCAGTTGTAACGTAAAAACATCAGTGCCTAAGCTATTTGCAAGTATTTATTTTGCTCACAGCAACCATTACAATTCCTGAAATGAATCATAGACTCAACATTTCACAAATAAAAGACTTTTTAATGCTCTTCCTGCTTAAGGTCATCATTTAATGGCAAAACACACACTTTCAAGACTTTTCAATCAAAATCAGTATCCGTATTTTGCCGAGTGGAGTGTCACATAATCTGGTCTTCCTGTCTTCTGCTATTATGTTAACTGAGACTGGGGATATTTTGTGCAAACTGCTCCATATTATTACCTCAGAAGGAGTTTTTCTTAGATAGTGTTGGGGAATTCTGAGCTCTACATGTTTTGTGTTTCAGTTTGCTATCTAATATAATTTTATCTTTAGAGGAAGTTTATTACCCAGCTTTTAACTGGGTAACAAAATAAGAATCAATAATTTGTATTTCTGTTATGCTTAGCATTTGAAATGTCTCCCATAGCCTGCATTGCTGTTTTGAGGACTCTGGAGCCTTCAGGAGACAGGCTCTTCCTGTGCGAGCCTTCAGGGGGCAGGCTCTTCTGATAGAAGTCTGTGCCTTCTCCTCTGTGGAGGGCTGACTTTTCCTGGGATTGTGAGCCAAAACACACTGTGGGAGCTCCTTCTGCTCCTTCAGCCAATAGCCTTTAAGATACCAGCCCCCTTGGGTGTGGTCTCTGCTGCTTTTTAAAGCTGCAGTGGCCATGTGCACTTTCTCTTGCTTCAGACTCCGCTTCTGGCAACTAGACTGCTTTTCTGGTTGTGAAGAGGGCTGCTTATAGACAATTATATTGGTATAGATTCTTATATATGGATACAAAGTTAAATTATATTGAATATTGTATGCATGCATGCTTCTACCTCTGTTTAAAATATTTTTATGTATTGATATATATATATATATATTTACCATATTGCAGTGTACATTTCTACCTCTGATCAAGATACTTGTACATTGTTTACATTTGGAGGTCATTGTCCTCATTTATTGCACAGTTGTTTATTGTCTTAGTTTTTAAGTTAGATAGCTATTAAGAATTATAGATCAATAGTCATCTTTGTCATATTTATAGTTAGACTAATCGGGTTTTTTAGATACATAAAGATTATATTCTGTATAAATAGATAATCTTCAACCTCTTCAAAGAGCTGTAAAAATGGTGTTTACTATAACTTAGAGTTCTGTGGTAGTGAGACACAATCATTCCTGGCAACACCAATCTATTCCTGAGAGGTTGTTGAGCACCAAAGACACTCTACTTGGAGCTTGTCTTCTTGGCAAAATCGTGTTCCCATCTGCCTTGATGGATTCCCAAAGTTGTGGCTCTAAATTATTATCTCATAGGTATTTTATGAGAACAGGCTGATTTGAGGGGGGTTTTAAAGGCATGTCATGATGGTAAAGCAGTAGAGGTAGACCCGAGGTAGAACTATCTGGATTCTAGAGTCTAATTCAGATTTTCCTTTTGCCCAACATAAGTTTCCTAAGTACTCCTTTTTTTTTTTTTTTTTTTGAGAAGGGTTTCTCTTTGCAACAATCCTGGCTGTCCTAGAATTTGCTTTGTATACCAGGTTGGCCTTGACCTCACTGAAATCTGCCTGCCTCTGCCTCCCAAGTGCTGGGATTAAAAGCGTGCACCACATACTGCCCGGCCTCAACTACTCCTATATCTTTCTCCTGACAATAGATGTACAATGAATAATAAAAACTCAGAGACAGATATTGGGGTTCAACCTGAAAATCAGAGAGTAAAACAGTCACTCTTGTCAGCCCGACAGATCAGGCAATGGTGACACACACCTTTAATCCCAGTAGCCACACTAGTTTGCCATAAAAACCAGGCAATAGTGGTGCGGGCCTTTAATTCCATCTCTAGAGAGGAATATAAGACAGCTTATGTTCTGAGGAGACAGCTCTCAGTAAGTCTCATTCTGAGATTCCTGGAGGCAGGATCACCATTTGTGACTAAGGTAGAGTAAGAGACAGTGACTGGCTGTTTTGCTTTTCTGACGTCAGGCAAGCTTCATTTATTAAAATACAAATGAACTATCACTACAAATAGGAATAATATTGCTTATAATATGTAGGATTGTGCAGAGTAGTGATAGCTTCAGAATATTGGTGATATATATGACCTTAGGATAACATGGTTTTGAACCTCAGCCCCATTTATATGTCAAGATTTTGGTCTTTGTTTTGTTATTTGAGAAAATTTGAAAATCTTTTCAGAGATTATGTATATTATAGAAACAATTTTTTTGTTTTTGTTTTTTGAGACGGGTTTTTCTGTAGGTTTGGAGCCTGTCCTGGAATTCATTTTGTATATCAGGCTGACCTCAAACTCACTGAGATCCACCTGCCTCTGCCTCCCAAGTGCTGAGATTAAAAGTGTACACCACCATCACCTGGCAGAAACATTTTTTTAAAGGTTAGGTATATCATAATTGCGTAGACTATATTTTGATAATAGTCTGCTTTATCATTTACTTTCATAAAGTATACCTAAGTATGTTATAAAATGTTAAAATTATAGCTTATTAGTGTGGGAGGTCCTCTGTCTATGTGTTGCTTTTATTGAATAAAGAAACTGCTTTGAGCCTATGGCAGGGAAGAACAGAACTAGGTTGGGTAAGCTAGGCTGTATGATGGGAGAAGGAAAGCGGAGTCAGGGAGGCGCCATGGAGCCACTGCCAGAGACTTTCAGCCACTGCTGAAACTTTGCTGGTAGGCCATGACCTTGTGGTGATATACAGATTAATGTAAATAGGTTAAATTAATATGTAAGAATTAGCCAATTAGAAGCTAGAGCTAATGGATCAAGCAGTGATTTAATTAATACAGTTTCTGTGTGATTATTTTGGGGGCTAAGCGGCTCTCTCTCCTCCAACAGCTTATGTACATAAGTACAGGGTATAGGTACCAGTTTGCATCAAGAAAAATGTAAATAAAAACATGAAATATTAAATCATAATATCACAGAATTAACTGTTATACCCATTGTACCACAAAAGGTTTGTTTCTACCTTACTGTTATCATTGTGATGAATTCAAGTGTTTCAAGTGTCTACTTACAGTACCATGTGACTTAACTCATCTCTGTGTTCTGTTGTGTTTCACTATATTCTGTAAGTTTTTAAATGTAAGTTTCAATGTTTCCTGAATACTTTTCAATGCATATAACACATATAACACACATAACATAGGTCACCACCATGGACAGTGGCATCAATACATATAATACATTAACACATAATATATAGATCACCACCTTGGACAGTGGCATCAGTGCATTAACACATACAACACACATAACATAGGTCACTAACATGGACAGTAACATCAATGCATATAATACATAAAACACATGTAACTCACCACCGTGGACAATGGCACAGGGAGCAGTAGCCTAGGTAGGCCAGCCCTCACATTGCTTGTATTTGGAACATGAAAGTCATATAAAGAAGGTTTGGGAAATATCAAAATGGTTCATAGTAAGGAACTCATGCTTTAGTAGAAAAGAGTGACACCAAGATGTAACCATGCATCATATTGTTATAAAGAATGTCAGGAAGTACCTTTACAATGTAGGATGTAGAGAGATTGTGGCATTATCAAAGAAAATAGAGAGGCCCAAATGTTATGTGTTCTGCTGAGTTCCAGTGCAGGGCAGTAGATAAGCAGTAGGCTGTAACAATTACAGGTATGGTGTGCTGTCTCTACATTAGAACCTTCTAGAGAACTATCACAGCGGGAGAACTGGGAAATGAAAGAGATCCAAGATGGCCTGGAGGCTCATTTCTGATAATGCTTACTCTGTCTCAGTCAAGGGGCCTCCTTAGGAGGCCAGTGGCCACCTCAGAGTTGTGTCAGCACAGCTTCACTTTAAGCCGTGTGGTAGTGTTTATATCTATCTTCATGGAGGTGTGTGCATATGTGGAGCCAAAGATTGATGTGAAGTATTCTTTAAAATTGATCTACACCTTATAATTTTTTCTTGAGACAAGGTCCTTCATTGAACTTGGTACTTTTTGATTTACCTGGGCTGAATCCTCTGTTCTCCAGTGCTGCAGTTACACACACATGTCTGTGACCTAGTTCTAATGTAGATGGTGGAAATCTGAGCTTGGTTCCTCATGCTGGTATGGCACTGAAACAAATACAGTTAGCCAGTCCATCTTCTTGGGCTGAACAGGGTAGGGCTGAGGGAAAGCTTGCCATCCTGCCATCAAATCTTGTAACAAGAAGTGATTAAGGTTCTAGGAATAAGGAACAAATTGAAGATCGGTGCTAAAGACGTTGGTGGTTTTTTTTTTTTGGGGGGGTAGTGATTCTGTAATTCACATGTCCGTGTTATCTGTACAGCATGGAATTTTTATTATTTGGACTCAAAAATGTCTCCTTTTGGTGATGATAATTATGATGGTGTTTTTTTAATCTCTCTGTTTTAAGCCTGGCTTATTATGAACATCTTTAAAATTTTTAAATTAGTTCCTATCTGGGAAGTTCGGCTGCTTGGTCTTATGTAAATCTTCTGCAGGTAAACACAGCTGGTGTAAGTTCATGAGTGCAGAAACCATACCATGTTCAGAAGGTGGCATTTCATTTCTTTCTGTTTCTTCTGAGATGTTCCCAGAACTTTTGTGGCAGGTGCGTATGGTTGTGGAAGGTACTCTGAATACCGCGTAAATGTTTGAGAAAATTTAAGAGAGTCTGCTATTGGGATGAAAAGTGGTGGAGAAACCTGACTATATGGAAAAATACCTAGAAAGGAATGCTTGACTTAGGGTCAGTGGCATGATTCAGTGGGCAGAGGCAGCTTTCTGTCAAGCCTTATGGCGTGATGTCAACACTTGGGTCTCACCTGATAGAAACAAAGAAGTCCTGAAAGTTGTCCTCTGACCTCTACATATATTGTGACATTTCTTGCCCACCACACAGGTACACACACACACACACACACACACACACACACGCCATACACACTAAAATGTTGTGTGTAGAACGTGCTTTACTGTAACATTGGTCATAGTGAAGGTGGTGAGGATAGTGAGTGTTGTCATTAAAGGAAGGCTTTTTGCATGTCAGACAGTGTTGTCATTGGTTGGGGACAGAAATCAAGACAGCTTTGTAGTGAATTCACTTTTTTTCCTTTTGCTAGTTTTATAGGAGTATAGTTTGTCTACCATCTGTTATTGATTTGTTCAATTTCTCCTGGACTTCTGGAAAAATATTCTCTAAGCAGTCCTCTTTGTTTTACAACTTTTTTTGTTTTTGTTTACTACTCTACTCTCACTGCCAGAATGCCTGCATTTTGTTGTGATGCTTTCTGGGCATTAGTAAACATTACTGTTAATTTATTATCATTATTTATAATGATCTTCATTATAATTCAGTAGATTTACCCTCTGCTATTCCAAGCCTTATTGATGAAGTCTTTGACTAAGAAATTTTTGTTTGCCAATAGGCTTTTATTATTTATAATACTTTATGTTTTAAATTTTAATAGAATTACATTGTTTCTTCCTCTTTAATTTTTTTTCACTCTAATCACTTCCAAGCACACAGTCAAATTCAGGGTCTCCTTTAATTGTGTTATACACACACACATATACCTCACAGCCCCTAATACATTAGTACAGCCTGTTCCGTCTGTGTCATGTTATCTGTGTCTATGTGATTCCAGTGCTGATCATTCCCAATGATACATCTAGTACATAGTCTTGCATCTAAGATTCATGGGTCATTGCAAAGGTAGAAGCAGCAAGATTTCAAAAGCTGCAGGAAGTTTGCTGTGAGATGGTATCTCCCAGAAATGTCTACATTCAAAAGGATCAGCAAAATAGCTGCCTAAGCAAGACCCGAAAAAGAAGAGCATCAAAGGACACGCTGTCTTGGAAGGAGGAAAGCTTCTAGGACTTGAACCCTAGACAAGACCTAGGAGTAACTGGGGAATGCCGGGAGTTGGTTATCCAGTAAGCTTTTTAATGTGAGACCACATAGTATGGATCTGAGTCAAGCAGATTTGCTCGTTTGGGTTTGGAGTGTTCTCCCAAAGTCCATGTGTCAAAGGCGTGGTTTCCAACTTTGCATTACTAGAATATGGAGACGAAATAAGAGACAGATCCTAGAGGGAGGGTTTAGTCTTTGTGCAGTGTTTCCAGAAGATAATTATAATACTCAGGTCTCCTCTTCACTTCCTGCCAACCACGAGGGAAAAGTTTTTTCTCTTTTGTGCTTTTGCTTTAGTATACCGTGCCCCACAAGCACTGGGCCACACTGTCAACTGAATCATTCAAACTGTGAGCTATAATAACGTTTTCTCTCTTGAGTTATTTCAGATATTTTATAATAGTAACATTTACCTAACTACTGTAGCTTCTTGCCCTGAGTAATGTGATCTGACCTGCTAACTTGTTAATCTTCATGGATCTGTGTCCCCGTGATCTGACCTGCTAGCTGTGGTTATTCTTCATAAATAGAAAACCTTAGTTAGTCCCCAGTCCAGAGTGGATAAGAAACATTCTGGAGTTGACCTAAAATCTGAGCTCAGGCTTCAAGAATTATACTGACTGGTTTTCAAATAGTAAGTTAGCCTTACATTCCCGTGATATCCTTTCACACATTACAGATTCTGTTCTTAATCTTTATTGATGACTTTTTAAGCTTTCTTCATAAAGTTGGCATCTGCTTTTGATATGGTAATATTGACTTCTTAAAATGGACCGGGAAGTGTGTTTTGTCTGTTTTTTATGGAAATAATGTGATTTCTTCTTTGTTTTTTAACTGTTAGGTGTTTTGATCTATTTTTTCTTTTATGAAGTGTTTTAAAGTTTTAATATGTTTATTGAGTAGATATAGAACTATTTGTGATAGTTTGAGTTGGTTTTGTTAGATCAGGTTGTTTATGTTTAATAAGGAACATTTTCATTTCTACCACAGTTGTTGAATTTATTGGCATAACATTCGTAATACATGTTCTCTGGAAGTAGTAACCATTTTTCTTTTTCCTGATGCTCTGCTTAGTGAGTTATCATTGTTCATAAAGATATGATCTGTTTTTATAAGACTTAGATTTTAAATGAATTTTTGTGTGTGTGTGTGTGTGTGTGTTTCTGGGATTATTGTTTCATGTTTCTCACTTAAATTTAATTTTGTTTCACATTTCTTCAAATGTTAGGTAGTGTCTTAGTTACTTTCTGTTTACTGTAAAGACACCATCATTAGGACAGTTTATAGAAGAAAGCATTTATTTTGGGAGTCATGGCTCCAGAAGGTTTGAGTGTATGATCATCATTGCAGGGAGTGGACAATGGGCAGTGGCAGCGGACAGCAGGCAGGTGCTGGAGCATGGGTACTCAGAGCCGTATCTGAAGGAGGAGGCAGAGAGAATTACCTAGGAATGCTGTTGGGGCTAGCTTAGGGGTCCACAGGTTTAGCCCGTTGTCATCATGGCTGGAAGTATGGTAACACACAGGCAGACACGGTGTCAGAGAAGGAACTGAGGATTATATATCTGATTGGCAGACAGCAGGAAGAGAGAGAACTTCTAGGCCTGACTTGAACTTCTGAAACCTCCAAGCCCACCCGTAGTGAAACACTTTCTCCAATAAGGCCTATTCCAACATGGCCATATCCCAGTCTTCTCAAATAGTGCCATTCCCTATGAGCCTAATTTGTCACCAGCTATTTGAAAATCCCCTTTGCTAACAAAATTAGTCCAAAACTTTCTAGCCGTAGGTAGATTGTTCTTCAGATTCATGGCCTCCTTTTCACTAACTGTTATTGTTTGCATATATGTATATGTTATATATATATATATACATATATTACTAAATATAACCTGTTCAGTTCATATAATCTTGCTTGCATGTATATTTTTAGTACTTACCATCTGGCACTTAGTTCCTTTACTATTGCTGTGATAAAACACAGGACCAATGCAGCTTATAAAGGGAAAAATTAAATTTGGGACTCATGGTTTCATAGAGTCCATAACCATCATAGAACAGTGTATGGCAGCAGGAAGGCAAGTATGGCATTAGAGTTACAGCTGAGAACTTACATGGATTCAGAAGCATGAGACAGAAAGAGCTACTTGGGATGGGTGTTGACCTTTGAAACCAGGTCAGGTTCAGAAATGCAAACCTGTGGGGGCGTTCTCATTCCCGCCAGCACAGGCAATGTGTTCAAGACTTCTTCCTTGGGAAGACACATAGTACCTGACTTGCTTCAGCATTAGGAAGTAGTATGCATCATAGAAATTTCACTCACAAGTTTGAATGTTGATTCTTTCTCCAGCTTTTTGTAATGCATATTATGGTAATAGTTGCCATATGTTGTTTAGTCTTGTTGAAGACAGACTCTGGGAGTAAAGAAGGCTTTTTTTTTGTCCCAGACTGCAGCATGTTTATTTCAGGTGTGCTCCAAAACTCTCAGGTCAGGCTGTAACTTCATAATAGGCAAAAAAGAAACAGCACTGATAATGGTGTTAAAAACATTACCATTTTTAGAACAGCTAGAAGGCAAACCATTTCCAACCAAGGTTGCTATCATCGTTTATCTTGTACCATAAAAACATTTGCAGTGGGAATGAGGAGCCAGAAACTCAGCAATAGAGAGACTTCAACATGACTGTCTCCTCCCCCGTGGCTTTCTGGGGGATGCTGCAAATGTGACTTGATGATTTCTTGCTGTCTACTGCTTTGTATATGCCGCTTAGTATTTGTTCTTCTAGTTTTACTTGCTACATACTTAAAAACTTACTTGAAACGAAAGTGTGGTGTCATAGATCATTGTCTACATGGAAGACCAGAAATGTGTGAAACATTATGATACTGTTGGGGTTCCAACTGGCAGTACTGAGCTCAGCTCCCAGTCAGCTCTGTGAATAACTAAGTAGCCAGTGCTGTGTGGTGTTGCTGAGCTATGAGTGAAACTTTGGTACACTCAGCGCATTGTCAACTTAAGATGTTTTCAACTTATGCTCAGTTTATTGTGATGAACTTCATTGTAGATTAAAGAGCATCTGTTTGAGGATTTAATGCCATTTTCCTTGTAAACACTGCTTGTGCTAAATCTCATAAATTCTAGACCAGTGAGTTCTTTGCTGCTGAGATAGAGCCCAGCTTCCTGAATCCCACAAACTCTGATGTATTGTTTTTCATTTTCATTCAGTTAGGACTTTGTAAAAATTTGTATGATTTACTTTTTTAACTCAGAAGTTGTTCTAAAAATATAATTTATGTTTAATAATTGAATTTGGGTTTATATTAGAGTTTCCCAGAAGAACAGAAATGATAGAATGAGTCTGTATATCGTCTGTCTGTCTACTTATCCATCCCATCCATCTATCCATCTATCCATCATTCTATCCATCATCTATCCATCTATCCATCCGTCCGTCCGTCCGTCCATCCGTCCGTCTGTCTGTCTATCTATCATCTTAGTGTGTATTAGAATGACTTACTGGCTATGATCCAATTAGTCTATCAATGGCTGTCTACTAACAGAAAACCTCAGAATCTAGTAGTTGTTCAGTAAAAGGCTGGAGGTCTCAGCTGGTCTTCAGTATTCACTAGAATCCTACAGAAGTAGGCTCTAATGCCAGTGAAGGAATGAACTTGCCAGTGAGAGCAAGGGCAAGCAGAGACAGCAAAATCTTCCCTCTTCCATATCACTATTACAGGTGACCATGAGAAGGTGTGGCCCAGGTGTGATCTTCCCACTTTAAATGATGTAATTAAAAATTTCCTTCACAGAGTTTTTAGTCGGTTCCAGATGTAGTCTACAAGGGTGGCTTATGGGATGGTTCAATGAGTAGAGTTGCTTATGCACAAGCCTATTTATCTGCATCCCACAAGGTGGCAGGAGAGACCTACTTGAGAGAGTTGTCCTCTGACCCCTCAAGCTTGCCTCTATTGGTGTGCTCTTGCATGCCTCCCTACCTTTCTTGGTCCTCCTTTTCAGCCTGTTCCCTCCCTCCCTTCCTTCTATTATAAAAAATAATAGGCAGCAATTGTTTGTTTGTTTGTTTTACTCAGGGTTTCACTGTGTACTGGGAACTTACTGTGTAAACCAGCTGCTGTTGAACTCAGAAAGATGTCCTGCCTTTGCTTCTGGAGTGGTGGCATTGATTAAAGGAGTGTGCCTTCACGCCCAGCTCAGAATTAAATTTTTTTTCGAGAGATTTCCTTCATTGAATTTTAGATTATTGTTATGTTGGTTAATGGGTTGGTTTATATGATTTTCATTTTTAAAAATTCACTGAGACTTATTTTATAGCCTGGAATATCAGCTATTTTGTGAATGTTTCCTGTGCCCTTTACAGAGGTATTGACTTGCCCATAGTTCTTTCTCAAGAGATGGAATCCTTCTTCTGAGGTAGCATGCCTATTCATAATATTCAGGTCTTGTTTAGGCAGCCATACTGTTGAGGTACTGTGGGCAAAGCCTTTCTGTTGTTTCTAGGAGACAATGTCACAGCAGTCTTTGTGGTTCACTGGCTCTTAGAATCATTTGGCCCCCTTCCTGGACGTTCCCAGAGTCTTAGGTGCATGAGCTGCGTTGTAGTTCTCCCCATTGATGCTGGACTCCAGCATCTGTGGTCTGTTGATCTTTGCATTGTGGTCTATTGTGTTCTGAAAAGAGACGCTTCTTTGGTAAGGGGCGAGAGATGCACTCATCTGTGGGTATAAGGTTTAGAATGCAGTTGGGAATTATGCTGCTCTGGCATCTATGACCCCACTAGTCCCAGGTAGTTGGCTAAGTTTCCAGTGACTGACGAGGGAGGGAGTATTAGCATTTCCAGAGATAAGCCCCTTAATTGGCTTAGCCATGACATCCTGTAAACACAAGCCATACTAAGTGACTCAGTGGGCTGTATTTATATACGTGTGTGTGTGTGTGTGTGTGTGTGTGTGTGTGTGTGTAGCCATAATAAGAGACTGAGGTGGAAAGGCTTAGGGGGATGGGATATAGGAGGGGTTAGAAGGAGAATAGGGAAAGGTGAAAGTGACATAATTATATTGTAATTTTAAATTTAATTAAAATTAGTAATGAGTACTTGGAACATAAGAGGATGTTAAATGGCTATTTAGTGATTTATATAAATAACTTAGATTGAATTGATACTTAGTCTTTTATGCCCTTTTCTGTTTTCTGTGTTCTTTCTCTGTTCATCAATATGAAAAGGTACTGAAACTTCCACCTTTAATTATGGACTTTTTTTCCTTTCTAGTTGTTTTAGCTCTTTCTGGTTTCCCTCAACATTGGTATAGACACGGTTCAGATTGTTACATGCTTCTGAAGATTTTACCCTTCCTCATTATGCATGTTTCTAGTTCTCTTATGTATTTTCTTTTTACCTCCCTGGAGTGCACCTTTTCTAGTAATAATATGGCAACTGCAGATTAAATTTTGATTAGTGTTAATATGTTAGTGTTTCCAGTCCCTTTACTTTCAGTTTTATGTCTTTTTGTGTCCTATCATAAAAATAACTCTTGAGTTTTTGTGGAATAGCTTTTTATTTGGGGCATAAAGGCCATTTATTTATGCTTTGTAGCTGTGCACACTGTTAGTTGTCTTGTACTGGTGTACCTTCTCCTCTTTATTTATGCTTTGTAGCTGTGCACACTGTTAGTTGTGTTGTGCTGGTGTACCTTCTCTTCTTTACTTATGCTTTGTAGCTGTGCACACTGTTAGTTATGTTGTGCTGGTGTACCTTCTCTTCTTTATTTGGCTTGTACTTTTTCCTTCTTTCATTTAACTAGTTCTTTTTTTATTAAAAGAGTTGACTTTTAGAGCAATTTTTAGGTTATAAAAATTGAGGAACTGTTTAGTCAGGGTTTTATAGAGAAGCAAAATGAATAGAATTTTATACCCACAAAGTTATGTATACTTAAGACCAGGAAATGTGTTGTTAAGCAGTTTCATAATTGTGTAAACATCAGAATGTATATAAACAAATTTATATGATATTGCCTATTCCATATTAACTGTTTATGGCATGTACTGTTATATATGGGGTCTGCGTTTGAAGTGATTTAATATAGTGATGACTCAATATGTATGTGTACATATATATGCATATGTACATTTACATTCCATGGGTGGGAAGTGGGGAGAGTGAGATGGGGCGGGGAGGAGAGATGCAAAGAGGAAAATAGAATGAGAAACTGTAGAGCCACTTGGGAGTTTGAAGTTCAGGGAAAAGTTCAGAATTCAGTCTTAAATCTGAGTTCACAAGAAAACCTTCATTTATTGGATATAGTTCACTTATGTTATTGATCCCATGTAGATGGTGCGGCGGGGCTGCGTCCCGCCACCTGGCTAGCTTTACACCTGAAATAATTACACGGAAACTGTATTCATTTAAACACTGCCTGGCCCATTAGTTTCAGCCTCTTATTGGCTAACTTCTCACATCTTGCTTTAACCCATATTTAGTAATCTATATAGTACCACGAAGTGGTCACTTACCAGGAGAGATCTTAACCTGCATCTGTCTTGGAGAGGAGAAGCATGGTGACTGACTATGGCGACTGCCTCTGGTGACTGCCTGAAGCATCTGCCTCACTCCCAGCATCTTGTTCTGTCTACTCCACCCACCTATGTTCTGACCTATTGGGCCAAGCAGTTTCTTTATTAATTAACCAATGGAAGTCCTCCATCAATCCCAGGTTTGTGGCTTAAAAGAATACAGGCAGTGCTGGTGCATACCATTAATCCTAGCACTCAGGAGGAAGAGGCAGACAGATCTCTGTGTTCTTGAGTTCAAGGCCAGCCTGGTTTACAAATCGAGTTCCAGGACAGCTAGAGATGTTATTCGGAGATACCATGTTATAAAAAACTAAAAGAAAAGAAAGAAGAGAAAGAAGAAAAAGAAACATCTAAAAATATCTTTATGGTAATGTCTATAATAGTGTTTGACCAAGTTCCTGGGCACCATAGGTTGACACATAAAATTAATTCTCATAAGCAGATAATAGACTTGCCATGCATAGCAACATCTCTCTGTCTCACAATTTTCCATGTTATTAATGTCTGGCATTGCTTTTGCACATTTGTAAAATTTAGGCATCAGTAGTCACGCACATTAGAGTTCATCACATTAAGTGCAGTTTATTTTTTACTTTATTTATTGTTATTGTTACTTTTACCAATAATGGATTCTAGGGCCTATTGAATGCCAGACAAGTGTACCATTGTGCTAAATATCTAGCCCTCAGGGTTTTCACAACGTCACGTGTATTGATTTTATTTGTGCATCCTGGGTTGGCCTTGAACTCAAGATTCTTCTGCCTCAAACTTTTGAGGCAGTGTGCCGGGATCTAAGCTATTGTTAAAGACTCTGTTGACAAAGTATTTTAGGGTTGGAGCAGAGAAGATACAAGATAAACCTGTATGCTTGGTAACAACAAGAAAGGAAGAAGATCTCAAAACCTTTCAATATCAAGAAGATGAAATCTTATCCAAGGGGAACAAGAGACAATCAAAAGAATGTACTATTTATAAAAAAAAGTAAATGTTGTAGTGTTGGGTTGTAACTTAGAATATATAGTAAGCATTCCTGGGTTGTTTGCTGTTAATAAATGCTGGAGTGATTGTGAAAGGGAGAAAGTAAGGCTGACTTTCACACCGAAGAGTGCCCAGTGATGTGTCAGTGTAGAAGAGTGCCCAGTGATGTGTGTCAGTGTTTCTTACTTCAGGAGAGAGAGCATGACTCCTTTGCTGTCACCTGAAAGCCAGTGGGACTGTCACTTCTAAAGACAGGCCATGCAAAGGAAAAACTGACATCATAGTGGAGAAGCCTGCCAAACCTCATCCAGCTGATGAAGGGTAGATATCAGTGACGTTCTGTGCATGGCATATTCTCTTTAACATGTGGTAAGGACTGTAGTCATCTTTGTGATGCTTCTTCAGAAAACTAGGACACCATAAGAAGCAGACAGAAATGATCTTTTAGGAGAAAATATTAGATACTTTCACATCAAAGGCATCTGTGAGAAAATACTTGGAAGAGTTTAGTGCAGTGTTCTAGGTGGACAAACTGGTGATGGAACTTGCTGTCTGTTTAGGAAATCGGCTAAGGGGCTACAAACACTCTACCATCTTTCAACTTTTCCATCTGCAGGAAATTATTCCAGAAACAAAGTATAAATTTAGTTTATTTATTTAATAAAACAGCCTTTGGACCTTTTTTGTTGTTGTTTTTGTTTGTATGAAGTTGCTGTGAGTATTCTTGGCCTCCCTACTGCCTCCCTAGTGCAGGGATTAAAGGCATGCCCCAGCACACCTGCCTGGCTGCCTTTCTTGACGTGTGAAATTCAATATTGTGAAGAATAGAAACTGTTTTAGTATCAACTAGGCATTTCTGGTCAACATGTCTCATTTTAATATTTCTCATAAAATGTATTAATATATAATGATATCAGTTTTGTATTTACAGTTAGTTCTGTTCACAAACTATAGCTCATTTATAGTAAAATTTTGTGGTCTTTGAAATGTTACATTAATATCTGAAACTTGAAACCATAGACTAGGTTAATGAGGTACAAACAAATAGCTATTTTGAAGGGGAAAAGTTAGTAGATTATTTTGAGAATCTGTGTTGTGATTACTTAGGGGATTACGATTTGGAAGGTATTTGTGTTAATACTGTGTTAGATCAAAATACAGAATTTTTGGAACTTATATTTTAATA
Organism: Arvicola amphibius; assembly: GCF_903992535.2. Lineage (NCBI taxonomy): Eukaryota > Metazoa > Chordata > Mammalia > Rodentia > Cricetidae > Arvicola > Arvicola amphibius. Next base: position 68,781,950 of record NC_052049.1, on the reverse strand, counting down.
GCATTGTCAGTTAAAATAGCAGATAAAATTAATCTACTAGAATAAAGGAATACTTTAAAGCAATTAAAAATGCAGCCTTCACTTGTATTCTCAGTGAACCATGAACCTGAGTAAGTCTCATGTCGGTTCCTGTCACTTTGTTTTTAGATTTGCTGTCTAGGATTGATTTGGATGAACTCATGAAAAAGGACGAACCACCTCTTGATTTTCCTGACACGCTGGAAGGATTTGAATATGCTTTTAATGAAAGTAAGTGCTGTACATTATACACACATATAAGTGTATGTATAATTTACTTAACAGTGTTTATAGAATCATAGGAAACATATTAGTTACTCTCACCTACCTAAGTAGAATATTTTGCAGGATTTTGGGGAAATCATGACTTATCTTTGTATAGTGAACTCCTTCACTCTAATAAAAGAATTAGGAGACAGTTTTCTGTAGTTTACAAATCTCATAAATTAAAAGACAATAATTTGACTTCATTTATACATTTTTACTTTGAGCATTCTACTCTGGTATCTAACTAGAAACTCCTAAGAAAGGCGCATTCTTTAACCTGCTATTTCAAATGAGGTGACTAGTAGTCATTATATGTGGCAATATTTTAAAGCAGAGTACCCAGTATTTCATTATTCTTCAGGAAAATATTTGTTTAAAATCTTTTTAAGTTTGGGATAAAATAATCTTTATACCTGAGCCACAATACACTATTGTATTTGAAGGCTTTTACTGTTTTGGGCAGGTAGCATGTAGTTGTCATTTCTATCTATTGCGTTTTAATTCCAGATGGTGATTGCTCATCACTGTGTTAGTGTGTCCCCCTTACACTTACAGGTGTAAGGAAGGGGCCTCTCTTCTGCCCATGTATACTTGCATACTCATGAGTTAAAGATGATAGTGGAAAGCCGGGCGGTGGTGGCGCACGCCTTTAATCCCAGCACTTGGGAGGCAGAGGCAGGCGGATCTCTGAGGTCGAGGCCAGCCTGGTCTACAAGAGCTAGTTCCAGGACAGGCTCTAGAAACTACAGGGAAACCCTGTCTCGAAAAAAAAAACAACAACAAAAAAAAAAAAAAACAAAAAAAAGATGATAGTGGAAACTTTGATCACTTTCAGATACTATTTTTTATAAAGAATATCTTATGACACAACATGTATAAATAGTAATCCTTCATTGCCTATTCGTGAGAAAGGATTAAAGCCATTGCCTTGTGGGCTGTGTTTCTTCTGGTTACTAGACTCTTCCCGTTGAAAGCAAGGGGCAGATGGTCTGTCTTTTCTCACTGTAAATAGGCTGATAATTAAACCTTTTAGTAAATAAAGTTTAATGTTTTCCACAAGGAGAGTTTTTTTGGAATACTATGATCTAGACGGTTAATTTAGCATTGCTCATGATAAAGAAACATGTTTTTGATATTTGAGGCATGTTTCCATGAAGACTACCACACTATAATTCTTTAACATACAGGATGGGAATATTATGACCAAAGGCTTACTGGTGCGTGGAGCCCTGTATGCCTCATTTGGACCTTACTTGCTCTGTGTCAGAAAATGCAGTCCAGGAAGGTTTGGATAGTTTCAATTGGTGTTAGCTCTCCTCCTCCTTTCCGGTCTCCATTGATAGCTTATTTTAGGGACTCATAGAAAACTGTTCCTCAAGGCTCTGAACCCCTTCTGTCCTAGGTAACTGCACAGTGCATGCTTATGTTCCCACATCATTCTGGACCTCACTGTTCATATACATCCCAGATGGCAGCTTTGCATTGCTGATTTTCTTTCATTACTATCTAACTTTCTGGAAAATTGCTTAAATTTTCAACATTTGTTGAAAATTTGTCTCCCAGGTAGCCGCTAAACTTCAAGTCTGAGGCCATGCTAATGGCATTATCTGGTAGGTGTTCTTAGTAGCCTTAAAGTAGTGTCAGCTTGCTTTAAAATATTGAGATGAAGATCAAGACTAGCTTTTAAATTCCTAGGGATCCTTCTTTTATATACTGAATAGGTTTATTATATTGGCATTTGAAAACAAAAATTTAGGAAGAAATCAAATATTTAAAAAAGTTATAATTATTTATTGTAAGTTCCATATTATTTAAGATATATTCTAAATCATTGGAATATTGCTTGTTGTCTTTTAGAGGGGCAGTTAAGACACATAAAAACTGGGGAACCATTTGTTTTTAACTACCATGAAGACTTACACAGGTGGAACCAGAAAAGATACGAAGCTCTGGGTGAGGTATGTCAAGGATATTGCTGCTTTGCCTTTTTTAATTTGAAGGTGGAGGTATGGCATAGATATTATTTTTACTGCATTTTCCAGTTCAGAGTACCAGGAACAATGGTTTGGACAGTGCAGCAGCTTACATACTCTTTCTATAAAAAGTCATTTCTAAAATAAGTTTTCCTTTTGTATTTGGTAATTTTCAGTCATTTACTAGAAGAATGTTTTTAATTCGAAAGCTTCTGCTTTTATACTGACATATCCTTCATATGACTTTGGTATTTTCCAGTAAGTTGTTTCTACGGAAAAGCAAATTTACACCAAATTTTACCATTTTTTGGTAATATTTCTTAAAAGATTGAATCTTCCACTGTGCCAGTAAGATGGGCATTACTTTTAAGTCTTTATTGATTTGATGATTGCTATTAAGATAGTTAGACTGAGCTGTTCTTCCTTCCCTCTAACTTGGTAATGTATTTGGCCTTTGAAAACTGGGTGTCTTACATTGTCTCACCAAAGAAAAGTGCCATTTGTCATTTTGGTGAATTTTCATCAGAACTAAGTATTTCATTTATTCAGTATCACATATTTTTAGTAAAACATATATAGACACATTTGTTTAATATGCTACTGAGATAACCACTCCCCCCACCCCCCGAGAGTATATTGACCTTTTAATACATTTGTTAGTTAAAAAATAACGTGGAGGGCATTTTGTAGTGTGAAGAGATCAAATACGATGAGACAGTTTTTTTCTTATGTCTCTTGCATTTCTGCATGTCTGAGGAAAAGTTTTGACTTTCTGTTCTAAAGTTTCTTTACAGAGACATTGTACTATGTTCTCACAGGCTTTAAGGGCGGAGAGTGTTGTGCCCCCTTTCTAAGGCACTTGGCAAATTTGTGTCCTAGTCAAGATAATAAAGACACCCCCAACCCCCTTCAATGGTGGCCAAGGTGGCAAGCTTACTTGTGAACTTCCGTGAGACCAGATTTGCTAAGCTTACGTTTTTGACTATGGAGTTCCCCTGTGTTCAGTTCACAGGAGAATTCCTGTGCCTCCATCTTGGATATAGGGGATCTAGAGGGAAGAAATTTGGTACCTGAAACTCCTGCTGTCTGTCTTCTGACCCAGTGGTCTGGTTTTTAAAGCAGTATTTCCAGTACTGTGCAGACTAACTTGTATTTTGGGACAAGGTAATTTCAGGTTAAAACTTCAACAGTTCTTCACTTCCCATTAGTTTATTCAACTTTTTTTTTTAATTTTGTGGTAATATAATGGCATCATTTCCCCCATTTCCTTTTTTCTTTTCAAACCCTCATGTATCTTCTCTTGCTCTTTTTCCAAATTTATGGCCTCTTTTTCTTTAATTGTTGTTACATATAATCTTGAATATTCTTTACTGTTTGTAACTTAAATGTATTCAGAGATCAGAATTACTTCTGCTTATGTTAAAATGCTTTCCCATTTCCAGTTGAATTATATACTGCAAATTTATGGTGTTTTCATTATAGAATAATTATACGATAATAATCTTATCTTAGGAAAGTGCTTGTGTTTGTGTTTAAATGACACTTACGTTTTATTCCTTTCTATAATCCATGTTTACCAGCTCCTTCAGATATGTTGTTATTCTACAAACATAACCGTGTGCAATTTTTTGGCATTTTTTTTGGTGTGTTTGTGTGTGTGTATGTGTGTGTAGTTGAGGCTGACTTGAAACTCACAGTATAGCCCAGGCTGGCCTTGAACTTGAAATCTTCTTCCTCAGCCTCAGCCTGTCTAGTACTTGCATAGCAAGTCTACCTTACTGTACTTGGCACACACCTATATTATGTAGCCTTCTGCTTCTTTTTCCTCAAAACTGTATGCTTCATCTTTTATAGCAAATCAACCTAATGGACTGGAAAGATGGATCAACATGGCAAAGCACTTGCTGCCAAGCCTGATTATCTGAGATTGACCGTCAGAATCCATATGGTGGGATGAGAGAGCTGACTCCCTCTAGTTGTTTTCTGACTCCCCACACTCTTGTGGTATACATGCACTCACACACACACACACACACACACACACACACACACACACACACATACACACTCACACACACACACCCCAAACAGGCAAACAAGTAATGTAAGACAAAATTCCACTATTACAACTTGTTTTCTCTTTATGTGGTCATAAAACTTACAGGATTTAATTTTTAATGCATTTCTTTTTTTAAATTTATTTTTTTATTGCTTTATAAATAATACCATTCAAATTTTCCACTTCTTCCCCTCCCATTTCCCTCCCGCTTCCCACCTCTCCCTCCCCCTCTCCCTCCAGTCCTAAGAGAGGGCAGGGAACCCTGCCCTGTGGGAAGTCCAAGGCTCAACCCCCTCCATCCAGCTTACGAAGGTGTGCATCCAAATAGACTAGGATCCCAAACAGCCAGTACATGCAGTAGAGACAGATCCCAGTACCATTATCATTGGCTTCTCAGTCTGTCCCGATTGTCAGCCACATTCAGAGGGTCCAGTTTGATCCCATGCTCATTCAGTCCCAGTCCAGCTGGATTTGGTGAGCTCCCATTAGATCAGGCATACTGTCTCAGTGGATGAACCAACCCCTTGCGGTCCATAGCAGCAGTATTTGTAATAGCCAGAACCTGGAAACAACCTAGATGCCCCTCAGTGGAAGAATACATAAAGTGTGGCACATCTAAACATTGGATACTACTCAGTGTTAAAAAATAATGACATCTTGAATTTTGCATGCAAATGGATGGAAATAGAAAACACTATCCTGAGTGAGATAAGCCAGACCCAAAAATACAGATATAATATTTACTTACTCATTAGTGGATTCTAGCCATAAACAAAGGACATTGAGCCTATAGTTCGCTATTCATCAAAGCTAAGTAATAAGGTGAACCCAAAGAAAAACATATATATATATATATATATATATATATGTATGTATCCTCTTGGAAATTGGAAGCAGACAAGATCGCCAGGCAAAAGTTGGGAGCATGGGGGGTGGGGGTGGAGTCAGGGAAGGGGGGAGGGGGTTAAAGAAGGGAGAAGGGGAGGGTTGGGGAGAGCTTGGGGGAGTGGGATGGTTGAGATGGAGGAAGGACAGATATAGGAGCAGGGAAGGAGATATCTTAAGTGAGGGAGACATTTTGGGGTTGGCAAGAGGCTTGGCTCTAGAGGGGTTCCCAGGTGTCCACAGGGATGTCCCCAGCTAGGACCCTGGTCAGTAGAGGAGAGAGTGCCTAAACTGGCCTTGTCCCGTAGTCATACTGATTACTATCTTGAATATCACCATAGAACCTTCGTCTGGCCATGGATGGAGATAGAGACAGAGACCCACATTGGAACAGAGAACTGAGCCCCTAAGGTCCAGTTTAATGCATTTCTTTAAGAAGTTTTTGAAATTAAAGTATAATTATATCATTTTCCCTTCCCTTTCCCCTTTCTACCTTTTCCCATGTATTCCCCTTTGCTTACTCTCAAATTCATGACCCATTTTATTCAATTGCGCGTGTGTGTGTGTGTGTGTGTGTGTGTGTGTGTGTGTGTGTGTGTGTATGTATGAATATGTGAATACAGGCTAAGCTGAATCATTTCTTAAATCATTATTTCCTTAAGTCAGTGTTTCATAGATCAATAAATCCCTGGGTTTCACATACCAATCAATTTTCTCTCCTAGTATGTTGACTGCAAGCAGACATAACTTGTTCACATAGAATTCAGTGTATCTCAAAGCCTGGAATAGAAAAGGGAAAGTTTTCTCATTATAGGATTTGTTTATGTCACCTTACCTTTTGGTTTCATGTTTGAAATACTTGTTTCATTGATAATTTGTTATGGAAGATTACTAAATGAATTCCATTTCCTGTATTTAGCTAATGAATTGTATAAAGTATAGTTATATATCACAGTGACACAGTTGTCACTGTAGTGAATGAGTTTGTTTGGAATAACTATAGAATCCAATGTTTCTCTAGGCGCACTATTCCCTAATTAATTCCATTTCTGAGTCAGGCCTTCAAATGCAGTGTAATCAACTTCTTGTTCTTCAGTCATGCCTTGTTCTTTTTTTTAAAGTTAAATTTATCCTTTAAAAAACAATCTTTGACTTTGCAAAAGCAAGAAAATAACTGGCAGCATCCATCGGTGTGAGTGAAATCAAAGTGCAGAATTAGTTTAAGAGGAAGAGAGAAAAATACAGGAAATATCAAAAGGCATAAAGACCCAGCAATACTCCTCCTGCTGAGCAGAAAACTTCAGCTTTCCCTGAAGATTTTGGAGGAACCCTGGAGTTTCATCCTTGCCCAGGAGACAAATGCAGATGCTTTTTTTTCTGTCACCAACAACCAGTTTTTATACTTATATTCCTTACCCTTAGAACTTGTATTTTCAATAAAGAGTTGAATTCTCAAAAAAAATCTCTTTTCATTTTAAATAACTATCCCAGTTCCTGCTCCCTTCCCTCCTCCCGCTCTCCTCACCTTTTCCTTACCCCAGGCCTCCCCCACTCCTCAGAGAGGGTAACCGAGACCCTCCCCCCTATATCTAGACTGAGCAAGGTATCCCTCCAAAGAGAATGGGCTCCAACCCACCAGTTCAAGCACTAGGCGTAAATCCTGGTCCCACTGCTAGTGGCTCTGCTGCTGCCCTAGCCACACAATTGTCCCCCACACTCAGAGCGCCTACTTCGGTTCTATTCAGGTTCCCCCACTGCCAGTCTAGAGTCAATGAGCTCTCATTAGCTTAGGTCAGCTGTTTCTGTGGGTATCCCCATCATAATTTTGACCATTTTGGTAATATTATCACTCCTCCCACTCTTGGACTGGTCTCCAGAGGCTCAGCCCAGTGCTTAACTGTGAATCTCTGCATCTGCTTTCTTGAGTTGCTGGGTGAGGTTCTATGATGACAATTAAGGTAGTCATCAGGTCCATCTGATTACAGGGAAGGCCAGTTCAGGCATCCTCTTGACTAAAGCTTAGGGTCTTAGCTGGGTTCATTCTTGTGGATTCCTGAGAATTTCCCTAGTGTCAGGTTTCTCGTTTGCCCCATAATGGCTCCCTCAATCAAGATACCTCTTTCCTTGCTCTGTCCTTCCCACATCTCAACCATCCTATTCCTTCTTATTCTCCTCATCCCTCCCCTTGACCCCTCCACCTCCTCTTCTGCCCTCCTTCTCCCCTCCCAATTTTCTCAGGAGATCTTGTCTATTTCCCATTCCCAAGGGGATCCATGTATGTCGTTCTTAGGGTTCTTCTTGTTATCTAGCTTCTCTGGGGTCATGGGCTATATAGACTGGTTATCTTTGTTTTATGTCTAACATCCACTTATGAGTGAGTGCATACCATGTTTGTCATTCTGGGGCTGGGTTACCACACTCAGGATGCTTTTTTCCCATCCATTTGCATGCAAATTTCAAGATGTCATTTTTTAATTTTTTTTTTATTTTTTTACTTCTGAGTAGTACTCCATCGTGTAAATGTACCACATTTTCTTTATCATTTCTTCTATTAAGGTACACCTAGGTTGTTTATAGGTTCTGGCTATTGCAAATAATGCTGCTGTGAACAGAGTTGAACAAATGTCCTTGTGGTATGAGTGTGCATCTTTTGGTATATACCCAAGAGTGGTATTGATGGGTCTTGAGGTAGTTTGATTCCCAACATTTTGAGAAACTGCCATACTGATTTTCAAAGTGGTTGTACAAGTTTGCATTCCCACCAGCAACGGTGGAGCGCTCCCCTTACTCCACATCCTCTCTGGCTTAAACTGTCATTGATGTTTTTTATCTTAGCCATTCTGAGTAAGATATAAGATATAAAATATCTTAGAGTTGTTTTGATTTGCTTTTTCCTGATGGCTAAGGATGAAAAGCAATTCCTTAAATGTCTTTCAGGCATTTGCAATTCTTTTGTTTAGAATTGTTTAGATCTGTACCCCATTTTTTGATTGGATTATTTTGTATTTTGCGTCTAGTTTTTGAGTTCTTTGTATATTTTGGAGATCAGTTCTTTGTGTGATGTGGGATTAGTGAAGATCTTTTCCCATTTAGTAGGCTGCCATTTTGTCTTATTGACTCTATCCTAAGCCTTATAGAAGCTTCTCAGTTTCCAGAGGTCCTGTGCCTGTATCTTAAGTTGTTTTGAGAAGTCCTTCCTCCCTCAACACAAGACCCATTTTAGAGGTCTTCATGGATTGTCATCTTCCATCTGTTAGAGGCTCTCTTTGCTTTCATTCCATTTTCTGATTCTTCCTTTCCTCCTCTCCCATCTATGTAAAAGTAACCTAAGGAAAGTTTAAGATCAGTATTGTTCAGTACAATTTAAAATACAAAGAAAAGAGATAGCCATCCAGTGCTGGTGACATAACTCATATGAGTCTGGTGGGAGCAGAGAACTGACTCAAAAGTCCTTCCTTCTGTAGTACTTGCAACTCACCACTTTATTTTGTTTATTATTTATTTTAATATTTGTTTTAATAATATATGCATGGGTGTTTTGCCTATATGGATGTATGTGTACTATGCCTGTAGTACCTGCAGAAGCCAGAAGAGGACTTTGGATTTTTTTTTTTTTTTTTTTTTGGTTTTTCGAGACAGGGTTTCTCTGCAGCTTTAGAGCCTGTCCTGGAGCTAGCTCTTGTAGACCAGGCTGGTCTCGAACTCACAGAGATCCGCCTGCCTCTGCCTCCCGAGTGCTGGGATTAAAGGCGTGCGCCACCACTGCCCGGCTGGATTTTTTTGAACTGGAATCCAGACAGTTGCTAGTTTGAGTACTGGGAATTGAACCTGCGTCCTTTACAGGAGCAACAAATGCTATTAACCACTGAGCCATTTCTCCAGCCCCCTATATTTATTTTTGTGTATTTTAAGCATTTTACACAAATTGTGTTCTTGTGATATTTGTTGAATAATAAATTATTACTATGCAAATATATGTAAATTATGGTTGTGAATTTTATGAAAATTTAATGTTAGAAATTTAATAAAATATTTGATTTTTTATTAGAAGAAAGGAAGTTACATTTTTTGCCATTTCTAAAGCTAAAATTTAAAAATAGTATTTGTTTCTGTTCCCATTAAATATCTATAAATTCCAAACTATCTGTTGCTTAAAGCTTATTTGAAAAATAAAGTTTACCATAACCTTCATGGTTTTCCAACGATCTAAAAGGAAACCCTTGTATTTTTGACTGTTTCCTCATTGAATACCAAGTTTTGCCTTTAGCTGATGGCTACTAAGTAGTTTACATTTATGTCTATTTCTCTGTTAAGGACTCTGTCACAAGTCATGTAGCACAAACTGTTTTTAAGGCCTGTTCCTGAAATGTTCTACCACTTCTGTATAAATTAAATGTAGTGTACAAGTAAAGGAAACTGAAATGCCAGTTCATTTTCTGAATGTAGTGTCATGACACATAGAAGAATATATTCAGTTACATTTTTGTAGTCCAGCAAATGCTTGTTGTGCTAATACATGTAGATTTTTGTGCTGCACACATAAGGCTTGAGGAATATATAGCATTTAATAATGTCGGGTTCTTTCAGTTTAGAAAGGGCCGTCAGCTTACATAGGAAGAAGACTGTTTGGAAAGGATTATGTATAAAACAAAGGTCTGTAGTGTGTCGATATTGGAATTGAATGTTAAGAAATAACATTTTTTGTGAGACTCAGTCAGAATGGAAAGGCTCTCATGCTAAGTGTAAACAGGACGGTAGAGGCTGTTTATAACCTGTGAGATTTTTCAAACTTTAGCATCAACATTGAGTCACTGCTAACCAGGCATGATAGAACGGGAAATTTCACTTTATTGCCTATTTTGGACCTTTGCGGAATCAATAAATTCTTCTTCTTCTTCTTCTTTTTCTTCTTCTTCTTCTTCTTCTTCTTCTTCTTCTTCTTCTTCTTCTTCTTCTTCTTCTTCTTCTTCTTCTTCTTCCTTCTCTCCTCCTCCTCCTCTTCCTTTTCTTTTTCTTCTTCTTTCTTTCTTCTTCTTCTCTCTCTTTCCTCTTCCTCATCCTCCTCCTCCTCCTCTTCCTCTTCTTTTTTTTTTGAGACAGTGTTTCTTTGCAGCTTTGGAAACTGTCCTGGAACTAGCTCTTGTAGACCAGGCTGACCTTGATCTCACAGAGATCTGCCTCCCAAGTGCTGGGATTAAAGGCATGTGCCACTACGGCTTGGCTGTTAATGTTCTTAATAAGAAAAAGGAAGCCACAATTAGGTAATCTCACAAGTCTGGCTCTTTATTAAGGAATAGTGCAAAGTACAATACTAGCAGAAGCAACTGAGGTCATAAATCCCTCCCTACCCTAACCTAACTGGTAAAATCTTTTGTAAAATAGTGGAAAATAATTGAAAAAAAATTACACTGAAAAAATATTTATTAAAAACTGTAGGACAGTTGGATCTTACAGAATTTTTTGATGACTCTGTTAAGGTGTACATATGAAGAACAATGCAAAGTTTATTTTAATACTCAAATATTTAAATGCAATCCACATAATGATGTAATTCGCAACCTGTGGGCCATGACCCCTTGGGATTGAACAACCCTTTCACAGGAGTCATATATCAGATATCCTGCACATCAGATATTTGTTTATTCATTTATTTTTTAATTATTATTTTATTTATTACTTTAAAAAAATATCAATCCAAATTTCCACTCTCTCCCCTCCTCCCACTCCCTTCACATACCCTCTCCCTAACCCCACTTCAATCCTAAGAGATGACAAGGCACCCTGCCCTGTGGAAAGTCCAAGGCCCTCCCTACTACATCTAGATTGAGCAAGGTATACATCAAAAGAGAATAGCATCCCAAAAAGCCAGTAGAGACAAATCCTACTGACACTGTCATTGGCCCCTCAGTCTGCCCCGAATTTCACCTACATTTAGAGGGATTAGTTTGATCCCATGCTCCTTCACTACCAGTCCAGCTGGAGTTGGTGAGCTCCCATTAGCTCAGGCTAACTGTCTCAGTGGATGAACCACTCATGGTCTTGACCTCCTTGCTCATACTCTCACTCCTTCCACTCTTCGACTGGATCTTGGGAGCTCAGTCCAATGCTTCAATATGGGTCATTGCCTCTGTTTCCATCTGTTGTTGGACAAAGGTTCTATGGTGATATTTAAGATAATCATCAGTCTGACTACAGGGCAAGGCCAGATCAGGCATCCTCTCCTCTATTGCTTAGGGTCTTAGCTGGGGTCATCTTTGTGGATTCCTGGGAATTTTTCTAGAGCCAGGTTTCTTGCTAACCCCATAATGGCTCACTTAATCAAGATATCGCTTTCCTTGCTTTCATATCTGTCCGTCCTCCATCTCAACTATCCCATTCCTTCAAGTTCTCCCCAAACCTTCTCTTCTCCCCTCCTTTTCCCCTTCTACCCTTTCTTCTACCCCTGCCCCCACGTTCCCAAATTTTGTCAGGCGATCTTGTCTGTTTCCAATTTCCAGGTGTGTGTGTGTATTGCTTCATCTTTTTACTTAGCTTCTCTAGGATCATGAACTATAGGCTCAATATCCTTTGTTTATAGCCAGGGTCCACTCATGAGTGCCTACATACCATATTTATTTTTTGGGGTCTGGGTTACCTCACTCAGGATAGTGTTTTCTCATTCCATCAATTTGCATGCAAACTTCAAGATGCCATTGTTTTTTACCCCCGAGTAGTACTCTAATGTGTGGATGTGCCACACTTACTTTATCCATTCTTCCATTGAGGGGCATCTAGGTTATTTCCAGGTTCTGCCTATTAAAAATAATGCTGCTATGAGCAAAGTTGAACAAATGCTTATGTAGTATGATTGAGCATCTTTTGTGTATATTCCCAAGAGTGTAATTGCTGGATAATGGGGTAGATTTGATTCTCAATTTTCTGAGAAACCCCCACACTGATTTCCAAAGTGATCACATAAGTTTGCATTCCCACCAGCAATGGATGAGTGTTCCCCTTATTCCAAATCCTCTCTAGCACAAGCTATCGTTGGTGTTTTTCATCTTAGTCATTCTGACAGGTGTAAGATGGTATCTCAGAGTTGTTTTGATTTGCATTTCCCTGATAGCTAAGGAAGTTGAACAAATCCTTAAGTATCTTTTGGCCATTTGAAATTCTTCTGTTGAGAATTTTCTGTTTAGTTCAGAACACCATTTTTTAATTGGGTTATTTAAAATTTTCATCTCTAATTTCTTGAGTTTTTTTTATATATTTTGGAGATCAGTCCTTTGTCTGATGTGGGGTTGGTAAAGATCTTTTCCCATCCATTAGGCTGTCTTTTTGTCTTATTGACTGTGTTTTTTGCTTTACAGAAGCTTCTCAGTTTCAGGAGGTCTCATTTATTTATTGTTGCTCTTATTGTCTATGCTATTGGGGTTATATTTAGGAAGTGGTCTCCTGTGCCCATGCACTAAAGGCTATTTCCCACTTTCTCCTCTATCAGGTTCAGTGTGGCCAGATTTATATTGAGATCTTTAATCCATTTGGACTTGAGTTTTGTGCATGGTGATAGATATGGATCTATTTTCATTCTTCTACAGGTTGACATCCAGTTATGCCAGCACCATTTGTTGAAGATGATTTTTTTCCATTGTATAATTTCATTTTCTATGTCAAAAATCAGTTGTTCATAGGTGTGTGGATTAATATCCAGGTCTTTAATTGTATTCTATTGGCCAACGTCCCGGTTTTTATGCCAGTATCAAGCTGCTTTTATTACTGTAGCTCTGTAATAGAGATTGATGTCAGGGATGGTAATGCCTCCAGAAGTTCCTTTATTATATAGGATTGTTTTGTCTATCCTTGGTTTTTGTTTTTCCATATGAAGTTAATTATTGTTTTTAAGGTCTGTGAAGAATTTTGTTGGGATTTTGATGGGTATTGTAGTGAATCTATAGATTGCTTTTGGTAGGATTGTCATTTTTACTATGTTGATCCATTCTATCCAAAAGCATGGGAGATCTTTCCATTTTCTGGTATCCTCTTCATTTTCTTTCTTCAAAGACTTAAAGTTCTTATCAAATAGGTCTTTGACTTTCTTGGTTAGTGTTACCCCAAGATATTGTATGTTATTTGTGGTATTGTGAAAGGTGATGTTTCTCTGATTTCCCTCTAATCTCTTTCTTTGTGTATAGAAGGGCTACTGATTTTTTTGAGTTGATCTTGTATCCTGCCACATCACTGAAGGTATTTATCAGCTCTAGGAGTTCTCTGGTAGGGTTTTTGGGGCCACTTACGTACTCTATCATATTATCTGCATATAGCGAAAGTTTGACTTCTTCCTTTCCAATTTGAATCCCCTTCATCTCCTTATGTTGTCTTATTGCTATTGCTAGAACCTCAAGAACTATATTGAAGAGATATAGAGAGTGGACAGCCTTGTCTTGTTCCTGATTTTAGTGAAATCACTTTGAGTTTCTCTCCATTTAATTTGATGTTAGCTGTTGGCTTGCATTAAATTGCTTTTATTATATTTAGATATGATTCTTGTATCCCTAATGTCTCCAAGACCTTTATCATAAATGGGTGTTGAATTTTGTCAAATGCTCTTTCATCATCTAATGAAATGGTATTGTGGTGTTTTTCTTTCAGTTTATTTATATGATGCATTACATTGATAGACTTTTATATGTTAAACCAGCCCTGCATCTCTGTGATGAAGCCTACTTGATCATGATGGATGATTTTTTTTAATGTGTTCTTGATTTGGTTTGCCAGTATTTTATTGAGAATTTTTGTGTCAATGTTCATGAGTAAGATTTGTCTATAATTGTCTTTCTTGGTTGAGTCTTTGTGTGGTTTTGGTATCAGTGTAACTGTAGCCTCATAAAAAGAGTTTGGCAGTAACCCTTCTGTTTCTGTTATGTGGAACACTTTGAGGAGTATAGGTATTAACTTTCCTTGGAAGTTCTGGTAGAATTCTGCACTAAAACATCAGGTCCTGGTTTTTTTTTTTTTTTTTTTTTGGTTGGGAGGTTTTTGATGACAGCTTCTATTTTCTTGAGGCATCAGGTCTATTTAAATTGCTCACCTGGTCTTGATTTAATTTTGGTATATTGTATCTATGTTAAAAATTGTCCATTTCTTTTACATTTTCCAATTTTGTGAAGTATAGGTTTTTGTATTAAGACCTAATGGTTCTCTGAATTTCCTCAGTGTCTGTTGTTATGTCTCCTTTTCATTTCTCATTTTGTTAATTTGGATGTTCTCTCTGCCTTTTGATTAGTTTGGATAAGGGTTTGTCAATCTTGTTGATTTTCTCAAAGAACCAGTTCTTTGTTTCATTAATTCTTTGTATTGTTTTCTTTGTTTTTTTTTTTATTTTGTTGATTTCAGCCCTCAGTTTATTATTTCCAGTCTTCTACTTCTCCTGGGTGAGTTTGCTTCTTTTTTTTTTTTTTTTTTTTTTTTTTTTTTTTTGTGCTTTCAGGTGTGCTCTGAAGTCACTAATGTGAGCTTTCTCCTTTTTCTTTATGTGAGCACTTAGTGCTATGAACTTTCCTCTTAGCACTGCTTTCATAGTGTTCCAAAGGCTTTTGTATATGCTGTGCCTTCATTTTCGTTGAATTCCAGGAAAACTTTAATTTCTTTCTTTATTTCTTCCTTGGCCTAGGGGTGGTTCATTAGTTGACTGTTGAGCTTCTGAGTTTCCATGAGATTGTAGGCTTTCTGGGAGTAGTATTTTTGTTTAATTCTAACTTTATTCCATGATGATTCGATAAGACACAGGGGGTTACTCCATTTGTTTTTGTATCTGTGGATGTTTGCTTTGTTACTGAGTATGTGATCAATTTTCGAGGAGGTTCCGTGAGGTGCTGGATAGAAGGTATGTTCTTTTCTGTTTGGGTGGAATGTTTTATAAATGTCTGTTAAGTCCATTTGATTCATTACGTCTGTTAGTTCTCTTATTTCTCTGTTAAGTTTCTGTCTGGTTTACCTGTCCATTGGTGAGAGAGGAGTGTTGAAATCTCCTGTTATTAGTGTGTGGGGTTTGATGTGTGATTTAAGTTTTAGTAATGTTTCTTTTACATATGTGGGTGCTCTTGTATTCGTGGCATAAATATTCAGGATTGAGACTTCATCTTGATGAGTTGTTCCTATTATGAGTATAAAGTATCTTTCTCTATTTCTTCTGATTGATTTTTAGTTTGAAATCCATTTTGTTAGATATTAGGATAGCCAACCCACCTCGGTTCTTAGGTCCATTTGATTGGAAACCTTTTCCCAACCCTTTACTGTGAGGTAGTGTCTGTTTTTGAGGTTGAGGTGTTTTTCTTGTAAACAGCAGAATTGTGGATCCTGTTTTCGTATCCAATCTCTTAGCCTGTATCTTTTTTTTTTTTTTTTTTTTTTTTTGGTTTTTCGAGACAGGGTTTCTCTGCAGCTTTTTTAGAGCCTGTCCTGGAACTAGCTCTTGTAGACCAGGCTGGCCTCGAACTCACAGAGATCCGCCTGCCTCTGCCTCCCGAGTGCTGGGATTAAAGGCGTGCGCCACCACCGCCCGGCTTAGCCTGTATCTTTTTATAGGTGAATTGAGTCTATTGATATTAAGTGATATTAATGACCAGTGATTCGTAACTCTGGTTATTTTTTGGTAGTAGTGTTTGTGTGTTTCCCTTCTTTGGGTTATGCTGGTGGGGGTGTTTCAGATTTCTGTGTTATTGTGGATGTAGTTAGCTTCCTTGGGTTGAGGTTTTACTTCTAGTACTTTCTGTAAGGTTGGGTTTGTGGATACATATTGTTTAAATCTGTTTTTGTCATGGAATATCTTGTTTTCTCCATTGATGGTGAAAGAAAGCTTTGCTGGGTATAGTAGTCTGGGCTTGCATACAATGTCTCTTAGTGTCTACAGCACATCTATCCAAGACCTTCTGGCTTTCATGGTTTCTGTTGAGAAGTCAGGTGTAATTCTGATAGGTTTACCTATATATGTTACTTGACCTTTTTCCTTTGCAGCTTTTAATATTCTTTCTTTATTCTGTATGTTTTGTGTTTTGATTATTATATGGTGATGGGATTTCTCGTTTTGATCCAGTTTATTTGGTGTTCTGTAAGCTTTTTGTACCTTCATAGGGATATCCTTCTTTATGTTGGGGAAGTTTTCTTCTGTAATTTTATTGAATATATTTTCTGTGCCTTTGAGCTGGAGTTCTTCTCCTTCTTCTGTCCCCGTTATTCTTAGGTTTGGTCTTTTCATGGTGTCCCAGAAATCCTGAATATTTTGTGTTAAGAATTTGTTGGATTTAATGTTTGCTTTGACCAATGAGTCTATTTCCTTTGTTGCATCTTCAGTGCCTGAGATTCTTTCTTCTATCTCTTGTATTCTGTTGGTTATTCTTTTCTCTGTAGTTCCTGTTCATTTACCCAGATTTTCCATATCCAGAATTCCCTCAGTTTGTGTTTTCTTTATTACCTCTATTTCAGTCTTCAAGTCTTGAACTGTTTTTTTCACCTGTTTGATTGCTTTTTCTTGTTTTTTTTTTTTTTTGGTATCTTTGAGGGATTTATTAATTTCTTCCAACTTTTTGTTTGTCTTCTCTTCCATTTCTTTTGGGAGTTTTTTACTTCCTCTTTAAAGGTCTCCATCTTTTTCATAAAGTTAGGTTTAAAGTTGTTTTCTTTTTTTTCTTTTTTCTTTTTTTTTTTTTTTGGTTTTTCGAGACAGGGTTTCCCTGTGGTTTCTAGAGCCTGTCCTGGAACTAGCTCTTGTAGACCAGGCTGGCCTCGAACTCAGAGATCCGCCTGCCTCTGCCTCCCGAGTGCTGGGATTAAAGGCGTGCGCCACCTCCGCCCGGCTAAAGTAGTTTTCTTCTACTTCTTCTGGCTTAGGATGATCAAGTCTTCCTGTTTTGTGTCCACTGGATTCTGGTGTCACCATGTTGCTTTTTAGGATGTTGGAGCTATTCTTGCATTGGCTCCTACCCATCTCTTCCTTCAAATGAGTCCGGCAGTGCTTTGGCATTTTGGCCCATTCCTTGCTGTGACTGTCTGAGTACTTGGGAATTTTTGTTGGTCTGTCTTCTCTTAGGTCCTCTCAGTATTGGAGTAATCTTTGTTGCAGGATTCCATGGAGCTAGTAGGAGAAAAGCAGGTTTGGGGGCGTGTTGGGTTTGGAATAGTCCAGCAATGGGAAAACTCCCTGTTTGCTGGCCAGAAAAGCTGAGGGAGTTGGGGACAGGCCCCTGTCTTTTGTCCCACTGGGGAGGTCCCAGAGAGGGGATGTCCAGCTGTCTGGCCCTGTGGCTGCTGTCCCATCTCTTAGGTTCCCTCAGTATTGGAGCAGGGTTCCAAGACCTTTCACGTGAAAAGGCGGGTTTGGGGGTGGGGTGGGTTGGGGGATAGCCCAGCATCAGTAAAACTCCCTGCTGGCTGACTAGAAATGTAGAGGGAGTTAGTGAAGGGGCCCTGGGTTTTGTTCCACTGGGGAGGTCCCAGAGAGTGGGGTGTCCTGCTGTCTGGCCCTTTGGCTGCTGACTTACCTCTCAGCAGTGGAGCAAGCTGTGTTGCAGGGTTCCAAGGACCTAGCAGGTGAAAAAGTGGGCTTGGGAGTAGGGTGGGATGGGGGATAGTCCAGTGGCAGGAACACTCCCACTCCCCTCTGGCTCTTAGGTCCCCTCTGCACTGGAGCAAGCTGTGTTGCCCACATCAGATATTCACATTATGTTTTATAACAATTACAAAGTTACAGTTATGAAGTAGCAATGAAAATAATTGTATGTTTGGGGATCAGCACAACATGAGAAACTGTAGTAAAATATCAAGACATCAGGAAGGTTTAGAACCACTGCTTTAAAAAGCAGTCTGAATTTTAAGAGAAATGTCTAATTCTAGCTTGAAGCAAGAAATGACTGTTGTCAAGCTTAGCATATTTTGTTAATGAGATTGTAAGAAATCTTCACAACTGCTTGTTCTTTTCAAGCTTCAGAATAAGATAAAATTAAAAATAGCAATACAATAGCCCACATAGCAACAAAGAAACACAAAAAGAATAGCCCCAAATCCCACTCCCCCATACCCCCAAACTCACCAATGGATATAAGTCATGAATAAGTAGTTCACTGAGAAAGAAATGCAAATAATTTTAAACATGTGAAGTTCTATTTAACCTCATATACACTGTTGACTAGGCTTTACAGAATCAGGATTTTCAAGTATTGTTGGCAGGATTGTAGATGATTAAGTCTCATTAGAGTATTGATTGCTACTATCTTAATAGAATTACACAGGCATTTTCCCTTTGGTATGAGAACAGGGGAAAAAAAACCTAGATTTATTGTGCAAGCCTGAGAAGGTCTCAGTATTCTATTGCTGGAACTGAGCTACAGGGGCTGTTTTGCAAGAAGCAGAGAGGCCTCTAGTAATGAAGGGTGGTTCCCCAGGTGACAGCAAGCAAGAACTATATCTCAGTCTTACCACTGTAGTAAATGGGTTTCACCAAGCTCTTGGCAGTAGATAGTTTCTGCAGTATCCAGTTAAGAGTGCAGCTGTCATACAAATCTTTACTTGTTTGGTTACAGTTACTCTGAGATATTTTATGGTATTTGTGGCTGTTGTGAAGGGTGTTGATTCTCTGATTTCTTCCCCAGCCCTTTTATAATCTGTGTACAGGAAGGTTACTGATTTTTTTTTGAGTTAATTTTGTATCCTGCTACATTGCTTAAAGTGTTTTTGAGTTGTAGAAGTTCCTTGGTAGAATTTTTGGGATCACTTATGTAAACTATCATATCATCAGCAAACAGTGAGAGTTTGACTTCTTCTTTTCCAATTTGTATCCTCTTGATCTCCCTTTGGTGTCTTATTGCTCTTGCTAGGACCTCAAGAACTATATTGAATAGATATGGAGAGAGTGGACAACCTTGTCTTGTTCCTGATTTCAGTGGAATCGCTGGGAGTTTCTCTCCGTTTAGTTTGATGTTGGCTATTGGCTTGCTGTATATTATGTTTAGGTATGTTCCTTGTATCCCTGCTTTCTCCAAGACCTTTATTATGAAGGGTTGTTGTATTTTGTCAAAAGCTTTTTCGGCATCTGAGATGATCATGTGGTTTTTATTTTTCAGCTTGTTTATATGGTGGATTACGTTGACAGATTTTCGTATGTTGAACCATCCCTGCATCTCTGGGATGAAGCCGACTTGGTCATGGTGGATGATGGTTCTGATGTGTTCTTGGATTCTTTTTGCCAGTGTTTTATTTAGTATTTTTGCATCAATGTACATGAGGAGGTAGAAACCAAAGGATTGCCATAAATTTGTGGCCAGCTTGGACGGCATAATAAATTGAAAACCAATTTAGGCTAGAATGAGACCCTGTCTCAAAAATCCACCACCACCACTGCCATCACCACCAAACAACAACAAAATTCTAGGCCTGCTATTTCTTTGAACCGTATGTCAGAGGTATAGTTGTAAATGTGCATTCTTGAGGGACAAAGAACATGCTTGTGTATTATTCACCATAATAAGGATTCCCAAGTGCTGTATTCCTGTAATAGCTTCTCTTCAGTTTTAGGGTTTTAGATTACCCTCTTGGAGATTAGGAGCTAGGGAATCAATGCAAATTAGCTGGTGCTGTGCCATCATTAATGCACTCCCTTCATTTCATTGTCATTGACCCAGGGATTGTGTTCTGTGTTAGCATGCACAGAGTGGTAAAAAGCTGAACAACCTCTGAGTAGCGGATAAGCAGATCTCAGGCCCTTCAGTGATGATGGAGTCTATAATTGGTCCTTAGTAATCCTAAATCATTCCAACTTCTCACTCTGCTTGCTGCTGGACCTGGATTTTAGAGAATGATGTCTCTGGATTTTATGTGGACATTAACTTGCTTGTTCTTTTTAGATGGTTAGTACTATCATTCATTCCGGTATTTAAGTCAGAATTGTCGTTGCTTCAGTCCTTGATAATTACCACGTCTTGTCATTTTAACTTCTTAACATACTGTCTTTCTGTCTTCATTTACTGTAGTTTAGCTGCAGTTTACATAATCTCTTAATTAGCTTACTTTAAGTTTTACTGCTCTGCACTGAATTGTGTTCCTGACTTCAAATTCAAAATGTAATCTTTCTTTAAATTGGGTTTTAAAGACCTTAAGTAAGTTAACTTAAGTAAGGATACAATGGTGGTGTGACAGAGATTTTTCTCTCCTTGTATGACACTGGAGTAATGGTTATGTGGGGCAGTGAGAAGGTAAATACATGTGGGGGTGGGGAATGGAAGCATGGAAGGATTTGAAGAATATTAAAGAAACCCCAAAACAAAAAGCTCTTCATTGGGAACCAAATTAGCCTGTACCTTGGTCATGAACTGCTGAGCCTTCAGTTTCACCCTTTATGTCTATGGTATTTTTACTTCCTTTCTTGCCCTAACCCCAACTCACCCTGTGTTTGAGCTATATAAACTTACTGACTTTTTAAAATATCCGTCATACTGTTTTATATATCTGGTACTCATCTCAGGGAAAGAGCATGTGGTACTGGCTGTGTGTTTTAGTATCTCATCAGTTTGAGGGTATTTATTGATCTCTCAGTCTTAGTTCAACCTGTAATAATGGTTTCTTTGATTTGTGTAGGATAGACTGGTCCCTCTCACCCTCATGTCTCATGTGTTTTTAAAGCCGTTCTCCTATAGCATGCACAATGTTCTATTAGTTTTCTTATGTATCTTCTCCCATTACTAGATGTGTCAGGAGAGGAGACCCCAACACACTACAGCTTTATGGGTAGGTGGGTAGTCAGGGTTCTATATGTATATCAGCACACACCTACACACTCACCTATACACACATACCTGCACACACATACCTACACACATATACACCTACATACACACCTACACAAACATACCTATACACACACCTACACCCACACCCAAACACCTACACCCCCGCTACCATGCACACACACAGACTGAGAGGGGAGGGAGACTTGTTTTCTGTGAAGTCTCAGTAAAGAACTATAATCTGAATTTGAAACCAAAGTCTAAAGGGTTTATCTCCCTCAGCATTCTGTTTTCTGTGATGGGTGCAACTTAATTTTGTTAAGACTTTCACTGATTGGTTGAAGCTCACCTATGATATATTTGTCTTATTCAAAATTACCAAGTTAATTATGAATCCCATCTAAAAAACTTTCCCCCAAAACTCCTGCAATAATGTTTTACCAAATATTTGCACATCATGGGCCTGCCAAGTTGACTCAGAATTAACTAGAGAGAGATTACTCTAATATGAATTTTTTAAAATTTATCTTCTATTGCATGTATATTAATGATATGTGCAGGCATATCTGCCAGAATGTGCACATGGAGGCCAAAGGATAATTTTTTTACAGTTTGGTTCTCTCCTGCTGCATTTATTTGAGTTCTAGGGATGGAACTCACCAGACTTGCAGTAGTGGCTGGCAAATGACTTTACCTACTGAGTCATCTCAGCAGCTCCCATTAGGATATAATTTTCTCAGTGTGCTATAAGGCCCCACACAGTGCCTACTATTTTATTCCTACCGGAAGCTCACCATTCTATTCTGTGTAATAGCTTTCCACACACAGAAACAAGGTGTGTCTACATTTTAGCCCACCATGGCATGACAGGCATGTAGCACACCTCTCTTTTTCATTATAGCCAGGAACACTTCTGTCTTTTCAGTCATTGATGTTGGTGTTCCAAGATGAGCTTGGTGGGAGTGGTGTACTGGGTAGTTAATAGCTGCGCAGGATATGTTCCCTGGAAATTTTGTCTCAGATGCTTTGTTGGCGATAGACACAACCTGAAAACTAAGAGGTGTGTTCCTAGCACTCCATTCACTTATAAGAAGTTAGTGCATTTATCTTCATAGGTAATACTTAGTATGATCCCACTGTGATGCTGCTCAGGTTTGTCAGGTTCTAAAGCCAAGGTGCTCTTGGCAGAGATACTGCCTCATCACTTCCAGCTTCTGTAATTGTCTGAAGACAGGCACTGCTGTTTTTTCACCCTGAACCAGTGTGGTGCAAGATTTCTTGATTGCATCCCTGTTTAATCATTCATTCAGCTACTGTTTCTTCTATTTGCCATGTATTTATTCTTCATTTAATTTATTTTTTTACAGTATGACCTAAGTTTCCCTTCCCCTATCTCCTGCCAGTCCTTCTTCCCTACTACCCTCTGCCTCCCACCCCATCCACTCTTCCCCATTTTATGATTGATTTTATTTCATTGATCGGTCTGTCTGTTTTTATGCCAATACTGTGCAGTTTTTTTTAATTACTATAGTTCTGTAGTAGGAGCTTGAAATGAGGGATGGTGAAACCTTTGGAAGCTTTTTTATTGTACAGGATTGTTTTAGCTATCCTGGGTGTTTTATTGTTTTTCCATATGAAGTTGAGTGTTGCTCTTTCAAGGTCTGTAAAGATTAGTGCTGTGATTTTAATGGGGATTTCGTTGAATCTGAGAATTTTGTTGAATCTGTAGATTGCTTTTGGTAAGGTGGTCATTTTTATTATGTTAAGGATACAGATCCACGAGCATGGAAGATTTTTCTATCTTCTGATATATTCTTCATTTTCTTTCTTCAAAGTTTATTTTTCTTACACTTCCACATCACAGATCATCATTGAAGGAAGTCAGGACAGGAACTCAAACAGGGTAGGAACGTGGAGGCAGGGGCTGACACAGTGGACATGGAGGAGGGCTGCTTGGTTCAGCCTGCTTTGTCATTGAACCCACGACCACCAGCCCACAATCGCTCAGCCTTCCCTTGTTCATCACTAATTCAGAAAACGCCTTACTGATGGATCTTAGGGAGACATTTTCTCAATTTAAATTTCCTCTTTCCAGATGACTCTAGCTGTGACATAAAATCAGCTAACATGGTGTGTTAGTGATCAGTTTTCACTGATGGCTGCAGCTCCCCCTTGTCCAGGTAGGTTATCAACTTGAGTAACTGCATCAAGAAAGTCTCCTGATGTAACACCCAATTCTGTGTTACCCCCTTGGTACAGTTCACGCGCCACTGTACCGTTCGCGAGATTGAAAGAACACACAAAGAGACCTGGGTCATTCGAAAGGAGATCAGCAGAATGCCGTTTATTTAACCTTGGGGAAATCCTTATACACCTCACTGCTGCACAAGGATTTCCACCCAGACAGGTGGGAAATTACCATACCTCACTGCTGCACAAGGATTTCCGCCCAGGCAGGTGGGAAATTACCACACCAAAGATGGAGTCGACAATGCCCTACAGCTAATCACTAGGCGGGGGCAGAGGGAGCACAGGAACAAACAGAATGTTTTAGCTGGCTGACCAGAAACTGTCCTCAAGATACACCCCAAGAACAAGAGTAGACCCGGGCCCTACATCCTGACTATCATTTTGGAAGATAATTATTTGATGGATACCAAGATACCCTACTTTTACAACTTTTGAAATTCCCGTAAAGTCATTCGTTATTTTGGTGGGCCATGCACCACAGGCTGCAGTTCTTCATGACCTCAGAGTTCAGTTTCCCACTGTTTGGCCCGTGTCAGCTAGTCTCCACTCTCTCGGAGTCAGCATACATGTAAACCTTAGGGCTTTCCTTGTTGAGTTCTTCTGTCACTGCAAGAATGATAACATGCAATGAAGTTATTTCTGCTGCCCCATGCTCTAGTGAACTGGCAGTTGTCAAACAGTAAGCCTCTACCTTAGACCTACCCTCTATAAATGAAGTGTTTTTCTGGTGTTAAGGGTAGCATCCAGGGACAACACATGCTATATAAGCCCACAGCCACTGACTGTGTCCCCAGCCTTTTGTTTTTGACAATAGTCTTGATATGTAGACTAGGTTGGTCTTGTACTTGTAATTCTTCTTCTGTCTCCCAGGTGCTAGAATTACAGACACATATCACAACACCAGCTCAAAAAGGTTTTTGTCTCCTAGGAGATACAAATTCTAGTGGAGTAATGTCTGTGTGGCACTAGAATCTAAAGGTATAGGTGGCTCCAAAATTCATCCTAAGAAAGAACTGACTATGTACTTTTGAATAAAAGTATGCTTGTGTTTCTCTGGTTGGCATTTCTATAGAAACCATTGTACTTTCTTCTTTTTCATTATTTTTTAATTTATTATTACTTAAAACTATTTACATACCAACCACAGTTTCCTCTCCCTCCTCTCTCCTGCCCCACTTCCTCCTCCTCCTATTTACCCCCTACCGCTCCCCACTCCTCCTCTGTCTTCACTTAGGTCCTCTTTCTCCACTTGGATGGGAATCAACAAAGCAAAGCACAACAAGCTGAGCCAGAACCAACCCCCACCCCCCAATCAAGGCTGAACAAGGCATTCCGCCATAGGGAATAGATTCCAAAGAGCCAGTCATGCATCAAGAACAGGTCCTGGTCGCACTGCTAGGGGCCCCACAAAAGACAAAGTTACACAATTTTGCCGTCTCCCTAGCTCTCTGATCAGGGTCCTTGAGCTCCCACAAGCTCAGGTCAGCTGTCTCTTTGGGGACGTACTGCCTTCCTACAACTAGGATGTACTGGCATAAGCCCCAAAATTATGGGAGTTTGAATATTATTTTCTTTAGTTACAAAGGCAGTTTTAAATTCAAGAACAACAATGAACTATTGCTTTCAACAAGTATGTGTCATATTGTGACATCTGGTAATTTTCTTGTTCAAAATCCCAGCAGTCCTTGGTTGGCAGCGCACATGGGTCTTTGCTGTAAGTTCCACTCTGCATGAATTTAGGCTGTGGACACTTCCAAAATTATGTCTAAGTGTTGATCATAGGAAACAATGACATTGATTGTCTTTTTGTAATTCAAAAATAACCTACTGTTGTTCTGGCCTCATTTAAATGTGTCATTTTTTTCCATACAATATTGTGGATAGAGGTTAGCAGTGTTTCCCAATAGAGAATGTATGCCCTTTGTAACCACAGCAGCAGCCAACCACCAGTTTCTTTTCAAGTTCAGTTTATAGGGAAGACAAATATAGTCATTGATGCTTGCTTAGAGAATATAACCAGTGGCTTCTGTCTATAGCTATTCTCCTTAATTACGTTTGTTCAGGTCCTTGGGGGATTTGTTGTGTTACCAGCCACTCTTTTTGGTTGTATGTGCCACCATGCTATGTTTATTAGTTTTGGTTCATATTCTAGTTCCGGATACAGTTAGATAATTAATATACTATATTTTCTGATTTTACCAAATTATGACTGTAGAAGGAATGGCGGGCTGTGTCCTGCCAACCGGCTCCTGCATGGCTAGCTTTATACCCAAAATAACAACACAAATTGTGTTCATTTAAACACTGCCTGGCCTGTTATCTGTAGCCTCTTATTGGCTAACTCTCACATCTTGATTAACCCATTTCTAATAATCTGTGTAGCACCACGAAGTGGTGGCTTACCAGGAAAGATCTTAACCTGCTTCCATCTCGGAGAGGAGAGCTATGGCGACTGCCTCACTGCCTTCTTCCTCCCAGCATTCTGTTCTGTTTACTCACCTACCTAATTTTCTGTCCTATCAAAGGGCCAAGGCAGTTTCTTTATTAACCAATGGAAGTAACACATAGACAGATGACCCTTCTCTATCACATGACAGCAAGCTAATGAATTCAGTGTGCTATGATCAGAACAGCAAATTGGAGCCATCATATGTAAGTCTGAATGGACCTTGACTCTGTTGAGATAAACATCAAGAGAAAGGTGCTAATAGAAGCATGCTTGAGCATGTAATAGATCTTGAATGTTCTCTCCTGAGAGGAAAAGAAAGAAACATGAAAAGAAAAAAGGGATTTGCCACATTAATCACTGAATTTTGGTCATCTTTGGAGTGTTTTTTTTTTTCCACAGCTGACACCATATTAGAGGCAGCTGGGACTGCAGTGTTTCCTTACCGAGGCCTCAGGAGCCCATTGTTTGTCCCTATAAGTCATCTACTGTTTTCATAACATATCTAGGACTCTCATACATCAAGTTCTTTTTTTTTTTTTTTTTTGGTTTTTCGAGACAGGGTTTCTCTGTGGCTTTGGAGCCTGTCCTGGAACTAGCTCTTGTAGACCAGGCTGGTCTCGAACTCACAGAGATCCGCCTGCCTCTGCCTCCCGAGTGCTGGGATTAAAGGCGTGCGCCACCACCGCCCGGCTCTTACATCAAGTTCTTGGAATGCATACTTTAGCTTCCTAAATATTACTTATTTAAACACTAATATCTTCTTTTTAATCACTCATTTGAGTGGAATTTCAAAATAATAATCTGAATAGATTACAATTATTCTGTACAAATTTATTTTGTCTGTAGCCAAAACTTACTCATCTCTTTTTTTTCTTACTCATCTCTTAATCTATAATTTATAATACAAGCTTTTGAAACAATTCTACACCTCAGTAATAAATTTTCAGTAGTAAACACAATACCAAGCAATGCTTTCAGGTAAAGGATACAGCTGTGTCTTTATGTTTTCTGATTTTCATTCAGGCTTTTATCTTAATTACATTCCATATCTTCCCAATCTAACTACATCTCATAGAAATGTTTTATGTAGAATGCCCATTGATCTGTGCTCTGGGATCTTAGAAAGTTTTCTTTTTCTTTTCCACCAGGCTATTGCCTCTACATGTGTATATTACTTTTAGTAGCAAGTCTGAACTAAGGGACTCAGGTGGTCCTAGTAGTTGTTGCCCTTGTTGTCATACTGTCGGCTTCAATGAAGTGCAGATGGACTCTTCAGTATTGTCCTTGCCTTCTGGCTTCTTAGGTCTCTCCAAACTGTGGTAAAGAGTTTGGGGGCCTTGTGCTATGATACTGGCAGAGCTTCCCATTGGTTCACCAGCCTTTGATAACACTACCATATAGGTTTGATACCACAAAGTTTTTATTCACTTTTTCTTTTTGGAACTGTTTAGAGACTATGCACAAACTGAGACTACTCCTTTTACATTCCTTTTCATGCTCCCCCCCTCCAATGCTGAAAGAGCCGTTTTATGTCCCTTAGCATTTGAAAGCCCAGAAGAAAAGAACTTAGATGGCTCATTCAATATAACTATCAAACTAGTTTTGATTTTGTAATAATTTGATGAGAGTACATATAAAAGAAACCTGTTTATTATCACTGTCTTAAACTCCCTAGATATCATGAGTCAGTCCAGCATGACTAGTCTGCTAGCTAGCTTTCTGTCAACCTAACACAAGGGATAATCACCAGTGAGGAGGGACCCTCAATTGAAAAAAATGCCTTTAAAAAATCGATCTATAGGCAGGGCTTTAGGGCACTTCTTAATTAGTGATGTGCGAAGGTGCAGCACATGTTGGGCAGTGTAGCCCCTGGACACCACCACATTCTGGGTGTTATGTGAAAGCAGGCTGAGCAGACCATAGGGGAACAAACCTGTAAGCAGCACTCCTCCATGGCCTCTGCATCAGCGCCTGCCTCAAGGTTCCTGCCCTGGGTGAGTGAGTTCCTGTCTCAAGGAACTTCTGATGTTGAACTGTAATATGATAATATGAGTGAAACAATGTCTTTTCCTCTCATTTTTGCTTTTGGTCACAGTATTTCATCACACCACAGTAGAAACCATAACTCAGACAGCTTAGTGGGTACTTCAGCGATATTTTGTCTAGTTTGTTTTTCATCCTTTCAAGTGCTTACTACTTTGACAAAGGAGATGGGATTCCCTTCTTAGATTAAAAGGTCTTTGATGCAATTGCCATTTTATGTCATACTTCCTTTATTTGATCATCAATTGTTCTCTAAGTGTTCATAGTGGATGGATCAGCAGGAAAAGGAAGCTAACAATAGGCCTGATAACCCGAGTCTGAGTCTCAGAAACAACATGGGAGAAGGACAGAATTGACTCATGGAAGTTGCTCTTTTATTTCCATAGGCATACCATGGTACTTTGTACACCCTGTTCATGTACAATAAATTAATAAATGTAAAAAGTAGTCAACATTTCATAAATCCATTTTTAAAAGTTTGCAGTCCTTTGGTATAAAATTATATAGCATAACTTGATCATGTTGTAAAATCTCTATTAAACAATTTATTATTTTCATTATTAACCTAATTCATAACTCATTCACAATAAATGCTTTAGCTGTATAGGATAATCTAGAGTTGTCTGTCTCTTTCCGATGAGCTGAGCATATTCTCACACTCATTTATTGCCTCTGTAAGACAGTGAAACTGGAACAAAACAAATACATTTCCAGTGAAAACGAAGTTGGATGCTTGGAAAGATTAAATAACAACAACTCATGAAAACTGATTGGATTAAATTAAGTATAGATGTAATAATTATAATAGATTGCATATGTTTAGGTATATGTGTATATAAAAATTGAATGGATTTTTACTTAACATTTTGCAAGTGCTAACTAAAGTATTTTAAATTTGTTCAGTCTCACTTTAAAGACACCAGAAATCATAGATGACCTATCATGGGTATGACATTTACAAAAGGTAACCACTCCCTGTTTTAGATAGTAAAATGTGTTTCTGTGTACAGTATAAGAATAGCAAATGAATGCGTGTGTATAGGACATTCACTCTCTACCATAACCATAGCAACAGGAATGAATTTGTCTTGTGACTATTATCACCAAAAGCAAAGAACATACATGAAATAGTTTTCAGATAGTGGACAGTATCTTGGGTATGCAACATAGAGTTCAAATATAAGTAAACTGATGAGACAGAGCTCAAAAAACTGAAATCTCAAGTCTGTAAGGCATTATTCTAGAGAGGGGAATCCTGCACAGAAGCAAGATAAATAAAATATTGCTCTAGAAATATGTACTGTTTGCTTTGAATTTGTGGCTGATTACTAATTAGTGTGTTCACAGGAGCAATTTAATAACCATAGAATAAACCTCTAGAAAGAAACAGTTTTTCCATGAGTTAGTAATTTTTCTGTTTTCACCAGAATGAAGTAATCTTGTAAAACATATTAAATTTGATATTCCACAGGAGAATCTTGCTAAATTATCTGAATTAAGCCCAGAATAAAAGGCCATTCAAGAAGCACTTAAAAAAAAAAACCCAAAAACAAAACTTAAAGAACAGAAAAGAAAATGAAGAAAAGGAGTGTTCTCAATATTGCCATGCTGTATCCAAGAAGCTAAACCATATTCATTACCCCAGAAAAAAGTC
Source organism: Arvicola amphibius (assembly GCF_903992535.2). Lineage (NCBI taxonomy): Eukaryota > Metazoa > Chordata > Mammalia > Rodentia > Cricetidae > Arvicola > Arvicola amphibius. The sequence continues at coordinate 68,752,600 of NC_052049.1, read as the reverse complement.
CTAGCAACACAGTATAGCAACAGCAAACATAAAACTCACAGTGTTGCTAGCCCAGTACAGAAATCACAGTAGAATCATATAACCTATGACTGTAATAAATAGGAAAAGACTCAGGTTAAAGCGATGTTAATATTATAATTGTGTGTTTGTGTGTGTGTGTGTGTGTGTGTGTGTGTGTGTGAAATTTCACTATGCAATTAGTCCAAGAAGATAGAAAACTATGAAAACATGATAAGGGACAAAACAAGATACATTCCAAAGTGAGACTTTATATATGAAAAGAAAATGTACTAATGTGTTACTAGTAAAATTGATACTATTGAAATAAAGAGTAGACAATGTACAGGAAAGGAGCAAAAGCTACTCCAAATAAAGCCAAAAATGAAAGAAGAGCAGAACTGTGGGACAGTGTCAACACTTTAGATATAAAAACAAATGATGTGTTTATTTTGTGTGGTGACATGAGTGCCATAGCACACATGTGGAGATAGGAGGACAAATTTCTGCAAGTTGGATCTTTTTCTCTACCATGTGGTTTCCAAAGATCAAACTTCAATTGTCATCCTTTGTGGCATGTCTTTTTATTTGCTTAGTAGTTTCACTGACCCCCTTCTGGGATTGGAATCTGAGAAGGAAAGAAAATAAATGACAGGAAAAAGATTATTTGAAAAAATAATGGCTGATTAAGAAATATAAATGCACATGCCAAAAACTTCATGAAGGACAACATAATAGAATTGAGAATGACCAGTGATGTGCATTCTCTATTACTTCTTTTAGCTCCTTTAAAGTTCTATATGATGCGTTTGGTTGCATATTCTTATCTCCCAATTCCTCCCTGAAAAATCCCACCTTTTCTCCCTATTCTATTTTATGTCCTCTTTTTCCCAAGCCCATCAAGCCTAGTTTGTGTTGCCCATATATTCTTGGGTGTGTTGCTGTCCATTGACCACTTCCAATTTAGCAGGTGCTGTACTCTGAAAGAAAACTACCATTCCTTCTCCCAGCAGCTGCCCTCTGCCAATAGTTCCTTGGCTAGGATGGGACTTCATGCCTTGAAATACTGGGATTTGGTCTGTCTTGAGGTTGTACAGGTCTTGTATATTCTGTCATAACTGCTGTCAGTTTTTATGTGCAACTGGCTGGCTGTGTCTTGAAGATACTGTTTCCTTGTAGTCATTCACTGGTTCTTTTACAATCTTAGTGTTTTCTTTTCTGCAGTGATCCTTGAGCCTTGGGAGGAGTGGGTGTGATATAGATTTTCCATTTTGGGTTGAACATTCTACACTCCCTTATTCTTTAGACCTTTGCCAGCTGTGGGACTCTGTATTAATTGTATTAATTTCCACTACTGCAAATAGAAGCTACTTCAATGAGGGTTGAGATATTTATTGATTTATGGTTATAATAATGAGCCATTAGGAGTTAATTGAACACTTTGCCAATTTAACAGAATAATAATAGATCCAACCCTAAGGCCTATTACATGATTACCCACAGGTTCTTGGCCTGATACTGGTGCCTGGTAAGGGTTTCATTTTGTGAAGTGGCTGTTAAATCCAACCAGAAAGTAGTTGGTTACTCCTATGACATTGGTGCCACTGTTGTACCAAAAATCATGTTTTAAGTACCAGTCATTATTGTAGCGTGAAAGGTTGACAGCTTGTAAGACTGGTGATTACTTTTCTCCTCTTGTAGCATGCATAGGCATATTCTAACACTATGTAAAATCACCGGTAAGGATGATGAAGCTTCCAGGTAACTTCCTGTCTCATCTCTCCATGTTTTATGATTTAAGTATGTTGTGTCTTCAACAATAGTGTCTGACAGTCAAGTTCTGCAGTGTAGCCAGTAGCATTAACAAGAGTCTGTAGTGTTTAGTGGCAGGAGTACTTTGGGACCTTGTTTCGAGCTTGTTGCTGCTGCTTGTTGTGCTATTCCTGGTTCCCGGGGGTGGGGTGTGTATGAGGAAACATGGAGGCAGTGATAGACTCTGGAAGTGTCCAGTGGAGAAGATCTCTATTGTAAAAGGGTTGGGGTCGGGGGTGTAAGCGGGGCTAGGGAAATTAAGCTGGTGCAGGAACATTTTTGTTTGGTCCTTTTCAAACTGGTGATCACTCTTGGCATGTTGTGATTGGCTAGGAGTTAGCATCATTAGTTTCTGTGCTTTTGGTCCACTGACAGTTTTTTTTGGCCAATTTTGCTTATTCATGGTAAGTTTGCATGCACTTGCTTGTGCTTGCGCTATTGTCTTACCTCATCTCACCCTTTTTTATTTTATTTTTATTGGGTCACCCAGTGGGAGTTATGAATTTTTATAACCCCACCTCGGGACCCCACCCCCCAGCATTTTGGGCTATGTATATGTTAGGTTGGCCTGCCGGACAGGCTTTTACATGTCTTTGACTACAATCCTTGAAGAGTTGGGTCCCTGGAAGGTCCCAAGAAATCAGAAGCAAGGGGAGACTTTAAGAAGAACTAGGACTTTAAATGGCATCCTGTATTTGTGCTAACCAAGCATTGACCACTTCCCTTGGAGGTTTTGATCCTGCACGTTCCATAACCATTAACACCTGGAATGTTGCCTTGTTCATCTGCTGTTGTATCTTAGCTGGATCTTAGCTGTAGGAGACAATCAAGCAGAAATATTAGAGACACCACCACCCCTCCCATAAGGCACCATGCAACAAGTTCAGGTGGGTCCAATAGGGATTTTATGTGATCCCACACTTGGCCAAAGAACATGGTAGACAAATCTAATGAATTGACTCGTGTTGAGTTAAATTGCATAGATTCTAATTAAATGTTTACAGCTGAGCAAGGGTAAACCCGGTAAAAGCTTGTGTAGATTTTGAGGGGACAAATGAAATTGGTGATAGAGGTCCTAGCCTGTTCCAGCAACAAAGCCTGCCATAGTCATAATTAGGTGGTCTACTCTGTGGTTGACTATTGCTGGCATTCCTGGCAGTTCTGTATGAGACCTGATGTGGGATATTTGCCAGGGGTGTTCTCTGGATTGTAATAAGTCTTGAATAGTTTTTATGGCTTTGGAGATGGAATATTTTTGGGAAATAGTTTGTAAAAGATAATATTTTGCATGCTTGTGTGGCATAGTGGTTATCTGAAAAAAATATTTATGGGTTCTGACTGGGTCATTTCCAATACCTTACGGACCACCAATTACTACTGTAGCTGTACTGATCCCGGATTTGGTTGGATATAGGTCCTTTCCTTATGATTAACTCCCATTATTATTAACCCAAAATATGTTTTATTGCCATCTGTAAAGGCTATAGTGGCTTGGAGGATGGCATTGTTTGATGGTGTGCATAATTTTTATCTTTAATTTGAAAAGGAAGAGAGCAGAAAGTTGTCTGTCCTGGGGGAAAATGATTATGTAGCATGCCCATACTGGACCTAGCAGCCACTTTAAAACAGAATTTCTCTCTAAGTGGTTTGCTGTTTTCCCTGGCTTTACTTATGGCAGTGTCTCTGCAGTCTGTATCTATAACTGTAACTCCTGGGTCACGGAGAACACCAAATACCATGAGCGGCTGCTGACTGCCCTGAAGGGCAGCAAATGGCTTATTTTCATAGCCTGTCCCGGGAAGCTGGCTGAGCACAGAGAGCATGAGCAACAGAAACTCCCTGCTGCTACCTTGGCTCTGGAAAAGCACCCAAAAGTGTTCACAGTGCTCTCATGCTAGCTCACAAAGACACCAAAGTCTCTATTAAGGTTGGCTCTACTGCTTTTCAGGTAACCTCAGCAGACAGAACAAAAGTATTGGGGCAATCCGTCTTTTTAAATGACATATACTGTGCTTCTGAAATTGAAGAGATCTGCCTAGTGGGTGAAAACCAGTTCACCTTAACCATTGCAAACCAAGGCACACCACTTAAGTTTATGCACCAGGACTGTGAAGCCATTGTCCAGTCTATCATTCAGATCAGGACCCGCTGGGAGCTTTTACAGTCTCGTGCCCAATAACAATGCTTTCGGCATTTAGGGCATTAGGTCTCTGGACAAGCCCTGGAACAATCCCTACGTAAGTGGCCAGACTGTCTACATCCCCAGAAGTACAGTCTGGCGGGGCAGAATTATCCTTGTCAAGTTTGGCATTGATCAAGGCATTGATGGAAGACATAGGATGGAAACCCATTCTGTGTGTCAGTATCACAGGCAGCTACGACCCACTTATGAATATCCTCATTTCTACCAGGTGTGATGGCATTATGGGAGACAGTTTGAGCCTCTCTCAGGTTAGCTGATTTTTCTTTTCTCTTTTTTTGTTTTTTTTTTTTGTTTTTTGTTTTTTGTTTTTTTGAGACAGGGTTTGTCTGTAGCCTTACAGCCTGTCTTGGAACTCACTCTGTAGACCAGGCCAGCCTTGAACTCACAGAGACCCACCTGTTTCTTCCTTCTGAATGCTGGGATTAAAGGTGTACACCACCACTGCCCGGCCCCCAGGTTAGCTGTTTAATAAGGATGTCCTTGGTAGGGACAGATGGGATGCACTTTTTAACAACATTGTTGACACAGGTAAAAAATTTTGGAAATGGATCAAAAGCCTACTGGACAGGACTGCGGAAATAGCCTGTAATGTCCTGGCGCATACAAAGTTTGAGGGCCTTGAAAACTAGGTTGGACACATGTTGGAAATAGGCATGTAGGCCAATCATGGATTGTGAAACAGGATCAGTGTATTATCCATAGCCAGCAAACATGTCAAGGGTAATATTAAGTCCAAATTGCAAATTTATACAGGCTTGGGTCTCTGCTGCAGCATCATAAGCAGAATGCCATCAGAGGAAACTGAGGGGTCAAAGACTGCCTTCAGCATGGAGTACCAATCATACTGGGTTTGAAGCTGTATGGTCCATTGTCTGAGTATTTGCTCAAAATAAGGAGAATCGGGGTAACATTGGTTGCCCTGCATGGCTCCCAGCCTGCTCCCAGCCCTACTGCTGCTGGGAGGTCACATAGCTGACAAGGACAGCATCACTGCAGCCTCCAGACTCCAGAGGGATGGGATGTACCTGGAAGTGCTCAAGCATTTCAAAAGTGGGCAGGAACCACAGATGTTTGACCCAGCACTGACCCTCATTCAGTGACAAGCACAGGTGCTTGGCCTTGCCCTGGAAGTTGAAAGTGAGGACATATTCACCACATCTTCTCACTCTGATGTACCAGGAAGACACCACGGGAGCCAATGTCTCCTTCCAGCACTAACTGGGCAGCCTTGAGTTGAGAGAGTATGCCATGGAACCAAGGCTATAATCAGTGCCCTATGACTCCTCCTGGAATAGGAGTGACCCTGTGGCTGCTTCTGGAGTATCCAGAGAGGGTAGAGTAAGGAGGTGGGAAGACATGAACTGTTCCTGCTGGAGGCCCCTCTTCAATGGGAATGCCAGGGAGCAATTCCGGAGGAAGCCGTTCCAGTGAGCCAGAGTGGGAGGCAGCAATGGAGGCAGAACTAGGGGAGAAGGAGGCTGACCACCTGCAGTCGGAAAGGCCCCCATTAGCTCCCTGTAACAGATAGTTATTACTCTCACTAGGTCCCAGCAGTAAATCCTAGCTGGGCAGACTCTCTGAATGATTCAGTCAGGGAACCTCCTGGCTGTCTGTGTTATCCTTTGTGAGGAAGGAGTTCCCAAGGACCAGGGGAAGCGTCACGGGATGGGGGCTGATAGCAGGGCAGGATCCTGGGCTTAGGCACTTTTGGATGTCAGATACCCAGGCCTTGACATGAAGTGCATCAGTTATCTCCAGAATGTACTCTGAAGGGCCTCCTCCTGAGGTCAGCCCAGCTGCCCCTCCTCCGCATCCCACTCCTGCTGGGTCAGGGGTAGCTTCTTCAGCCCCCATAAAACTTAGCAGCTCTCTGTACCATTCCTGCTCCGTCTTTCAAGGTTTCCCCTCCATGACTCAGTCTCAGCCTCTCAAAGCTGGAAGTCCATCTTTCCCCAGGGGATGTGCCATCACTAGCCAATTTCCTACCAACTGGCCCAGCACCACCAGAGGAACTGGAGTTGCTGTTTCCACCTAGGACTGGAGGGCCTGATGTGGTTGCCAGAGGCCCAGCTGGGGAGGAAGAGTCTACGGCCCCTCTCCAGTGCAGGCTGCCTCATACAGAAGACTGAGAGACCCACTAAAGGGAAGGAAAATCTTTTCTTGAGCTTCGACTTTGAGGATGTTGTAGAGGAGGAAGCGACTGAGGAAGGAAGCAGGGCAGCTGAGTCCTCAGAAGATAGGATAGGCCCAACACAGCTAGGGACCCGCCCACCCTGCAGCATTCAAGGGACAATCATGTGGTGGTGCAGTCTCCACACCAGGGCTCAGATGGGGGCCAAGACAGTTGGGGAGGGTGAGACCAAGGCCCGTTTCACTTCAGCTTCGACGTGCTGCAGGAATAGCTCAGCAAAACGGCCAGAAAAGGCAGCTTCTGTTCCAGGCTCTGCATATTGTGGGTGGGAGTTCAGGTAGAGGCAAAAACGGCAGGCAAGGCAGCCCTTGCATGGGACTCACAGAACTCTTGTCAACCTGGGGGAGGGGATGGTGGCAGTATTGGCAGAGAAGGGAAGGCCCTATCCTCTGGGGAAGGGACACCATTCATGATGGGCTCCAGGAGGACAAGGGGAGTCTGTGAGGAGGGGCCAGCAAAGAAGAAAGCAGCCAGAAGACGACATGGGTTGAGCGGCAGCAACTGCGTCTTGGTGCCTGTGCTCAGCTCCAGGGTCAAGCTAGTCGAAGTAGCGGCCCTCTGAGGAGAAAGTTCCAATCCTGGAAGGGAAAGGGGATCTATCACAGTGGAACAGCCAAAGCCTTTCTGTGAATTACTGGACCGGCCACTGCCCTGATGGCTCTTAACTGGAGGTCTCGTAAGTATTGAATTTTTAGGGAGAGAAGCAGAGAGAAAAGTTCCAAAAGTCCACTCTAGAAGCGTGGTCAGGACTTCCCATAAAGCAAGAGAACCTCAGACAGTCCTGGAGAGTGACCCCGGGCAAAAGTCGGCAGTTCCTCTCTGGCTGCAAGGGAGTACATACAAATAGGAACATGGAGGGAAAAGGGTCAGTAGTAGTGTTGGGGGATCTGCGGTTTGTCAGGCCATGGCCATGTGCTCACACAGTGTCTCTTGGTGAAAAGGACAGGTTGGAGGGTCCTTTGTTGGTTCTACCTCCTGGGTGGTTAGCCCTTATGTGGAAGTGCCGGGATTAACTGCATCATGATGGAGAGTTTCTAACTAGGAAGACAAACTGGAAAGCAAGGAAATGTAGAGTTGGGAAAGAGTGTAGAAAACAAAAAGTCAGGGGCAGCTCACTGAAAACAGATGAAGGGGATGAACTCAAGAGCCATCGGAGACTCAGGATAGGGACAGCAGCCGGGGCAGCAAACAAGAAAGAAAGGAGGACTCCAAAACCAAGCAAAGGATCTCTGTGAGTTCGAGACCAGCCTGGTCTACAAGAGCTAGTTCCAGGACAGGCTCCAAAGCCACAGAGAAACCCTGTCTCGAAAAACCAAAAAAAAAAAACCAAGCAAAAGGAAAAGGTCCATCCATGTTGGGCACCAGTTTGTTGTGGGTTTGTTGCTGCTGCCTATTGTGCTACATGCAGAGGCAATAACATAGACTCTGTGCAAGAGATTCCAGTGCAGAAGCTCTTTATTGTAAAAGTGTTGGGGGCTTTAATAGGGTTAAGTTGCCACAGGGATGTTTTTAGTTGGTCCTTTTGAAACCGGCGGTCATTGCTGGTGTGTTGTGATTGGCTAGGAGTGCACGCCATTAGTTACTGTGCTTTTAGTACGCTGATAGGTTGCTGTGGCCAATTTTGCTTATTCATTGTGAGTTTGCATGCTCTTGCTTATGCTTGCAGTATTGCATTGCCTAAGGACCTCACTGGAAAGAGTTCAAAGGTTTTAAATTTGATAGCCTATGGTATCTAGTAGTAAATTGTCACTGTCTTGGGGATACTATTGCTGTGGTGAAATACCATGAAAAAATAGAACTTTTAGAGGAAAAAGCTTATTTGACTTCCATATTTTGAATACAGTACATCAAGAAAAGCCAAATCAGGAACTCAAACTGGTTGGGAACCTGGAGGCAGGAGTCGATGCAGAGAAGCACTGTCTGCTGGCTTGCTGCTCATGGCTAGCTCGCCCTGCTTTTTAAATAAAACCTAGGACCACCAGCTCAGGGCTATTCCCACCTACAGTGGACTGGACTTTCCCTGATTGATCACCAGTTAAAAAAATGCCAGATAGTCTTGCCTTCCTATAGTTTGATTGTATGGAGGCATTTTATCATTCAGGGTTCCCTCTTTTCAGGTGATTGTTGCTTTATGCAGTTGACATTAACTCTGCAGCATAGTCACTGTTGTAGGGCAACTCCATTTCAAAATCCTGTGTGTGTGTGTGTGTGTGTGTGTGTGTGTGTGTGTGTGTGTTTGTACTACCATGGCTCTTTGCATGGCCCTATTGTGATAAAACACCTTGGCCACAGACAATTTGAGAACGATAGACATTTATTTCATCTTACAGTAAAGTCAGGGCAGAAATCTCAAGGCAGAAACATAGAAATAGGAACTGATGCAGAGGGTGTGGAGGAAGGTGCTTCCTCACTTTCTCCTGTTACATGTTACATGTTACACAGCTTACTTTCTTATAGCACCCAGGGCCACCTGCCAGGGATAGCACTGCCCTGAGTGAGCTGTCCCCTCCCACATAAATCATCGATCAAGAAAATGCACCACAGGCTTGCCCACAATCTAATCTCTGTGCTTTTCTCAATTGAGTTTCCCTCTTCCTGAATGATTCTAGTTTGTCAAATTGACACAAAACCAGCCAGTACAATGCCTTACTGATTTTCTGTTCTCTGGATATTTTAAGTGAAACACACATACACGTATCTGAAGATTCAAAGCCAACATTCACAAGTGAGAGAAAATGTGCGATGTTTGTTTTTCTGCATCTAGGCTACTTTACTCAGAATGAGTCTTAAAGGCAGGTGAAACAGGAAAAGACATTGTATATTACTTATTTGTTTCTTTTTATTTTGTTTGTTTGTGTGTATGGATGTGTGTACTTGCGTGCTTGTGTGTACGTGTGTGTGTGTGTATGTGTGTGAGGATGCTGCTAGCTCTTGTGCATGTGGAGGTCAGAGTGTATGGTATTTTCCTCTAGTATTCCACACATTCTTTTTTTGTGATAGATCTCATCATTAAACTGATGCCCACAAATGAGCTATCATGGCTAGCCTGTGAGCTAGGACTCCATATGTGTGCTGCTAGGGTTACAGGTATATGCTCAAACTTGGTATTTATGTGGGTTCTGCAGATTCTCCAGCTCTAGTGCATGCCCAGGAGTACCTAGCCTTTTAGGCATCTCTCCAATCAGACATCTTAGATTTTAGAAAAGAAATAACATAATGTAGAACATAATGGGGCAATAACTTTAAAGTTCTGGAAGAAAAAATTCAGTATAATTCTAAACTATTATTTGAAGAAAATGAAAATTAACTCTTTGGACATTTAGAAATATGAATAGCAGTATTTACTTCCTGTTGATAATAGTGGCAGTTATTCAAATGAAAGTCAGACTGGTTATATTAATATTAGAGGTTATTGTATGGAGTATTACTAGTTCTGATAAGATCATTATATCCTGATGAATGGAGTGAATCTTCAGCAAGGCATAATAATTCTAATTGTTCATGTCCTTAATAACAGATCTTGAAATCACAGAGAAGATAACAATGAAAAACTGACTCAATTAATAGTTAAATAAATCCATGTATAGTTGGAGATTTCCATACTCCTTTCAATAATGCATTGACTGGTGAGGAAAAAAGTTGGAACATACAGAAAATTTAAACAACACAATAGTTTAAATCTAACATTTTCTAAGTGACATATGTAGAAAACTATCCAATATCCTAAGAATACATGATTTTTGGGGCCTTGGGAGATTGTTGAGTATTTAAAAGGCTTGATTCACAATTATGAGGACCAGATTACTGGTGTGCAAGGTGGACTGTCTGTACTTCCAGCACTTGAAAGGCATAAGTAGGGAACCCTGGAGCAAACTGACTGATTAAAGTAGCCATAAGAGCAAGTGAGAGACTTCCTCTAAATGATCAGTGTAGAGAGCAGTCAAGAAAGACTACTGATGTTAACCTCGGACCCCACATGTCCATACCCATGCACACACTTGCATGCAGCCCAGCAAACACCTGCAGATACTGCACAGAAAGATACTTTAAGGAGAAAGGAAAGAAGAGTACACATTCTTTCAGTTGTGTTTCTGTACAATATTAGGCCATTAAATTTGTCTCACATAAGTTATAAAATGTGTTCTCTGTCTTTACACAACCTGAAATTTCTGATAGCTATATCTACTTGGAAAATTCTAATTTAGCCTTTCATTTAAGACTAAGAAGCACTGTACTGTGAATTTTAATTGGTCTTAATAATGAAAACCCAGAATCAGATATCTGGATAACTGTTGAAAGATCAGAGAGGCAAAGGAAAAAAACACAGCCAGTTCTTACCTCACCAACTTCTTAGGCAAAAAGGGGCCGACTGCTATAGAGATGAATACTTTGCATTGGTATGGATCTTGCTCTATTGATACAAATTTAAGGTCAACTTTGTTACATGTATATTTCTGCTCTTGATTAAGGTATTGTGATTGTGTAGTTCATTTAAAAATATAATGTATAAGGCTAGAGAGATGGCTTAGTCGTTAAGAGCACTGACTGCTCTTCCAGAGGACCTGGGTTCAATTCCCAGTACCCACATGGCAGCTCACACCTGTCTGTAATTCCAGTTCCAAGGAATCTGACATCTTCACACCAGTGCACATAAAATAAAGTTTATTTTAAAAGAATGTAATATATAATTAAGAAATATAGCTTAATAGATACTCATCTATAATAGTCAAGATTGTAGTCATGTTAGACTTTCTAGATGTATAGAGATATATTTCAGTTATATAGGTATTCTTCAAATCTTCAGAGACCCTCAGAATATGGCATTTAAAATGTTTTAATAACTTAGGACTTTTCATGACGGTGAGACACGTCTGTTTCTGGCAGCACCAATTACTTCAAGAGGAAGATGGGCATTGAAGAGGCTCCTTAGCCATTTGGTCAAGAAACTGCTCTTGCTTGGACTGGACTGCTTTACTGCATGTAGTACCCATAGAGAGATGACTACTGAACTTGCCTAAAGGTGAGATGATCCTTCGGGGTTCCTGCTTCATGAAAGAATTTGAGAGACATTCTGCAGGACACAGAAGAAAGTGACTGAACTGTCTTTGAAATTTCCTGCTTCATGGAAAAGTCTGCTGGATACTATGGGCCTGTAGGCTGAAGATGTATGCCCGATGGTACAGAAGAACTTTGGGTGACTGTCCAGGCAACGAGATATCTCTGTCAATTTTAGAGTTCTGGAAGTTGCTTACAATGCACTTCCTGTTTACTTAGGTAATATTGTATCTTTCTGGAGTCTTTGATGGAGTTGAAGAATAGATAGTTATAGTTTTCCTTAGTTATTATAAAATATAAAGTAGATATAAATATTATAACTAATTTTTGCTTGATAACTTTTGTTATATGTAATTTTACTATATTAAAGCCTTCCTTTCTGTTTAAACAGAAAAGGGGAAATTGTGTAGGAGGTTCTTCTGTCTATGTGTTACTTTCATTAGTTAATGAATAAAGAAACTGCCTTGGCCTAGTTGATAGGGCAGAACTTAGGTAGGCAGGGAAGACAGAACTGAATGCTGGGAGGAAGAAAGCACAGAGAGAGAGCTGCCATGGAGCCACCAGAGTCAGACATGCTGGATCTTTCCTGGTAAGTCACTGCCACGTGGCAATATACAGATTAATAGAGATGGGTTAAATCAAGATGTGAGAGTTAGACAATAAGAGGCTAGAGATAATGGACCAAGCTCTGATTTAATTAATACAGTTTCTGTGTGGTATTTTTAGACTAAGCTAGCCGGGTGGCCGCGAAGAACAAGCCGGCCCTCTCCCTACAACAGCCAACATCCTGTTTCCACCCTGCCTTGTTGCTTTCTCTTTCTGCCCAGCTGTATCATTTCCTGTTTCTTCCCCCAGATCCTGTCATTAAAGGTGTGTGCCACCACGACATGGCATCTGTGGTTAAATAGTGGCTACCTCCACATTCTGATCTCCAGACAAGCTTTATTTGTTAGAGCACAAACAAAATATTACACTTTCCCCTTTTTTTCTTAAAATGGTTATGACTAATACAAGAAAACTATATACAATAAGTACAATACCTTTATTTAATATATACAGGCAAAAAACATCAGTAATGCCTAGTCCATCAGTGTTTGACAAATTCAGAGAAAATACTCCATTACCCATCCTATTTTGGTGAGTCAAAAGGTAGTGCCTGATTCACTTTATAACTTGTATTACCCAAACTGTATTTTGATGTCTCTCAATCTTTTTTTTTTTTTTTTTTTTTTTTTTACCTTGAAGGGCAACATCTGATCCCTCATTTATTCTCCAAACAGTTTTTATAGCATCACAGCAATTGAGCGGGGGTGGGGGGGGGAGACACACATTGGGCCGTCTCCTAGGTAACCAGGTGAGTGGCATTTTGTTGGGTCTGCACCCACCTGTCTGCTAGCCAGCTGCTAACCGGTTTGCTGGCTAGTCTGCTGGCTGTCCCCTAGGCCATGAATTAGCATCTCTATAAGACGACAGCCTCCAAATTACCAAAGGGAGGAGCCCCAGACGTCCCGGTCAGCTTCAGCCAACACCTCCCCTCAGGCGATCTCCGTTAATAACAAAAGAAAACAGGAGATGTCTCTCAATCTTATACACTTTATATTTCTTTAGAAAATTTCTTTTCTGACTCTGGTAACAAGGAAAACTATAAGTATTACCGTCTTTAACTCTATCAGAGTCTCAAAAATGAAATATTACCTGAGTAATCAGGAAGTGCAAGCAAGCAACATCCAAAAAAAAAAAATGTGAGAAATGACAGAACCAGCTGGCTTCCTTAACAGTCACCCAAGTTTCCTTTCAATGATGCATCTATTTTTGGCCTTAGTGTATCTGACAGACTTTTCTATGAAGCAGAATATTCTGAAAGGCTGTCCTGCCTTGTCTTGACAAAGGATGGTAGTCACTCTCTCTTGTATCCTACTTGTCCAATTTGGATAGCATACTGTCAGCAATTGAGATATGAGCACTTTCTTGCTCAGTGGCTTGCTTTTGCCACAAAGAAAGTAGCTTCCATGTGAAGTTTCTTCAGTGCTCATCATCTTTTCCAAAGTAGACTGATGATGCCAGGAGTAGATATGTCTCATTGTTATGAAAAAAATGAACCCATGTTATTAAAACATCTTAAATGCCATATAATTTAGATCTCTGAAGTGCTTGATGACGACCTGCCTATCTAAACTATATCTCTGTTTGACCTTGAAAACATAAGTAAACGTGTTCATTTGTAATTGGTGACTAATTACTAACCTGCATTATCCACCCCACCTCTTGGGAATGTGGACATTGGGTTTCTAAATGTATTTCCTGCTGTTTGGGGGTGAAAGAATAGGGGATCTTGAAAAGAAAAATTTAGGTTAATTGTCAAGTCCTGGGGGAGGTAACTGTATCATTTGTTTTCCAGTCTCTGCATAATGGGAAAGTGCAAGACTTGTCTCAAGTCCTCGCTAGAGTAGTCTGTGAGACTGGATTATCTTATCTAGCTACCTTGAAATTGTTCTTAGCAATTTTTAGTCTAAAGCCTATCTTTACATGGTGGTTTTTCAGCTTAGTCCTGGAGGAATCATCACTGTGGAGCCCCATCCTCCTTTTGGAGAGTTCAAAACTCACTGTTAGTCATGGTCATGGTTCACTGCAGAAAACTTACACTTGAAAAGTTTATAAGATTAATAGAAGTATTTTTAAACTTTTCATCATAATATTAATGGTCATATAGAGTACTAACTCATATGGCACATGGTTGATATTATTCATAAAATGATAAGTCCCAAGGCAGAGTTATCTGAGGATGGGTAAAGATCTAGAAGAAAGCGAGTATATTTCTTGTTGTCACTAAGGCAATAGTAAATAGATGTAGTTATATAACTTTATGCCAATAAACTTAACAACTTTGATAAATTGGACATTCTTTGTAAAACACAAGCCATAGAGTCTAACTAAAGAAGAATTAAAAACTGAAATAGTCTCATATCTGCCAAAAATCTTTAATACACTTTCTAATGGAAAATACCAAGTTCAGGTGGCTTTATTTGTGAAGTCTATGAAAATTTGCAGTGGTCTCATGGGAGAAAATATAATCATGTAATTGAAAATGTTAGCCCACCCTCTAAAACTGATTTTAATATGAGAAATGTATCAATAGTTGAAGAGCTGTGTATGGACCAGAAACTAAAGTAAGCTCTTAAATATTTATCTTAAGAATCTTTCTTTTTGAGATGGGATGTTTGAAATTCTTCTGAGACACTTTGGCCTCATTTTGGTTAGACCAATGGAATGATCTTTTATTAATGTTCACTCATCAAAGTTCCTGAATATATAATTACTGAATAAGTAACATATTTACTTTGTAGATATATAAATTCAATATGTGTTATTTTCTTTTTAGCATCAAGTGTCCAAAATAAGTTGATTACATTTTCAGTTCTGCATATAATGTCTGTTGATCATATTGACTCTTTCTTACCCCTTTCAAATTAATTCTACCTATCTCTGGTCTCTTTCTTCTCCAAATGTCTACCTTCTGCTTATTTGATAAATTCTGAATGGTTATATCTATAGACTTCTGTTTTTATTCTAAGGAATTTGTAGTAGCAACGTCTTGAAAAGCAGCAATAATAGTGGTGCTTATTACTACATGTGCTTATTTTGCTCTAAAGAAGGCAATTAAGAATTATTTTATTTTAAAATGTGAATTTGGGGACAATATTTATAAGCACAACTTTTTTGTATATAAATGCTTGACTCTGGGTAGTAGTCATTATCACATCTGTAAATTTTAGGTTTGGGTGTGTGTATATGCCATTATTCTCTGACAGAGTCCTATTTATTGGAGTATAGGTTTTATAAAGCCAAATAAGTTTTAGAGATATAATTGTTAATACATAATCTTGCCATTTCTAGAAGTCAAATAGTTTATTCTCAAAAATGCAAGTTTTTATAACCCACTCAAAGGAGTTTATTCTTTGAACTTGAACGAAAACCTACGCATTGCTAAAATGTTATCAAAAGACCTTTTAAAAAGTGCCAAGAAGTGACTGTATATTTATGTTGATTCTTAATAGCAGCAGCAGGAAGAGCGCATTGGCAGCTAGATTGGTTAATTGAAGTTGGAACCAATCCTATCTTTATACATAGATCTTATACCAGAAGATAATTAAGAATTGCATTAAGATAATCTTGAGAACCACCATGCTCCATATATTCTATGGTAGAAAAACACAGATATATTATATAGAACATAATCATAATTACTTTTAATTGTTACATAAAAGGAAGATTTGTAATTTTTTACTGTAAATTAGTTAAGGACACTATTTATGAGTTATGTGATATGTTCTTGTAAAAATTTTAAAACCTAAACTTGGAATAGTTTTAGAGGACAATATATTACAGACTTTGATTAGTCAATGACTTAACTTTCAGGTGAAATTTTCCTACAGTATGCTCAAGGCGTGACTATCCGAGGCACTATAGATGATATTCAGAAACTTTTTAGCATGAGAGGAAAGGCTTCAGCATAGAGTATAGACATACATGAAATTGTTAAATAATAAAAACCATTCGCACAAGAGAACAGTAGTGACTTTTTATTGTACTTCAGCACATGACTACATTTGACTATTTTCATTTAGCTTCTTAATTTCAGTTGTAGGTTCTCATAAAGGTGTAAGAAGTAATGTGTTGGAATTTTGTAGAGCATTGACCTGCATTTTCCCCTCTAAAGCAACACCTTGAAAATTTACGGTACAATATCACTTTCATTATATTCAAAAATGCATAGTTGAAATAGAGAATAATGTCTTTACTAAGATTCTCTTACTTTGTTCTTTTGTCATGTCACATTATTTTCTACTTACCTTTATGTTTGACAGTCACTGATCATCTCTCTAGTTCACTGCTATTATTATTTCATGTTTGTTATATAGAATTATAGAATATGTAATCTTTTGATATTAGCTGTTGTAACCCAACATAATTCTTTGGACATTCATTGAGGTGATTGTATGGATTGATATTTATTTCTTTTTACTACTGAACATTATTATATGGTATAAATTTGTTATAGTTGTACCATTTGTCTGTTCATAAATTCCAAGTGGCCTCTAGTATGTTAAAGATGCTACAAAACTTTATGTACATGTTATATCTGGATAAATGTGTATTTTTTAAGATAAATTTTTAGCTTTGTAACTGATAATTTGTATAGTTGATGTGCTAATTAATTAATTTAGTGGCATATCTTTCAACATTTTGCTCTTTTTATTCGTGTTTCAGCTTTTTGTTTGTTTGTTTGTTTTCATTTTGTGTTTTTTGAGACAGGATTTCTCTGTAGCTTTTGGAACCTGTCCTGGAACTAGCTCCTGTAGACCAGGCTGGCCTCGAATTCACAGAGATCCACTTGTCTCGGACTCCTGAGTGCTTGGAAGTAAAGGGGATGTTGGCCACCTACCACCCGGCTGTGTTTTGTGCTGTTTAAGGTAATTCTTACCTAGTTTTCAATGTTAGCTAGTGGGGCCTGAACACACAGCTATGATAGCCTTCAGAGAAAATTATTTGTTTGATAAGTTTGTTATAGTTCCATCTTTTATAGTTGAGGGGAAAATAAGCGTTGCCCATTGCACTACTCAGTCAGGATTGCAACCCCTCACTAAAATTCTGAGGCCATCACCAGAGATATTTGTGATCTGACACCTCTGTCTCCTTTTATAGGCCTTTTTACTATATTTTACGTGTGCCTATCAAAAGTTACAGTTCGTACCACTTGGCATAAAATATTCCTTAAAAACACTGAATAAGCTTCAAAAATTTATGTAGAAAAGAGATTGGACTCATTAGACTGGGGATTTGAAGCGACTAAGTAATTATTTATATACACACATATATGAAAAATATTTTATATATATGAAAATGATCTAAAACAACTTATAACAAGAACCTTTGATAAATTGGGGATATTACTTTAATAAAGACTATCTACCAAAAAAATTACACCTGACATCATGTAGGTGAGAAATACGTTTCAGCCCTGGTCAGGAACTGAGGAGGAGGATTTTTATCACCATTTCTTTCACTGCTGTGCTAGAAGTTGTATCCAATGCAAAAAGAGGAGAAAAAAAAAAAACAAGAGTACAGGATAGGAAGGAAGAAATATAAGTGAAAAAATTTTACACAAATGGTATTGTCATCTCTTATATAATGAACTAACCCCATGCACCTCTCTTGAAATTAGTAACATTTATGGAAGTTTTGCAGGGAACATGATTAGTATTTTTTAAAATATAAACAAACTTTTCATAAGCCAACACTGAACGGATAGCTTTTGAAAACACAATGCCATTTATCATAACAACCTTCAAGAATGAAATACTGAAATGCAATCTAATACACTTATGAACAGATGTATGAGAAAACACTATAAACTCTGGTAAAATAAAATTAATTAATTGAGAGCTAGCTTATTTCGTGAATAGGTTTGTAATCCCAGGCAAAATATAAGTCTCTATGTATTTGGGGTAGTGGGCATGTGAGAAATCTCTGTATATTCCTCTAAATTTTACTGTGAATGTAGGAAATAAAAAGGTGTTAGGGCTGGGCGGTGGTGGCGCACGCACGCCTTTAATCCCAGCACTCAGGAGGCAGAGGCAGGTGGATCTCTGAGTTCGAGGCCAGCCTGGTCTACAAGAGCTAGGTCCAGGACAGGCTCTAGAACTACAGGGAAACCCTGTCTCGAAAAACAAAAAAAAAAAAAAAAAAAAAAAAAGGTGCTAGGCAGTTTTTTGGGGAGGCAGCACAATAATTTCTTTCTGAAATGGTTTGAATACTTTAGATGCAAATTCTCTTAGTTGACACAGTAAGCAGCAGTGACAGAGCTGTGACTGATTATAGGAGCAGCCGTGCATTGCCATCAGGGACCAAACATCAGCATCCTCACAACAGGTTCACGCACTTAGGTTTCATCTGTACCTTTTTAACTCTTGATTATACCCCAAGGTTTTACCGCTGCATTTGAGAAACTCAAGATAAGCCTTAAATTGGATTCTCTCTGAAGATATAAGGAGCCACAGCCAGCTATTTGGCACATCACCATGTTATTATTATTATTATTTTTTTAAAAAAAGCCTTACAGTGGAATGAGGTTATTTTACTTTAGCAGTTTTCTATGTTATAAAGTTTACTTGCATGTTTAAATGAACAGAAGTAAATGTATCCATATGGCATTAAAGAATGTTAACTTTAGGGAAGAAAAATAATGTGAATAATGCTTTGAAATGTTTTTCTGTGGCAAAAACAAAAACATAATATTTAAAAAATTGTCTTTGCACTAAAGCATACCTGACTAGCAAAAGAATGTTTTATGTTTTTTGTTTTTCCTGAATCATGGTCAGTTCCAAAGTTTAATGAAATTTTAGCCAAGTAATAGTTTTATAAACATCACAGCAATTAATCTATTATTATGAGTTTGCTACTGTCTATTGATGTCATTAAGCATAAGCATATCACGTTGCAGAATCATTCAGTCATCCTTACTCACTGGTGGTTTGGTTCATGTTAAATGGAATAGCTCTTTAAACTTTTTGGCCATTTCGTAGATTAATGGAATTATGAATTTAATTATTGAAAACTAACCTCCTATGTTTATCTGTTATTTGTTCTGAGCCATTGCCCTTCGTAGTAAGGTTTTCTGTGCCCTGAAAAAAAGTATTTAATTTATATAGATATTGAGAGGAAATTATAATTTTTTGTAAGAATATCCATTTTCAGAATACCTAATTGTTTTTACTTACAAATATTTTACTACTATCTTGTATTATCCAGAAGAAAGATTGATATAGTGTTGTAAGTTTTTAATTTTTTCTCTTACTCTTCACAATGATTAAGAATTTAATACACCAAAAGTAAAATTTTGGTTTAAATGCTGTTATTACCCAAAGAGATATGCAGTTTGTGTGCACTACTCCTTCTCTACATCACTATCTCAGTACTCTGTAAGGTGCTGAGACTATTTATTTTAAATTGAAGGGAAAGTATTCTAAGAAGAACCTGTTGGTCCTTGTGTCACTGTCAGTTGGTCTTTCTCACCGCACTCTGTTTTAACTCCTCCTCATGAATTTGTCATTTGTCTTTCTGGGTTTTAGAGGATCCTGGACAATTGTTCTGGAACCTATAATTTTATTTGAGAATTTAGGATGCCTCCTCTCCCTCTCAAGACATTTGACTATTGGGAATTTCTCTTTTTTACATTGGTGAATTTTTTGTATCAGAGTAGTGGGATTTTTGTACATGAAATGTGAAATTTAATTCAGACTGAATTATGGAAGTTAATTCATTTGAAATGAGCAGTATGGGTCAATGTAAATGTTTAACAACTGCTTTCATCCTTTAATAAAACTACTGTAATTCATTGACTACAGATTCGTTTAAATTTTATTTATGTAAAAAGTTGTATTTGGCTTACTTTTGCCCATGGAGTCATGTAAGGCAGAGGATGATTGATTATATGAGATTATCAAATATTGAATTAAGAATTCATGTATTTTAAGGCATTTGAACTCCTTTTTCTTTATAGTAATAATATTTCTGTGTGTTACAGCAAATGTATCTTGGAGGAAGGAAAAGTAATTTATGAAAATATTTACAAATGTTTGATGTCCCAAATCTAAGCTTAAATATAAATTTTGATTATTAGGAAGCCCAAGTAGTCTGTTTTTCAGAGGTTTCTGAAATATCTTATTGAATACAGAATAATTGAACCTTTACCCAATTCCTTGGGGAAGACATTTAGTATTCACTCACTGTATCCTTCCCTCCCTTTACTAGAGCTTTTGGCTTACTACTGTGCTCCTGTTAATAATTAACTAAGGTGCAAACAGCATGCAGATGAGGCTGTTGCTAAACCAAGTTCAGTGGAGGTACATTTCTTCTGTAGTCCCCCACATTGCTCAGAGAGCTTGTATTTAGTGATATTAGGTATGAAAATTTGCCTGTCTTTCAAAAAGAGAATATGGGCAACTGGAAAGTTAAAGCTAGCAGATCCTATGGGCTCTCAGAAGCTTGGGATAAAAGGGTTAATGAAATATAAACCGTTTTGTACTAAGGTACTCTTGTATTTGTTTGTTCACTTTGATTTATCTGTTTTCTAAGAAACGATACTTTTTTTTTTTTTTGATCACTAGTGTCTGACTTAACATTTGACATCATCTGCTAACAAGTACTTGTCAGCTGAACCAACTGTCTAGCAGGCAGGAAGAATTGGGTTTCACCTTGATTCATACCTTAATACATGTTGTAATCGATACAAGACAAGATATGTGTTTAGGAAGAGTTTTTGTTTTTCCTATAAGTAAGATATTTATCTCAGATAATGCCATAGAAAGTAATAACTTTGTTTTATGAATGAGAAATATTGTCCACATATCATTTGCAAAGATTAGTGAAACAGGAGCATATAACTTTAGAAAAGTATTTTCCCTTTAGCAACTTACAGTAGAATACATCATAACAATGAAAATCTGTGGTGAGGGAAGAGATTAAGTTGATGATCTTTATTTTTATGATTTATTTATGTGTGATGTGTGTCTGTGTGCACACACACATGCTTTTGGAGCTCAGAAGAGGATGTCATAACCACTGGATCCAGAGTTGACAGGTGATTATAAGCCTCCTGTTATGGGTGCTCATAAACAAATTCAAGTAGATTCTCATACTGTTCTCGCTAATACTTCAAAGAAGTTATACCTTTGGGGCAGAAGAGGTCATTCAGTGTCTAAGAGAACTTGATGGAGACTGGAAATTTCTAATTAAATGTGATAGTGATTGGAGAGCTGTTCCTGTTTCTTATATGAGTTTCCAAAATAGAAATTATCTTCCCTGCTAGATTTCTTCTAGAATGGATATATTTGGAAATGCATTGAATTGTATTAGTTATTGTGGTTTGAATGAGAATGTCTCCCATAGTCTCATATATTTGAATGCATTGTCCCAGCTGTTGGAACTGTTTTGGGCAGTATTAGGAGGCTTGGCCTTGCTGTCTGAAGTTTGTTACTGGTGTTCGGCTTTCAGACTTCCAAAAACTTTTGTGATTCCCAGTACTTTTTTTCCTCTGTCTAATGATTTTATATTAAGACGTGCTTTCAGCTGCTCCTTCCTTCTGCAGTCATGCACTCTGACTCTCTGAAACTGTAAGGCAAATTAAACACGTTTTAAATCACTTTCATTATGGTATTTTAGCACAGCAAAAAAGTAGCTGAGTTATGAATAATTTGTGTTCTGTTTCTAACTAGAAGGAAAAGATGTCTCTGAATCTCATTATTCTCATTTTTATAATAGAAGGTCATTGAAAGAGGGAAAAAAGCTTCAATTTAAAGCCAATACAGTCTCTCTTGTTTTTTTTTTTTTTCCCTTGGCACAGAGATAGACTGCTTTCACTGTCTGTTTTTCCTTTTGTTCTTGTCTTCTACTATTAGGTTCATAGTACGTTTTCTTTTCAGTGTTACATCCCATTGCTCCTTGTTTTTTTTTCCTATGTATTGGGAGAGAAATTCAGATAACAGAACACAGATTACAGGGCAGATTACGTGGAGTTCAGATTACATAACTTTGTTAACTATGTGACTACTGCCAATCTTTCCTGTAAGAAAAGGCCCATAGGATAGCTTTTACCTGGTGGGTTTGTTATTAATATAGAACAATGGTGTGGGACAATTCTGTATTCTGTCAATTGTGTTTTAAATAAACCCTGATTAGCTAGTAGGTAGGCAGGAAGTATAGGCGGGACAACCAGACAGGAAATAGAGGCAGGACAGTGAGAACAGGACAATTCTGGGAAGAAGGAAGCCTGTCCTGCCCAGTCCTGCCCAGAAATGCAAGAAGGAAGATGTGACCTGCCCCACTGCAGAAGGTGGCTAGTATATACTAGAATAATGGGCTAATATAAGTTACAAGAGTTAACAAGAAGCCTGAGCTAATAGGCCAATCAGTTTATAACTTATGGAGACCTTTGTGTGATTTTCTCTGGGACTAAACGGCTGGGCAACTGGGCAGACAGAAACCTCAGTCTACAGAATGGCGCCCAACTTGGGGCGCCAGATGAAGGCGTAAGTCACAAAACAATCCTACACCAGTTTGGAATTATGATTAATAAAAGGGTATTTATTTAAAGGGAAAACTTACAGATCACCGTCCTAGACAACAGCCCTCAGCGCAACCAGGAATGGAGTCTAGTAGCCTGAAGCAGAGTCTGAAGCAAGAGAGTGAGTGCATGGCTGCTGCTCCTTTTTAAAGCTAAAGAGACCATGCCCAAGTGGGCTGGTATCTTAAAGGCTCTTGGCTGAAAGAGCCGAAGGAGCTAAAAGTTTGTCCATAGGTTTGGGAACACTGTTTAGAGGTTGTTGATTATTACTTGTATTAGATAGAGGGTTGGGGTGAACTCTATGTTTGTTTAAAAAAAGTTCTAGTGGGTAATAGAGTGAATACTTGTGAGCTATTATTCATGGATAATTTACATTGGTATAGTTTTTGTATATTGATACAAATTCAAATTATATTTGTTCCTTTTGTTTATTTGTACACCTATACAAAGTTATTTTGTCAGATTGTATATATGTATGTTATTATCTCTGTTTAGGACATTTTGTATAGTGATACAACTTTTAGGATATATTTTCATATTTCACATTGCATTATATATTACTCCTACTTAGACGGATACTTATATATTGTTTACATTTTGAGGTCAAAACTACTAGGGAAATTCAAATGAAAATTATTTTGGTATTCTATCTTATACTTGTCATAATTTCTAATGTCAATAAAGTAAGTGACGACTCATGTTGTTAAGGATGTGGAGTAAGGAGAACACTCCTCCATTGCTGGTGGGAATACAAACTTTTATAACCATTGTGGAAATCAATATGGTGGTTTCTCAGAACACTGGGATCTGATCTACCTCAAGACCCAGTTATACCTTTTTTATTCGTGTTCAAAAAAGTATTACTTCATGAAATTTAAAGAAAATGAATGGAACTCAAAAAAAATATCCTGAATAAGGTAGTCCAAGAAAGATAAATATCTTATGTATTCCCTTATAAGGGGTTATTAGCCTTTAGGTAAATGATAACCAAGATACAGTCTGTAGTCCTAGAGAGGTTAGATAAAATGTAGCATTCTCAGGAAATTATAGGAGATGATAAGATCTTCCTGAGAAATCAAATAAGTTTTATTTGATGGAATTTTATTTGGTGGAATAGGGGCATGAGGGGACAGGATTGTGGTTAATTGGGTATGGGTAGATGGGGTGATGGAGAGAATGGGGGAAAGATGGTTGGACTTGGAGCAGCAGTTGCGAGTTGGTATTGAAACTTAATGCAGTAGAAATTTTCTGAAATTTACAATGGTGATCCTGGCCATCTTTTATAGCCAAGCGAGGTTTACAGTGACAGGAATAATTTGCATGCAAATTAATTGTTGGCCAAGTGGGTCCTATTAAAATTGCCAGTCAATCAAGGCTGTTCATAAGACAATTGGTTGCACTCTACAAACTGAATGAGGGGCCCCATTGTGGAGGACAACCCACGCACAACTCATTGAACATGAAGAATTTGAGCTGGTGCCTACTTGCAGTCTTCACCTCTTCATTCTTGTCTGTTTGGTGTGGGAAGGTCCTTTATAGGGTATCAAAAGAGAAACAGGGATACCAACCCAGACACAAAACCTTTCATCTACAATCTATCCTGCATGCAAAATATATTAGGGCAGTTGTGGCAAGATCTTGTGGGAGTAGCCAGTCAATGTATGATTTGACCTAAGGCCCACTCCATGAGAAGGAACTCATACTTGACAACTGCTTGGGTAATCAAGAACCAGAGACTAGATAGCCCAGAAGCCCACAGTAAACAAATAATACTGGTCTTAAAAAAAACAAAATCAACAAATTTTTTTCTAATGATATTCTGTTATACTCACAGATCAGTGCCTTATCCAGTCATCATCAGAGAGACTCCCTCTGGCAGCTGATGGGAACAGATCTTTCCCATAGCCAGACATGAGGAGAGACAGTCTAAGCTGTACCTCTTCATCAAATCCCTCTCCTCAGAACTTAGGGAATCCTACAAAAGAGGAGGCAGGAAGATTGTAAGAGTCAGAGATGAAGCTGGCCAGTGGTGGCACATACCTTTAATCCCAACACTCCGAGGCAGAGACAGGTAGATCTCTGTGAGTTCAAGGCTAGCCTGGTCTATAGAGTGAGTACCAGGGCAGGCTCCAAAGCTACACAAAGAAACCACATCTTGAAGGAAAAAAAAGTCAGAGGGGATGGAGGGTACCAGAAGAACAAGGCCCTTCTAAGTAAGGCACATATAAGCTCACAGAGCCTGAAACACCACGCATGGGGCCGACATGCTCTGGACATGCAGCCTGTTCTTAAGAGTAGTTTCATATAGTCTTCTGTGTATATAAGCAATTAGCTTAGTAGTTTTATGGGACTCCTGACTATGAAAACGAGTCTTGTGCCTGCTCTAGGGACTCTTCCTCCTGTTTTGTTACTGTGTCCAACTTCAACATTATGTTTTTCCTTCATCTTACTATATCTTATTATATTTTATTTTGTCATGTTTGGTTGTTCTTTATTAGAAGCTTGTTCTTTTCTCATGAGAGATAGAAAGGAAGTTGGTCCTGAGGTGAGCGGAGCTGGGGAGGATCTGGAGGAGTGAAGATAGGGAAAAGTATAATTAGGATATATTGTCTGAAAAAACAATCCATTTTCAATAAAAGAAAAAAATAAATTATATAAAAATAAAACTTTGAGTACAGTTTCTATGGTACATAAAAGTTTGTGGACATTATGAAGTGAAAAACTCAGTGACTATCTGACAAAAGTGAAAGAAAGATTATGAGGTCAGAGCCAGGGTCAGGGAGAAAGTGTGTGAGACAGTGTCTCCTAGACATGACGGAGCTCCTGCTCTCGCCAGCACACAGCAGTCATGGTTGTCTGGACAAGATCTGCACTAGCTGATGGACTTCACAGTTGGTGGTTTCTAGTGCAGGAAGAAACAATCTTGGTAAGCATGTGGTCTCCATGCTCCCTGCAGTGACTGGTCCTTTACCAGGTGCCCGCCCACATTGGACTCAGTGTTTAAAATAGGTTCAAAATGTGAACATAATGTGGCAGAGGATGAGGGATGGTGGTTGATTGGGTGGGGATATGGGGAGAAGAGTATAATGTAATACATTGTATGTATGTATCAAACTTTCAATTATAAATGTATTAAAATAAAAAATTCTTCTGTTAAGCCAGTATAAGCAGGATAATCATCAGTAGAGAACCATATGTATATAAGTATATTTATGTAACTTCGAAATTCTGAAATTTAAAGGAGGTATTAAACATTTTTCCATACAAACAGATAAGAATATTCAAACAAAACTGTAAACTGGTTTATGATATAGATATGAATAATTTACATTGGTATAAATTTTACTCTATTGACATAAATTTAAGGTCAATTTTGTTATATGTATATTATTTCTGATACTGATTAAGGTATTGTGATTGTGTAGTTCATTTAAAAACATAATGTATATAGGTTATTAATGGATAATCATCGATAATAGTCAAGCTTGTAGTCATGTTACTTAGATTATCTAGATGTACATAGATATATTTCAGATAGGAATTCTTCATATCTTTCAAAGGCTACAGAATATGGCATATTTAATGTTTTAATAAGTTGGGGCTTTTCATGACAATGAGACACGTCTGCTCCTGGCAGCACCAATCTACTTCAAGAGGACGATGGGCATTGAAGAGGCTCCTTATGGAGTTTGATAGCCATTTGGGAAAGAAACTGCTCTTGCCTGGACTGTTGGCATAAACTGGACACAAAGAACCCGCAGAAAGAGGACTGCTGAATTTGCCTAAAGGTGAGATGATCTTTCGGGATTCCTGATTCATGAAAGAGTCTGCAAGACATTCTGCAGGACACAGCAGATAGTGACTGAACTGCCTTTGAAATTTCCTGCTTCATGGAAATGTCTGCTGGAAACTATGGGCCTGTAGGCTGAAGATGGATGTCCCAATGGTACAGAGGAACTTTAGGTGACTGTCCAGGCAGCGAGATGTCTCTGTCATTTCTAGAGTGTTGGAAGTTGCTTACTTCTTGTTTAATTAGGTAATATTATATCCTTCTGGAGTCTTTGATGGAGTTGAAGAATGGATAGATAGTTATAGTTTTCCTTAGTTATGATAAAAGATAAAGTAGATATAAATATTGTAACTATAATTCTTGCTTGATAACTATTTTGCTATATGTAATTTTACTGTGTTAAAGTTAAAACCTTCCTTTTTGTTTAAACAGAAAAAGGGGAAATGATGTAGGTGTGTCTTCTATCGATCTCATGATTTCATTGGTTAATTAATAAAGAAACTGCTTGGCCTGATAGGTCAGAACATAGGTGGGTGGAGTAGACAGAACAGGATGCTGGGAGAGGGGCAGATGCCTCAGGCAGTCATCATGCCTCTCCTCTCTGGGACAGTCACCATGAAGCCAGCTACCAGGTCAGACATGCTGAATCTTTCCTGGTAAGACACCACTTCATGGTGCTACACAGATTATTAGAAATGGGTTAATCAAGATGTGAGAAATAGATAATAAGAGGCTGGAACTAATGGGCCAGGCAGTGTTTAAATGAATACAGTTTGTGTGTTGTTATTTCAGGGCATAAGCTAGCCGTGCGGGAGCCAGGCAGGACGAAAAGCAGGCCTGCCCATGGCTCTTCACTATAGGTTTTTTCTTCATCTAATACAAATATGTGATATCCTCTATCAAATGCTTCTGAAGAAGGCAGCAGATCTTTGAGAAATATACCTTTTGTTTGTTTCAGAAAAGTAACTCATGCCACACTGTACAAGTTAATAAAATTTTCATAAACATTGTTATAATATTCCAGTACTAGCTTTAAGAATTCATTAAGTAATGGGGAGCCTATGTGGATAGTTTCTTCATCATCTTTTCAGTTCACAAGAAACACTGTATTATTATCAAAGCATTTCTGCATCCCTCACAATTCATACAGTGAACTGCAAGAGGTTAACTTTGGTTTTCATTGTATTAGCACTTATATGCAGAGTAATTCCTAAAGTTAATGACAACATGGCTTTAGAAGAAGTACTTGACAAGCATGACCCTTCTTGGAAGACTAGAAGCAAACATCCAGCTGCAGTTGTACAGTGTCTCATTATAAACAGTGTAATTGCTTAGGAATTATGTCTCAGTTAAAGCAAAAAGTAGTCCCCAAGTAAGAAGCAGCTCTGAAAACAAGAAAAAAATGTAATATAAAGTACCTCTCATGAAATGTCCGCAAACAATCTTGAGTTGCAAATGGTTCCTACCTGATACTGAAAGTAGATTACCAATTAACAGAATGAAATTAAGTATCGAGCAATTAATCCTAAGTATTTGAGAATTTACAAATTAAATCTTCCATTGAGTTTGTTTTCTCTTGTCATCTATTGCTGGGCATGTAGCTTGTTCCTACTCATTTCCCTAGTTGGACATCCTTGAAGGAAACTAATTTTTCTCTGCAAGTGATTATTGTTTTGAGATAGCTTTTGAATTAGGGTAGGTGCATGTGTCCACTTTTCTCTTCAACACTAGGACTTCCACCCCAATCTGGTGCCTCAGTCTCTGTGTGCATCAGTCCTGGTAATTTAGAGGGCCTTGTTTTCTGACTGTCCTCCATCCCCTCTGACTCTTAGAATGTTTCTGCCTCCTCTCCATGGGGTTTCCTAAGCTCCGCGAGAAGGGATTTTATGAAAATATCTCATTTAGTGCTGATTATCCCATGGTCTTTCACTCTCTGCATAGTGTGTTCCTGTTATGCATTCCCAGCTGCTGCAGGAGGCAGCTTCTCTGGTGCAGGCTAAGCAGGTACTGAGCAGTGACTAGAACGGAATGTCATTTGGGGCCAATTTGTTTGCTGCTGTTTTTGTTTGTCTGTCTGTTTGTCTATTTGGTTGGTTGATTTGTTCCTTTTTGGTTTTTCTTTGGTTGATCTTTTTGATTTTTGTTTTTGTTTGCTTGAGAGGGGTAGTATTTGGTTTTACCATAGGTCTGGGCTATCTAGACTTAGGTTCTTTGGTCACATAAACAGTTAATTTAATGGGTTCCATCTTGTGGAGTGGAGCTTAAATTTAATCAGGTATTCGTTACTTACTCACACAAGTTTATATATCAGACTAGTGTCTCTTGTAGTTACGACAGCATTGTGGGTCAGAGTTTGTGGCAGTGTTGGTGTTTCCATTTCTCCTTTGTGTTGTACACTGTACTGTCCTGTACATAAGATGCTAGAACATAGAGGTGAAGGTTCTATAAACCTTCTATAGAGGGGGAGTTAAGTGGAGAGTGCAGGAGGGGAGGCCGTGGGAAATGGATTTCGCATGTAAAATGAGAAAACATAGTTTTTAAAATAAATCAAAATAAAAATAAATTGAATCTAAAAAATGGAATGCAGAAAATGGCACGAAATAAGATCCATTTGAATAATTATAATACATTAGAGTAAACTTAGCAGTAGAAATTAAAAGTAACAATACAAAATTTATATATGTGGTTTATAAAAGACTTATCTAAAGCATTAAATTAGGGAATGTAGAAAGAAAACTTCATTAGGCATTGTGTGTGTTTGAAGAGTGATTATTTGATATTTACCAGTTTCATCATTCTACAACAATTATTAATTTCCTATATTTTTTTCAAAAATGTAATTTATTTATAAGAAGTTCAGCATGGAGAATTTCATCTATTTAACTTAGAATAGTTATGGAATACTATATTATCCTACAATAATAATATAATAATAAAACTAATTTGATTGAACCATAAGTTGCTTGGTACTGAAGGTAAAAATTACTCTTTGTGAGTGTTGCTAACCTGCTGCTTTGGGGATGAACATGTTACACATCAAGTTGTCACTCATATCTGGGTCTCCTACCAATTGTGTATTGTTTGTTACAGGTGAAATGAATGTCACTTTTTAAAATTGCTAAAAGGCTAAGCTGTCACTTTATAAGTAATCTTTACTTTTATATAAACTGATGTTTTCATAGTACATAACTGAATGTGAGTGTCCAAGTATTAGTGAGTGGGCCGTGTAGTAGTTATTTTTCTCACCACTGATCATGGAGGAGTTTCAGGAAAGAGAGCTTTATCTAGACTGAGTGTAGGAGATTCAGTTCACCACAGCAGGGAAGGTTGGGTGGTAGATCCATGTCCTGTGTACTGTGTCAGAAGGTTGCCTGCTCAGTGGTGATCAGTAAGAAAATCGGAGAGATGAATGTGTCCTCATCTGGCATTGTCCCTTTTCCCCTGTTATTCAGTCTGGGCCCCCATATCATGGGCTTATACACCTTGTGTTGAACATGTGTCTTCCCTTCTCACTTGGTCATTTGTAAATACTGAACACCCAGAGGTCTGACTCCTAGATGGTTATGAATCCAGTGAAGGCTATTGTATAAATTATTAACTTTACATATAATAAAATTCCACATTAAACTTTATTTTTTATTGGTTAAATTGATTTCATTTGATGTTGACTCAAATATTTTTGAACTGCTTTTAAAATGCTTCAAAGTCATTTTTAAGTGTTTTGAAATTTTTTCCATATGATGCCTTATTCCTATTTTATTAACTGCGTAATCTAGTGAGTCAGATAATTGTGATTCTCTTTGATTGCAGGAAACATTGCATTTCATGAACACATTTCAGTGTTTTATAATTTTTACTTTGATTCAATTTATCCACTTTTATACCCAAGGTCAAGGTTCGCTTAGCATTTAGCAATCTTCTATGCTGTTGGTGTTTTATCATTTGCACTAAAGTTCTTACTTTCCTAATGAGCCCAATATAGTTCTTATTTCAAATACTTGTAGAAGGAGCTATGGGCAGGCCTGCTTTTCATCCTGCCCAGCTCCTGCATAGCTACCTTAGCCCCAGAAATAACAACAAACTGTATTCATTTCAACACTGCCTGGCCCATTAGTTTCAGCCTCTTATTAGCTAATTCTTACATCTTGCTTTAACCCATATTTAGTAATATGTGTAGCACCACAAGGTGGTGTCTTACCGGGAAAGATAAAGCATGTCTGACCTGGTGGCTGGCTCCATAGCATCTGTCTCAGAGAGGAGAGGCATGGCGTCTGCCTGAGCCATCTGCCTCACTTCCTTCTTCCTAGCATTCTGTTCTGTCTACTCCACTTATCTAAATCCTGCCCTATCAAAAAGCCAAGGCAGTTTCTTTATTAACCAATAATAGTCCTCCATCACATACTTAATACAATTAAATAGAAATTGATATTGCGAATTAAGCAAGCCAAATTTACTATTCTTCAATGGCATCTCAGAACTGTGTGTGGGAGCTTTTTAGAGTCTTATAACTGTTTCTTTCCTTAGGCTTTGTTGTGATTGGGTGGAGTGATTTCAGTAATGTTGTCAGAGGAAAGGCTGTCAGTGCTGCTCTCTACAGTCCTGGAGCTTGAATTACAGACATGGTGCTTGCAACCAAACTTGTGTCCCCTGCAAGGGAAGTGCTGAAACTGCTGAGCCACCTCCCCAGCAGTGTTGTTAGCAGCTCTGACAAGCTCTCACCTGTCTTATCTGATCAGAATAAGAAATGTAAAATGTTTATTTTACCTTCTTATCTTGCTTCTCAAATACAATTAATGCAGATCCAAACTTATGGCTTTATTGGTTTTTTTCCCTCTGAATATTTTGTATTCACTTTTCATAATAACTTTACAGGTTACTGTGTGTTCCACCTTGTTTCTATTACTTGTTTGACCTTTGTAGTTAAAATGTTCTCACCCATCTTCACACTGCCCAGTCTTCTTTCAAAATTCTGTTTTTGGTTTTGTGTATTGTATGCAAAGACTGGGTACAGGGTTTTTTTTTTTGTTTTTGCTTTTTGTATTTGTTTATTTTGTGTTTATTGTATTTTCTGGATCTATCATGATTGTCATAAATTTCTGTGAGTTTTTACTTATTTTTGCAAGTCAGTCCTATTAATTCTTATCATTTTGCAAAAGTTTCACCTTTTGCTTTTGTGCCACAATTATGTGATATTTTCATCTGCCCATATTTAATATGAAAAAGTTTCCATTGACATATCTTTAAGATCAGTGATTGGTTATAATAAGTTTGCTGAGAGCTAATTGGAAGCATTAATTTCATTTATAGCCACTGTTCTACATTTCTTTGTTTGTGTGTGTCTTCTTACACCTCCCATCTCTTCTAGTACATTGTCCACTTTTTCCAGCAAAGCTATTAGCTTATAATTGTTCTTAACTCTCAGTGTGATAATTGTAGCATTAGTGTCAAGATCGGGCCAGTTCTCATCCTGCTTCTGTTTTCAGACTAGGTAGTGCTTGTTTGTTTTCTTCTTGTTCTGTTGTGGTGCTTGTTGACTTGTAGTATGTCTGATAATTTTGCTGTTAAAAGCTCATTATTATGTACTGAGGTGGATAGGTTAACAATGAGGTTTTGCATTTATTTAGCTAGGAGGTAGGCAGTTGTATTATATATTTTTTTTCAGTGCTCTGACAAAAGCTTTACAAAAGTAATTGAGAAAGGCAAGGTTTCATTTGGTTCACAGTTTGAAGGTAGGGTACACCTCAGCAAAGGCTGCTTAGACAGGAGAGCAGCTGTAGTAGTGGTAATGGTACTATGAGGCTGGGCACATTCTGTCTCTAATCAGAAGCAGAGAAAGATGGAGGCTGGCAATCGGCATCTTTTTTCCTTTCATTCAATCTGCAACTTTAGTCATGAACTGTGCACCTGTATTCAGCATGGATGTTCTAACTTCAGTGAAAACTCTGCAAACCCCCTCCCTGATACCTCCAGAGCTCTGGTTCCTACCTGACTCTACATCTGGTCAAGTTCACTGCAAGACAAACTTACACAGCACTGTGCTGTTGGCTGCCACTGGGTTGTCTGAGGTGAAGCTTTGGCTTCTTTCCTCTTGTGCCTTTGTCTCCATGCTTGTCTTTGCATTCTTTAAGGGATGTCGGTTAGGCACTTTCTTACTCTGCAGATCAGTGAGACTGCTAACATAGTTTTCCTTGAAATTCTGTATTATTAAAAAAGATAGAAAGCTGAGGATTATTTAAAATTTGTTATTCCCTTCTGCTTGGAGAATCAGAAAGGACTTATGTCTAGGTACATGGTGTGGACCTATAGGTAGGTGGGACCTGGAGGTCTCCCAAGTTTGCCATCCCCATTTATAGGCCAAGTGATCCCTTCCTTAGCTTTTAACTCCAAACAGAAGCTCTAGAAATGAGCCTGTTAGAGTTGAAAGGTGTTTCTGCCCTGCTCCTGCCTCAGTGAAAGGCTTTTGGGCCTTTGGCCTCAGTACACTGGTTCTCCTCAGCTGCCTGCCCTGATGTCCAGTCCTGGGAAGCTCTGTGTTCTTTGTCCCCAGTCGCTGTTTGAGCCAAAAAAAAAAAAAAAAATTGATGGCTTTCAGTTTGTTCAGTATTTTTGCCCCCTGAGGTCCCAAGTAACTACTTTTGACTCTTTATACTAGATGGAAACTGAACATCCCACCATTTCTTGTTAAAAAGCAGATCCAATTTTAGAGCCTGTGTAGTCTCTTAACCCTTTTTTCAACGTTTAGACACAGTTTTCAGGTAATATTTGAATATTGATGACATTCTAATAGTACTTCATCTTTTACAAACAATTTTTTTGTGTGTTTTAAACTGTAGACTACAGTCCTGTGTAAACTAGAAGGCTCTGAGTACATTCTGAATGCTTCCTTCCAAATCCTTGATTCAGCAACTAAAAAAGATGTTTTCAAACTGAAATGTTTCTCCCTGCCCAAAGAGGTAGGGAGAATGGATGCAGAGGAAAACTTTGCTGTTATTGTTTTTTGTAATTGCTGCTGCCTTTCAAGCTATGACTATCCCAGTCGCTAACTGCAACTCTGTTGCTACCAGCAGTGGCTTGGCTGCAAGGGCATCAGCTGGAGGAAATTTTGTTCTTAGGCATCCACTCGTTCAAAGCTATAACAGTAACTTATCTAAATCTGTCTCTCGAAAGAATTCAGGATTCAAAGGTTGAGGTGGAGGGAAATCCTGGTCCTCAGAACGGATGAATAGCAAGCAGCTCACCTCCTCCTTGTAACTCCTAAAAAGTTGTTATGTTTTTCCTTGCCCCTCCTTTAATTTAAAAGTCCCTCCTCCACCTGGCTCCTCCCTACCACTCCCTGTCAGCTAGTTGCTGACTCAGCCTCCTGACCACAGGTGAATTTTATTTAATCAGACACACCTTTACATCATTAAACAAGTGCTCCAGAG
Organism: Arvicola amphibius; assembly: GCF_903992535.2. Lineage (NCBI taxonomy): Eukaryota > Metazoa > Chordata > Mammalia > Rodentia > Cricetidae > Arvicola > Arvicola amphibius. The sequence goes on along the minus strand of NC_052049.1, from coordinate 68,719,006 downwards.
CATACACAAAAGAAACACACCTTAAAACAATATTCTACAACACTTTCCCTTCTTAAAATATGCTTAATAGTCAAAGAGCTGAAGCCCCATCACAGTGTTCCAGAACTGACTGATGTAACCGGTAGGAATGCTATCAGACTAGTATGTTACATAAGGGTACTCTGTCATGTGCACAGGGCATTTGCTGGGAAACTGTGTCCTTGAACAGTTGCCACATAGTCTCTCTCTAAGAGGGCAACTAGGGTAAAAGGCAGTATTCTCAGCAGAACTGCCTTGGGCATAGATGGTTTCAGACTATTCTTCCCTGCTTCTTTTGTAGATAGGAAGTGGTGAGCAAAGGAGAGTGGGCAAGTTAGGTAGTGTATTAGGGGCTTCAAGAGGATTAGAACTGATAGAATGAACTTGAATTTTAAAGTAGGGTTTATTTGACTGGTTTATAAGATGTGGTCTAGGTAGTTCAGCAACAGCGGAGAATTGGATGGGTGTTCAGTTCTCATTGGTAGATGTCTCAGCAGTTCCAACCAGGTGCTGGAGTTATAGAGGACTCCTGGAGAGCTGGGAGACTTCAGTCTGTGGCATAATCGTGAAGAAGGTGTATTTAAGCTTGACCCCAGCAACAGGATAGACAAATGTGCTAGCAAGAATTAGGGAAAGAAGGCAGAAAGCAGTTCTGTGATTGCACATCCTTTTATGTGGGCTGCCAGAGAGTATGGTCCCTGTTTAAGATGGGTGTAACATGAGGGCCTGCTTGTTGGGGTTTCTGTCCTGCCCAGTTCCCACAGCCACTTAGTCCCAAAGAATCACACAGAAGTCTACATAAGTTATAAACTGATTGGCCCATTAGCTCAGGCTTCTTATTAACTCTTATAACTTATATTAGCCCATTATTCTAGTATATGTTAGCCACATGGTTTGGTACCTTTTTCAGTGGGCCAGTCACAGATGGATCTTCCTGCTTCATCTGATGGAGAAAATCTCTTAAAGAGGTTTCTAGCAGCTTAGGTTTTAGCTGATTCCACATGGAGTCAAGCTGACAACCAATACTGTCCAACACAGGCAGTGTTTCTCTTTTAGTGGATAAATTATTTTATGGTTTGGTTTGATATAGAATAAATTGCACAGGAGACACTTGTCCTATAGACCAAATATAAGCAAATTTAGAATATTTGAATTATAATGTGAACATATAGAATTATTTCTGGTTCTATAGTGTATATTGATATGTTTTAATTTTAAAAAAATCTTAATTTTTCTCAATTTATGTTTCAAATATTTGCATGTGAATTTAATTTATTTTGTTGTTCCCTTATCTATAAAGCTACAGTAAATATTTCAAAAGTGTCAAATCAGTCATTTTAGCTAATTTAGAAATGTTTAAGTCATTTCTCTTGAAGTAATAGGCCACTGTTGTTATGTTGCTTCATATATGCTTTTAAGTCTTAATTTACATATTTTCTTTTTGTTTTGTTTTTAAGACAGGGTTTCTCTGTGTCACAGCCCTAGCTGTCCTAGAACTAGCTCTTGCAAACCATGTTGGCCTTGAACTCACAGAGATCCACCTACCTCTGCCTCCTGAATGCTGGGATTAAAGGCATACCCCACCACTGCCAGACTTGAATTTACATGTTTTTTTGTATTCTTTAGAGTGTATATTGCCAGTTTTCCAGTGAAATTATAAGGAATATAGTATTAGCTACCACATTAAAGTATAGAGATATTATTAGACTAATAACTAGATCGTTTAATGTGTTATATGTTTTGAAATGATTGTTGCCAGTCATTTTTCACATATACCTATGAAACTATTTCTGTAATAAATGAATGTATGTACATAAAAGAGTTTTAGCCTCCTTAAGGAAAGCAGGGTAAAGAATCTATTTTAGATTACTGATTGTGACACTAAATCAATTGACATCTTAATGTTATTTTTAAAACTCATCTTATTTCACAGTATTTAACACAGGTTATCACTGAAATTAGTATGTGAGATATTTTGCCTACAGGTAACTACAGATGTCTTTGGGAGGAGAAACACTCTTAGAATGACCATTCAAATTGCCTGTTAAGCATTTGCTCCTATTCCAGGACTACCTATCTTAAGTCATATATTTTATATTGCTGCTTTATCAAATTACCATTAGTTTTGTGACTAGAAGCAGTACAGATTTATTACCATGTAATTCTGTGTATCAAAAGTCCAGTACGAGATTCCAGAGTAAAATGAAGGTAAGAATAATCAATTTTAGGCTACAAAGAATTGGTGTCCTGGTTTTTGTGTTATTGGCAGAATTCAGTTCCTTGCATAGATGACCCTAAACTCTCATGTTTGTATTGGCTGCCAGCTACAGGTGCTCAGAGGACATAGCTCTTGGCCTGTGCTCTTCTTAAGTTCTAGACTCAGTAAAGCTAGTTAAGTCCTTCCTGCCTGCCATCTCTGCATCATATCATACTTGTGTAACTCTCCACTGTAAGAACACAAGTGGTTAAGTTGACCTATCTTGTTAGTCCCACTAACTCTTTCCTCAAGGTCCATAACAACAGTCACATGTGCTGGTCTGTTACTATGAAACCTAACACACATTTGTTCAGGAGTTGGGATGTAGACATCTTTGAGGAGACTGTTTATGGACTCTCATAAACACAGTATTGACTGCACTTGCCATGGCTGGATTCGTTTCCCTTTTCTGCTCATAATGCTTCTTACATACTTTTCTTTCTGGCTGAAATTGGTGTGTAGGTTCTAATCCCTTAAGAAATTAACATTATATATAAGATATATGGAGAAATTATAGGAAGAACAGTTTCTAAAATCACTTAAAAGCTTCAGAATACTCATTTCCAAAGGAGAAAGTCTTAGGTATTTCCTATGAATTTGTAAACCTTGTTCGAATCCTCAGTAGCCATCTACAAAGCAGCAGAAGATAACACATTACATTGCTTAGAAAGAGTGTGTGATGCAAGAACATTATAAGGAGGAAATCCGAAGAGATAATTATTTAGAAAAATAACTTTCAACAATTTATCTAAACAAAATATCTTGATAGTGGAGGATATTGGATTTTAACATTTTATTTCTTTTTCCTTAGATCATCACAAAATATGTTTATGAACTCCTGGAAAAGGACTGCAATTTGCAAAAGATCTCTATTCCAGTAAGTCAAATTTTTAAAAATGTTTATTCCAAATAAAATGCTTTTTCCTTGTAAAATGGTTTTCAGTCCAGGAGAAAATTTTTCTTGTAGGTTAAAGGTGCTCCTTTGTTGATGCTGACAATTCACTGACTGTAGGTTGCCTTACCCCATTGTAGCAGTAGTTTTTACAAAGTACAATGAATGTAAACGATGAACAGTAGTGGTTTCCAGTCTGTTTTTTATCATGAAGACAGGGAGGGTTTTTTCTCTTTTACCTTATCTCATTTCACCTAGATGTTTCTCTTTGTTTTATATAAATCAGTGTGCTTCACCTTGTGATAGGTATTCATTAACCCTTAAAGTATTGTTTGATTCTTTGAAAATGTTTTTCATTGAATTTCTTACTTAATTTTATACATTTTTTAATTCTTTATTTTTTTTAATAAAAAATTTCCATCTCCTCCCCTCCTCCTCCCTTTTCCCTCCCCTCCCTTCCACCCATTCCCCCACTCCCTCCCTCTCCAAGCCAAAGAGCCATCAGGGTTCCCTTCACTATGTTAAGTCCAAGGTCCTCCCAGCTCCCCGTAAGTCCAGGAAGGTGAGCAACCAAACTGACAAGGCTCACAGTGAGCCCGTCCATGCTGTAGAGTTCATGCTCATCGCCGTTGTTCTTGGTTTCTTAGTCCTCCTCCACCGTCAGCCACATTCAGAGAGTCCGGTTTGGTCCCCTGTTCCATCAGTCCCATTCCAACTGGACTTGGTGGTCTCCCGTTAGTTCTGTCCCACCGTCTCAATGGGTAAACGCACTCCTCATGGTCCTGACTTCCTTGCTCATGATCTCCCTCCTTTTGCTCCTCATCAGGACCTTGGGAGCTCAATCCGGTGCTCCTATGTGGGGCTCTGTCATTTTCTCCATCCAATGCCAGGTGAAGGTTCTATGGTGATATGCAAGATATTCATGAGTATGGCAATAGGATCTGGACATTTCTGGCATCCTCTCCTCAGCTGCCCAAGGACCTAGCTGGGGGCGTCTTCCTGGATACCTGGGAACCCCTCTGCCAACCCTAGAATGGCTCCCTTAATTAAGATATATAATTCCTTGTTCCCATATCCACCCTTCCTATATCCCAACCATCCTATTCCCCCAAGCTCTCCCCATCCTCCACGTCACACTTTTCTCTCCCTATCCCCCCATCCCCCCATCCCACCCCACCCCCAAGTTCCCATTTTTTGTCCGGAAATCTTGTCTTCTTCCAATATCTAGGAGGATAACTATATGTTTTTCTTTGGGTTCACCTTCTTATTTAGCTTCTCTAGGATTTTTTACGAATTATAGGCTCGATGTCCTTTATTTATGGCTAGAAACCAATTATGAGTGAGTACATCCCATGTTCATCTTTTTGGGCCTTGGTTACCTCACTCAGGATGGTGTTTTCTATTTTCATCCATTTGCATGCAAAATTCAAGATGTCATTGTTTTTTACCGCTGAGTAGTACTCTAATATGTATATATTCCACACTTTCTTCATCCATTCTTCCACTGAAGGGCATCTAGGTTTTTTCCAGGTTCTGGCTATTACAAATAATGCTGCTATAAACATAGTTGAACAAATGCTTTTGTAATATGTTTGGGCATCTCTTGGGTAAATTCCCAACAGTGGGATTGCTGGGTCCTGGGGTAGGTTGATCCCAAATTTCCTGAGAAACCTCCACACTGCTTTCCAAAGCGGTTGCACAAGTTTGCATTCCCACCAGCAATGGATGAGTGTACCCCTTACTCCACATCCTCTCCAGCAAAGGCTATCATTGGTGTTTTTGATTTTAGCCAATCTGACAGGTGTAAGATGGTTGGGACCTCCTGAAGCTGAGCAGATTCTGTAAAGCAAAGGACACTGTCACTAAGACAAAAAGGCAGCCTACTGACTGGGAAAAGATCTTCACCAACCCCGCAACAGACAAAGGTCTGATCTCCAAAATATATAAGGAACTCAAGAGACTAGACTTTAAAATGCTAATTAACCCAATTAAAAAATGAGGTACTGAACTGAACAGAGAATTCTCAACAGAAGAAGTTCGAATGGCCAAAAGACACTTAAGGGCATGCTCAACCTCCTTAGCAATCAGGGAAATGCAAATTAATTTTATATTTTAATGAGTGTCTTGCCTGCATATATGTTTGTGCACCACCTGCATTCTGGTGCATGTATAGGAAGAGAGCATTAGATCTCTGGAGCTGGAATTAATTGTGTGGAGGTACTAGGGATGGAACCCCACCATCTGGAACAGCAGCCCGTGCTGCTCTTACCACTGAGCCATCTCTTCAGCCCTTATTTCTACACAAAATGTTTTTTTTCTCTACATTCCTAAAGTCATTCCTGCTTTTTAATACTGTTTGATTCCTCTTTATTAGAAGACTGGGAAATTTTGTAGCATTTTCTTTTGGAATTAAAAAGGTTTAAATTGGATGATGGTGACTCATGCCTTTAATCCTAGCACTATAGAGGCAGAGACAGACAGATCTTTGTGAGTTCAAGGCCATCCTGGTCTAGAGAACTAGTTCTAGGACACCAGCCCTACAAAAAGAAATTGTCTCAAAAGCAAACCAAAAAAAAAAAGAAAGAAAGAAAAGAAAAGAAAAAAGAAAGAAAGAAAGAAAGAAAGGTAGAAAAAAAAAGAAAGAAGAAAAGTAGAAAAGTTTGGGATTTTTCTTAGACTCAAATCCTAAATAGAACTGTGATTTTTGTGAGTTTATCATCTGCTTTGCTTCCTTCCTTTTCCTTCCTCCAAACACTCCAATATACACAGACCTTTCTTTCTTTTAAATTTATAGCCTTTTTTTTCTAATTGTTACTGCATGATATAATTAACATCATGAAGTTCAAGCTTTAAGATGAAGAAGTAGTAGTAATCTTATATGTAAAATGGGATAGATTAGATAATTTTTTGTGTTCTTCATAATTCTTTTATTTTATGATTGAGTCTAGATGACAATGAAATTGACCTATTTAATATAGAAAACTTTGGATATAGATAACTTCTGGGAGCTTTTACATAGACTGTTTAAATATCTTGGTTTATGTTACTGAGAAATTAGACTATATCTCAATTCTTTAGATTCTCACCTTTGATTGCATAGTTCCACTAAAACTACTTTTCATTTGATCTTCTGAAGATAACCTCTAATAGATAATAATGCTATTCATTCATCCTTCACTCAACTCAGTGAGTACTTTTTGAAGTCAACTCTTTAACTTGTAGACACTCTTTTGGTGCATGTAATGCAGTAATAAAGAAAACATTATTGCATGCCATAGACAAGCCATATTTTGTTCTAGCTTGAAACAGCTTTTTTTTTTTTAAAGAAAGCATGGAAGCCTAAATTTTAGCATCTTTTTGAGTGTCAGTATGGCTGTCCTATGGGGAGTCAGAATTCCTGACTTCAGACCTGCTTTCTTATTCTGTAAAAACTGTACATTGAAGCTGGGAATCTCGGCACATGCCTTTAATCTTAGAACTTGGTGGGTATGTAGGCGGATCTTTGTGTGAGTTTGAGGACAGCCTGGTCTTCATATTGAGTTCCAGGCCAGCTGAGGCTACATGGTGAGCCTGAAATTAAGCAAGCAAACAGCTTGTATAAATTTGTTCTTTGTGAAAGTTAAATTTTTTCACTTTATTAAGTTTCTGAAGCAGGATTTAGAGAGTGTTAGTTTAATCCTTCAATACCGTTCATATTTTGTCCTTTGACAATAATATAATATTCCTGGCTCTTTGGAAGCCTTTAAAAATATGCCGGTCTCTGGATTTAGAGCACAATCACTATTGACTATGCTGAGAGTGTTTTATGATAGAATTTAATTTTCTATAGAGAAAACCTGAAATTAAATAGAGAACTTTGTTTCATTTTAAATTTAGTATGTAAATTAAATAAATTTAGAGAGAGATTCGTGTTACATAAGGCATGAAATTACTACTGTGTTCATTTTGCTTAATAAATCTTCCCTTATTTTGTAAACTTAAAAAAATCTGTCTTTCCTAAATGATCACTTTCTATATAATGTTGAAGTTATTTTTCAGTAACTATTACTTTTCCTTGAGTTCTCTTAGGTGTGAATTGACAGCCAGGGTCTTTGTTTTCTTTCTCTCTCTCTCTTTTTTTATTACTTGGTATTTTATTAGGTACTTGGTATTATTTTTTCTTTAATATTTTTAAGAAAACAAACTATCTTTTTTCATTTTACATAACAATCACAGTTCCCAATCCCTCCCATCCTTTCATTCCTTCCACTTAATCCCTCACCCTACCCCCCTTCCATTCCTCAGAGAGGGTAAGGCACTTTGCTTTGGGGAAGGTCCAAGGCTTGCCCTACTATATCTAGGATGAGCAAGGTATCCATCCAAAGAGAATGGGTTTTCCAAAAATCCAGTACATGTAGTAGGGATAAATCCTGGTTCCTGTTCCAGTGGCCCCTCAGTCTTTCCCAGCCGTACAACTGTCACCCACATTCAGAGGGTCGTTTGCAGGTTTCTTCCCTGTGGGGCTGGAGTTGGTAAGCTCCTGTTTTCTCAGGTAAACTGTTTCAGTGGGTGTCCCTTTCGTGGTCGTGGCCTCTTTGCTCATTTTCTCCCTCCTCCCACTCTTCAACCAGTTTTTGGGAGCTCAGTTCAGTTTTCTGCTGCAGGTCTCTGTCTCTGTTTTCATCAGTTTCTGGGTGAAGGTCCTATGGTGACATTTGAGATAGTCTTCAATCTGACTACCTGACAGGGCCAGTTTGGGAGTCCTCTCCACTGTTTCCTAGGATCTTAGCTGGGGTAATCCTTGTGGAATACTGGGAATTTCTCTAGTGCCAGATTTCTTGCTACCTTCATTTACACAATGGAGTACTACTAAGTGGTAAAAAAAAATTGAAATTTGCATGCAAATGGATGGAACTAGAAGAAACCATGCTGAGCGAGGTAACCCAGATCCAGAAAGATGAGCATGGAATGTACTCAATCATAGGTGAACACTAGCTGTAAGCAAAGGACTGGGAGCCTATAGTCCATGGCCCCAGAGAAGCTAAGTGACAGGAGAACCCTAAGAGAAACATACATAGATTCCCTTGGGAAGGGAAAACAGACTAGAGCTCCTGAGAAAATTGGGAGCCTGGCGGGTGTGTGTGTGTGGGGGGGAGCAAAGACAAAAGGGGAAAAGGAGGAGAGAATGGGAGGGAGTAGCAGAACTAGAAGGAACTGGATGGTCAAGATGGGGAAGGAAAGAGACAAAGAACAAGAAAAGAGATGCCATTATGGGGCTAACAAGAAACCTGGGTGTGTGTTTTCTAAGAGAATATTCTTTTCTACTAAAAGAATATTACCAGACTTTTCCCTGTTAATAAAGTAAGTTTAGTTTCCTAGTCGAAGTAGAGGTCCCCTTCCCCTCCCCCATTTACTGTGACAGCACTCAGGGAAGTAGAAGGATGCAGTGTCACAGCCATGCTATGTTCTGCACAAACATAGGATAACAAGCACAGAATGTTCCCAGTTGTGCCATCTCCTGCCCATGGAGGCTTTTAGAACTGTGAACGACCTTAATGACTTCTCTATAAAATGTTGTTTTACTTTACTACACACATCTTTTGAGTGAAATACCATTCTTTGTCTCCTTATAAGTCTTTCTCAATGAATTGTTGAACACTAAAATTTATTTAGTGTTGATCTGGTGGCATGAAAATTGAAGTGTATTGGCATGGCCTTTGTGTTTTTTTTTTTTTAAAGGTTTAGCTCAGTTGCTTGTCCTTGTTTGCAGATAAACATCTTTGTTGTTTGTAATCATTTTCAAACTATTGAAGTATTGAGGAAAAACTATTTTATTCATATAGATATTTTGTTCTGTAAATTTAGCCCTAACTTATACAGGTGAAATTGTATTTATGACTTTCAGAGTCAGTTTTCTTTCTTTTTTTCTTTTTTGGTTTTTCGAGACAGGGTTTCTCTGTATCTCTGGAGCCTGTCCTGGAACTAGCTCTTGTAGACCAGGCTGGCTTCGAACTTACAGGCCTCTGCCTCCTGAGTGTTGGGATTAAAGGCATGCTCCACCACCGCCCTGCCCAGAGTCAGCTTTTGTTCACTGTGACAGTGCTGCTCAGTGACTGTTCTCATCTTGTCACTGACATTTCTCTGTGCAGTGTTTGTCTTCAGTTTTGTCTTCCCTTCTGTACTTTGAATTTCACACATGTTCAATCCCCATGGGAACATCTTGCCCAGAAGGTTATCAGTACACTTCATAGGGCTTATACCTGGTTAAGATGGCTAATGCCATTTCCTCCTCAGGAGCTTGTGCAGTGTCTTTCAGGATTCCAAAAGCAAGCCAGCAGGGAGGAAGCTTGTAGTTCTTTTCCCCCTGCATTAAGGCTACGTACATGGCATCCCATCATAGGCTCCAATCCTTAGCTCATGTACCAGCGATAGATCCTCATCCCACTGCCAGGGGCCCCTAAGATAGAGCAAATTTCGCCACTGTCTCTCACATGCAGAGGGCCTAGTTTGGTTTCATGCAGGCTCCACAGCTGTGGCTCTTAAGTTTGTGAGTTTCCAAGAACTTGGTTCAGCTGTCTCCGTAGATTTCCCTGTCGTGATCTTGACCCTCCTGCTCATATAATCCCTCCTCCCTCTCTTCGACTGGATTGCTGGTGCTCATTATCAGCCATTTTTAATGTCTTCTTTTGAGAACTCATTATTCAAATCTGTAGCACATTTTAATTTTTTATTGAGACTTTCTATAGATTTTGTGTATTCTAGATATAAATGCTCTGAATTATTTAAATTCTTTTTATTTAAAGGACATCACTACCATTAGTAAGATTCCATATTTCAAAAGTTTGTTCTTTATTTACTGAGTACCTCCTAGAATGTAGCTAAATATAAATTATGAAATGTTACCGGGCAGTGGTGGTACACACCTTTAATCCTACCACTCGGGAGGCAGAGGCAGGTAGATCTCTGTGAGTTCTGGGCCAGCCTGGTCTACAAGAGCTAGTTCCAGAACAGGCACCAAAGCTATACAGAGAAACCCTGTCTTGAAAAAACAAAATTACAAAACAAAACAAAATGTTAATTTTTCTTAGAATTACTTTGTAAGGGAGAGAGCAGAGGATGAATGAGTATGCACACATACACATGTGCACGCATGCACACACATCTATCATCTATGTCTGTCTGTCTGTCTACCTATCATCTGTCTATCTATCTATCTATCTATCTATCTATCTATCTATCTATCTATCATCTATCTATCAGTCATCTATCTATCATCTATTTATGAAAGACTCCACTACATTGTGTTTGATTACCATATGTGCTATGAAGGAAAATAAGAATTCATGGTAACACATTTGAATTAGTTGTAGACATGGAAGGCATTACTGAACAATAGTGACTAGTCGTACTAAAGCAGTTGCTCTTTGTGTTCTGTTTACACAAAGAGCAGAATCAGATAATGAGACCAAACTTGTTTTAAAAGCAGAGGTTTTTTATATTCCTGTGTGTTGTGAAAGACTTTAAAAATTTAGAGTTTTAAATTTTATAGTGAATTCCAGAGAATTCTGTGGAGTTGTATGTGAGCTCTGTTATAAATTTGATAATTGTATGAACACGTGTTGTTAGTACAGTATACAGTGTGTAGACTAATTTTTTATGTGTGATCTTGTGGGCAGAGGGCACATGACTAGTTGTCAGGTCTGGTTTTAACCTGGTGTATTTGGCTTCCATTCTGAGTACTGGCCATTACAATGTAGAATACTACAGAGCTTGCTATACATATGTCATAAAAGGTCCATAAACTGGCTTTTCTTAATATCTCTTGTATCTTTGAAATCTAGCTACTTGTGTAGTAGTAATCTTTAAATAAGTGATACATAAATAAGGTGTCAGAATGTACATGTTACTGTTGTGTGTGCCCATGTTTGCAATTTGAATGTTTGCAATACTTTGGCTATTTAAATAGCTATATATTCCAGTTTGAGTTTTCCATTTTCTGTCATAGGTACAATGTGATTCAGTTACAGAATTATAAACTACATGCAGTATAAGCCTATAACTTAAGTTTATCTAAATATAATTTTATCATTTTTGATGATTATTTATTAGTGATTCCTCAAATAGATTGTAAGTAAATGTGGCAATTTAAATAGCTATATATTCCAGTTTGAGTTTTCCATTTTCTATCATAGGTACAATGCGGGTGAAAAAACAGTTACAATATGAACGACAGGAATCTTTTAAAAATTATTTAATTTAAGATGACAATACAATAATAAATATATAATAAAATGTAGGAATGCATATTTTTATTCTTTTTCATGTATTTTTATATTTAAATTACTCTTTTGATGTTTGTCCACTGAATATGTGATTGCTAGATCTTCTTGACTATCCTTCTATTTTAATTTTTTTAAGAATTCTATAATAATCATTTAGTAACTTGTAGTAGCCATTAGATGTTTTCTCATTGTGTGTATGCTTGATCGAGAAACCTTTTATTTATTATTTAATTTTTTTTTGATTACAGGTAGATGCCACTGAGAGTGAACCAAAGAGTTTTATCTTTATGAGTGAGGATGCTTTGACAAATCCACAGAAACTGATGGTTTTAATTCATGGTAGTGGTGTTGTCAGGGCAGGTCAGTGGGCCAGAAGGCTGATTATCAATGAAGACCTGGACAGCGGCACGCAGATACCTTTCATTAAGAGAGCTGTGGATGTAAGTGAAACTCCTTGTTTGGGGGCATTTATGGTTCTGTTGTATTGCATAGTATAATAGTATAATGTCTTTTCCAGAAATTATTCTAAGCATAATCTTATTATTAAGTCATTATTTACCTTATTTGTGCGATGATTATTATTTTGCAGTAATGTGGGAAAATTTAGGATTATTGAGCACATAAAGGTTTAAGTGTCTTTGAAATGAATACTTTGTTTAACGGTATGAACTATGAGTTTAACTATTATAGCATATAGTCATCAACAATGAATACTCGTGACCAGAAACAAAACATGACTGCTTGACTTTCCTTCTCTTACGAGGGTAGACATTAAAGGCAATTTGCTGATAATGGTGATCTGTTTGCTGAGGAAAAATAGAATAGTGAATGTTTTTGGCATTTAAAAAGTATTTTGATGCCCAAAAATAAAATGGCCTAAGCTTAAAACAAACATGTAGAATGTAAAAATATAATATTTCAGAAGTAATTTTTCTAGTCTAGTGTTGTTTTTCATGTTCGGCTGCTCTTCTTATGTTTCTTTCTTAAGTTATAGAGTAAACAGCCAATTATCAAAAAGTATACGTTTCTTTTGGATGCAATGAGAAATATTCATCAGAAAAAGTGTCATCTTGTATAAAATATTTAGGGTAGAAAAGGTATGCAGAAATAGTATGTATGTCTGTTTATCCATTTTATTTATAAAAATGACAATACATCTTATAATTAAATTTATACATCTTGGATACACAACTACAGTGTCAAAATAAATATTTGGATGTGTTCAGTTTTCTGTTACTCCAATACCATAGTAAAAGTTAAGCCAAATCCTATAGGATACTTTTGTTATAGACTTCCTGAATCTTCAAAATGCTGCATATTGAGTTTTTTAAGTTAATTGATGATCCACTTGTCACAAATGTGCTAACTTTAATTGTGATTTTAGAAAACTTGAAGTAAGCTATTACTCTGTTAAGAAACCAGGACAATTAAATATTCAGTTAATAAACTGAAGTTTAGACTAAAATAACACAGGAATTGGTCTTTTCTTAACTCTCTTATTTCATGTTAAAGGTAGTAAGCTTTGTGTCCACTGCTTTCACTTGTGGTTATAATACACTGAGTGTCTGTATATTTTAGAGAGAACATTATTTGCAAAATATATTCACAGTTCAATAAGTATTTGAAAATAGTAATAAAGAAATCAGGAGCTTGCAGCAGTGACTCCTTAGGGGAAATGCTCCATGTAATTTTATCACCTGCCCTAGGCTGCCTGCTTTGCCTGTTGTAGAACACTTGTCAATATGATTATCACGTAAAAGCAAATGTAGGAAACAAAGTGTCTGAAGTCTTGAGCCAGGTGGTGCTGGTGCACACCTTTAATTCCAGCTCATAGGAGGCAGAGGCAGGTGGATCTCTGTGAGTTAAGTGCCAACCTTGTTTGCAGAAGGAGTTCCAGGACAGTCAGGGCTACACAAAGAAATCCTGTCTGTGGGGGAAAAAGTCTTTGAGTTAATAGACAATTGATTTGTGCAGTCCTTTTGAAAAACATGAGGATAGTAAGTCCTTTTTTTTTTGCTTTTAAGTGGGAATAGTGTTTTAAGTATAACAGTATTCTTCTGCTTTGATTTCTCTACTTTTCTCAACCATAATAAGCCGTGGTTCTTTGAAAAGAAACAACTGATTTCTAAATGTATGGCATGTCTAAGCTCTAGGTTTAGCTAGTTACATTCTCATTAGTTTTTAATCTGAAATTTATTGTGTGAATTTCATAATGAATTTCTAAAACTATGTATCACTTTAAAATCCAGATACCGTGACTTTTACCATTAATTTTCTTTCCTTGCGACTGCTCTGGGAGAGGGAAGCAGGCAGAGAAAGACCATGAGGAGAAAGGTGCAGTCCCTCCTTAGCTTCAAGCATGCTAGTGCTGCCTTTATTTTCATTGTGTCCTGAAATTTCACTTTGAGAAAGGTTTCCAGAGTATAGAAAAGGTTAACTATAGTTATTTGGTTTTTTATGTCCTGTAAGTTTTCATACTGTTATGGAAGTCAGTTGTAATATTTTGCATGGAAGACATTATCATCTCTATGTAGTGTTTATTCTCAATAGATTATTTATATATGATTGGAACTTCTCATTTAGCTCCATATCAATAATTCCCTCTAGCAAGGAAGTTATATCTGAGTGGAGCATTTTATGAAAAATACGGTTTTAATATATGGCTCCACTGTGACTGAATTGTGATTGTGAGTTTGGTAACTCAGTATGTCTCCAGAATTTCCTGGATTATATACATAATCAGAACATGATAGTTGTTCCATCACTTGCATTTAGACCTTGACTATCAATATATATCTTAAGATTTCATCAGGGAAGATGGTGCCTGTCGAATAATCTTGTGTAGGTGCTCATGAGGTTTTCAGGGTTAATGTTTTTAGTCTTTAATAGTCTTTATTGCGTAATACATAATCAGCTAAAAAAGTTTATCATATATCTACACATCAATGATTTAACTACTTTATAATTTGAGAATTACTAAATTTGTTGCCCTTTGATCCCCACCCCTGTTTTAGGCATTTCTAGTTGTATGTGTAAAGGGGACAAGTAACTAGATGGCACTTAAATTATTTAAACCCTGATAGATTTAAAAGAGATCATGTGGTTGAAGGAGATACCTTACTGACTTCCTCCCTGTCCCAGTTTGGCTGATTGAATTATATTGTCCAAGAGAACTGGGTGTGGGAGGTCTCCAAAGCAGAGATCAGAAATATGAGTTCAAGACTAGTTTGGACTGCATAGTGAGGCCCAGTTTCACAAAATAACAAAACTGAAGAAATATGTTTTATAAACACTTCAGGACAGTGGTTTTCAACCCTCCTAATGCTCTGACCCTTGTTTTAATACCCCCAACCATAAATCTTACATTGCTTATTCATAGTTGTAATTTTGCTACTGTTATGAGTCATAATGTAAACATCTGCATTTTTAACTGGTCTTAGGTAACCCTGTGAAAGGATCATCTAACCTCCCGTGGTGGTCTTGACACACAGGTTGGGAACTACTGCTTTAAGAGCTGTTTAGTAATCTGTAAAGTAAAAGTCGTTCATGTTTTAGAATCCTGTTAACGTGTAAATTGCTTTGTCTGACCCTTCTGCCTTTTCATCAGACAGTCTGACTGGGACCTGAGAATTCTGATGATGGGCAGGTTGTGGGACTGACTAGATACAGAGCCCAGATGAAATACTTCCTTCATTAGCATAGCAAGATCAAGGCGTGTTTAAGTCACTTAAGATACCTTGGTCTCTGTATCCATCCAGAACACATCCTTCTGTCTAATGCAAATCACTTCTGGAATACATGATTTTTTTAGGTAATAATAAGGAAAATGTCTGAGAATGTGAAGATGTTACCTAGATATGGAAATTGCCAGGCAAACTAAAAGATAGGCAAATATATTTTATTTATTATAAGGGGAAAACTCAAGCCACAGGCACGGAAGATCCAGGCTCTTCTTGACCACGGGGGAAACTACACAGAGACCGCACTTGGGTGGTGCACAGGTTTCTATCTCTTGGTCCCAGAAAACCACTCCTAAACTACGTCCCACCACTTAAAGATTATTGGTTAATAATGCTTTCCCCGTCATATCCCCCTTTTGTCTAAACAAGAGTGATCCAAACCAAATACAAAACTATATACAATAGGAACAGATATCAAGTATAAAATTACAAACAACATGAGTAATATTCAGCAAGGAACACAAGACAAATGTTTTAATAAACATTCTAATCCAAAGAGTCTAAATCTTGTATCAGAAATAAGCTTGGCTAAATCATAAGAGAAATGTAGCTACGATTATCTAATCTTCAGCCCCACTGAAGGCCTGAGAGGGAAGTAATATTACTTGAGCAGGCAGGAAGTGCAATTAAGCAGCTTCCAAAGTGAGCAATATATGACGGAGACAATTAGCTATGTAAGCAATCACCCAAAGTCTCATTTTGCAACGTTGAAGCAACCAACTTTGGCTAAGGCCTAGCATAACTGACAGACCATTTTTAGAAGCAGGACATTTTTAGAACTGTCTTACCCTGTCTTGGCAAGATTTGACAGTCTTTTTCCATGTGTCTTGTGTATCCATTTCTGGATACCATGTACTTTGTCAGTGGTTGAGGTATGGGCAGTTCTTTTAATGCTATAAAATATATTTTTATCTATGATGAATCAATCCATTAGATGAAGAACCCATAAATAGAGTTACTTTGTATGTTCTACTCATTAGGTATAATTGATGTGATATTATTTGGTGGCATAAGTATTTGTGAAAATTAGAATTGGAATGTAATGAAAAATGAGAATTGTTATCTTAGTTTTTAATTTTTATGTCCTTTATAATAATAGATCTTTTGAATCTTTGTTGTCTTCTCAGTGATTTTGTAACATGGTGAAGTTTAAGCTGATGACCTCCTGGACTAGTTCTTCATCTGAGAACTTGTTTAGTTCTCCATTCCCAACTTCACTGGCCACTTTCGGAAGTGGACTGCCTTCTGCTCACTCTGAGACTGCTCTACCCTACTTGTTTCCAGGATCCTTTGCTTTCTTGATGTATGTTCTTATTCATGGGAACCATCAGATGATCAATATAAAATAAATGTGTATATGTGATAAATACATATGTTCAGATATGTACATATATGTGTACAAGTGCATGTGTTTAAACATGACCAAAGTTTAGTGCCACATTTCTTCCATAGTAATTTCTCCATATTACTGTTTTGTGACAGCCAGCAGAAGCTCGCTGTTTCAGCTAGACTGGATAGTAAGCAAAGTTTGGGATCCCCTTCCCCCGATTTGCCTATAGGTGTGCACCAGAGTGCTCAGAGGTTTTGTATGGGTGTATGAGCTTAGATCCCCATGCTTGCACCAAGTACTTTACTGGGCCATTTCCAAAATGCTGAAAATAAATTTTGAAACCTCTTTCTTAAAAATTGCCTTTAGTCTACTTGTTTATTTTTTTTTTAGTAATTAAGTAACTATTATCCTTTAAGCTGACATAATTTTTAGTTTGCAGTTTGAAAGCTGTATTTTTTTTTCTAGCATTCAGGCTTCTGTTTTAAAAGTCCAGTACTGTTCATTCTTTTTTGAAACTCCCATTTCTGTCTCTGGTGTTAAGATGTAGGTCATACAGCTTTGAAGACATTTCCTGGCAGGGCAGGTGATGCCTATGATCCCAGCCCTGGGGAAGCTAAAGCAGCATCGCATGTGTGAGCTGGTATGGTTTAGATAATGAAACTACATTTATTAACAAACAGTGAGCAACTTTGTGCTATTGTTTGTGTTGTTTCATTGATGATTTCAGTCTTGTTCTTGAGTCTTACTGCGTGGTTAGAAGATGCGAGAGTTCATCTCTAGTTCTTTCTGTCTTTCTCTTTATTTTCATCTGTTTTTTCCTCGACTTACTGAGATGGTATTTCCTTTACTTTTAAACAGTTAAGTTTATCCCTTAACTGTTCTCTAGAATTTTTTGTTTAGTTTTGTTTTTTGTCACAGTTTGGAATGGAGCCTTTAAAAATTTGTTATTTTCTGCTCTCATGGTAGTATGCCAGACTACCTTTCTGTCAAGCTCTGAAAGGGACAGCGCTCTTAATTTCTTGTATTGCTGACCACAAAGTGTAAGATTTTGATTTGTGGGGTTTTGATGTATTTTGGTAAGAGAAATGTAATAATGCCATATAAGAATTTGTAGTTAGTATCTCTGTTTTGAGGTGTGAGGCCCTACCTTTACTTTCCGAGGTAATTGGTGCTTAGTTTCTGAGGGATTTTGAATTTCTGTGAGTAGGTTATGTTAGGAATATTTCCTAAAATTGGCTCTGCATTGATGTAAATAATCCCAATCAGACTGAATCAGACCAAATTAAAAGATATCCAGGTTTAATTGATGCCTGCACTCTAGGGTGGCCCGAGGGGGTGGGGGTGGGGGTCGGGGTCAGGGAAGGAAAGCCACCAACACACCAAGGAACACTGAAGAGGAAGAGGGAAGACCACAGATTATTTTCTGAGGAGCAGTTTAAATAGCCTGTGGGAGTGATCTTGACCTTTCCTGGGGAGGGGTCAAGGTTTGATAGACTCAGGGGAAGAGGCTTCCAAAAATGGAGGCCTGAGGCTGGGATTATAGGTTAGATACTTCTAAGTTCTTACCTGCCTTGGCAGGAGGCTGAGTTTCTAATGTATAGTCAAGGCAGGAGTCACTTCTCCAGCTAGTTTCCATAGACATAGTCACATCCATATAGTCTACTTTCTCCCCTTTGCTTTGTGTTATGGATGAATGCTAACCCTTTTTTTTTTTTTTTTTTTTTTTTTTTTTTTAGTTTTCACTGTAGTGTAGTATGATTTCTGGCTGAAATGCATAAAATATTTCAGTATAGTTTTTGTTGAAAATAAATATTTTTCATATACTATATTCTGATCATGGTTTCTGAAATGGGGCGCAAGCGAGAACAGATCATGAAACACACAGTGAAACCCACTTTAAGAGTTTATTATGAAAGAGAAAGACATGTGTGCAGGCTTGAGGAAGTTGGGAAAGGGAGAGAGAGAGGGGGGGGGTCAGAGAGAGGCACAGGGGCTTATGTAGCTGTAGCTGCATACGTAGATCACATGATCATGCTGCACATAAGTCCCCTAGGTTTAACGGTCCCGGGTGGCTATGTAAATTGCCTGACTGCTTGATGGCACATGCGAGGCACTGGAACCTAGAAGTGTCAGCATTTGAGGTGACTTAGACATTTTGCCAAAGCTCTGGGTGATGGAAACCTAACGGTTTGCCTTCTCTCATCTCCTCCCAGATCCTTCTCAACTCTTGATCCATCCAACTGCATGTTTTCTTCCTCTCTTTAAAAAACGACCAAATAAAACAAACAAACGAACAAGCAAACTGGATTTTAAAAAGCACAAAACACAGACACATATACAGATACATACACCCCCTCAAAACATAAAACTGAAAACTATAAAATACAAGCAAAAGACCAGTAAATTTAAGACAAAGTGCTGGAGCTCACATTATACGGTAACTGTACAGCTGACAGACCAATAGGCTAATCCACAGTGTGTACTTACACATCGACATTGAGCAACCATTTTGCAGAGCTATGAAAACACTTATTTTTGGTTAAAAAGAAAAGAAAGAGAAAAAGAAAATGAAATTTATGCCCTTGCAATGCATGTGTGGGCAGTTCTGTTGAACTTGTCCATAGTTGGTTTGGTCATCTAAATTGATTAGGACTAGGTCTCTTCTTCAAGTGGGAACCAGATCTCATTACAGATGGTTGTGAGCCACCATGTGGTTCCTGGGAATTGAACTCATGACCTTTGGAAGAGCAGGTAGTGTTCTTAAACTCGGAGCCATCATCTCCAGTCCCCTCTTTTGGAAAAGTCGCTGTCAAATTTGTAAAAACCTAAGATGAGATTTATTCCCAAAACACTCAGCAGTGTAACCTCCTGTAAGGGCAACAGAATGACCTTCCATGAGGTCTTAGAGACACAACTCTTACAGTTAAATTTACATAGAGTCAGTCCCCTCCAAATGGCCTGCTAACAGATCACTTAGGAATTTCAAAAGGATAGGAAGATACTGCCCCACCAGACAGACAGGTCTGGGTGTGGACACAGTCCAGGTTCAGGGACATTTAGTAGCTTTATCTAATGGTTTGGAATCTTGGTTATTTCTCCATAGTTGCTGACTCTTTCCTGGGTAGTGTCACCTGTTCTGGCATGCTGCTTTGTCAGGGTCTATGTGCCATTTTTGTGATTCTAAATGCATGTGAAATCATTGTTTTGCCCATGGAATTTTTTAACCTTGTTTGTGAAAACTAAAAACCCGGTGGAGATTGCCCCTTTATTTCTTCTCCTCACTGCTTTGCTCAAAGGAATAAAGAACATGTAGTTGTAATGTACGTGAGTTGATTTATTCCATTTACTCTCAGATCCAATTAGCCAGGTGTTAACCTGTTATGACAAATCTTAGCTGTACCCTGTGGGGGCAGTGAGGCTAGTACTCAAGCTCCCCCCCCATAACAAACAAAACTGTAAACAAAACAAAGCAATATGAGACAAAAAGAATAACATTAAATTCATTTAGTGTTGGACATGTACTGCCTTCAAGTGTTGTTTGTATATTTATTCAGTCTCTTTTTTTGAGAAAACTAATTTTTCTTTGCTAGCAGTTACCAATTGATGATAACTTCTTGATTAGGGATGGGAGCTTGTGTCCACTTTGTGGATGTTCCAATTACAGATAATTACTTTATAATTTGTATATTTTTCAATAAATACTGTTGCAGAATATTTCTATGCAAATACTTTGCAAACTTCAATGGATGACTTCCTTCTGTAGCAATAGTCATGATAGAACATTTGGAAATTTCTCTTAAAAATTTCTGTGATTGTAATCGGATCATGTTAAAGAAAATGCAATTGTTACTTGACTCTGACATGAATTATATACTTGGCAGGTGTATTTATAGTTTTTAGTTTGTAAAATATTTGCTTCAGTTTTAGTAAACTAGGGATCTGCTGTTGTGGATATTAACATTTAGGTTGCTTTTTCTTATTTCAGTTTTGATTTCCCCCCTTTGGACAAGTATATTTATAAAACACATTGGCTACCAGATTAGAATTTTATTTTACAAATGTTTATGGGATTATTATAGATGTCTATCTGCATTAGGCTATCCCTCCCAACATACGCACACACACACACACACACACACACACACACACACACGTAAAATATGTAACATCTTGATAGTTCAATAGAAATATCAGACAAAAATGGGCATGAATCTTTTAAAAGGATTTTCAGAGGCAACTGTATTTTTATCTAGTAGTAGTGTTATGATTTCAGCCACAATAAGGCTGACACTTCGGGGTTCTAGGGCCAAGCATGTGTAGACAAGCCCTCAGGCAGAAGTGCCTAATGGCCCCCAGGGATGGTAAAGGATCCAGTGTGACCCAACTTGCTGTGTGTTTGCATCATCTACATATGACTCAGCTAAGCCCTTGCGCACATGCGCGAGCCCCATCATCTGCATATGCTATAGTCACATCAACCCCCTTTGTGCTTGCACTAGGCAGCTTTTAAAAGCTGGATGCACCATCTTCTCCTCTCTGTCTCTGTCTCTCTGTCTCTCTCTCTCTCTCTCTCTCTCTCTCTCTCTCTCTCTCTCTCTCTCTCTCTCTCTCTCTCTCTCTCTCTCTCTGCACACTGACTTCCCCAGACCTGTACACGCTCCCTCTAATAAATTCCTAAGCAGGTTTGTTGCCTGTTCCGTGTTTCCTTCTCACTTGCGCCAGGTAGTTTCAAGTAGTATTTTTTACACATCAGATTATCAGGTAATAAGCTCTTTGGTGATAAGGTGATATGCTAAACTTAGATTTTGGTGTGAATGTAAATTGAAGTAATCTTTTTTACATGAATGTTTAGTAATGCTTTCCAAAATTTATTGTTCATGCTATTCCATGTCTCTAAATCTACATGTAGTGATTTACATCAGAGCAAGGCACAGTACACAGCTGGTCACAGTAACGACTGATGATAACTGCTTACTACCTAATGCTTCCAGGAGGGACTATTTAAGTAAAAGATAGTATATTTATATCATGAGAAACTGTAGTTTTTAAGAAGAATGGATGCGCGTTTTATTTGTGTGATTTGATGATGAATTAGAAAAAAACTCAAGAATGACATTAGATAATCAGTTGGAATGCTCTTACCCAGAGAAGACTGTTTCTCCTACTCATCAACATTCCTTTGTTGCCTGTAGTTTTTCATCTACAATTGAGACCTTCTGAGCTTCCCCCTTCCACTTTAGTATGTTTATTGGCATCATCTTTGTAGGGTACATGTTTAGGCAACTGTGTTGTTGAGACTTCCTAAGTTTAGAATCTGACATTTCTAGGAGATATAATCTCAAGTAAACTTACCGTTCCTTTGGTTCTTACAGTCCCTTTGTGCCTTCTTCTGCAGTGATTTGCATCAAGACTTAGGTGCAGGAGTTATGTCATGTGTGTATTAGATGGGACTGGGCTCCACACTTCTATATTAGAAGGAACCTAAAGCGGAAATGAAGAAAAAGGGAAAGGAATCTAATTAGGTAGAGGAGGAGGAGGTTAATACAGAAGAAGGAAGAAAAGGCTAGAATAACAGTAAGGATCTCTGATAAAGTCATAAGGAAGCATAGTATTAACTACCTACCCAAAATACTTATAATGCATGCAAGTCAGTGTATAAATTTTTAGTGTAATTTCCCCATTTTTGCTGATAATGCTTTCTTCAAGATTCATAGATATCTAACAAAAACCCAACAACAAGCATGATATGCTTCTTTAGAGTTTTTGGGCAGTGTTATCCAAGGTAAGTTTCTGTTGCCAAGGCCATTATAAACTTCAGACACAGGGCCCAGAGATCCCTGAGCTGAACTGACTTGAAATCCCCGTCTCTGCAAGCTCCAAAGGTAGGAAGCAACCAATCCTCCACCTAGCTATTGCACCTATAAACACAACAGTCATCTCAATGTTGCAGTAGCAGCAAGTGTACTTTGGGAGTAACCAACAGCCCTCTAATTGGACACAAGGCCCCCTCATAAAGAGGGAAATCTTGCCTGGTAATGACTACCTAGCCAACTTCCCAAGACTAGTGAAATTTTGAATCATTGAGGAGATCTTCTAACCACCATTTACTAAATCAGCAAAATCCCTAACTACTTTCTTAATATTGATCTTTATCCCCACACTCAAGTATAGTGCTCACCCGTCATCAAGGAAACTTTTCTTTGCAACAAACAGATACATACCATTACAACCACTGTTGATCAACGTATATTTTAAATCTTAAGGAGGGACAAAATGGATTATGAGAGAGAAATCCTTATTCTATGATCTCCAAATGGGCTAATGCCTGTCTCACAACCTAACACACCTATAATGGATACATAAGTATGACTAGATGTTTATGCAAGAAATCATCATATTCTTTATTTTCCATCCCAATTATTCTTGTTTGTATTTTACTTTTAACTCTGAAAATGTTCTACTTTTATATTTTAAAGGATTTTATATAATGTATTTTAATATAATAACTTTTAGTAATAATTTCTAACATGAAGTAAATGATTAAATATAGAATTATGACCATCTCCTTTAAATAGCTATTATTCTCATTTAACAAGAAGTTTAAAGAATCAAAGTTAACCTCTTGACTGGTCAGCAGGTAAGAGTCCTGTTGGGAGGCTGTTCTACCACCACTACCTCCCATTGGACCCTATAATCTCTAAGTCCCACTCTGTCCCACAAACATAGCCATCTCCAGTGGCATCAGCTGTCCCCAAAGGCACAGACACTGCCTACACCAATTGGAGGAAGTGATAGGTAGTGCAAAAATAATTACAATCAACCACATAAGCAATATGGTACCACCAGAAGCTATTGGTTCTACAACAGCAAGATGTGAACCTCCCAACACAGAACAAGCAGGAGAAAGTGACCTTGAAAGTAGTACTATGAAGATGATAGAAGCCCTTAAAATGGAAATGAACAATTTCCTTAAAGAAATTGAGAAAAAGACAACCAAAAATTGGAAGAAATCAATAAATTCCTTAAAAAAATCTAAGAAAAAAAAAAAACCCAAACAGGTGAAAGAATCAGTTCAAGACTTGAAAATCAAAATAGAGGCAATAAAAAGAAACACAAACTTTGGGAATCCTGGAAATGGAAAATCTGGGTAAATGTACAGGAACTAAAGATGCAAGCATAACTAACAGAAGGCAAAAAGATGGAAGAGAAAATCTCTAGAGTAGTAGGTACAATAGAGGAAATAGATTCATCAGTCAAAGAAAACGTTAAAACCAAAGTCTTAACACAAAGTGTCCAGGAAATCTGGGACAACATGAAAAGACCAACCTTAAGAATAATAGGGATTGTTCGAGACCAGCCTGGTCTACAAGAGCTAGTTCCAGGACAGGCTCCAAAGCCACAGAGAAACCCTGTCTCGAAAAACCAAAAAAAAAAAAAAAAAAAAAAAAAAGAATAATAGGGATAGAAGAAGGAGAAGAATTCCAGCTCTAAGGCACAGAAAATATATTCAACAAAATCATTGAAGAAAACTTTCCCAACCTTAAAAAGGAAATGTTTAATAAGATACAAGAGGCTTACAGAACACAAATAAACTAGACCAAAATAAAATTAAAGAAAAGTTTCCTCACTACATAATAATAAAAACACTAGACAGACAGAATAAAGAAAGAATATTAAGAGCCGTAAAAGAAAAAGGGCAGGTAACATATAAAGGCAGACCTATTAGAATTATGCCTGACTTCTCAGTGGAGAGTCAGAAGGCCAGAGGTCTTAAGCAGATGTTTTGCAGAAATTAAGAGACCACAGATGCCTATCCAGACTACTATATCTAGCAAAGATATAGTATCTTTAACCATAGACAGAGCAAACAAGATATTCTATGAGAAAAACAAATTTAAACAATACCTAACCACAAATCCAGCCCTATTTAAAGTCTTAAAAGGAAAATTCAAACACAAGAAAGTTATCTGTAACCATGAAAACAGAGGCAATAGATAATCTCACACTAGCAAATCCCAAAGAAGGTAAACACACACATACTAGCACGAACAACAAAAAAACCAAAATAAGGACAGGAAATAGCAGTCACTGGTCATTAATATCTCTTAATATCAATGGACTCAGTTCACCCATAAAAAGATACAGGTTAACAGAATGGATACAGAAATAGGAGGCAACTTCTGCTGCATATAAGAAACACACCTCAGCTTCAAAGACAGAGATTAGTTTAGAATAAAGGGTTTGGGAAAGACTTGTCAATCAAAGGGACCTAAGAGTCAAACTTGTGTAGCTATCCTCATATCTAACAAAATAGACTTTAAACTAAAATTAAACGAGATGGGAAAGGACATTTCATATTTATCACAAGAAAAATCTATCAAAATGAAGTCTCAATTTTGAATATTTATGCTCCAACTACTAGGGCACCCACATATGTAAAAGAAACTAAAGCTTAAATCACATATCAAACCCCATATGTTAATAGTGGTCAACACCCCAGTCTTACCAACTGACAGGTCTGCCAGACAGAAAATTAACAGAGAAATAAGAGAAATTACAGAAGTTATGACACAAGTAGTCTTAATAGACATCTATAGAACATTCCACCCAAACACAAAAGAATATACCTTCTTCTCAGCACCTCATGGAACCTTCTTTAAAATTGACCACATACTCAGTCACAAAGCAAATCTCCACAGATTCAAAAATATTGAAATAACCTCGTGTATCTTATCGAATCACCATGTCTTAATGTTAGAATTCAACATCAACACTAATTGCTGAAAGCCTCCAAACTTATGGGAACTGAATAATGCTTAGCTTAATCATCACTGGGGCCAAGAAATAAATAAAGAAATTAAAGAATTACTAGAATTTAATGAAAATGAATGTATAACATACCCACACTTATGGGACACCTTGAAAGGAATGCTAAGAGGAAAGTTCATAGCACTAAATACTCACCTAAAGAATTTGGCCAGTTATGGTGGTACATGCTGGTAGGATTTCCTGAAAGAGGCAGAAGTAGGAGGATCATGAGTTCAAGGTCAGCCAGGGCTACGTATTTTAAAAGTTAAAAAAAATGGAGAAGTTTTACACTAGTGACTTAATAGCATACCTGAAAGCTCTAGGACAAAAGAAGCAAACTCACCCAGGAGAACAAGATGACAGGAAATAATCAAATTGAGGGTTGAAATCAATAAAATAGAATCAAAGGTAAGAGTACAAAGAATCAATGAAACAAAGAGTTGGTTCTTTGAGAAAATCAACAAGATAGATAAATCTTTATCCAAACTAACTAATATCTAAATTAACAAAATCAGAAACGAAAGGGTGATATAACATCAGACACTGAAGAAATCCAGAGAATCATCAGGTCATGCTTAAAATATCTGTACTCCACAAAATTGAAAAATTTAAAAGAAACGGACAATTTTCTGAATCCAAACCAGATAAACTATTTAAATAGACCTGTTGCACCTAAGGAAATAGGAACAGTCGTCAAAATCTCCCAGCCCCCCCTCAAAAAAAAGCCCACAGCCACATGGTTTCAATGCAGAATTCTAGGAGAATTTCAAAGAAGAGCTAATACTAATACTCCTCAAATTGTTACACACATTAAAAACAAAAGGAACATTGCCAAACTCTTCTTGCAAGGCTACAATTACCCTGATATGCAGACCACACAAAGATGCAACAAAGATAGAATTACAGACCAAGCTCCCTCATGAATATTGATGCAAAAATACCTTATAACTTACTGACAAAGTAAATCCAAGAACACATAAAAAAACATCCACTATGATGCAGTTGGTTTTGTCCCTGGGATGCTGAGATGGAACAACATGAAAATCTGTCAGTGTAATCTTCCATATAAGCAAACTGCGTGAAAAAAAAAAGTGATCATTTTATTGGATGCTGAAAAACTGACAAAATTCAACAACCCTTCATGACAAATGTCTTGGAGAGATCAAGGATACAAGGAATATACCTAAGCCTAATAAAGGTAAGTTACAGCAAGCCTATAGTCAACATCAAATTAAATGTTGATAAACTCAAAGTGATTCCAGTTTAATCAGGAACAAGACAAGGCTGTCTACTCGATATATACTCAATTGGGGCATTCATATTCAGCCTAAAGGCCCATAGTATCCAGCAGACTTTTCCATGAAGCAGGAAACTTAAAAAACAGTTCAGTCACTTTCTTCTGTATCCTACAGAATGTCTCTGACTCTTTCATGATGCAGAAATGCCAAAGGATCATCTCACCTTTAGGCAAGTTTAGCAGTCATTTCTCTGCGGGTCCTGTATGTCCAGTAAAGTATTCCAGCCAAGAGCAGATTCTTTCCCAAATGGCTAACCCAACTCCAGAAGGAGATTCAGGATACCCATCTTCCTCTTGAAGTAGCTTGGTGCTACCAGGAGCAAATGTGTCACAAAAAGTGTTAAGATTTTAAACATTTTAAATGTCATATTCTGAAGTTCTGTCAAAGATTTGAAGAATACCTATCAAACTGAAATATATCTCTATACATCTAGAAAATCTAACTAACATGACTATAAGCTTAACTATTACAGGTGAGTATCTATTAATTTATATTTCTTAATTATACATTTCATTTTTAAATGAGCTACACAAACACAATACCTTAATCAAGATCATAAGTACATATACATATAACAAAATTGACCTTGAATTTGTATCAATAAAGCAAGATCCATATCAATGCAAAGTATCCATCTCTATATCATATCCCCCTTTAAATGTAAAGAAGCATTAACAAACTAATTTGGGAATATGGGCACAGTTCTGTCCAAACTTCTTTTTGCTGTTTATTGGGAGAAGTATTTTTTTTTTTTTGTGGATGTTCACAGCAACCTTTCAAGGGGTCTCGACCTATCAAACCATATTAGCCTGGAATGAATCCACAGGTTCTCATCCTCTGTGGAGAAAAAAAAAGAACCTTTTTTCCAAAGCACCATATTCTGAAGTCAAGATACCTTTATAATATACATGCTGGTTTAGCTTAGCAGCCCATACAATGAAATTTCTCTCTGTACTTAGCTTATTCACAGTCAAAAAATTCAATGATAGCACAATAATATACATAATCCAGACTCTCTGTGTATTCTCCATTTTTACATGGCTTATTTTTCTTTACTACTTTTAATCTATGATTATCTGTACTCTATCTTTTTACCTCCCCCTTTTTAAAAAAAAAACCATTTACTTCTTCTCCAACTATGTATACTCTTTTTCTTCTCTCTTCCAAGCCTACTTACATTTATCCAACACTATGACTCATTTATAGGTCTTTTTTAAATCTGGGTTTGTCTTTATTACATATCTGTAATGATTTTCTGACTAGAAGCACTTCTTAAAATGCTAAGTGCTTAAGAATCTAAGCTGTAACATTACTAGGATACATATGGTACTGCCTGCTTGTTGTGCCCATTCCAACATGGCAGAACTGCTCGCTGCTTCCAAGAGCTACACACATTGCCCTACTTTCAGGCACACAGCCAGTCCACATTGCCATCAAGTAAGCCACAACACACTGCTCACAAACAACATCCAAATGCTTGGTCTCCTGAAAGAGCCAGAGGTCGTCTCAGCAGTAAGTCCCAGAAAGCCTGAATTTCAAAAAGGCATGGCCTTTTTTTTCCTGCTCCTGCCTCTGAGTCAGGAAAACCTCTCTTAAAGGAGCTAAGGCATAACACCAGCAAACAGCAAGAAGCTGTGTTAAACTCTGTATTTTTGTTTTGTCTAGAATTCCTTTTCAAGCTCACTCAGTTTTACGTGGATTTAGTTGGCCATGTGGGAGCCAATCTGTTTAAGGAAGAGGGCTGCTTGTTTGTCCTAGCCACCCAGAACTAATAATCACACAGAAACTGCATTAATTAAAACACTGCTTGATCCATTAGCTCTAACTTCTAATTGGCTAACTCTTACATATTAATTTAACCCATCTCCATTAATTTTTGTATCACCACGTGGTTGTGGCTTACCCGCAAAGTTTCAGCATGTCTATCTCCAGCTGCAGATCCATGGTGTCCCCTGACTCTACCTTCTTCCTCCCAGCATGCCATTTAGTTTCCGCTGCCTACCTAAGTTTTGACCTATCAACAGGCCAAGGCAGTTTCTTTATTTATTAATGGTAATCACAGTACACAGAGGGGACTTCCACATCAAGGTCTTGTCTGTTTCCTCTTCCCATAGGAATCCATGTATGTTTCTGGTTTACCTCGTTGTCTAACTTCTCTGGGATCATGAACTGTAGACTGGTTATCCTTTGCTTTATGTCTAATATCCTCTTATCAGTGAGTACATACCATGTTTGTTTGTCTGGGTCTGAGTTACCTCATTCAGGTTGTTTTTCCCCTAGTTCCATCCATTTGCGTGCAAATTTCAAGAAGTAATTGTTTTTTACTGCTGAGTAGTCCTCCATTGTGTAAGTGCACCATATTTTCTTTACCCATTTTTCAGTTGGGGGGTATCTAAGTTGTTTCCAGGTTTTGGCTATTACAAATAATAATACTATGAACATAGTAGAGCAAATATTTGTGGAATGAGTGAACATTCTATGGGTATATGCCAAAGAGTGGTATTGCTGGGTTCTGAGGGAGGTTGATTCCCAATTTTCTAAGAAACCACCATACTGATTTCCAAAGTGACTGTACAGTTTTGCATTCCCACCAGCATTGTAGGAGTATTCCCCTAGTTGCACATCCTCTCCAGCATAATGTATCATTGCTGGTTTTGATCTTAGCCATTCTGATTAATGTAAGATTACCATCATCTCAGAGTCATTTTGATTTGCATTTCCCTGATGCCTAAGGATTTGAGCAATTCCTTAAATGTCTTTTGGCCATTTGCAATTCTTCTGTTGAGTATTTGTTGTTTAGATCTGTATCCCATTTCTTGATTGGGTTATTTGGTAATTTGATTTCGAGTTTCTGGAGTTCTTTATATGTTTTGGAGATCAGTCCTCTGTCCAATGTAAGGTTAGTGAAGATATTTTCCCATTCTGTAGGCTGCCATTTTGTCTTATTGACTGTGTCCTTTGCCTTACAGAAGCTCTTTAGTTTTAGGAGACCTCATTTGTTAATTGTTGCTCTCAGTGTCTGCAATACTAGTGTTATATTTAGGAAGTGGTCTCCTGTGCCCATGCGTTCAAGGCAACTTCCCACTTTCTCTTTAATGAGGTTCATTGTGGCTGGAATTATTTTGAGGTCTTTGATCCATTTGGACTTAAGTTTTGTGTATGGGAATAGATATGGATTTATTCACAAATGGGATACACACGAAGGGGGAATGACAGTGAGGGAGAAAAAGGAAAGAGATATATTGATTGAGGGAGCCATTAAAGGGCTATCAAGAAACAGAACTAGAGAAATTCCTAGAGATCTTCAAGGATGTCACCAGCTAAGACTCTAAGCAACAATGGAAAGGACACCTAAATTGGCCTTCCCCTGTAATGAGACTGATGACTACCTTGTCATCATCAAACCTTCAACCAGCAACTGATGGAAGCAGATACAGAGTTCTACAGAGAAGTACTAGGTTGAGCTACCTGAGACCAGTCCAAGAGAGGGAGGAGCAATAATATAAGCAAATGGGGTCGGGATTATGATGGTGATACCCACAGAAAAGAAACAGCTGACTTGAGCTAGTGAGAGTTCACTGACTCTGGACTGGTAATGGGGATCTACGTAGGACCAAATTAGGCCCACTAAATGTGGGGGACAGTTGTGAGGCATAGACAGTCTGTGGGGCCACTGACAGTGGGTTCAGGATTTATCCCTAGTGCTTGAACTAGCATCTAGGAGCACATTCTTTTCGGAGGGTACCTTGCTCAGCCTAGATAGAGAGGGGTGGGCCTTGTTCTTGATTGCCTAGAAGTGAAGTGTCAAACTTTTGTTGAGTATGTGAGGAGGTCTGGGAACTGGGATAGCTATGTAAAATGAGAAAAACTTATATTATAAAAAATTTCTTTAAAAAAGTCACAAGTTAACCCCCCCATAATAGAAAATTAGCTAGAAGGGGTGAAGTTTCCAGCTCAGTACCAGCTTAATTTCTCTATAGTCTATGACTTAAATGTGTGGTGTCTTCATCAGCAGTGTCATATATCCAAGCCCTGGTGTGGTAACCTCTTGCATTATCAATAGCCTGTAATGTCAAGGTGCTCTATTGGACTTCACTGGCCAACAATTGTAAATTGATAAGTCATCCCTGGCATTGAGCTTTTTAATTTCTTAGCCTATGTTTCTAGTACGGGCATTGTCATCCCATTGTAGGGTGAACTTATTTTTACAACAATTATTGACAACATTTTATTCAATTCAAAAACTGAAAACTAAATTCTGTGTTGAAATTAGTATTTCTCAGAATGTGTCATAGAGATAAATGGAAATAACGCTTTCTCATTGTTGAAAAAAGTTCTCCAAAGATTAGAAACTCAGTGCATTATTGAACTCACACAGTGGATGAGGCCACAGCAGCCTCTGTATCCCCTAAAGAAACAATGAGATGTAAGTTCCTGGGCTGGTACAGAGGTGCTAAAGACAGCTTATTCCTCTGTGACTTCAACCCCTGGCAGAAGGCAGGTAGGTCTACCTGTGACCCATGGCTGGTGCATCCACTTCTGGCCCTGTCATGTCAGTTTAGTTTTAAAATCCACTTGACTCATGGAATTGTTGCCTTTGTTTCTGTGGTGCAGATGAATGCTTGTGTGACAGTTCTTTCTGTATGATTGACTGTGTTGCTCCACTTATTTAGTAAGTAGGAATTAGGCCAGAACTCTAGCTCCTTTTGTAAGAATTAGTAATAACAGTATGCAGAATGTAGAAATTCTCACATCATTCTTTAAGCAAAGTACTCAGTGTTATGTGTGTATTCGGGCACCTCCATGGGCATGCCTTATCACCTGTGAAGTTCACAGCACAACTGTCTCTCCTTCCAGTATGTAATACCAGGTTTCATATTGACGGCACCTGGCTTGGTGGTAAGATCTTTCCTGCTGAATCATCTCATTGACTTAGGACAGTTGTTAATGGGCCTTGTGGCTTCCTCTTCCTATGGCTGTCCCTTATCATTCATAACTCAAGGAAATCATCCTGGGTTTCCAATTTTTAAGTTAAGATCAAGACAGAAAGAAATAAACTTTATAATGATTAGTCACCTTTTAACATGAAAGATAATTTGGTTGTGGTTTGCCCTTTTGATATCTAAATTGCATGCACATTTGAACTTCTTTGTTTTAAAGATATATTTTCTTGTGGTAGGTTGACTCCCAGTTTCCTGAGAAACCACCACTCTGATTTCCAAAGTGGTTGCACAAGTTTAAATTCCCACCACCAGTGGATGAGTGTTTCCCTTACTCCACATCCTCTCCAGCAAAGGATATCATTGGTGTTTTTGATTTTAGCCATTCTGACAGGTATAAGATGGTATCTTAGAGTTGTCTTGATTTGCGTTTCCCTAATTGCTAAGGAGGTTGAGCATGTCCTTAAGTGTCTTTAGGCCATTCGAACTTCTGTTGAGAATTCTCTGTTCAGTTCAGTGCCCCATTTTTTAATTGGGTTAATTAGCATTTTTAAAGTCTAGTTTCTTGAGTTCTTTATAAATTTTGGAGATCAGACCTTTGTCTGTTGCGGGGTTGGTGAAGATCTTCTCCCAGTCAGTAGGTAGCCTTTTTGTTGTAATGACAGTGTCCTTTGCTTTATAGAAGTTTCTCAGTTTCATGAGGTCTCATTTATTCATTGTTGCTCTTATTGTCTGTGCTACTGGGGTTCTACGTAGGAAGTGGTCTCCTGTGCCCATGTGTTGTAGAGTACTTCCCATTTTCTCTTCTATCAGATTCATTGTGGTCAGATTAATATTGAGGTCTTTAATCCATTTGGACTTCAGTTTTGTGCATGGTGATAGAAATGGATCTACTTTCATTCTTCTACAGTTTGACATCCAGTTATGCTAGCACCATTTGTTAAAGATGCTTTCTTTCTTTCGGCTCCTTTGCCGAAAATCAGGTGTTCATAGATCTGTGGATTAATATCTGGGTCTTCAATTCGATCAACCTACCACAGGACCCGGCAATTCCACTCTTGGGAATATACCCAAGAGATGCCCAATCATACTACAAAAGTATTTGTTCAACTATGTTTATAGCAGCACTATTTGTAATAGCCAGAACCTGGAAACAACCTAGGTGCCCCTCAATAGAATAATGGATAAAGAAAGTGTGGTACATATACACTTTAGAGTTCTACTCAGAGGTAAAAAACAATGACATCTTGAATTTTGCATGCAAGTGGATGGAAATAGAAAACACCATCCTGAGTGAGGTAACCCAGACCCAAAAAGAAGAATATGGTGTGTACTCACTCATAAGTGGATTCTAGCCATAAATAAAGGACATAGAGCCTATAATTCATGAGCCTAGAGAAGCTAAACAAGAAGGTGAACCCCAAAAAAAACATTGTTATCATCCTGCATATTGGAAATGGGTAAAATTCCTGAGCGGGGGTTGGGAGCACGGGGGTGGGGGTAAGGTGGGGATAAGGGGAGATGCGGGGAGAGAAGGGAGAAAGAGAGGATGGGGAGAGCTTGAGGGAATGGGATGGTTGGAATGGAGGAGGGGGGATATGAGAGCAGGGAAGTAAATATCTTAATTATGGGAACCATTTTAGGGTTGGCAAGAGACTTGACTCTAGATGGGTTCCCAGGGGTCCAAGGAGATGTCCCCAGCTTGTTCCTTGGGCAGCAGAGGAAAGGATGCCTGAACTGGCCTTGTCCTATAGCCACACTGATGATTATCTTGCATATCACCATAGAACCTTCATCTGGTGATGGATGGAGATAGAGACAGAGCCCCACATTGGAGCACTGGACTGAGCTCCCAAGGGCCCAATGAGGAGCAGATGGAGGGAGAACATGAGCAAGGAAGTCTGGACCGCGAGGGGTGCGTTCACCCACTGAGACGGTGGGACAGATCTAATGGGAGATCACCAAGGCAAGTTGGAATGGGACTGATGGAGCATATGATCAAACCAGACTCTTTGAATGTGGCT
The DNA here is from genome assembly GCF_903992535.2 of Arvicola amphibius. Classification (NCBI taxonomy): domain Eukaryota; kingdom Metazoa; phylum Chordata; class Mammalia; order Rodentia; family Cricetidae; genus Arvicola; species Arvicola amphibius. The sequence continues at coordinate 68,685,438 of NC_052049.1, read as the reverse complement.
GACGGTGGAGGCTGACTGAGAAGCCAAGGACAATGGCACTGAACTTTGATTCTACTGCATGGACGGGCTCTGTGGGAGTCTTGTCAGTTTGGATGCTCACCTTCCTGGACCTGGGGGGAATTGGGAGGACCTTGGTCTTCCCATAGTGTAGGGAACCCTGACTTCTCTTTGGCCTGGAGAAGGAGGGAGTGGGGGTGTGGGTGGAGGGGAGCGGAGGGAAGTTGGAGGAGGGGAGGATATGGGCATTATTATTATTAATTATTATTTTATTAAAAATTTCCACCTCCTCCCCCCCTTCCATTTCTCTCCCCCTCTCTTCACTGTCCTCCTCCTCCCTCTCCAGTCCAAGGAGCAGTCAGGGTTCTCTGCCCTGTGGGAAGTCCAAGGTCCTCCCCACTCCATCCAGGTCCAGGAAGGTGCGCATCTAAACAGACTAGGCTCTCCCAAAGCCGGTACATGCAGTAGGATAAAAACCCAGTGCCATTGTCCTGGGCTTCTCAGTCAGCCCTCGTTGTCCGCTCCACGTTCAGAGAGTCCGGTTTGATCCCATGCTTTTTCAGTCTCAGTCCAGCTGTCCTTGGTGAGCTCCCATTAGATCAGCCCGCAGTCTCAGTGGGTGAGTGCGTTCATCGTGGTCCTGACTTCCTTGCTCATGTTCTCCCTCCTTCAGCTCCTCATTTGGGCCTTGTGAGCTCAGTCCAGCGCTCCAGTGTGGGTCTCTGTCTCTATCTCCATCCACGCCAGATGAAGCTTCTATGGTGATATGCAAGATATTCATCAGTATGGCTATAGGAAAGGGCCATTTCAGGCTCCCTCTCCTCAGCTGCCCAAGGAACTAGCTGGGGACATCTCCATGGACCCCCGGGAACCTCTCTAGTGTGAAGTCTTTTGCTAAACCTTAAATGGTTCCTTTAATTAAGATATCGTCTTTCCTGCTCCCCTATCCACCCTTCGTCCATCCCAACCATCCCATTCCCCCAGTGTCTCCCCATCCTCCCCTTCTCACTTTTCTCTCCACATCTCCCCATCACCCCTTACTGCCACCCCAACCCCACCCCCAAGATCCCAATTTTTGCCTGGCAATCTAGTCTACTTCCAATATCCAGGAGGATAACTATATGTTTTTCTTTGTGTTCACCTTCTTATTTAGCTTCTCTAGGATCAGGAATTATAGGCTCACTGACCTTTATTAAGGCTAGAATCCACGTAAGAGTGAGTACATACCAAACTCATCTTTTTGGGTCTGGGTTACCTCACTCAGAATAGTGTTTTCTGTTTCCATCCATTTGCATGCAAAATTCAAGATGTCATTGTTTTGTTTTGTTTTTTTTTTCCGCTGAGTAGTACTCTAATGTGTATATATTCCACACTTTCTTTATCCATTCTTCCATCGAAGGTCATGTAGGTTGTTTCCAGGTTCTGGCTATTACAAATAATGAATGCTGCTATGAACATAGTTGAACAAATGCTTCTGTAGTATGATAGGGCATCTCTTGGATATATTCCCAAGAGTGGTATTGCTGGATCTTGGGGTAGGTTGATTCTGAATTTCCTGAGAAACCGCCACACTGATTTCCAAAGTGGTTGCAGAAGTTTGGATTCCCACCAGCAATGGATGAGTGTTCCCCTTACTCCACATCCTCTCCAGCAAAGGCTATCATTAGTGTTTTTGATTTTAGTCATTCTGACAGGTGTAAGATGGTATCTCAACGTTGTTTTGATTTGCATTTCCCTGATCGCTAAGGAGGTTGAGCATGACCTTAAGTGTCTTTTGGCCATTCAAACTTCTTCTGTTGAGAATTCTCTGTTCAGTTCAGTGCCCCATTTTTTAATTGGGTTAATTAGCATTTTAAAGTCTAGTCTCTTGAGTTCCTTATGTATTTTGGGGAAGGTAACAAGTCAGAGTGAAGGCTCTGCATAGGCACTAAATGACCTTTCCATATGTAGTGGCTGTGTCGTTGTTCAGCAATGGGGGTTGCTTTCAGTTTGTGCAGAATAATCTCTTGTCTTGGCCACCACACGGGTTTAGGGATTCCTGTGGGGCCCCTTTGTCCAATAACTCAATAGGTGTAACACAAACCTGGTACTGGAAGCTTTGATTGGTGACAAGGGATGTCCAGGTGCGATTCTGTCTCCACTATCACTTGGCGATTTCATTTAGATTGCGTCCATATATATATATATATATATATATATATATATATATATATATAAATATATATATATATATATGTATGGAAGTTTTAATATATAAAGGAAGTTTTGTTTTTGTTTTTGTTTTTTGTTTTTTCCAGTTTATTTATTTTTTATTAAAAATTGCCATCTCCTCCCCTCCTCCTCCCCCTTCCCTCCCCTCCCCTCCACCCACACCCCCACTCCCTCCCTCTTGAGGCCAAACAGCCATCAGGGTTCTCTACACTATGTTGAGTCCAAGGTCCTCCCAACTCCCCCCAGGTCCAACCTTGGTGAGCAACCTTGGTGAGCAACCAAACTGACAAGGCTCACACAGAGCCCATCCATGTCGTAGAGACCAAGCCCATCGCCATTGTCCTTGGCTCCTCGGTCAGCCTCCACCATCAGCCACTTTCAGAGAGTCCGATTTGGTCGCATGTTCCATTAGTCCCATTCCAAGTGGACTTGGTGGTCTCCCATTAGTTCTGTCCTGCCGTCTCAGTGGGTGAACGCATCCCTCATGGTTCTGACTTTCTTTCTCGTGATCTCTCTCCATCCGCTCCTCATCAGAACTTTGGGAGCTCAGTCCGGTGCTCCAATGTGGGGCTCTGTCTCTATCTCCATCCATCGCCAGGTGAAGGTTAAGGCTCACAGTGAGCCCGTCCATGCTGTAGAGTTCACATTCATTGCCGTTGTCCTTGGTTTCTCAGTCCTCCTCCACCGTCAGCCACATTCAGAGAGCCCGGTTTGGTCCCCTGCTCCATCAGTTCCATTCCAACTGGACTTGGTGGTCTCCCGTTAGATCTGTCCCACCGTCTCAATGGGTAAACGCACTCCTCAAGGTCCTGACTTCCTTGCTCATGATCTCCCTCCTTTTGCTCCTCATCGGGACCTTGGGAGCTCAGTCTGGTGCTCCTATGTGGGGCTCTGTCATTTTCTCCATCCAATGCCAGGTGAAGGTTCTATGGTGATATGCAAGATATTCATGAGTATAGCAATAGGATCTGGACATTTCTGGCATAAAGGAAGTTTTAATACTAAATCAGGTTCCCATACTACCCTTCAACTGCTCCTTAATTTTAGCCATCTCTCCCAGTATTCTCCTTTACAATCTTCTGTCCCCTTACCCTCCCTGCTTGACTCCCCATTCTAGCCCCTCTTCCATCTATTCATAACTATCTATTCTGTTTCCATCTCCTAAGAAGATATATCTGTTCTTCTAGCCTCTTTATACTTAGCCTCTGTTGTTTTACAGATTTTACCTTGATTATCATCATCTTTACAGCTAATGTCCACATATAAACAAATATATACCATATTCATCTTTCTGGGTTTGGGATACCTCACGCAGGATGAACATTTTGTTTTTTATTTTTGTATCTACTAGTTCCATCCATGTGTCTGCAAATTTCATGATGTTTCTCTCTGTTTAACAACTGAGTAGTACTCCATGGTGTAAATGTACGTTTTCTTTATCCATTTTCCTGTTGATAGGCATCTAAGTTGTTAACAGTTCTGACTGTTATGAGTAGAGCAGCGATGAACATGGTTAAGAATGTATCTCTGGGGTAGGATGAAGAATCCTTTGTATATGTGTCCAAGAGTGCTACAGCTGGATCACGAGATCGTGGTTTTCATCTTGCTGAGGAACCACCATGCTTAACTTCCATAAGGGTTGTATAAGATTGCACTCCCAGCATCAATATATAAGTGTTTCCCTTGTTCTACATCCTTCTCAGCATGAGCTGTCACTTGTGTTATTGATCTTAGCCATTCTGACAGGTATCAGATAGAATCTCAACGTGGTTTTGATTTGAATTTCCCAATGGCTAAGGATGTCGAACATTTCTTTGTGGGTTTTTCAGTCATTTGAATTCGCCTATTTCTTTAATTTCTCCTTTTGAAAATTATCTGGTTAGATCTATCTGTACCTCATTTTTTCCTTTCTTTTTTTCTTTACTCATTTTTTTATTAAAAATTTCCATCTCCTCCCCTTCTCCTCCCCCTTCCCTCCCCTCCCCTCTACCCATACCCCCACTCCCTCCCTCTCCAGGCCAAAGAAACATCAGTGTTCTCTACACTATGTTAAGTCTAAGGTCCTCCCAACTCCCTCCAGGTCCAGGAAGGTGAGCAACCAAACTGACAAGGCTCACACAGAGCCCGTCCTTTTCATAGAGACCAAGCCCATCGCCATTGTCCTTGGCTTCTCGGTCAGCCTCCACCATCAGCCACTTTCAGAGAGTCCGGTTTGGTCGGATGTTCCATCAGTCCCATTCCAACTGTACTTGGTGATCTCCCGTTATTTCTGGCCTGCCGTCTCAGTGGGTGAACGCATCCCTCACGGTTCTGACTTTATTTCTCATGTTCTTTCTCCTTCTGCTCCTCATCAGGACCTTGGGAGCTCAGTCCGGTGCTCCAATGTGGGACTCTGTCTCTATCTCCATCCATCGCCAGGTGAAGGTTCTATGGTGATATGCAAGATATTCATCAGTATGGTTATATGATCTGGCTTTTTCCGGCTCCCTCTCCTCAGCTGCCCAAGGAACTAGCTGGGGTCATCTCCCTGGACACCTGGGGACCCCTCTAGATTCAAGTCTCTTGACAACCCTCAGATGGCTCCCTTAATTAAGATATATGCTTCCCTGCTCCCATGTCCACCCTTCCTATATCCCAAGCATCCCATTCCCCCAAGCTCTCCCCATCCTCCCCTTCACGCTTTTCTCTCCCCATCTTCCCTTGCCCCCATCCCACCCCACCCCCAAGTTCCCAATTTATGCCCGGCAATCTTATGTACTTCCAACATCCAGGAGGATAACTGTATGTTTTTATTTGGGTTCATCTTCTTATTGTCTTCTCAAGGATCACGAATTATAGGCTCGATGTCCTTTTTAAAATTGGGATATTTATTTTCTTGATATGTAGTTTCTTGGATTGTATATATATTTTGGATATTGGCCCTCTATCAGATTGTAGTTGATAAAAAATCTTTTCCACTATGTAGACTACCACTTTGTCTGAATAACACTATCCTTTGCTGTATGAAGTTTTTCATTTTGATGTCCCATGTACTAATTGTTGCTCTTGGTACCTGTGCTAATGCTGTTCTATTTAGAAAGTCTTTTCATGTGCCAATCTGTTCAAGGCTATTCCCTGCTTTGTCTTCTAATATATTAGGCTCGGTGTGTGTGTGTGTGTGTGTGTGTGTGTGTGTGTTTATGTGCACGTGCACGCGTTAAATTGTGATTTTGTCAAATTGTCAACACTTAAATTACTGAATTTTAACAATTGACTTTCATAAACCCACGAGGTATTTTTAGCACACCACTGTTTTCATCAAACATAGGATCTTTATTTATGTAGATAAAAACTAAAACTTTCTCTGTTCTTGCCACTAACAATATTACTTTTAAGAATTTTATATTTCTTAATTCTAATTATGAATTCTAGTGCTTATATTTATATATAACAACACTGCAGTGAAATGATAAACTTACACAACTACTGAAAATATTCTAGATAAAGCTCTCAGATTACCTTTTGAGCTAAAACAGCCAAATGCAAATAGTGTGCCATATTTCATTATATAAAGTTCAAAATTGGACAAAACTCATGTAAAAAATTACAAAAGAGGATGGAATGAATACTTAAGAAAGGCACTTCCTGAAGTGACCATCAGAGGGTATTTTTTCAAAAATATTTCTACTGATTCTCTGAGAATTTCATACAGTGTATTTTGATCATAATCATTCTCCATTTCTCCCTTAATTACTCCTAGATCCATTCCTTCTCCTTTGCCTTCCATATCTTCCTTTAATTTTTGTAATAATTTATTGACTGAAATTAGTGCTGCCCACATAATCCTGGCTATAGGGACGTCTACTGGATCGTGGTTGGCCTACCATAGCCCACACACTTAAAGAAAACCATCTCTCCCAGTAGCTATCAGTTGTCAATATCTCCTCATTTTGTGACCACTTTCCCTTTGTATGCAGGAGTTTTGTCTACCTTGATCTTGTTCAGAGCTTATGCAAGTTGTCACAACTGTGAATTTATATGTACAAGTAAGTGCCTTGCTATGTCCAGGAATCACTACTTGATGCAGTTATTTACTGTTTTGTCTCTGTTCCGTCTTCCATGATAATTCTTTTTTTTTTTTTTTTCTCATGGTTTATTTTTTTTTTATATTTAAAAATTTCCATCTCCTTCCCTCCTCCTCCCCCCTCCCTCCCCTCCTTCTCCCCTTTCTCTCCCCTCCTTCTCCCCCTTCCCTCCCCTCCCCTCCACCCATACCTCCCCTCCCTCCCTCTCAAGGCCAAGGAGCCATCAGGGTTCCCCACTCTATGCTAAGACCAAGGTCCTCCCAACTCCCCCCAGGTCCAGGAAGGTGATCGACCAAGCTGAGAAGGCTCCCACAGAGCCCGTCCATGAAGAAGAATCAGAGCCCAGAGCCATTTTCCTTTGCTTCTCAGTCAGCCCCCGCTGTTGGCCACACTCAGAGAGACGGGTTTGGTCGCATGATCCATCAGTCCCATTCCAACTGGAGTTGGTGATCTCCCATTAGTTCTGTCCCACCGTCTCCATGAGTGAACGCACCCCTCTCGTTCCTGACTTTCTCCCTCATGTTCTCGCTCCTTCTGCTCCTCATCGGGACCTTGGGAGCTCAGTCCAGTGCTCCAATGTGGGGCTCAGTCACCTTCCCCATCTGTCGCCAGCTGGAGGTTCCCTCACGGTCCTGACTTTCTTTCTCATGTTCTCTCTCCTTCTGCTCCTCATCAGGACCTTGGGAGCTCAGTCCGGTGCTCCAAGGTGGGGCTCTGTCATTTTCTTCATCTATCGTCAGGTGGAGGTTCTATGGTGATATGCAAGAAATTCATCAGTATGGCTATAGGAACTGGCCTTTTCAGGCTCCCTCTCCTCAGCTGCCCAAGGAACTAACTGGGGGCGTCTCCCTGGAAACCTGGGAACCCCTCTAGGGTCAAGTCTCTTGACAACCCTCAGGTAGCTCCTTAAATTCAGATATATGCTTCACTGCTCTCTGACGGTCCATGATAATTCTTGAGTTTGGAAGGGGGACGCAAAGTCTAGATAACCCTTTTAGAGCTGAGTGCTCTATGGTCTCTTATTCAATGCATCATAAGTAGTTGGAGATCTCTGCATAAGGCACGTACTGCAAAAAAGACCTTCTATGATGAGAGTTATGGGAGTTATTGATAAATTGTTACAAGTTGGTTTAATACTATATCCATTTGGCATAATAATAGTAATAGGGTCTGTGATTCACAGGTTCTTGGCACTTATAACCATATGCATTTCATATTGTAGAACAAGACTTAAATCTAATAAAAAATGTGCTTGTTTACTTTTATAACATTTGTGGCACTATTGTACTAGTGGGTATTCCTTGCTGAGATAGTCATTAATGTAGCTTTGCTTGTTGGAATTTCTTACTACTCTATTCATGCAAAATACTTAAGTCTATATTTTTCATGTATAGGGCATGTATCCCAAGATAACCTTAAACTCATGCATGCTGTAGCTGAAGATGTCCTTGATTTTATGGTCCTCTTGCAGAGTACTGGAATTGTAGGTGTGTACCACAGTGCTCAATTTATGTGGTGTTGAGTTGTCAAGCTCAGAACTTTTTAGATGCTAGGCAAGCACTGTGCAAGCAAACTGAACTACACTCCAAGCTTTGTAAGTCACCTTTATGTCATTGATATAATTTCAGGAAAAGCAATGATGAATGTTGAAATTTGAACATGAAGTCTTCTCTCAGTCTGTGTTTTACCACTTGGTCCCTAAATTTTAGGCTGTTTGAGAGGCTATAGAACCCTTTGCGTCAGAAGCTTGACTGGTGGCTGTCAATCACTGGGGCCTGGCTTTTGAGCATTATAGGCCAAGTCCAGTTTCTGGTCTGGGTTCTCTGTATCCTGCCCACCAAAATGTGGACAAGTTGTGCAAGCTCCTGTTGCTGAGGACAAAAGCACTCCCAATTGGTGCCTGGCTAGATGGCTCAGCAGTTAGGAGCATGTGCTCTTTTAGCAGAGGTTCCAAGTTTGATTGCCAACATATTTATTGGCTGGTTCACAAGTGCCTGTAGCTAAGCTCTGGAGGATCTGACACCCTCTCCTTGCATGCGCACAGTAACGTTCACATATGCCCTCACACACAACACATACATGCAGTTCAAATTTCAAAAATCTTCAAAACAATAGAGAAATAAAAGAATCACCACAGATGCACTGCCATTTCTTATCATTAGAACTGCATCCCATAAAACTAAAGAGTCAAAATGTCACTCTCTTCCCTTGTCTGATAGGGATTCTGTTACAGTGATGAGGAAGGAGGAGCCTTATATAGGAAAGTGTGACCTGTTGTATGTCTTTTGATATATAAGACTTGAGATTAGTGTGCACATGCTCAAATATAGCTTTGGTTAAGACGAGTTACACAGTTATTCGAGCATAACTGCAATATGTTGGCCGGTGTTGCAGGCTGTCACTGTTGTATCAAGTACAGCTTCAGTTTTCTACTTAGCAGTTATTTCCCTGGTCTCTGTGTAGCTGTAGCTGTTCATTTCAGGTGCTCATAAGAATGCTCGCTGTCGCCTCAGTAGTGGAAAGCTCATTACATTCAAATTGGAAGTCATTTATAATTTCGTGGAAAAATTAACAATTGGAAATTTCTGTGCTTTCCTGATAGTTGGTGGTCAGTACTGATCCTATAAATAATAAGGTACTGTTATGTTTTAAGGTATCTGATGTGTGATGCCTAATTTAAAAAAAGTCCTAAGGTCAACTTGTTTTTACAATTCAGCTCAACTAACTTATTTCTGTTTCATAATGTGAATCTTATAATCTTCTGATTGGTGAAGCCAGTTTGAGGCTGCTGGGTATATGTGACAGGGTAATGTTTCCTAGAAATGCCTGCCAGGCCTTCTGTGGACATCCTCCAAAAGCCATGTCCATATCTGGTTTAAAAGTGTATAAGCCAAGATTTACAACTACTGAGTGACATTCTAAAGAGAAGTAACTAAGCTTCTCTTAACATATTTTTTGCTACCTTTGACATAAAATAGATCATACTTTCCTAAAGAAACTTGGTTTTTTTATACACTCAATGATTCTGGTGTTTGCACATTTATTTTGCTTTATTTTCTCTTGCATACAGATTTTTTTGTAGCATAAAGGTTATAGGCAAATAGCCAGCTGTCACAATTCTGAGGTCCGCTCCAGCCCCATAGATGAAATGTACGGCTTTGGCTACATATTGCTTGCCAGATTGCTAAGCAGATGTTCTAGACTATAATTCAGGAAAGTGAGGCATGGTGAAGCATTCTCTGAGAGTCTCTTCTGACACCTCCGAATCATTTATTTAAAGGTAATTAATTATAATAAAACTGAAAAGGTATAGCTATGTAAAGAAAATTGTTTTACAGTATGTAGTAGTTGTTGTATGATTCAAAACTTGATTTTGTATATGATCCTAGTGGTAAAAACATTTTAACATAGACAGGCATTGTAATTAAGTTCTTTTCACTTAAGGAGACAATTAGAAAGACAGTATTAGCAAAACAACAACAAAAACAGCTTTCCTTTTTATATACTGGATAGACCACCTGTTGACGTGGTATAATTTAAGAATCTTTTATGTTTAGGCCTTGAAACTTCATGAGATAATAGTTTAATTGGGTAGTGTTTTTTAAGATGCATCTGTCATTAATGTATTAGCATAGATAAATATTTAAATTAGATTCCTCGCACATACTCTCACTCCCTCCACTCTTCAACTGGATCTTGGGAGTTCAGTCCAGTGCTCCAATATGGGTCATTGCCTCTGTTTCCATCTGTTGTTGGACGAAGGTTCTATGGTGATATTTAAGATAATCATCAGTCTGACTACAGGGCAAGGCCAGTTCAGGCACCCTCTCCCCTATTGCTTAGGATCTTAGATGGGATCATCCCTGTGGGTTCTTGGCATTTATCTAGAGCCAGGTTTCTTGCTAACTCCATATTGGCTCCCACAATCAAGATATCTCTTTCCTTGCTCTCATATCTGTCCATCCTCCATCTTGAACATCCCATTCTCTCAAGTTCTTCTCCAACCCCATTCTCCCCCCCTTACCCTCTGCACTCTGCACCTAAATTTTTGTCTGATTCCAATTTCCAGCTGGGTCTATATATGTTTTTCTTTGGGTTCACCTTATTACTTAGTTCCTCTAGGATCCTGAACTACAGGCTCGTTGCCCTTTGTTTATGACTAGTATCCACTTATGAGTGAGTACATACCAAATTTGGTTATTTTTTTGGGGGGGGGGTCTGGGTTACCTCACTCAGGATAATGTTTTCTAATTCTGTTCATTTGCATGCAAAATTCAAGATGTCATTATTTTTTACTGCTGAGTAGTACTCTAATGTGTAGATGTGCCACACTTTCTTCATCTACTGAGACAGTTTGCTTGACCTAATTGGAGCTCACCAACTCCAACTGGACTGGGAGTGAACGAGATTAGGAACAACCAAGCCCCTCTGAAAGGGGTTGACAGCTGGGGCAGACTGAGGGCTCACTGATAGCGACACTGGGATGTGTCTCTACTTGCATATACCAGCTTCATGGGATCCTATTTTTTTTGGATGTAAACCTTACTCAACCTAGACAAAGTAGGAAGGGCCTTGGACTTTCCACAGGGCTGGGAGTGTGGCACTACCTTAGGGTTGGAGAGGTGGGGGGAGGGTCTGTGGAAGGAGAGGGAAGGGACTGGGAGGATTGGTATTTTTTAAGTAATAAAAAAAGAAATCTCCTGAAAACCAAAAAGAAAAAAGAAAAAAAAAGATTTATTAGATATTTAACTCTTCTCACCTAAAAGTAGGAATAAATTACAGAAATTATGTATGATAGACTGAGCTTTCTCTTCCAAATCTAGAGATTTTAAAGGAGCCTCAGAGATAGTGTTTGTGTCGATATATTTCACTAATATTTATCATGGTCTGCAGAGATGTAGTGAACTTCAAAATGTGTAAAATCCAGTATGTTATGAGAGAAATTCTTCTGCCAAACTATTTAATAAGGTGAGAGTAAATACCAGGAATAAGCATCTAAACCTCATCATGTTTGTCTGCGGATGTATTTGAGCATAAAGGTAGGGATAGTTCATTGGAAATTATGGATGCTCATAGCAATCATCTCAATCAAACAGAATCTCAGTGTGGGAAGTCGAACTCTGAGATTGCCTTTGCTCTCTGTTTAAACAGCTGTTGCCTCGCTGGTTTTTAAGCTTAAGTGGGTCTATATTGTTAACTCTCACAATTTCCAGTTTTTGCTGGGCTAAAGCTGCTTTAACAAATAACAAAGCAAAGGTTTACAATGTATGGAGAGCCAAGGGGTCGTCAGTGCCAGCTTTCAGGCTGAACCTTTAGCGCTCCAAGAGCTAGTAATTTGTGCACAGGCGGTCTTATGTGGACGAGTGAAAGCTGGACATGCGGCGTCTCTGTTCCTCCTCTCGCTCCTGTCCTCACCTCTGCCTCCCAACCCCCTCCTTATTATCTTCATGCACAGATTAGCAAGTCTTTAACTCATGTACCAAATTAGTCCTTGTCAATTCTAAGTTACGCACTTATACTTTAACACCTCAAATTAGATGCAGCTGTTTTTCCCCATCCAGATTTAGAAAAGAGTCAGAGGAAAGGAGAGGGTGGAGATCAGTGTAACTAATAAATAGTAAGGGTGAGAATAAGTAAGTCTCCAGTTCAATTGAGATCTCTTATATTACCTGATAGTTAGGCAGACTCACCTTCAGGCCTCCCCAGGAGCATCCAAGTGTACTAGAGAACATTAAAAGGTTTTTTTTTTTTTGATAGTTGGCTGGCTGCCAAGAGTTTAGTGGTTGAGAAGGGTTAAACTACAGTGATTCATGATGGACAGATAGTAGCCCTGTGCTGGGGACCACTGGACAAGGATGAGGAGGGGCTGGGTAAATTATTAGGCTACATGGAGACGAGCTGTTGGCAGCTGTCTTTCCCTGGATCCCAGTTAAGCTGCAATCCATGGTTGAATTGTCACTGTCCAGACAAGCCCTTTCCCATCCTCATCCACTTCCTAGTGTCCAGGAAGGAGCTAAGCGGGAGTTTGTTAGAATATAGATTCTTATGCACCTCTGTAGATGTATAATCCTTTTTTAATTTCTCCTTATTTTCTCTAGGCTCTTTTTTTGCCTCAACCTTCCTCTTTGTCTACCTTTACTTATTGGCAGCATTTAACATAGTTCACTTATCAAAAGAAATTTACAGATTTACTGCAATCCCAATCAAAATCTCCATGACATTCTTCATAGAAATAGAAAAACAAGCAAACAACCTTATTAAATTTGTGTGGAACCACAAAAGAATAGCCAAATATATCTTGAGCAAGAATAACAGTGCTGCAGGGTTACCATACTAGGTTTCAAGCAATATTCCAGAGTGAATAAAATAATATGGGACTGGCTGAACACTAGATGTACAGATCAGCGGAATAAAGAGGAAGACCCAACCTTGAGTTTTGTTTCTTTGTCTATTGCTGTAATAAGAAACCCCTACAAAAGCAAGTTAAGGGAGAAAGGGTTTATTCTGCCTCATGGTTCCTGGTATAACCCATCATTGCAGGTGAAGCACTGGAATTTAAGACAGTTCATTGTATTAGCTCTGTAGTCAGGCAGAGAACAAGTAATGCATATATGTTAGTGCCCGACTCTTGCCTTTTTCAGTCTTGTACAGCCCAGATTTCCGTGCCTAGGGAGTGATGCCATCCACAGTTTGAGATGTGTATGGGGGTCTTCTTATCTTATTTAATTAATTGAAACAATTCTCCAGATGGATTCATAAATGAAACCACTCTCATTTTCATGGATTGGTAAAATTAATATCTTGAAAATCAACATCCTACCAAAAGCATTTTATAGGTTCAAGGCAATCCCATCAAAATACCTACACTGTTCTTAGAAATAGAAAAAGGCATCCTAAGGTTCATATGGAACCATAAAAGATTCCAGATAGTCAAAGCAATCCTGAATAAAAACAACAACACTGGAGGAATTACTGTTCTATATTTTCAGATATATTGTAGAACTATGTTATTCAAAACAGCACGGTACAGGCACGAAAACAGCCATTTAGATCAATGGAACAAAATAGAAGACCTAGACTTGTAATTACAGCCACTTGGTATTTAGCAAAGATGCCAAAAATGTACATTGGTGAAAAGATAGCATTTTCAATAAGATGTACTGGGAAAACTTTATGTCCACATACAGAATAATGAAGTTAGACACCTATCTGTTGTTTTAACTTTTTTTTTAAACTAGTAATTTGGTGCTGAAAAGAACAGTTATGTCACTAGTGACAAACGTTTGGAAGGAAGAATTTCCTTTTGTTTGTTTACAAAGATAAATTCAGTTTATGATTTACTGATTTTCAAAAACAGAAGTCAAGAAACAGGAGGTTAATAATGAAGAAATATTTTTTGTGGTGTGAATGTGGGAATAGAGTAGTTAGCTGAGCTGCAGAAAGAGAACAGTTAACTGTAAAGGAGGCTGGAGAGGATAAGTTCAGAGAGAAAATCAAAGGGTAGGGCTAAACCTTGAAAGGAATCACACTTCTAGGTCAATGTAAAAATGGGACATAGAAAGAGATGGCAAATATTAGACGAACCAATGGATTATAATTCCCCAGATTTTGTAAATGAATAAATGGCACAAAACACGAGACATGAAGGTATTTGTTCATTTGTTTATTTACTGAAGAACAGAGTCACTTAAACATACAAGAAAAAGAAATACACTCATCTGGCTACTAGCTTTTCCTCTTGTTTCCCAATATTTATGGAAATTATAACAAAGAACTTCATCTGTGTGAATCTACTTTCTTGCTTATAAGATGAGGATAATGCCCCTTTACTCCATTATTCAGAAGATTTAACTAGATGAAACTTCCAGACCACAGTACATTGCAGAAATCCCATACAATGTTCTGCTGAAGAAGTCGGCAAGGTGTGATACTTGGGCTGACAAACTCAGTTTGAAATGCTAACACTAGGTACTGTGACTGTTTGAGCAGAAACTTCTTTGTGGTATGTTAGGGATGGAGGTAATATTTACCATCCTTTTGATTTACAAGAAACAGATGAAATGATGTAAGAATAGAAAATACACATTGGGTAGTCTAGTTTGTTTCTGCTTTCTGCTAAAAATGCTGTTGTCTAAAAACTATGGCTGATTTTGCTTTGTGAAATTTTATTTGCTTCTCCTGTTTATCTTGTTGCTACTTGTATTTATCTTGGAAGACCTTTGTTATGAATATTTCAGTAGTGAGTGACCTTCTTTAAATTAGTACTTATCTAGAATTTTCTCAGAAAGTGAATGCAAAGTGTACACTCTATGACAAGCTTTTTCTAGTTTGCTCTTGGTAAGCCAAGTTAGGAAATTACATCAGTTAAGGGCCTCTTGGCACTAATAATTTATGAGCTATCTGATAGTCAGAGCTCAAAGAAGCAAGGTGAAGGCTTTTAAACTATGCACTGTTGTAACAACGTGTAACTATGGAGGTTAGCTTACTGAGTTCCTCCTTTGGCTTTGCACCATTCATGAGGTAGGTCATATCTTTTTGAGGCATAAATAGCATCAGTAGAGAATATTATTTAAGCCATGCTCTTAAACTTTGTGAAGCATAGATAATATCTAGTTATTAGCGTCTGTTACAATACATTGTAAGTGTGTATTTTATGCTTTCTTGAAGCTTCAATGTATAGTTGGTGAGAGCAGCCTTGCTTTTTATTTGGGATGTAAACTAATGCAAAAGTTTACTTCAATAGTAGCTTTTAGTTTCTACTTCTCATCTGGTTGTTGCCACATACAATATTTTCTGATTGAATAGCTTGCTTTTGTTTGGTTTTCACACATATATTCTATCATTTTCCCATTAATTTACAGTGACAGAAATCATGCCCTATATTGACACTTAATGATCTTACTTGGATACATGAATTAATGATTTTTTTGAACCTGGGTTGCCATGTTCTTTCTGCTTCAACCTTTCAAATGCTTGATGCTATTAAAATATCTTTACTAATATATAACATTGTCCATTGGGAGCTTGAGTTCTTTCTCTATGCATGCATTGTGTGAAATGAATTAGTGTGTGTGCATTTCTGTATGTTAGTGTGCTTATGTGTATGTGTTCATTTATAGGTCATATAACCTTGGGTGTTGTTCCTCACGAAGTATTCATCTTGTCCTCCCACTCCGTGTGTGTGTGTGTGTGTGTGTGTGTGTGTGTGTGTGTGTCTGAGTGTTTGTGGCTCTCTGAGAGGGGATATGCCTGTGTGTGAATGAAGGTGACAGCCCTACCATAAATGCACATGTGGAGGCTAGAAGTCAAATTAGATTGTCTTTCTCTGTCTTCTTCCACAATTACTTTAAGACAGGGTGTCCTATTTCAACTTAGCACTTATTTGGGGTAGACTGGCTTGTCAGTGAATCTACACCAGTGCTGTAGTTGATTGTACACCTTGTCATGCCTATCAGCTTTTTATGTAGGTTCTTGGGCTTTGAACTCAGGTCCTGTGCCTTCACAACAAGTACTTTAACCTGGAGCCTGAACCTTGTTTTAATTTTCAGCATAATTTTTTATTTTTGAAAATTTCATACTTGTATATAATGAATATATGTTCATCTCCACCTCTTTTTTAATTAATTAATTTTTTATTAAAAATTTCTGCCTCTTCCCCACCTCCCATTTCCCTCCCCCTCCCCCCTCCACTCCCCTCCCTCTCCTATCTGAAGAGCAGTAAGGGTTCCTTGCCCTGTGGGAAGTCCAAGGTCCTCCCACCTCCATCCAGGTCTAGGAAGGTGAGCATCCAAACAGGCTACCTCTCCCCAAAGCCACTATATGTAGTAGGATCAAAATCCAGTGCCTTGGCTTCTCAGCCACCCTCATTGTCCGCCATTTTCAGGGAGTCTGGTTTTCTCCCGTGCTTTTTCCGTCCTAGTCCAGCTGGCCTTGGTGAGCTCCGATTAGATCAGCTCCACCATCTCGGTGGGTGGGTGCACCCCTCGTGGTCTTGACTTCCTTGCTCATGATCTCCCTCCTTCTGCTCCTCATTTGGACCTTGGGAGCTCAGTCTGGTGCTCCCATGTGGGACTCTGTCTCTATCTCCATCCATCGCCAGATGAAGGTTCTATGGTGATATGCAAGATATTCATCAGTATGGTTATATGATCTGGCTTTTTCCGGCTCCCTCTCCTCAGCTGCCCAAGGAACTAGCTGGGGGCATCTCCCTGGACATGTGGGAATCCCTCTAGAGTCAAGTCTCTTGCCAACCCTAAAATGGCTCCCTTAATTAAGATATATACTTCCCTGCTCCCATAGCCACCCTTCCTATATCCCATACATTCTATTCCCCCAAGCACTCCCCATCCTTCCCTTCACACTTTTCTCTTCCCATCTCCCCTTACCCCAATCCCACCCCACCCCCAAGTTCCCAATTTTTGCCCGAATATATAAGGAACTCAAGAGACTAGACTTTAAAATGCTAATTAACCCAATTAAAAAGTGGGGCACTGAACTGAACAGAGAATTCTCAACAGAAGAAGTTCAAATGGCCAAAAGACACTTAAGGTCATGCTCAACCTCCTTAGTGATCAGGGAAATGCAAATCAAAACAACTTTGAGATACCATCTTACCCCTGTCAGAATGGCTAAAAATCAAAAACACCAATGATAGCCTTTGCTGGAGAGGTTGTGGGGTAAGGGGTACACTCATCCATTGCTGGTGGGAATCCAAACTTCTGCAACCACTTTGGAAATCAGTGTGGAGGTTTCTCAGGAAATTCGGGATCAACCTACCCCAGGACCCAGCAATACCACTCTTGGGAATATACCCAAAAGATGCCCTATCATACTACAGAAGCATTTGTTCAGCTATGTTCATAGCAGCATTATTAGTAATAGCCAGAACCTGGAAACAACCTAGATGCCCTTCAATGGAAGAATGGATGAAGAAAGTGTGGAAGATATACATATTAGAGTATGACTCAGCGGTAAAAACAATGACATCTTGAATTTTGCATGCAAATGGATGGAAATAAAAAACACTATTCTGAGTGAGGTAACCCAGACCCAAAAAGATGAACATGGGATGTACTCACTCATAATTGGTTTCTAGCCATAAATAAAGGTCAGTGAGCCTATAATTCCTGATATCCTAGAGAAGCTAAATAAGAAGGTGAACCCAAAGAAAAACATATAGTTATCCTCCTGGATATTCGTCTCCACCTCTTATTTATCCCCTCTACCTCCTGCCGCCTTGCAGCTCTCTACATGTCCTTTCAGCTTCCAGTCCAGTCTTTTTTTTTTTATTAAGATGGGGTTTCTCTCTGGGACCTGGTCTACATGATCGGTGAGCCCCAGAGCCCCTTCTGTCTCCTCCTCTGTAGCCAGAGACACCCAGCTTTTATGTGGGTGCTGCTTAGTGAACTCAGGTCTTCCTGCCTGCACAAGAACTTCATCAATCGCCATCTCTCTCCAACCTCTCCGGAACAACTTCTTGTCTGTAGAATAACAATAATATCTATATTTCATCTTTACTGCTGGACTGAAGCACCAAGCACACACACTGTCCTTGGGAACATGGCGTAATTGTGAGCCATTATCAAAAGAGTACATCTCTTGAATCTTTCGCTGGTTCCTTTGATGTCTGTTCAGTGATATTTGTATGTGGAGGAATTGTATGATCTTTCTAAGTAGAATCAAGCATTATCTTCAGTATCAACTTCAGTATCTTTTAAAATGTTTCTTGGATATAGGTTTTATCTACACATAGTAACTGAGAGTCAGAATTGAAAAAGGGGATTTCAATAAAACCATAACACAGCTTCTTCAAGAGAGAGCCTGCTCTTTCAGACTGTATCCATTGTCTTTATGCGTGGTTCTGCAGTGGGTTGGCTTTCATAGATTTTTCTATGAAAGATCATTATGTCATCTCTTTTATTCATTTCTTTATTATTTTTCTAATTCTATTAAGGTTTCTTTGAAGATTTTTGAACCCTTTTAGGATCTGCTAGAGGAGATCTTTGTGGTTTACTTAGTCCAATCAAAATCATGACTATTAATTATATGGCCATGTAAAATCTGTTCACTAAATTCTTCATTATCAGACATACTCAAGGGCTGGACATGGCAATATATTCAGAAGTAAACTGAAGAAAGATAAAGTTTGTATTTATGCCTATAGTTAGAACAATGCAACTTGCCTTTGATGTTGTTTACTAGGAATATTTTTGAGCCCACAAGATGGCAGTATTACTTCATAAAGGTAAACAAACTAATGAAGTGCTTGTTTCCAGAACAAATAAAGGAAGCTTCTGACTGCAGCTGCCTCATGGTCCTTGATGAGGTATGGAAGTAAGGCAGTGTGGAAAGCAAGGGGCCTTGGGGAGGACACTGAGAAGTCATGTAATTGCAGTAGTAACCATACCATGTGATGTGGACTCTGTCCATCTTTCCTACCTGCAATATCTATAAGAAAGGCAAACAGTAAGAAAACAAATTCTGTAATGTGCTCTGCTGCCTCCATCTTGAGTCCAGTGTTCTCGACATCCATGTCTGTATCATTGGCATGATGGGTCCCAAACATGGAAGCACCATTAGCTCATCTCAGTTACAGAGGAGGTGACATGCTTCACAAAGGGTTTTACAGGCTAGAATGAGAAATTGGCTTTCAAAGGTTAACCGTCAGTCCCCAGTTACTCCTATTACCAATTTGTTTTGTATCAATAAGTTTTATATAGATCATGTTTATGTAAAGTTTATAAAGTTCGTATCACTCATGATTGAATCTATAAATTTAATGCTATAGAGATAAAAGGAGTTATGATTCATTATTCCTGTTCTCCATACTGCTAATGAAATTGCTATCTTCTTTTTTAAAAAAAAAAAAACTGTTTAACAATT
Source organism: Arvicola amphibius (assembly GCF_903992535.2). NCBI lineage: Eukaryota > Metazoa > Chordata > Mammalia > Rodentia > Cricetidae > Arvicola > Arvicola amphibius. The sequence continues at coordinate 68,666,284 of NC_052049.1, read as the reverse complement.
CAAGAACTCTGTTTAGTCCTTCCGAATAAATTTTCTAGCAAGTTATTTTAAATTTAGTTCCTGGCTTCTCTCACAATCAAACACTCATATAAACAATTTAATTTGAATGAGGCAGTTACTATAGTAGATGTTGTTTTTCAAACAACAGCTACATGTAACTTAATAAGAAATATTTACTCTTACTGGTACATTCAAGATTGTTAAGTTTGTACACTAGACACTGTGATTTAGGTAAATCTTCATATTTTCATGTTCTTCCCTTTTTTTCAGAGATATACCCATAGCTCCATATTAGCTATGAGAATGGAATTTGGAATGATAGTAATACATAAAAGCATCTGACTTCAAAATGCTCCTTAACCATTTGGCGTACTTAGCAGGTTTATCACACTTTATGTTGTGCACTTTGTTTCCACTCTGTCTTGTGTAGGGAAGGTGGTGTAAGTTAGTGTGATTGTTGGCCTAGTAATGAGTACCTTTTTGGAGGGATATTTTTGTGACAGACTAATCTATTTATGTAGACTAATTAGAGTATATTTGGTATTTGTTTCCTACTCTAATATCACACCCTTTTGGTGTATCATTAATTAAAAGACTTTTCATGAATGGGGTAGTAAAGATGGAAATTGTTCAGTGTTAAAATAGTTAAGCACTGTAGTAATTTTAAGTACCATTGCTCTATTGCATTGGCCTTAGTGTAAGATCTATAGAGCCTACTATCACACCTGCAGTTGTAAACTCTAGTTGGCTACAGACACCTAAAAGTAAATATTATGAATCTGGTATAATTTCACAAAAACAAAAATGTGCTCAGAATAAATAGAAGAGTTGTGTATCTGGAAATTTTTATCATCCCATCATGCTTACATTAGTTGGGTTTTTGAGACACAGCTCTATACCTGGAATGTGTTAGTGCTAAGGTAATCCAGGCTCTTGTATTCGTTTCTAAGGAGGTAGGCAGTAGGCCAACAAAAGTGAGTTGGAGTTAGTTTTTCATTCAGCTTATGCTCCAAGCTATTCTTTCTCTCCTGAAGATGCTGCCATTATTGGCTCTACTGTCTGGAGAAGACAAAGTAATGAAGGAAAGTGACAAGGTCCTAGAGGTAGAAAGGGAGAAGCTTGGGAAGAATAGAGAAGGAGGAGGTTATATTAGTCTTAGTTGAACACGGCCCCCTGGCCCTGTCCTTGACGCTGATAGTTCTGTGGGTGCAGTTAACAGTGCTGGGAGAGTCAGAGCCCCACAGCTGACTTTTATTGTGCCTTCCAAAGACTGCTGTTGATTAGTTTAAATGCACAAGGAGGAAGTTTCAGCCCGTCTTTCTACATATGGGAGCTCTGGAGAAGACTAGATGTACAGAATCCACGCTGTCTACCACATTTGTCAGCACAGGCATTCGATTGGAACAGGAGTAGCACCAGGAGGTACAGAAAGGGAAATGTATAGAGAACAGTATAGATGGAGTAAATATTACAAAGGGAGGCAGAAAATTCTTTAAAAGAGCTTTGATATAGCTATTTAAGGGGTATAGATACTCATCCTATTAATGTATATTTTGTTTTCAAATACTGTCTTACTTTAAACAAAACAGAATGCATAAAAAGGACTGAGATATAACAGGTTGGCTTTGAAAATCACAGCTACCTTCTAAGATGTTATGTTGGCTATATAAGAAATATGAAGAATTTGTTCCTCTTTATTTTCTTTAAGTATTTAAAAAATGTAATAAAATTTTAAATTAATTTTATAAATGTTACACTTGATCAATAAGTTGCATTTATTTTTTAAAAATATTTTACATAGGACTTATATCATTTTTATTGATCATAATAATATGAGTTTTGGAAACAATAAAATTTTATAATTTATTTGTCTAGGGTCACATTGCCAGGTCATGATTTAATATATTTGTAGTATTGTACTTTTTTGAGAATATCTTTATATAAACATATAGAAACTAGTTAAATTGTAGAGTTTTTTCAGCATGGTAACATTTAAACTCAAAATGGACAGATAAAATCAAGTAGATTTAATATCTTTCTGAAGTATAATTTAAAATACAGAGCTACTGGCATCTCTGAATTTTCTTGATTTTGGTTTGGGGCCTTATCCTGGAAATCTTGGGGACAAGTAAATTAAAAAAATCAAAATTGATGAGTTTACTGAAGAATGTGAAGAACCAGAGTAAATTAGAATTCCGCTCACTAAGTGCCTGGGAGCTTATTCCACCTGACTCATCAAATGAAAAATTCATCAATTAATCCTCTGACAATAACGATATATACATAAAAATCAATCTGGAATTGATTTTTTTAGTCCAAACATGAAAACCAAGCTCTGGTTTATACATAATGTGAAATTTCTCTTCATTTCGACTTTATTATTGAGTATAACAGCTGAAGTGTTCATATAATTATTTGTTCTGAGTCAACTACAAAAGTGTGATTGTTTGAGAAAGAGTGTATGTGCTGGGGGTTGCTCCACAGCACAGTCTCAGGGAGCTGATACAATTGTCAGACGTCTGTGAGAGTACAGCCCAGGGCATCCCCAGAAGAGTCAGTAGCTCTGATGGGAGACCACCCAAGACAGTTAGCTGAACTGAGTGCAGTGGGAGATCAAAGACAGCGAAGAGTAACATACAATAACTCAGATCCCAGATGCGGATTAGAAAGAGCATTGTTAGTGATGTGATTTCTATGAAGACAGGGAGAGAGGGGGAGGGGAGAGGACAGAGAAGGAGGGAAGGGGAGGAAATGAGAGAGGAAGAGAGAGAGAAAAAAGAGAATATGTACAAATGCTTCAGAGAACACAGAAAAATTCAAATTATCTTTTTAATCTGGATCAGTCATTCTCTGAATCTCATCACAGATCCCAAAGAAACCTTGCTTTAAGTGTATGTCTGGTGGTGAAGTTTCTATCATAAAGTCAGCATGAAACATATATATTCTCCCAAATAATTGAAGGCAAATGGTAATTGTTTTGTTTTGATTTAATTAAAGAAATCATAGATGTATAACTACAAAGGAAAAAAATCAGTGGTCAAATTTAAATTTGCATCATTCGAAGATGCTCCTCTCCCCAGTTCCCCAAACCTACATATTATTGCTGCTGGGTTCTTAATTAGCATAACAGAATTTATCAGACTGTGTTCCTATTGCCAATTTAATATTGTTCTAAATGCTGTATGTCAGCATACTATGACAAAAAGAAAGGCACTCTTCCAGAGTGTCGTGATGAGACACAGTGAGAAGATTCCGGGGCAGTGCAAAGCCGGGGGCCTCTGTCACTGTCGCTTATCTCACGTGGAGTAGTTTTGATGACTCTCTGCTGAATGTGAATTCTTGTAGGAAATGAGCATTACACTGCTTTTATATTTTATGGATGTTCAAAAAGGCTGAATACATGTGATTCTGAAGCTATTAGAATTTTCCCTCTGTCACAAAAGCAGTGAGAAAATTGCAATAGAAATGAGTTCCTGGAGCACAGCATATGAAATAATGTGTCTCCCATGTAGTTTAAAGTGTTAGCTGTATTTTAGATCTCATTTTTTGCATATGTCTTGGCAATTATGATTCCATGATTAAAGAAGGAGCTTTTTGCTAGTTATATGTCACACTACCTAATACATTATATCTGAAAAGTATGCACAATATTCTGTTTCTGAGCCGGTCACACATCTGGTGAGAGCTAGAGCAGGATACGATGCATTCTTAAGATCTTTTGCTTCTGAAATATTAGTGGCTCTTTTTTTATTTGTTGCTTTTATCGTTAAGCAATCTGGAAAAATGCTTCTAAGTAATAATACCCAACAAAGTACTTTTTACATCAGCTTTGACACACTTGATGTCCCCTAATTATTTTTCTGAACAATTTAGAAACAGACTGTAAAACAACATCTATCATGGAATTTTAAAGAAATACTCTTATGTACATTTTTCTAGATTTCTATTCTTTTGTATTTGATGTATTTTCAATCTGGGGAGAATTATGTAGTTATATAATTCTCATTCCTGGGAAATATTCTCTGTCACAAAGCAGATAATAAAAAAACAACTTGTAAGTCTTGTCTGTGTTAGTCATTTTCTACTGCATGTCTGCTATTGTTTATTATATCACCCAGTGTTGTCAAGATAACTATTATGAATGAAATCAATTATAGAATGGCTAGTTATAGAATATTTACAACTGTATTAGCTGAAAACTGTACCATTGTAGTTTAATATTTAAATATGTCTAAAAGCAAATTTCAAGTTTTCATGTAGTTTACATAGCTAATATGCATTCTTTTTATTAACCATATTATCACATTACATTTGAATAGCTGAGAATTAATTTTTTTTTCAATATAGATAATTATATTCCTTTGGAAAAATTTAAATGCCCCTTTTTGAGACTTATAAAAGTTCCATAAGTAATTATTTGCTTAAAAAAGAATTACACTGATTTTATTCTTTGTTCTGTATTTTATTTTGGGGGAGGAAGGCTGTTTATCTTTAACTATTCCACAATTACCTTTAATACTCTGTATTTTTACTATATCTGTCTATTTATCTGTCTTTCTGCCTGCCTTCCTTCCTGCTTGCCTGCCTACCTACCTACCTACCTACCTACCTACCTACCTACCTACTGTCTGTCTGTCTGTCCGTCCGTCTACCTGCCTGCCTACCTACCTACCTACCTACTGTCTGTCTGTCCGTCCGTCTACCTGCCTGCCTACCTACCTACCTACCTACCTACCTACCTGCCTATTTACCTGTCTGTCTGTCTGTCCATCTGCCTGCCTGCTTGCTTGCTTGCCTACCTACCTACCTATCTACCTACCTACCTACCTACCAACCTATGAAAACCAAGTCTCTTGAAAATGACCATTCATACATTTGAAAGTAGTTTAAGACTATTACATCATGCCTCCAGTAATTTTCATTTACATCCTACCTAAAATATTTTGACGATGATTAATTTCTGGCCTACAGTGTGTAAAAGTGATCGTGGGCAAGAAAAGGTTTGTTTTGAATTTGAGCAGAAGAACTAGGGACTATTATTTCAGTAGTTTTAGTTATGAAACTTGTATAGAGGATCAATAGTTTATCATTTTCATTTTTAAAGATTATATTTTCTTTGTTCTCATTCCTTCAAAATATGAAAATAATAATCATTTTAATGTAATTTAATGCAGGTCTTATTGAAAAATTAACTTTTTGTATTAGTTTGACACTATCATTTAATATCACAAATTGGTGTTCTCCATTGCAGGGGTATATTAGGAAGGAGATGCTTATTGGCATGTCCATGAAACACTTCCTGACAGATTACTTCCTATGATGACCACTCATCATGCCTGGCAGAATTCACTTTTATTAGTACAGACTCAACGTTATGTTTGGAATTTTGGAGGCACACTTGTTATTTGTAACTTTTCAAACAAAATGGCTCATTTTAAGTTCTTTTTTGTTTTTTTTGTATTTTTTTTCGAGACAAGGTTTCTCTGCAGCTTTAGAGCCTGTCCTGGAGCTAGCTCTTGTAGACCAGGCTGGTCTCGAACTCACAGAGATCCGCCTGCCTCTGCCTCCCGAGTGCTGGGATTAAAGGCGTGCGCCACCACCGCCCGGCTTCATTTTAAGTTTTGTCAAAAAATCTTTTACTAGTTTAACAGAAAAAAAAATAAATCTTAACTCTGAAATTCAAGATGATCTGTTCATTCTGGCAGCATTCTCAAAAGACACATTCTCTCTTTTTAACACTTTATAGTCAGTAGAACTTACACCAGGGAAGATGGTGTTTCGAAACACAATGCTTTGGTCCAAAGATACTTCTTTTAACAGAGAGAGCCTTTCACATTCTTTAGAATCTTGTTACCTATGTTCTCATCATTCTGCATAAGACAGTTTGTCCATTCACATGCTCTCTTCCTGTTATTACTCTTTGATAGAAAATAACCTGAGAACAACTTGTAGATAAAACATATCATTAAATCTGATAGTACAAACTATAGTATGCTCAGATGTGGTGGTGCTGCACAGGGTTGCTGCAGCACCTCAGCCACGTTTCAGAAACTTTTCAATTCACTGAAGAGCTGGTATCTGCAAACACCTCTATATTATGACTTCATTTTATTAACTAATGTATGTTCTTAAATATAAGCTTAACTTTCCCTGAAATGAGATCTTCATCTCATCTCAATGATAACAATATACTTTATAACTTTAAGTGTAGTGTGAACTCATTTCCTCACATTATTATTAGAGCCCAACTCTTCATAGTAAAAAATGTCTGTGTATGCTGTGTTGGAGCCAAGCTCTTTGTCATTTTCTTTTACAGTTCTACAGTGATCCTTAGTCATGTTCCTGCAAACACTGACTGAGTGCTTTCTGTATGATGGAGTGCTTCCAGAAGCCACAGAAGCAGTTCATAATGATTTTAACTCATCTATTGAGGGATGTTTCTGAAATATTCATATGATATGATTAACATGTCAATTTTTTGCTTTTCCAAAAAGTATTCAGAATTTTATTTATCTTTGAATATTTATCATTCTAAAGTAGAAATGTTTAAAATGAATGATTTTGAGTGATCAAGTACTAACCTAAGAAATTAGAGTATGCATTTGAAATTGATGATGATACATTATTGTTTCCAGTTAGGAGAAACATTGTTAAAAGAAAGTATGAGCTGCTTCCCTTCCAGCACAGGCAGCAGGTTTTAATGTTACATTTAAAATTGTGTAAAAGCAATTTTCCACTTAAAACAGTCTAACAGTGTTTTGACTTTCTTTTCGTGTCAAGGCATGCTCAACTGAAGGTAATATTCTGTCACAAACAGCAGTCTTTTGTCTAGAAAATAGGAAGAGATTCCATTTATATAGTTTTAAAATCATGGGAGTCTGTACTCTGTATTCACAGCCTCCAAACGCCACTATTCACTTATAGATGATATCGCTTTAGAAAAAAATATTTGTAGTATGGTAGGTATTTGCTACTAGAGTTGAAAAGTTTAAGGAATGTAAGCATAAACATTAACATGTGAAGATTAGAGTCCTTATGCGTAAGTAAGTGAAGTGACTTAAAACTGTTTTATTCTCTCCTTAAGGCTTTTAAAAGTGTGCACAGCTTGGATTTGTGCTGTGACTTATACTCCTTCCTGAGTTACAGATCAAGATTAAGCATGGGCTGGGGCATCTCTTATTTGGAGTGCTTTCACAGCGGGGCTCAGATGCAAGAACATCCTTTATTACTCTGTCTCTCGCTGTCTCCCAGAATTCTTGGCAGGGCAAAAGAAAAGGGATCATGTTTGGTGCCTGTATAACACACCATAGCTCTCTGAACCATACTTTCAGTTTGGGTTCCCCTTAGGTATATGTGCATTCATGTTTTCCTTACACATTTGTCTGTATACAGTAGATAGAGAGTGATCAAGTGCCCAAAGTCTTTTGAAATAAAGCATCAGTGTGCACGAGTATCTGCCAGAGGCCAGCGAGGAGAACTGCTGAGCACCTGTGCTTTGCAGGACAGGTTGGCCTTCTTCACTTGCCTGCTGGAGATACATTTTCTTCCTGAACAAAGTCTGCTCATATTCTTGGCTTTCTGAAGTTCTTTGTCTCATCACTTAAGAAACTTGTAAAGTCTTTTTGGTGTTAACACAAGTAGCAGATTATCCTATCAGTTCCTAGAGGCTAAAGTAATATTAATATAATGGACCCAATTTTTAAGGCACTGAAATTTTAATTCAACATTAGCCTATATAAAAATGTTTTGTCCTATAATTTTGATTATTTTTGCCTCTTATTAGAATTGAATTTATTTATAGGATCAGCAGTTTTATAAAATATCTCCTTATATTATGCTGTTATTTGAGGCACTTACCATTAACCCCATTTTACAGCCGTAGAAACTAAGTCTTAAGAGTGTTCATCAGGTTTTCCTAAAATGGCATAGATAGGAAGGGCGAAGGGAAGGTGGAAATAGAACCAAATCCTCTGAATCCTATTCAGTCCATCTCCTTCACTCACCTCGCAACTGTTTCTCTTTATGTTTACAGTGAAGAAAATAGTAGTGATTTATGAGCTTAAAACGAGAAGAAAGCATGTATGCAAATGTCATACAGAAATGTTGAACGATTTTTTTTTATAGTTTTACAGCGAATGCTCTTTTGATTGGGTCGGCAAACACCTCTTAAAAGAAAGAAATAGGGACATGTAAAGCAGAAGAGATTTTCCTTCTTAGCTTGCTCTCCTGTCAGTTGATGTAATAAATATTTGTTTTTTTTATACCAGTTTCTCTTAGCATTAATTAATTAATCTATTTAATTAATTAATTAATTAATTTACTTCTTAGCAGTAAAGAAACATAGGACTAATAGTCATTTAAAACAGGTGACTAAAGTTGCTGTAAGGAATATAGTATTTAGGAAAATAGCAACATTTTTAGTACTATTTTCTTTTATTTTGAAGTAAATCTAAGAACTAATATAAATGTTTTTATGTTTTTAGGTATATATAGCTATATGTATATTGTATTTATCATATTTTGTAGCTAAATAAATATATAAAATTTTGTAGATGATACATACTCATTCTATTGTCATTTAGAAGGAAGAATGTGGACTTATTTCAGAGTAATTTAAAGAGAGAATGGTGTTAATTTTTAGAAACTTATAGGCCATGAGATGGATTGATAAAATGCAACATAATACTAGACTTAATGGAGAAGAGAAACCTTTCTGTGCAGAGAAATTTCAGCTAGAGTCTAAAGATTATTTCATTGTTCTCAAGTCAGTGATCCACCTAATTAGAATACACTTATTTTTAAATTTGTTTCTGTATATGCTAAACATTTATTTTAAATTATATTTACATTTTTCAGAAATATCACTACTTTTACTTGTTCTAACATCATCTCCAACTTTTTCATTTTGCATTACCTAGAAATTACCTTTGCATATCAGTAACATATACATTTGCCAATATCTCTCTGTATTTGGCATCGTGATCCTAGAATAAATGGAGGCTGGGAACCTTAACCATCTATCTCCTTTCTGCTTAGTGGGTCCTTTTGTGAACTCCTAAGTCGTCTCTCATGGCCGTCTTCTCGTTCCTTCCTGATAAGCTGTTTCCATTTTACATCATGGAGTCATTTTGTGTTAGTTTGTGGGGATGTGTGTATTGCGAAGATCAGGAGTAAAAAGACTTTCTGCTGTATTCTTCATGACATTAATGTCATACTCCAAAGTAGGTACTGGAATTTAGTGGGCACCATAATAATTCCCTTCATAGAGGGACAGAGCCTGTGTGACGATTCCAGAAATAAAATGCAATATATACTATACTTGTGATCCAGCACTCAGGAGGCTGAGGTGGCAGAATATGGAGTTCTTCGTCTGTCTAGGCTACATAATGAGAACTTGTCTTGGATTAATCAAAGCAAAACAAAACCAACCAACAAACAGAAAAATACCAAGAAACTAATGTGTGTTAAGTGGCATAATATTAACTGTGGAACTAGAATTGAGTCAAGTCCAATTCTGTCTTTTCACTTTTTTATTCTCTTACCTGGTATATTTATTGGGCTGTGCATCTGTGTAAACTTCCCCTCCCCCTTGAGACTTTTCCTTCTTCGTTGTCAGTGCTGTGAGTAATTCTCCTGCATTCACATGGTTTTCTGCAGGAGGTACACAAGGGCTGTGTTCCACGATTAGAAATATGCCTAAACTTTGTTCTGCAACCTCAGCTTTTCCATTCTTCCTCTTTCTCTTCCTCTTCTTCCTCCTCCTCCTCCTCTTCTTCTTTTTGTTTTGTCTTTTACTTTTATTTTTGAAAGAGAGTCTCACAATGTCTCCTTGACTGGCCTCAGACTCACAGAGATCTTTTTGCCTCTGCCTCTAAAGTGTGGGTTCAAATGTGTGTGCCACAGTGCCCAGCCATCTTTTCTATCTCTAAATGAGTTTGAAGTAAAGGATAAATTTGGAGAATAAAGATTCTTTCTTACATATGCCTGCAGCAAATAGTGCATTTTAAGTGTCTACACTAAACATACAATCCACAATCTATTAATTATTATAATTTTAGAAGAAAATATATGGATTTTAACTTTACAAAGAAGCTTTTATATTTAAATGTTCTCATTTCTATTTTAAAAACTAATATTTTTAATTTTTACAGTCTCTGTGTGTGTGAATGTAGAAAATGTGGACAAAACTGGAATGTTTCTGGAGGACAGATGTTTGTCCTCAGCCTTTACCTTGTTTATGATAGGGTTTCTTGGTTGCCACTGCATACACCAGGCTATCTAGTCCCTGAGCACTGGGGATTCTAGTGTTCCTGCACTGGTTCCTGTCTTAGCAGTGGTAGGGTTACAGTAATACTGGCTTCACGTGGCCTCTGGTGATAGAACTCTGATCTCAGGATTCTAGTAAGGTCTCTATCCACAGAGCAGTCCCTACACCCAGCTCATAAACTTTAGAATTCTGTCTCTTCTCCTCTCTTGTCCTCTTCTCTCTCCTCCTCCTCCTCCCTTCCCCTTCTCTCCCCCCTCTTCACCCCTCCCCTCTCCTCTCTTAAACTCTCTTCCCTTCCCCTACCCCTCCCTTTCCCCTCCTTTCTCTTCTCCTCTCCTCTCCTCTTTTCTGCCCCTCCCCCATTCTTTGAACAAAACTCAGGGTCTTACACATTCTAGGAAAGCCCTTCCCACTGAGCTACATCCCCATCCTTATTTCTGAATTTTAGTTACACTTTCTCTGTTGTGTCTAAGGAACAACTCTAAAATATTTCACATAATTGATATATTCTACTGCAAACCATATAACCAGAAAAGATACTTTTCATTAACTGTTTTCCTGAGACTACAGGAGATGTTTCATCCTAGTTGAAGCAAGTCTCCTTAAAATACACTGGGCATGGCCAGCATCATTATTTGAAACATAAACCGTGCTTCCCAGTAGGCAGTCATTTTAGAGAATACTTTTTGCTTATCTGGTACCTGATGCTCACATATAATCTGTAGATTGCCTTATCCTTGATAAAAAATGAATATAACACTTAGCAACCATTATTTCCATTAGCTACATGGTCAAGTTAGGTCTTCACCTACGCATCCTCTTTTCTTGCCTCTTGAAGCAGTTCTGTCATGGTCAGGCACTACAGATTTTTAAAATGTTTCTGCCTTTATCTCCCCACACTCTGATCATTTTTTTCTGGAGCCACTTACTCAAAAATCAAAGGAAAGAAAAATATTACGTGCTTTCTGTTATGTGAAATATAGTTGTATATATATTTTATATGGAATATATATATTTGTATATATTATATACATTACATAAAGCAGAAGAGGACTTTTTGGGTCAAGGAAGGAGGCCAGTGAAGAATGGGATGCAGATAAAAGAAGTAATGAGGAGGTGAATATGATCAAAATGCAATTATATACATGAATAAAATGTTATAATGAGGCCTATTTTTACACTAAAAAGTTGAAAATCGGCTTACCAAGAGAGTCCTTAAACGACAGCTGCTGAGAACAAAGCAGAGTCTGGTCAGGGCTCCACAGATGCAGCAGTCAAGTGTGCCTCACAACTTTTCTTTTACAGAGACACTGAAATGCCATACCTACTCACTAAGGTATGCATGAAGATTTTGCTTCTGGAATTTGCTGTGTGACTAGAAATATGTGTACTAGAAATGCAGTATCTTCCACTTAACTGCCAGTAACTGTCCATTGGTCATTTGAGTCCTCGATTATTCACTCAGTATTCTTCGAATAGTTCATCTTCATTCTGCATTACTTTCAGCTGAAAACTGGCACCTAGGCCTCATTTTTGTTGGAAAAAAAATATGAGAAAATTAGCTAGTTTCGTGTGACTGTTTTTGAGAGAAAGTGTAATTATTTGGGTTTCTGTTGTATATTTGGTCTTTTTTTTGATGGGTGTGTATTTTAGTTCTTATACACTGTTAAATCATTTTAATTGTATAAAATATTTTACTTGATTATTTTTATTGATATCTATTAAAAGTGAATCCTGGCTTCTTTATCAACTCTAGTTGAAAATTTTACTTCAGTGATCATATAAGAATCTTTTACTCTCAGGTATCTAGAGTTAAAATACAGAGGTGCGAAGAAAATATTCCAATCTTTTGTGGTCTAGTTTATAAAATATGAACTTAGTCAAATATATAGATTTTTTTCTCATCTGTAATGAAAAATTTATATGTGAATTCTTACCAGAATTGATGGTTTAGTTTGAACACTCAAGTATGTTATAATTTGTGAGTTGCTGTATAGCCCAACTTGTATTCTTAACAGGTGCTAAACTCAGAGTTGACTTGTGGTTAATGGCTGTAGGAATAACAGGGCCAGGCGTACAATGTGGATAATGGCGGTAGGAATAACGGGGCCAGGCAAACGGTGTGGATAATGGCTGTAGGAATAACTGGGCCAGGAGTATGGCAAAGGTTTTACTTGGCCAGCACTCGTGTGGGAATGGCCCTTAAACTGTCCTTTCGAAGGCCCCATGTTAAAGTCTGAATGTAATGGTGTGACATCTGCAAGACTGGGCAGGTGGTGAAACTGACACTTGAACTGTACACTTGGTGACACTCTACATTGAGATGTCTTTGGTGGGGAAATAATTGATCATACATTTGGAGCTACTTCTTCAAGCCACAGCTAAAAGAAAAACTATCTTTTTTTTTTTGAAGTGACATCTGAAATTCCTAAGTAATCTGCTACTCTCTCGAAGCTGCTGTCTTCACCCAACATTTTCTCAACAGACTTTGCAGAATATATTTAGACTTTAAACTCCTAGCCTTCCATTCTTTTTATGGCCTATGTAGGCTGTCAACAAACCTCTTGTACACAAATTCTGCTCTAATTTGATATGGGAAAGCATGTAACCATGGAAACGTTCTTTGTACCCTATCTCAAGCCCTGGCTGCTGTATTTACCCTTTATAGACTAGAACAAATAATTTACATACTCACTGTTCAACTGTTTTGTTTTTACTAATTCCCAGTTAAATAACAAATATACGTCTAAAATACTTCTTAACAATGATAATAGTTTACCAAACAACTGTTACTAGTATGATTTTTATTTAGGTTAAAAAAATAAATAACATTTAGTCTAGCCTTTCTTTGTGGCTTATAGGAATAGTTCTGACAGTGATTTACTTAGACTGTTCTGTGATGCAATAAAATAGAAGTGTCTATACAAGAATGAGTTAGTATTTTATGAATTCCTAATATATGTAATAAGTACATGCATAATTCTTATATTTATTATCTTTTCTACTACATTTAAAGTTCGCCTGGCTGCAATGCTTCATTTTTTTCCATGAGATGCTTCCCAAAGTAAAACAAGGTTTTTCAATCTTGTTTTAGGCTTACCCAAGTTAAGATTTAAAACTCTCTTTACTAATTTTGTTAATTCTATGTACTTTGTTTCTCCAAGTATCATTAACTCACTGACTAAGAGCTCCTAGCATCACATCTTTAATTTGCCCATCCTAGTGTTGTTTTTCCAGTGATAATAACTGCTTCATGGAAGTATCAAGCAAACCCTTCTGTTTTCAGAGAGATAACCAAGGTCATCAGCCTATATATCAGTGATTCTCCACCTGTTGGTCGTGACCACAGGGAAGTCAAATGACCCGTCAACATATATCATCTAAGATCATCAGAAGACACAGATATTTACATTACATTTCATAGCAGTAGCAAAATTTCAGTTATGAAGTAGCAGAAAAATAATTTTGTGGTTGGGAGTCACCACAACATGAACTACATTACAGGGTTGCAACATTAGGAAGATTGAGAGCTACTGTTATGTATGCTCATGTTTAGATTTAAGGTCAACTGTCAAATCTGATGACTAAGGAACTTCTGTTCTACTCTTTATATAATGCACTCTTAACTCCCAAATATTTCAATAAAAGAAATAGAAAGTCCATGATCATAGATAATATATGTGAAATCCTGGAAGACTATTATAAGTGGAAACTTTTCCAATTTTTTGAGGTAGTATAGAATTTTGTAAGAACATTTATGTACGTATTTTATATAAGCTCTCTGAGAAAATGTCATGCTAATAAGTGGAGAAAGTTCTTGGGTTTATTGACTTGAAGAAAATGAAGTCCTTTAGTGCCTATTTTCCCAGGGGACCACCCTCTGTTGTGCTGTGCTGTCTCGCTGTCTACCTGCACAATCCTCTACTCTTATGTATGCAGTTGGGATGCCATGAACATGAATGTTTGCCTTTCTTTTTCATACTTTAATCTTTTTGGGTTTCCAGTATCTTGCCTTTTCTTATTTTTAATTCTTTGGTTGAGATTATAATATTATTTCTTTCCCTTTCCCTTTTCTCCCTCTAAATCCTTCCTTGTACTCTTCTTTACTTTTTCAAATTCATGCCTTTTTTCAATAATTGCTGTTACATACATATATGATGACATATGTACATGTATATTCCTAAACATAACCTGTTTAAGATGTATAATGTAGTGCATATATATTTTCAGGGCTGATCACTTTGTATTGGATAACTAGTTGGTGTGCTCTTCCCTGGAGAAGAATGTTTCTTTCATTTTTGGCATTCCTAAATTGCCTGTTCTTCTTTATGTCATTTTGACTTTTCATGGTCTTTCAATTCATGCTCATCCAATTTTCATGCTCATCCAATTTGGCATGTCTACTGATGTTGTCCTTGTTCAGCTCACGCTGGTGAGATGTTGTGGGTGTAGTTCTGACATTAGTAGGAGACAGTCTTGCAGCAAACTCCTTAATCCCTGATCCAGAGGGATACAATCTTTCTGCCCCCTCTTCCACAATTTTTTCTGAGCTTTGGGTGTGGAAGTTGTTTTATAGATTTATTCACTAGTGTTGGGCTACACAATTCTATATTTTGATTTGTTGTGGTTTTCTGTAATGGTTTTTATTGCAAAGAGAAATTTCCTTGATGAGGGTTGAGAATCACACTTTTCTGTGGGTATGATGACTGATATTTAGAATGCAGTTAGCAGATATGCTGGTTTAATAAAGAGGTGGTTGTAAGTTCTCCTCCCAGACCCGTGATTTCATTAGCCCAGGGTAGTTAGGTAGGTGTCTAGTTCCAGGCATGATTTCCCTCTTGTTGAGCATGCCTTAAGTCCATATCTTGAGTTGTTTGTACTGCCAAGATACGTGCACTACTATTGTTGCATTTTGAGGTTATTATGCCAGACTGGTGTTGTGGTTTATAGAAGGCAGGCTGGGTTGGTCTGTCCTTTCCTTCTCTCATTTGGAAGCTGCATGGCTCCTTCTGGTACCATGAAATCTAGTCCTCAGAGGGAACTTTAAAGTGCTTTCTAGCTCAGGGTGCCGACTATCTACCCTGGTATCTTCAGCAACAGGAACTTATCTCACTGTACATAGTTTTTTTTTAAAATATCTATTTACCTCTGTACTAAAATTCAAATGGAACTTCTGACTAACTATTCCAGCCCAGTTCTCTCACATCAATTAAGAGAAGGAATAGTAAGGAGCCAGAACTACTAAAGCTGTGGGTTCAGAAAGAAATTAAGCTAGAGAGAATGTCAAAAATTTCAGACTATTCAAAGACCAAGTGATTCTTGGATAGTAGAACACTAATCAGTTTCAGGTCATGTGACCAGTACCATTACTCTTGTAAGATTTCTTTTTAAAGAATTGTAACAAAGTTTAGAATTTTCTTTTTAATTTATTTTTGAAACAGGGCCGACCTTGCTTACCCCAGCCTGGCTTGAACCTCACTGTGCAGCCTAGGATGACCTTGAGTTTCTGAGCCTCTGCTTTCTACCTCCTGAGTGTGAGACTATGGGGAGGTGGTGCTATGCCCAGTTAATGTGGTACTTGGGATCATATGCTGAGAAAAGCAGTCACCCACTGGGCTACATCCCTCACAGACTTTACTAGTAAAACCAGAATTTAATTGCATTTATTGTTGCTGAATTGCACTTCTATTTTTACTGCTTTATTTTACTTCTGCATCTGGTATGCACACATGAATGTTGTTATCTGCATTTCTAGGATTACATTTGTCATTTCACTCTTCTTTTAACGATTGGTGATGTAACCTTCTGAATCTTAGTTTCTGTTTATGCTGTGGTGCTATCTTATTGTTGAAGGTTTACTTTGCTTATCTTTTATTTTTCACCTTAAGCTCCTTTACTTTATCCACACGAAGTGCTTTTGATAAATTAGAAGGCACAAGACACTATTTTATTACAAAGTAATACTTATCATTGTGTTACTTTCAATCTTATTCATATACTGATTCAGAAAATTACTTGATTAATTGATGAATGAATGGATCTATAGAGGAGATGCTTATATTGGTTTGTTTTTCAAATCTCTAAATATCTATCACTAACTACCTAACATTCATTAAAGTAATCACATCATCCTTTTGCCAATACCTGTATTCTCACTTGAATAGTTTCTTCCTAGTAGAACCAATTAATATATCTAACAGCATGTATTGAATTCAGAAAATGTTTCTTTTTAGTTTTTTAAGGAATGTCTCCTTGTATATTCCATTAGAAACCAAAAGAGGCAAGTGAAGAATTATACCTATATCATTAAGATTATATTTAATGGCCTTTTTCCTTCAACCTAGTAATAATAAGGTAATGAAAGTATCCACAATCACAGTCTATACTGCAGTTCTGGAACTCACAACGCGACTTGCAGGAGAAGCAATTTAGTGAGCTTTCACACAACTTTATAGTGATTTCTGGAGGGGATTGGTTAGACAACTCTCTGCCCTAATTTATGTCTTCACTTTCTGTTTCTGCCTTCAGTGAGAATCAGAGAGAAAGAAATTGTGCCTGTAATAGTTGAGCCATCTTCAGATACAGTCAAGGAAAGCAAGGCTCGATAGTCAAAATACTTCTGTGGACTTCTGAACCCTCACCCTCATTCCTTCCACGAGGACAAGGGAGAAAACCAAAAGCAGTTTCAGCATGAAGTTTTTTCTTTCCAGGGAGAGCCTTGTGAAAGAATGACTGAAGCTCCAAATATACCGTCTTTGATATAAGCTTGCTTTCTAGCAAGTGGTTGTGTAGAGATGGATTATTTGCAGTTAACTGCCTTTTTATTTAAAATGTTTTCAATACAATATATTTGATAAATGTTTACCCAACCTCAACTCCTTCCAGATTCCCTGTACCTCCCTATCCACCCAACTTATCGTTCTCACTTTAACAAACAAAAATAACACAAAATCAAAACAAGTGAAAAAAATCAATAAGGAGGATAAAAAGAAAGGCAAAAAAAAAGCCCTCAAGAACAAAAACAACATAAAATTTAGAAGGCCATTTTATTTTGGTCAGCTTCCCCTGGACACTCCATTGGAGAAAATGGATCTTCCCTTTTCTAATAGGTATCAATTAATAGCTTCTTGTCTTAGGGTGGCACTTTGTATTACTTCTTTGTACTCAGATACTGATGCAGAGGGGGCTAAAAGATTGTAGCTCCAGAGGTGGTGGATTAATCCAAGGAAACACTGTCTTCCAGATACAACAGGGTTAAAACCTCTATGGACACAGAGACTGTAGCAGCTGCACATGTTCAAGACAGACAGATGAGTTGCTTTTATAGTTAATAAATACTGGGATTTATGATTATATCTTCTAAAATATAAATGACCCATGGGGTGACACATGAGCATTTCAGAGCCAAAAGGACTACCAGTCTATGTTTGCTGTGGTATTTAAAGTTAGGAACCATATGTTACAACCCCCACCCCCAAAAACCAGTATAATGTAGATCTCCTGTTAGTCAGTATTGGAACCAACAAGTCTATGATTCTAGCTCTACTACTCTTTGCTATATTGATGGCTGTAAGATAAAGGTAGTTAGCAACAATATCTTTATCTTGCAAGATTTTAGGCATGATTAATCTCTACCTTGCAAGATTTTAGGAATAATGCATGCAAAGTGCTTAAAGTTTCAATCATGTGGGCATTCAATAAATATAAGCTGTTGTTATTGTTCATGATTTTTCATTCCTGTGCTATGTATTAGGATTCTTGATGAGTACCAGTGACTTTCAGCATTGTTAGTGAATGTGTAGTTGAAATTACTAAAGATAGCTTCCTTATTGTCTAAGAAGGAAGATTACCAAATGTATTCTTTGGCATTATTTATACTATCTGTAAAGACCATTGTCCATTCACCAAGAGATCTACTAGCTAAGGCAAAGTAAGTCCCCAAAAAGAGATATTGTGGTAGTTTTAATAGGAATGGCTCCCTTAGACTCATGTGTTTGAATGTTTGGCCCATAGGGAGTGGCACTACTTGTTGGAGTAGGTGTGAAATTGTTGGAGGAAGTGTGTCACTGTGGAGGTGGGCTTTGAGGTCTCATATGCTCAAGCTATGCCCAGTAAGATACAAGTCTTTTTTGCTAACTGTGAATCAAGATGTAGAACTCTCAATTCATTCTCCAGCACAGTGTCTGCCTTTATGATGCCATGTCCAGCCATGACAATAATGGACTAAGCCCCTGAAAATGTAATCTATTCCCAGTTTTCATGGTCATGGTGTCTCCTCACAGAAATAGAAATCCAAACTAAAACAGAAGATAAAACCAAAGCCAAAATGGAATATGTAAAAAGAAGTATGTAAAATGAAAGATGAAATGGAAGAACCATATAATGAGTTGACAAGTACCATAAGTAAGGTGGTGTGCTATGTAAAATGGAAACAACCATGCTTACATTGGTCTGATTTAACACAGTGTTTCCAGCCAGAAACTATCATGTAAGCAATGTTCACTAACAAAAATATCAAAAGGAAAAATGACCCAAAAGCTATGGTAATAAAAACAAAGGTATTTGCAATAACCTGTGCTGAAGAGATAATATACCTTGTTTTGGTATTATTATTATTATTATTATTATTATTATTATTATTATTCTGAGTAAAGAAATTATCGTGGACAGAGAACGGAAGGTTGTAATTCAGCATCAGGAGCATGGCTTCCAGTGCTGCTCTCAATCACAGTGCCTTCCAGTTACTGCATGAACCAGGCCTTTTTCAACCTGACTCTGCCCTGGTGCATCAAGAAATGGAGGGAAAGAGGTGCTTTTTTTTTCTTTTTTCATTTTGAGCTATAAAGATCAAGGATATGAATGCCCATAGTACCATAAGAATTTCTTTTAGATTTATCACATGCCCTACCTGTTATTTGTTTGTTGTTTGTTTAGATTGTCTTATCTTTTCTTGGTTTGTAATTAAGACTGAATTCCCAGTAGTAATAAAGATTCTGATAGGTGGCTTATCTCAGGAAAGCAAGTGTAGGGCTAGTATCCTATCATATGAAGGTGACGTTGAGGGCATGCTTCAGACAGTGAATGAAGCATGAGAATCTAAATTTAGACCCCCAGCACTGGGCTGCATCAGAAACCACAGTTCTTGGGGTGGGAAACCTGGAGGAAGACAGGCCAATCTTCGAGACTCATTGATAACAGCCTGACCTAATCAATGAGCTTTAAGTTTAGGAAAAGACCTTACCTCATGATAGATAGGTGGGTAGGTAGATAGATAGATAGATAGATAGATAGATAGATAGATAGATAGATAGATAGATAGATAGATAGAGATATAGAGATATAGGTGTATAGATGGGTAGATAAATGAAGGAACGAAGAAGATAGCGATAAAGACTTCCAACATCCACCTGTGATTTGCACATGAATGCATGTATACATGTGTATAAGATACTAACAACTACTTATACCACACATATAACACACACCCAAATGAATACATATATGTATACATAAACATGTACATTAAATATAGATAGATGATAGATAGATAGATAGATAGATAGACAGACAGACAGACAGACAGACAGACAGACAGACAGATAGATAGAACCTGATATTCTGTCCTAAGTATCTGCCCTGAGAGTGGGTTTTCATAATTAACTACTTTTAAGATTGAGAATTATGAGGCTAGGAAAGGTAACATGAGCCTATAATCCCAGCATTCAGGATGCTGAGACAGAAGATTGCCTTGGGTTCTGTTGCCACCCTGGTCTACATACCAAATTCCTTGTCATAAAGAACTCATCAAACCTTATCTTAGGAAGGAAGGAAGGAAGGAAGGAAGGAAGGAAGGAAGGAAGGAAGGAAGGAAGGAGCGAGCTCCTAAACTAAAAATTGGCAGAGGATGGGAACTATGGGGTGTTGCAGGAAGACTACTTTTTCATCCCGGCCACCCAGAACCAAAATAATCACAGAGAACTATATTATTTAAATCACTGCTTGGCTCATTAGCTCTAGCTTCTTATTGGCTAACTCTTACATCTTAATTTAATCCATCTCCATTAATCTGTACATCACCATGAGGTCCTGGCCTAACAGCAGAGTTTCAATATGTCTGTCTACAGTAGAGACTCCATAGCTTCTTACTGACTCCTCCTTTTTTCTCCCAGCATTTTTCAAGATCAGTTTTTTTTTATTATTATAAAAATTTATGCCTCCTCCCCACCTCCCATTTACCTCCCTCTTCCCCCTCCACTCCCCCTCCCTCTAGCAGTAAGGGTTCCCTGCCCTATGGGAAGTTCAATTTCCTCCCCCCTCCATCCAGGTCTAGGAAGGTGAGCATCCAAACAGGCTAGCCCCCTTCCCCCAAAAGCCAGTATGTGTAGTAGGATCAAAATCCAGTGCCATTGTCTTTGGTTTCTCAGCAGCCCTCATTGTCTGCCATGTTCAGGGAGTCCAGTTTTATCCCGTGCTTTTTCAGTCCCAGTCCAGCTGGTTTTCGTGAGCTCCGATTAGATCAGCCCCACAATCTCTGTGGGTGGGCGCACTCCTCGAGGTCCTGACTTCCTTGCTCATGTTCTGCCTCCTTCTGCTCCTCATTTGGACCTGGGGAGCTCAGTCCAGTGCTCCAATGTGTGGCTCTGTCTCTATCTCCATCCATTGCCAGATGAGGGTTCTATGGTGATATGCAAGATATTCATCAGTATGGCTATAGGATCTGGCCTTTTCCGGCTCCCTCTCCTCAGCTGCCCAAGGAAGTAGCTGGGGGCATCTCCCTGGATACCTGGGAACCCCTTTAGAGTCGCATTTGTTCAACTATGTTCATAGCAGTATTATTTGTAATAGCCAGAACCTGCAAACAACCTAGATGCCCTTCAGTAGAAGCATGGATGAAGAAACTGTGGAATATATACATATTAGAGTACTACTCAGTGATAAAAAAAAAAAAAAACAATGACATCTTGAATTTTGCATGCAAATGGATGGAAATAGAAAACACTATTCTGAGTGAGGTAACGCAGACCCAAAAAGATGAACATGAGATGTACTCACTCATAATTGGTTTCTATCCATAAATAAAGGTCAGTGAGCCTATAATTCGTGATCCTAGAGAAGATAATAAGAAGGTGAACCCAAAGAAAAACATATAGTTATCCTCCTGGATATTGGAAGTGGTCAAGATGGCCGGGCAAAAAGTGGGAACTTGGGGGCAGGATGGGATGGGGGCAAGGGGAGATGGGGAGAGAAAAGTGTGAAGGGGAGGATGGGGAGAGCTTGGGGGAATGGGATGGTTGGGATATAGGAAGGGTGGATATGGTAGCAGGGAAGCATATATCTCCCAGCATTTTGTTTAGTTTTCCCTGCCTACCTCTATTCCCTGCACAGGCCCAAGACAGTTTCTTTATTAATTAATGTTATTCACAGCATACCGAGGGGAATCCCACATCAACGGTGTGTGTTTTAGTGAGACGGTTGTTTTAGGGTTCTTTGCTTTGAAGAGATGCCATGACCAAAGTAACTCTTCGGAATTAAAATATTTAATTGGGGCTGGCTTCAAGTTGAGAGGTTTATTCCACTGTCATCATAGTAGGAAGCTTGGTGGTGTGCAGGCAGAAATGGTGCCAGCGAAAGAGTCAAGAGCTCTACAACTAGATCTGGCAGCAGGAAGGAGCCTAGGTTGAGATTGAGCATCTAAATCTTAAAACTGAAACACTTCCTCAAACAAGACCACATTTCCTAATAGTGCTCCTCTGTATGAGTCTATTGGGGGACCACTTTCATTCAGTACATCACCATGGTTTAGTTGGAAAGGTGCTGGCTGCAAAGCCTAATGACCTGAATTCAATCCCTAGGACCAACATGGTGGAAGGAGAGACCTAGCTCCTTCAATCTGACCTCTGATCTCTGAGTGTATGGTGTGGTATATACACGTGCACATACAAATAATTAATAAAACAGTTTGTGTGGAACTTTATATAATTCTATCTAAATAAAATGATTAGTCTATTTGACCTGTTAATTTATTGAATACAGAAGTAAGAGAGAATAGGAAAATAAAAATTACAAATGTTTTTCTCCCACAAACTTTGCATGAATTCTTGTTTTTTCTTAAAAAAAAATATTTTATTTATTTATTTATTTATTTATTTATTTATTTATTTATTATGTATACAATATTGTCTGTGTGTATGTCTGCAGGCCAGAAGAGGGCACCAGACCTCATTACAGATGGTTGTGAGCCACCATGTGGTTGCTGGGAATTGAACTCAGAACCTTCGGAAGAGCAGGCAATGCTCTTAACCACTGAGCCATCTCTCTAGCCCAATGAATTCTTGTTTTTTAAGCCCTTTTGTCTTATTTTTTGCTGTATGCTCCACCTGAGAAAATGAATTTTTTAATACAGCTACCTAATTAATAAATGTTTATTTTGTACCATTTACTTACGATGTGGTTTGAGTCACAAACCACAGAAAGCTTAAGAATCAGTTTGCCTTTGAAAGTTTTTCTTTTCTTTTTGTCCCCCCCCCCTTTTTTTACTGGATCTCTTCTTGTCACCCAAGCTAATCCCAAACCTTCAATTCTCCTGCTTCAGCCTCCCAAGTATATGTCCTGGGATTATCGATACATACCTCAGTAATCAGCTTAAATTGTTTGCTTTTAATGAAGGCACTAATTTTTCTTTGGGGCCTATTATATTAAGGACACTTCCGCCTGTTGACATTTGGGAGGATGTATATTGTTATCTATTGGATATTTAATACAATATTATTGTATTTAATTTGCCTTGTTTTGTTTCACTAAATGAGTTATGTGAGCTGTAGAAGACTGAAGATTTTGTGTCCTAAAATCCTTTTTTAATTTTGTTTCATTAGGATTGTGTAGAATATGAAAGCAGTATTTTCCGAGCAGGGTGATAACTTGTTTCATTGTTGGTGTGGTTTTGCTTTCTAAACAAACAAACAAACAAACAGTCCCCACCGCATTAGTATCCAGTGCAAACTGGGCTGACGTTTCCCCGGCTGCTGCCAATTAGCCTCACCTGTCATTTCCATTGAGAATAATGGAGAATGAGAGTCTGTGTTCATTTAAATAAGAGTTACCATAATTTCATTCTCTGTTTCTTAAAATGAATTTCTTTTTTCTCATGGAAGTATTAATAATATCCTTAGGCCCTTGGCACGTATCTAACATGTTCTGCTTCTTTCTTGAGAATTATGACCACTAATTTTGGATTTTGACACAGGGTCTTTAGATGTAGCCTTGGATATTCTAGAATTTACTGTGTAGAACAGGCTGGTCTCAGACTCACAGAGATCTTCCTGCTTCTGCCAAATGAGTGCAGTGGTTAAAGCTGTGTGCCATTATACCCATTGTCACTGTTTTTATATGACGGCAAGGACAGCTATTTTAAGGTATCCATAATTATGTCTTCTTCAGTCATCTACTTTGAGCTTATGAGACATAGATTTCTTGTTGAGTGATATTGGTACTATATTTTAAAACTTTTATCCTGTAAGGTACTGAGAAAAATTATAATATATTATAAAATTATTTGTGTAATTTTTACAACTTCCTTTCTATTTTGTGTCAATAGAATGTTTAAAACTCCACCCTTTCTCATTTTATTCATTAATATTCCAGAAATAAGAAAGTCTAAGCCTACCAAAATTTGGGCTGACTAGTGTACTTGAAATTTTATTGTCATCTTTCATCATTTTGACCCATTTAATGAGGACTAGTGTGTCTCTGTGTGTTCCAGGGAGGGATGCAAGGTATAATTCAGAAAGTTACCCTGTTTGCTTGATGGCTGCTGTGGCTGCACATACTTTTTTGAATGACATTCATGGTTGTAGTTTTTCATAAAACACATTATATTGTAATTTTTAGTTTATGGATTTTATATTTTCCTATCTTTGTTGCCACCAAATTACACAAAGCATGTATTTTAGTACAAATATTTAGATGGATTTCATGTCCTTGATGTCAGAGTACATGCATCACTAGTTAGTTCTGTATTTAAATTTTGGCCAAGTAAAGCTCCTAGATAGTGATCAGGTAACCAACTGTATAGATGACAGACAGTTTGCATTTCTGTAATGCCGAGTGTCATGGGTTTTGTTTTTCCAAATGCTGCTGCTTCCTTTTCACTCTTCTATTGATATCCACTTAGAAGACTTGGAAAGCAGAGAACACCTCTTACATAGCCATGATCAGAAATGAATGCTTGATGGCCTGAAGGTTGAAATAATTATCTCTGGTGGCCGTGCAGATTCAGTGTCAAAGCTAAGAACCACGGGGCAGCGGAATTAAAGCATGAAAGCTGGCGTGAGCACAGACAAGTGCTTCAGGCTCTTTATTACTGTTTGATACAGCAGCCCTTTGTGGAGAATCTTGTTTTTTTTTTTTTGGTTCGAAAGCAACTGTGTGTGTCTAATCTCACATTTGCCTTTATCACCAATTCCATTCCTGTGATATTTACAAAACTAGCAACATCACATGTATTTATGCTGATTTTTGAACTAGTGTTTCCGAAGCTTTCTTCTAATCTGCAGATAGGTGGCACCGTCCATACAGACTGGGAAAGCAGAGCTTCCTTGTTCACACCATTCCGTGCTGTAAATTAACCTGTCACTTTATTATTTGACAAGATCTTCATTTTTATTCATCAGGAGTTGGGCCAGGATGGGTGCATTTATGGCCATTTGCTTTGCGCAGCTCTCAGCTGAGTTTGTAGGTATTGTAAGTGAGATCCATTATCCCTGTTACAAGTGCACACAATGCAGATGCTGATCTGTGATGATGATGAGAAACCAGAGTCAGTAAAGACCACATAAGCCACTCTTGATGAAAAGATAAATGAATGCATAAATAACATGTGCTCTGGTCTGTTTGCTCAGATCAAGGGTAGATCCAGAACCTGGAGAATTACCCTCCTCTGCTTTGCATTCAGTGGGCATTTCACTGTGTACAGAGGAGCTGAGAGGCATTTCGCTATATTACTGAGCTCTGAAATGTTTGGGCACTTCTTTATGGTTTTAATGTTTAGAAAAAGTAAAAAAGAAATGACAGAAGCATTTAGGGTTATTAAGAATTAATATGGTACTTAAAAAGCCATGCATTCTTTAGATAATCCAAACATAATTCTTTAGGTAAATAAACTTGTTTCTATTGTGTTCTAATTATGTAATAATAGAGATAAATTAGTAAATTGTGTTTATAATTGTATTCATAAAGACTAATGACGTGTAAACAGGCATATGCATGATAACGTAAGATATATATTTAAGGATGTATTTCAACTTTATACAAAAGATGTATTTTAAAGTAGTCTATAAAATAATTTAGCTAAGGCATAATTTCTTCGAAAATTGGCAGCACAGCAGCAGACATGAATCTACACCTAAAATTATGTGCTGTAGTGTACTTGTCTATGCAGATCGTAAGTCACATAAACTGTAGAAAGTTTATCTGCATTGCCCATAATCAGTAAGTATCTTGGAGAGGAGCCTCTAGTATTTTGATGGCTTTACATTTTCTGTGGGAAAATATGCTATATTGTAACTAAAAGAGTATAGTTTATTAAAAGTTGCCCAAACTATATTATACTATCATTGTAATTTTCTGTTTCAATCTTTTTTATCTCTTTTTACATAAAATAGAAATTTTATTACTTCTCTATGGGCCAGATGACATCTCATTTTTGCCA